>NC_138096.1:2595230-3195230 GCF_964212035.1 Myotis nattereri | reverse complement strand
GCTTCTTTCTCCTTTTCCTTTTCCCTCCCTCTTTCTTTGCTGGGTATTTGTGTCTCCCCAGCCACACATTATCTAAATCCCACTTAAGATAAACAGGAAGAGGGACTTAGGAGTCAGAGTGGAAACGTCCTTGAAACTTTCAACTCCAAGTATGAAGACAGAAGGGCTTTGGGTAGGAAACGAAAGGTGCAGAGAGATTTCTAAGAACTGCATGTTGCGTAACATTTGCAAATATATCACCTAAGTGTGTCAACCTCCAGAAGCACCTTCGTGGAGAGCTAGGGAGATATTCCTACCCCAAGGCATAAAGGACACGTTGGAAAGGTCTCACATGTTCCATTTTTCACGTAAGATTAAAATTTGGGCCCGGCCGGCCTGGCTCAGCGGTTGAGCATCGACCTATGAACCAGGAGGTCCCGGTTGGATCCCGGTCAAGGGCACATTCCCTGGTTGCAGGCTCCATCCCCCGTAGGGGGCATGCAGGAGGCAGCCAATGGATGACGTTTCTCTCTCATCAATGTTTCTCTCTCTCTATCCCATTCCCGTCCGTCTCACTCTCAAAAAATTAATAAAAACATATTAAAAAAGAAAAGAAAAGAATCCAGAACAGCCCAGGCATCCAGCTGTCTAGCCACAGAGCTTTCTCTTTTGTCTTGAAAGTGCATCCCTCGGGGAACCAGAAGCCGCTGTGATCAGTCCGGGGTCTAAGCAGAGGTGATTGCCCTCCAGGCTTTTCTTATCTCTCTGGGACACACAGGGAGGATGCTCGTAACCTCAGGGCTGCCTGGGCCTCGCTTGCTTTTCTCCGGGGACCCTGAAGTCTAGAGGCGGGAAGAAAAGAAATACGTTACGGTGATCGGACCAAGCTTGCTCTGCACGCTCATAAGCTACTGTTTCGGGGCCTGCAAACCCCGATGGGAAAATATTCTTTGTGCCAATGCCTGAGATTTCCCTAAAAGCTCCGCCAGGGTCCCTGGGGTGGCGTCCGCAAGCCCAGCGCCCGCCCGGGGAGCGGGGCACCAGGGGCAGCTGCTGACAGGCAGGCTGGGAGGCCTGCGTGGAGGGTGCGTCCATCAGCTGACAAGCACGAACGCGTTGCCGGGAGCCAGGTCTGCGCCGGATTCCAGGATGCAGGCTAAGTGCCCATGAGTCTGCTTTCTGCTCAAGATGAGAGCCGCCGGCTGACGCATGGGGTTCCTCCCCTGCCTGGCTGTTCGTCACCCTTAACAGCGGCCATAGCCACAGGGACCCCCCTCCAGGAGGGCCTGGGGCCCTGGGGCCACGGGAGGTCAATGAATATCGGGTGACTGACAGCCTCCGCTGTCTGTCTTGTCTATTCCAGAGGGAGCCCCCCTCCCCCTTCCCGCTGAAAGCATGGGACAGACGGATGGTCTGTGGGGGGAGGTGCACTCTCTCCATTTGGCCTTCCCGTCCCAGGTCCCAGTCCCAGCTGTGGCTTCACTGAATTTGCAGGACAGAGTAAGTGGCCTCCAGCAGGCAACCCCTCCCCCGGGCACCAGGCCCTGGCGCTCTCCTCCTGTCCTCCCTCCCTCCCTCCCCCACCAAGCAAGAGGGAAAGAGGAACCCCCATGTGGGTGTGGGGTTACGGCCTCCAGTTTCATACCGGCCTGGAGGGGCCCAGCTAACGGTTCTGTGTCAGCAGATGAGCTTCTGAGGATGAGACGCTGCTGAGTTCCGGAGGCCGTGGGGCGGGGACCGCACAGGGATGGGGCGGGGCGGCGGGGCCCAGTGCAGACACACCTGTCCCCCTGGTCATGCAGCCTTTGCCTCCATCAGGTGTATTTTTGTATAAAAAAAGTGAAAGTCACGGCCTGGCCGGCGTGGCTCAGGGGTTGAGCATCTACCCATGAACCAGGAGGTCACGGTTCGATTCCAGGTCAGGGCACAGGCCTGGAGTTGTGGGCTCCATCCTCAGTGTGGGGTGTGCAGGAGGCAGCCAGTCCATGATTCTCTCTCATCATTGATGTTTCTCTCTCTCTCTCTCCCTCTCTCTCTCCCTCTCCCTTCCTCTCTGAAGTCAATAATATATATATATATATATATATATATATATATATATATATATTTATTTTTTTTTAAAGATATAAATTGAGTGATTACAGGGGAAACTGGGGTTCCTTCCTCCCACAACCAACCAGAGGGAACCCGGGGACTGTCACAGAGCTCTGGGGATCCCCAGAGTCTGATAACCTCTGGTGTAGAGTGAGCCCCTCAATACAACAAAGGAGAAAAGCCAGGTCCGCTGGTCATAGAAGCAGCTAGTGATGAGATGCGACCTGCATCCTCCCTCCCGCCCGCCCCCCGGCCCCCCCCTCCAGCCGCTATCGCTCATCTCACTGCACAGAGTCAGACACCGGCTCCCACCCCATCCCCCCAAAGCACAGGGCAACACCCCACGTCCAAGCGGACTGCTGTTTCCCCCCCAGCCCACGGCCGGCAGCAGCCTTGAACTTGGCATGTTGTGCGGATAGATTGAGACCGCCCCTGTCTTTTCCTTTGATGTCTTTTTAAGTAAATATATATTTTTACTGATGTCAGAGAGGGAGAGAGAGATAGAAGCATCCATGATGTGACGAAACCATGGATCGGCTGCCTCCTGCACCCCCACACTGGGGATGGAGCCTGAAACCCGGGCCTGTGCCCTGAGCGGGAATCGAACCGTGACCTCCTGGTTCCTAGGTCGACGCTCAACCACTGAGCCACGCCGGCCGGGCACCTGATTGACAGCGGCTTGGCCTTCTCTGCTGGCTACGTAGAGTTCTGCGTGGGTGTGGGAACCACAGGGAACAGCAAATGAGGCTCCCACGTCCCCCACAGACATCAGCGTTCCTTCCCGGCCCACTTTCTACTTGTCTCGTTCCAGCTCCTGTCCCAGGAGAGGATCCCCGTCCGGGTAAAGATGCCACGGAAAAGCCACGGGAGGAATCATCTGCCACGGAAAAGCCACGGAAGGAATCACCCGGGGGAGGCGACTGCGCTGGGGAGGGAGCAGGGCGAGCTGGCCTTGAGCGGAGGCCAGAGCGTTAAGTCAGCCTCATGTTCGTGCGCGTCAGTTCTTGGAAAATGAGCCGCGCAGCCAGGACCCGAGCCGGCTCCGGAGGCTGTGCTCACCGATAAGGGGAGTCTCAGCCACGGAGCCTGGGAAGGTGAGCAGGCCCGCCGCCCGCACATCTGGTTCCCATCACCGCATCTCGGAGTCATCGCCATCACCCCTCTCCCGCGGGGCTGCTCTCCGCGGAGCCGGAGCAGATGTGCGCTCTCGGGCCGCGCTGGGGGCCTGCAGCAGGGACTCCGAACGTTTCAATCACTTACTCCTTCATTTATCCGCACGGACCTACTGTGTGCCAGGCGCTATGCTTATAAAACAGTCAAGGCCCCGAAATCATGGCAGCCACTTTTTGAAAAATATTATTTTTATTGATTTCAGAGAGAAAGGGAGAGGGAGAGGGAGAGAGAGAAACAGAAACCTCAATGATGAGAGCGAATTATGGATCGGCTGCCTCCTGCATGCCCCGTACTGGGGCATGTGCCCTTGACGGGAATTGAACCCAGGACCCTTCAGTCCACAGGCTGATGCTCTATCCACTGAGCCAAACCAGCTAGGGCGGCAGTCACTTAAAAAAAATTATTTTTATGATTTCAGAGAAGAAGGAAGAGGGAGAGAGGAAGATAGAAACATCCATGATGAGAGAGAATCACTGATGGGCCGGCTGCCTTCTGCATGCCCCACACTGGGGATGGAGCCCGCCACCCGGGCCTGTGCCCTGCCCGGGAATCGAACCGTGACCTCCTGGTTCAGAGGTCGATGCTCAACCACTGAGCCACGCCGGCCAGGCTTTCAACACAATCTTATAACCATCGCTCAGGGCGGTTTTCTTTTCAATGAAATCGGAGAAGAAACGAGGTATAAAATGCCTGCCTTTCATCTGCATCTGTGCTGTGACCTTGACCAGGGTCCTGCTTTCTTCACGGAATGCGTCCTCATTCAGGGACCGAGGCGCCGGGAACTTGGTCCTGGGCCGGCCTTGGTCGCAGTTCTGGGAACGATGCCTCCCTTTCCTCTTCGCAGTAACACGCAGTGCGATCCCCACCCTCCCTCCCGGCTCTGGAGTTCCTTGAAGGCATGACGTAGGCTGTGTTCACCGAGCGGGAAGTCCTGTGTCCCTCATGGCCGTGGTCCCAGAAGGGCCTGCCCCCCCTCGTCAGGCCCGTGCAGGCCCGGCCTCTGGTTTCCGTCAGCGGCAATTGTGGGCTTCCTGCCACGTGGCCCGTAAACCCAGTGTCAGCAGCCAAATGTGGAAAAGGGGGGCAGCCAGCCTGCGGGAGGCCGGATGGACAAGCCCACCACCGCGGCTTCCTCCTGGTCCGCAGGCTGCAGCACGGGAGCCCCTGGCCCGCCTCCACCCCCACCCCCAGGCCAGGTCCACCCCGTGTCCCCACCTCCTGTGCCTTCATGTGTGTAGGAGGCTGGGCCCCAGGGGGGGTGTCATGTGTAAAGGACGCCAGCTGGTGCCCCACCCCCAGCCCTCACGTCAAAGCCGGGGCTCCCAGAGCCAGCGCCCCCTGAGGATGTCCTACCAGCAGCCCCGGGTCTGAGCCCACGAGAACTGTTCACGCAGAGGCCGCCCCGCATCCTACAACTCAAAATGGGAGCCTGTGCAAGGGCAGTGGCTGATGAAAAACACGCAGGACACAGAACGCACGAACAGCTTTGCTAACTCTGCAAATGCCGTGGGAAGACTGCAGTGTGGCCTGGCCGGCGTGGCTCCGTGGTTGAGCTTCGACCTAGGAACCAGGAGGTCAGGGTTCGATTCCCGGTCAGGGCACAGGCCCGGGATATAGGCTCCATCCCCAGTGTGGGGTGTGCAGCAGGCAGCCGATCCATGATTCTCTCTCCTCATGGATGTTTCTCTCTCTCTCTCCCTCTCCCTTCCCCTCTGAAATCAATAAAAACGTATCTGTAAAAAAAGTCTTCTCCCTGACACCTTTCTTCACGGAAGGGACCCAAGGCCTGTGTGTCCTCAGTCAGGGACCGAGGCATCGGGAACTTGGTCGCAGTTCTGGGAACGATGCCTCCCTTTCCTCTTCGCAGTAACACGCAGTGCGATTCCTACCCGCCCTCCCGGCTCTGGAGTTCCTTGAATGCGTGACGTAGGCTGTGTTCACCAAGTGGGAAGTCCTGTGTCCCGCGTGGCCGTGGCCCCTCCCTCCCTCCCTCCTCTGGCCTTCCCTCAGATGCCTTCTGCTCCGTGATATGAGCTGGCGAGGGCGGTGGGGTTTCTCTGCCATCTTTCCTCCTTCGAAGGGAAGAGGGACTCACTTCTGGAGGGTGCTGCATTATCTCAGTGAATTCTACCAGCGACGCCTGAGGCAGCCCACTATCGGTCCATAGGTCGATGCTCCACCACGGAGCCACGCCGGAGCCACGCCGGAGCCACGCCGGAGCCACGCCGGAGCCACGCCGGCCGGGCAACATCCCCGGGAACTTTAAACAAGAGGGTTTATTGGGTGGGATTCAGCACAAAGAGGTAAGAAAGGCAATGAGTCATCATCAGCCACCGAGCCTGCGGGGCCCCCAGGATCATGAACTCGGAGCCACGCTGAGCTGGTCTCACGTGGAGACAATGAAAACAAAAGCAACAACCTCAGACCGAGCTGGGGGTCAGGGGTCACCGGGAGGCCTCATGTTACAGTATTAATATTTCCCAAGGACAGAGGAAAACATGCCAAGGAAGAGAGGCGATGAAGGAGGGCTCTTTCGGCTCAGATCCTCACGGTCATGTCCACCCAGCTCCCCAGGCCACCCCCAGGTGGGGTCGAGAGCTGCACTGGAGGGGGAGGGGGTACTGAGAGGGGAGGAGGGGACCAAGGCTTTGGGTCATGCTCAAGGGCAGGGCTGGGAACACAGGTCCAGGAACAATATTAAGAATCAGATCTCCATATTGGCTCCACTAGCTTCTTCTTCGGGTCTTATCTAAACTCAGTTCCCTGAGGAGTGGCCTGGGGCGGGGACCCAACCTGCCGGAGAGCTGTGTCTCGGACCAGAGACAGAGCCTCCAACCCGGGCCTGTGCCCTGACTGGGAATCGAACCCTGACCTCCTGGTTCATAGGTGGACGCTCAACCACGGAGCCACGCCGGCCGGACCAAGATGCCATGCCGATGGCCTCTCCATAAAACCTGGTCTGGAGACTGCCACCGGGGTGGGCGCAAAGGGTAGATGCAGAAAATGAGGTTATTTGGGGAGTTCGGGGCAAGCCGGGAGGCCGAGCCATCAGTTCTTCCCGCGGGTCACAAGTTTAGAAGTCCTCTGGCTCTCGCAGGATTTGTGAAATGAGGTAATTGCCCAAACCCAGTGCGTAGATCCCCAGGGTTTAGCATCACACACACAAAAAAGGTCAATTCAAGCTGCCCGTCCATGTGGACTCTGTCCAGGAACTCGAGGGCTGACTTCCACCCACTGGAGGAATTCTCCTTCCCTGGAGCTGGAGGGGTGGGGGGATGGGGGGGTCAAGGTCAGATGGGGGGGGCAGGATGGCAGAGGCCCGCCTACTCCTTAAAGGGCATTCCCGTAGCCCCTGGGCCTCCACGCAGGGCTCCCTGGAGTAGAATAAAACAATAGAGAGCCCTAATCGGTGTGGCTCAGTGGATAGAGCGTCGGCCTGCGGACTGAAGGGTCCCAGGTTCGATTCCAGTCAAGGGCACGTACCTTGGTTGCGGGCACATCCCCAGTAGGGGGCGTGCAGGAGGCAGCTAATTGATGTTTCTCTCTCATCGATGTTTCTAACTCTCTATTCCTCTCCCTTCCTCTCTGTAAAAAATCAATAAAATATATTTTAAAAAAAACAATAGAGAAAAAAAAGAGTCCCAATTAAATTAAAATTAAATGAAGAGAAAGAACAACCTCTTATTTTCAAATTCCGTTCAGAAAATTTCCCTGAAACTTTTCAGGCCTCCTCCCACTTGTCGGCTAAGAGGCCCAGAGACCAGAACACGTGGGAACAGGCGCCCACGAGCGCGTGGACAGAATCAGCCGCAGCGAATTACGCTGACCTCCCTCGTTTATTTTTATGTGCCCCTCTGCTGGGGATTTTACAGCAGACACTTACAAGGCAGGCCTGGCCTCTGAGAGCGCCGTTATTTCCCGTCCACAAGCTGATGATGAAAATGGGTGGGAGCTGTCGAGGAGGAAGAGCTATGGGCTTCCGAGGCGAGACACCACCACCAGGGAGCCCGCCTCACCACGGCCTCACCACGGCCTCACCACGGCCTCACCACGGCCTCACCACGGCCTCACCACGGCTGGCCAGCTGTGTGGCCACGAAGTCCCATGACCTCTCGAAGCTTCGGTCTCCTGATTGTAAAACGAGACCCCATGGCGTCCCCCTGGCCAAGTGGCTGCGAAGGTTCAAGTCGACGGGGAAAGCACCCAGAACATGAGCAGGTGATCAAAGGTAGCTTTGTTTTTTTTTAATAAAAAATATATTTGTATTGATTTCAGAGAGGAAGGGAGAGGGAGGGATACAATACAATACCAGCCAGGTTTACTGATAACAGGCTGCGGCTGTCCAGGGCTGTCCCGTGGTGTGTGAGGAGGGGACCCCGGGCCATGCTGATCTGGGTCACGTCCTCTCCTTCCTCTGCAGCTGCTCCATGCAGGTGGACGGAGCCAACAGCGCAGGGAGGTGCTCCCCTGGATTTCTCGGTCTTTTCCCCTTTTTTTTTGGTTTTAAACTGCTGCGTGGCAGCCTCAGGGGCGTCCCACCCAGAACTCGGAGCCCAAGGTCTCGCCGAGGCCCCCCCCCCCTCCCCCAGCAGATGGGTTCCTTCCTCGCGGAGCTCGGCTCGCTCACGGCTCACGCCCTCCGCCTCTCGCATCAGAAACCTCGGAGCAGGACAAACCCACATCCACATTCTTTCTAGGTGAGGTTGCAAGTTCCGACGGATGAAAACAGTTTGTAACACATGTGCTAGGATAGTTTGAAAACAGGGCTGACCTGGAAGGCACGCAGGGAGGGTGAGGTTTGCAGGGCGGGCCTTTGCTGAGAGAGGAGACTTGCTTCAGTCGCCCTCGGAGATCCCTGGGCCCGATCCTCGAGAGATGTGCTTTTTTTCTTTCTTCTCCCAGGAGGAGACGTCACTGAAGGGAGGGGAATCGGGGAAATCTCCCTTCCCGGCTCCTACTCCCATCCTGCGGGCCCCCAGGGCCTAGCCCCGGTGTGACCTGCAACCCCCACTCTCCTCCTCCCCCTGAATCCTGTGTGTACTACCTTTGGTACTTAGTCATGTAAGGTTTTATGTGGCATCTACTCATCTTCCACAGAAGATTGTGAGCTAGTAGAGGACTAACAGATTTTTTAAAAAGATATGTTTTTATTGATTTTAGAGAGAGAGAGAGAAACAGAAACAATGATGAGAGAGAATCATGCATCGGCTGCCTCCTGCATGCCCCCTACTGGGTGGGGATCTAGCCTGTGCCCTGGGCATGTGCCCTGACCGGGAATTGAACCGTGACCTTCTGGTTCATAGGTTGACGCTCAACCACAGAGCCACGCCGGCCGGGCTGTATGCCTTGTCATTCAAACAGATGACACGCATGAGAGAGCAGGGGACATACCTAATCGTCCTTCCCCCACCCCCACCCCCCACCCCCGCTCCAGCCATGCGATACAGCAGGCACTCCGCTGTGCTCCTCGACGCACATCCCTAGGAAGAAAAGAGCGAGTGATGTCAGGATACGTGAACTTTTAACCTTCAAAACACCGTGAACTGACAATTAATTACCATTATTTCGCAGAGGAGAGAAATGTGACTTCAGAGCCCACGGTGTTTTGTGCGATGACCTTGTGATTCACCCTGGTGACCCTGCCATCCATCCTGGGCTTCTGCAGGGTTTACACTAAGCAGCCAGTGTGTGTTGGTGTAAATATCAGAGGCTTGTCCTGACGGCTGCCCTGGGTGTTCCCCAAGGAAAAGCTACAGGCAACCTCGTCCTTAGCCCAATCCTCACACAAAACTCACAAGCTCTGTCTTGTGCACATGGTTTGAATTTGCCATGAAGATAAACCCATTTGCCCGGCCGGCGTGGCTCAGTGGTTGGGCGTCGGCCTATAAACCAGGAGGTCATGGTTCGATTCTGGGTCGGAGCACATGCCTGGGTTGCGGGCTCGATCCCCAGTAGGGGGTGTGTAGGAGGCAGCCGATCCATGATTCTCTCTCATCGTGGATGCTTCTATCTCTCTCTTCCTCTTCCTTCCTCTCTGAAAGCAATAAAAAATAGCCTATATAATAAAATGGTAATATGCAAATTGACCCTAACAGCAGAACGCCCAGAACAACCGCTCGACCAGTCAGTATGAGGTGCACTGACTGCCTCTCGGTCCCTCGCCCCGGCTCTCAGGCTCCCATGACTTGATGGCAAATGGGGAACTGGGGGTGGGTGGCAGCAGGGGGCGGGGCCGGCTGCTGGGAGCCAGGGAAGGTGGCTCTGATCACAGGCCAGGCCTAGGGACCGTATCCACACGCAAATTTCATGCGTCGGGCCTCTAGTGTGTGTGTATATATATATAAAAAAGATAAATGAATATCATCCAATTAAAACAAACCTTAGGAGCCACCAGGCCATAGGCGAGGTGGTGGGACAGCGGTCGCTGAAACTAATCGTCTGGCCATGGATGGCAACACGTCACTATACAGACGCTGGTCCAATGAGAGAAGAGAGGACCCTTGGACTCAGCCAATCAGCTCGGGGAGGGGGCTGGGGGGCTCTGTGGGAGGAGCCACAGAATGTGACAGCTGCCCATGTCCCGCAGCTGAGGGACTTCAGGGGGCGTGGATTCTCTAGGATTTCATGAGTCACCCTCATGCCTCTGACAGTGTTTTCCTGAGCGGGAAGTCAGGGAGGGGGAGGGGGCGGTGGGAAGAAAAGCAGCAAACCCGCAGTCACTTCCTGCCACGACCCAGTCTTCCTCCCACGTGGGAGCCTCGCTGTGCCTGTCCCTCCTCTGCAAGGTGTGGAGACCAACAGTGTCCCCCCCAATGGACTTTGCTTCTTTTAATTTGTTTATTTTGTTTAAAAAATATTTCTATTGGTTTCAGAGAGGAAGGGCGGGGGAGAGGGAGATAGAAACATCAGCAATGAGAGAGAATCATTGATTGGCAGCCTCCTGCACGCCCCACCCTGGGATCGAACCGTGGCCTCCTGCTTCGTAGGTTGACACTTAACCACTGGACCACACCGGCCGGACAAGGAGGTGGTTCTGATGTAAAGGAAAGATATCAAGGCAGATGTGAGAACACAAGAAATTTGCAGTGAGAGTAAAAAAAAATTTGTAGAGATTTGTTATTGCAATCACATTTTTTGAAGATGCCAAGACTGTTAATTTTTATTTTTTATTTTAAAAAAAATGATGGTGAAATACACATAACATAAAGTTTACCGTATCTGAGAAATAATTGCCAAGTCCAATATTAGGAACCTTTCCCCCTCTGCTTATTCTACGAGTTTATAGTTTTAACTCTTCCACTTAGATTTTTGGACCATTTTGAGTTAATTTTTGTATATGGTATATATTAGGGTCCTACTTCATGCTTTTGTTTGTAGATATCCAGTTGTCCCAGAACCCTTTTTTTCCTTAGTATCTATCTATCTATCTATCTATCTATCTATCTATCTATCTATCTATCTATCTAAAAGCCTAAACGACTGTCCGACTGTTTGACCGTCTGACCAGTAGCTATGATATGCAATGACCACCAGGGGGCAGATGCTCAATGCAGGAGCTGCCAAGCTTTGGTGACTTGGCAGCTGTGGTTCTCGGGTGACGCAGCCAGAACCAGAGAGGAGGGAGGCCGATTCTGGGGTGCGTCACCGGAGAACCACCCTCTCGCAATCCGGGACCCCTCGGGGGATGTTGGAGAGCTGGTTTCAGCCTGATCCCCACAGGCCAGGCAAGGGACCCCACCGGTGCACAAATCCATGCACCAGGCCTCTAGTATTTTTATAATTCTTTATTGTTGAAAGTATTACATATACCCCCCTGTTTCCCCCATTGGCCCCCTCCAGCCGGCCCCCACCCCCCGCAATCACAGTCTTCCTCTTCACGTCCGACTCGCCGGAGGAGCAGTAACTGGGTTACCAGAGCAGAGAGGCCTTCCGAGGGGAATGGCCGCCCTGTCCATCGCTCTGCCCCGCCCTCTCGGGTCCTCCCAGTTCCCCGGGCTTGGAAAGTAGGCCAACCTGACTGACCGGCTGCTCCAAAATGACCCAAGCAAAGCCCCAAAGCCTCTCCCTCCCGGCAGGAACAGCAGGAGCGCAGAATTCCTCAGCTCCTCGCCTGCCTTTCTCAGCGGATGGGGCGGAACTGACCTTAACTGGCAGATGGGAGAACTGAACCGGGACCTCTTGGTAAATGGGCCGATGCTCAACCACGGAGCCTCCCTGGCCAGGCTGTGTGGCCTTTTGTTCCAGGTCAGATTCGGGAGGTGTGAGAAGGGACCAGGACAGCCCGTGGGTGGGTGTTGCCAAAACGCCTGGCACTGTGTCATGTGGGGTGGCCAGAGGGGCAGGGAGCCATGAACCTCACGGGGTTTATAGCTGGGGTCGGGGAGAGGACATGGCTATTGCTACCACTTCTAGCAGCAAAGAGAGGGCTCTTCTGCAGGCCTTTCCCATCTCAGCGCTCACAGCAGGGTCCTGGGAGCCTAGAAGCTCCCCCACTGCCTGCTGGGGTGCCTCTTAGAAAGGGGCCGCTCCCCCCGACCCCCGTGTGTGCCTGGGAGGTGGAACCAGCGTCTGGTGTCCTGTTACTTGTTAATCACTTGAAAGGAGAAGTCTTTGGACTTTTTTTTCTTCCAGCTTAAGCAAGGTTAACCACATTTTGATGTTCCCCCACCAGAGAGAAGTGCATGTCTGAGGTTTTCCATGTTTGCGGATGTTTTATTTGGAGAGGTCGGGGCCTGCGAGGAGTTCTGTTTGGAACATCTCCCTCAGCCAGGAGGCAGGAGGCCTGGTAGCGGCAAAACCCGCCTGCAATTTCCACAATTGTGGTAAAATACATAGAATACAACGTTTACCATTTTTGTTTTTTTAAAAAATATTTTTATTGATTTCAGAGAGGAAGGGAGAGGGAGAGATAGAAACATCAGTGATGAGAGAGAATCATGGATCGGCTGCCTCCTGCACACGCCCCACATTGGGGACCGAGCCCACAACCAAGGCATGTGCCCTGACCGGGAATCGAACCCTGACCTCCTGGTTCACAGGCCGATGCTCAACCACTGAGCCACACCAGCAGGGCTGTGGTTGGGTTTGTAAATTTTGCTCAATTTTTCCTGAAGTCACCCTGGTCCTAGGTGTCCTCCCGGCCTTGGCCTGGAACGCCAGCGCCTTCTGCCATGTTTGTCCTTCACACACGTGTGCACGTCGGCCTGGCAGGGCCACACGTGTGCCGCTCGAAATCCGTTGAGACGTGCGGATCCATCAGACCACCCCGTTTAGAGAGAAGCTGGGTGTGGAGCAGCAAACCAGCGGAGCATCCATGTGCATTTTCAATGTCCTTTCCTCCCCGGTACCCCCATCCTGGTACCCAGAGCCGCTCCCGGGACAATGGGAAACAGGGGCCCCTGCCCCTGGGCCCTGCCGGGGGGCCTCCCAGCACTTGGGCTCTGAGGGAGGCGGGGCAGAGCAGCTGGGGGACAGGCTGGGTCTGGGGAGGGGAGATCTCTGGGAGAGACTGAGTCATGAGCCACGGTGCCCTCGCCAGCACCAGGGGGAGGGTGGGGGAGGGTTAGCCCCTGACGCCCCACTCGGACCACCGTGGGAGGTGGTTTCCCATGACCATGGCCCGTCCGGAGCCCGCCCCGTCCTCTGTGTCTGCCTTTCCCATTCCCTGGGCGGGGGCGGGGGCAGGGGGGGTGTTTGGTTTGGCACCGGTTTGAGCTGAACTCATCCACTTCTCAGCGCCGCGTTGGGGCTGCCCCGTATGGAAAACAGACAGATTTTTGCCTCCGAATGGCTATCTTTCCCTTTTATTCTCCAGGAAAACACATGAGCCAAGAGCCCGTGGCTCGGGTCCAGATAAAACAGCCTGACGCGGTGGCCACGGCCGCAGACTCACGGGAATCGGGCCTAAATGACCGAGTGTAAACAGTGGCCTGGTGCCAACCAGGCGGACTTCTAGCAAACAGCCTCCCGCGACATGTGGGAGCGGAGGCTGGGAAGAGCCCCACGTGGGCGCCTGGCCACACGCGCTGGGCGGCCAGCTCCCTGCCACCATTCTCAGGGGCGGGGTTTCTGTGTCATTGTTTTTTCTAATTAAAAAAAAATTTTTTTTTTTTTGATTTTGTTTTGTTAATCCTCACCCGAGGATATTTTTCCTCCTTGACTTTTAGAGAGAGTGGAAGGGAAGGAGAGAGAGAGAGAGACACATCGACGTGAGAGAGACACATCCGTTGGCTGCCTCCTGCATGCGCCCCGCACACCGGGGATTCTGCCTGCAACCCAGGCACGTGCCCTTGACCGGAATCGAACCTGGGGCCCTTTCGTCCACCGGGTGATGCCATAGCCACTGAGCCACACCGGCGAGGGCTCTGTGTTTTTGTTTGTTTGTTTGTTTGTTTTTATAAGCAACCCTTTCTTGCTGGCTTTCCTCATGGCCTCCCTGTGGTCGAGAGTCAGCTGGGAGGCCCAGGCCCCCTCCAGGGCTCAATCCCCAGTAGGGAACCTTGCAGGAGGCAGCCGATCCATGATTCTCTCTCATCAGGCCCAGGCAGGGCTGAGGCTTTGTTGCAAAGGGGTTTCCATCCCTCACCAGCGGGCTGGGACCGACGAGAGAGGACACACGGGCGTCCCCAGGGGGCTGCCCTGGCTTCCACACGCTTCCCAGCGAGATCCGGCTGACGTCCCCCGTCTGAGGTCAAAGACAGATGACAGCCAGGCCCCTGGCTACACAGCGAGGCTCCTCGCCGCCCATCGGCCCTCGCCAGGTGGGGATCGGGAGATGCGGCTTCTGTCTTTGTGCTGTCACTGGCAGTGGCGCCTCCCGGCCTGGGTCCCGCTGCAGGACTTTCCCACCGGCTCCTGCTGCCCAAGTGACGTCTCCCCGGGAGAAGCGGCTGGAAAGGGGAAGGAGGAGGTGGCCGCATCAGAGCGGGGCCCGTAGAGGCAGCTGGGCGACCGTCCGGCTGGCCCGCGAGGCCTCGTCACCATGACCCAGGTACTCACGACGGGCCCGATGGTGTGTCTCTCTTGGGTACTCACGAGAGCACCTGTGTCCTGAGAATAACATTCTCCGTCCACGGGTTAGGCGGCCGGGGTGAGACTTGGGCTCCTTTCAAGAAAAAGAGTCTGGCCCTGGCCGGTTTGGCTCCGTGGAAACAGCTTGGCCTGAGGAATGAAGGGTCTCGGGTTCGATTCCCGGTCAAGGGCACAGGCCCGGGGTGTGGGCTCAATCCCCAGGAGGGAACCTGCAGGAGGCAGCCGATCCATGATTCTCTCTCATCACGGATGTTTCTCTCTCTCCCTCTTCCTTCCTCTCTGAAATCAATAAAAACATTTTAAAATTTAAAAGAAGAGTCTGAAGGCCACGGTGTTGGGAGCCCCCTCTCCAGGGTAGAGGAGCTGCTGACCAGAGAGTCTCCCCGACAGGAGAGAGGGTCCCCTGGCCAAACTGCCTCAACGCTGACTCACTCCTCCTCCCCGCCTCCTCCCCTCTCCTCCCAGCCAAGCTGAGCTCTAGAACTGAGCTGCCCTCCCTTCCGTACTCTGTGTGCGATGAGAAATGTATGACAGGTGTGTTCTTCGAGATCCCGGATGAAAGGAATGTGAGAAACAAAACAAGCCATAAAAATAAAAACAAAACCAGTGATGTGTTTGCCTTTCTCCAGCTTGATACCACTGCGGGTTGCTTCCCCGTTTCTAAACTCCTACAAATCAAAACAGAAATAAAAAAGAAACATCACTGATGAGAAAGAATCATAGTCGCGGTTGGATTCCTGATCACAGCACATGCCCGGGTTTCGGGTTTGATCCCCAGTGTGGGGCGTGCAAGAGGCTTAAATCTTTTTTTTTTTTTAATAAATTTTTCTTGACTTCAGAGAGGAAGGGAGAGAGAGAGAGAGAGAGAGAAACATCCATGATGAGAGAGAATCAGGGATCGGCTGCCTCCTGCACGCCCCACACTGGAGATCGAGCCAGCAACCCGGGCCTGTGCCCTGGTGGGGAATCAAACCGTGACCTCCAGGTTCCTAGGTCGATGCTCAACCACTGAGCCACGCTGGCTGAACTCTAAATAACTTTTTAAATAAATTTTAAAAAATGAGGCACAGTGAGACGCACCTGGTGGGCGGGATGGGGGGGTGTCCCTCAGCCTGTCAGGGCCCCTCCGCTGGGCCTGGTGCAGCAGGAGGGAGCTGCCCAGGCCTCCAGGACACGCATGGACCCGCAGCGCAAGGCTTCTCAGCCATCAGGGGCTGGGCCTGGTGTGACCTGCAGGAGCTGCTGAGCCTCGAAGGATGCCACCTGCTGAGTGAGGCTCCCCCAGGAGGGAAAGGGGGTCTGAGTGTCCCCTGGGCTTCTGCGCTCGCTCGGAGGGCCTGCATCCGCTTTGGAGCCCCGCGATCTGTGTGCAGAGCTGCACAGCATGGCACACAGCCGCACCAGGGAGACGGTCCGGGGCGGGCTGGAACCTGAGCCAACGCTACATAAATACATACATGCATGGCTGGAGCGGAATTTCTATTGTCCACACACCCACGCTCCCAGCAGGTGAGAGGTCCCGCAGGGCTCCGGGGAGGTGGCCCCTTGGCTACAGGGCTTGCTCAGGCCGCGCCGGAGGGCCGGACGGCTACTCACCACCCTCCAGCCGCCCAGCAACTCTCTGCTTCCTCTCACCTGCTCTCTCCTGCCTCCACTTCCTCCACGCCCCCCTCCCCGCCCCCCATTAACCCACTGCGGTCAAGGTCACACCCTATCACTTGCTGGAAATTCTTGAGCAGTGACAGATGACCTCTTCATGGCCAGATGCAATTTTTTAATTGACGTTATTGGGCTGAGCTTGGTTAATACAATCAGACAGGTGTCAGGTGTGCCGTCCTGTAACACATCATCTGTATATTGTAGGGTGTGTTCCCCACCCCAGGCCAGATGCATTGCTATTTTTTTGCTAATCCTCACCCGAGGATATTTTCCCGTTGATGTTTAGAGAGAGTGGAAGGGAGGGGGCGAGACAGAGAGAGAGAAACCTCGATGTGAGAGAGACACATCGGTTGGTTGTCTCCCACACATGCCCGCCCCCACCAGGGGTAGGGATTGAGCCTGCAACTGAGGTACGTGCCCTTGACCGGAATCGACCCCAAGACCCTTCGGTCCACAGGCCGACGCTCTGTCCACTGAGCAACACTGGCCAAGGGCAGGTGCCATTTGTAACGCTCACTCTTGAAAGCTCCTTAACGTCCCCATTAAATTCTCTCCTCCGCCCTCTTTGCTGGCGATTACCCTCAATGCAGCGTGAGTTCTTTATAAGATCCTTCACCCTCTGTTCCTTTTTGCCTCTTTTCTGTCTCCTTGGCAATCGCATCCAGGCCAGAGGCTTCTCCCCTCTCAGGTGTGGGTCTCCCGGGCCTGGATTCCCCTCCCAAGTCAGAGTCTGCATTTTGGCCCGGCCCGTGTGGCTCAGTGGTTGAGCATCGACCGATGAACCAGGAGGTCAGGGTTCGATTCCCGGTCAGGGCACATGGCCGGGCTGCGGGCTCCATCCCCAGCGTGGGGTGTGCAGGAGGCAGCCGATCCATGAGTCTCTCTCATCATTGATGTGTCTCTCTCTCTCTCCCTCTCCCTTCCTCTCTGAAATCAATAAAAAATATATTTTAAAAAATAAAAAGAAAGAAAGAGATGCCCAAACCCGCGGAGAAGTTTTATGAAAGAGTTTATTTGAGTGGAGCAGAGGATACGCCGGGATGGCAACAGACTGAGGAGAACGCTTCCAGGGACTGGCCGCGTGCGGCTCACTTCATGCCTGTGGGGTGAGGCTGGGAGCACACGGCGGGTTCTGGGAAGGTGGGGGGACAGCCACTGGCTCCTTCCACGGCGCATCGTGTCCTCCCGGCTCTTCTGCGTGGTACGGTCGCCGGTGGAGGGGGGGTCCTTGTGGTGTCTCGAGAAGAGCCTTTTCGGGGACCCACAAGGGGGAGGAGGTCTGGTGGGTAAGATTTATTCGGGTGCAAACAGGAGGCTGCCCCCAGGTTCCCCCGGTCTCATCTCCGTCCGGCTCAGAAATAAGTCCAAGCTCGTCTTCATCAGGCCCAGAAACAGGGCCAGGGGCCAGACATTTGGGACCAGCGGTTCAGTCCATGCGTCTGCCCAGATCCAGCTAGCTCTGTCTGCTCCTGGTCTGCCGTGGGCCCCAGGAGAGAGAGAGGGAGAGAGAGAGAGAGAGAGAGAGAGAGAGAGAGAGCGCCTCATTGCTAAGTGCATTATATTATCACAGACAGGCGTCTCTTTTTAAAAAATATTTTTTATTGATTTTTTACAGAGAGGAAGGGAGAGGGATAGAGAGTCAGAAACATCGATCAGCTGCCTCCTGCACATCTCCTACCGGGGATGTGCCCGTAACCAAGGTACATGCCCTTGACCGGAATGGAACCCGGGACCCTTCAGTCCGCAGGCCGACGCTCTATCCACTGAGCCACACCGGTCAGGGCCACAGGTGCCTCTTTAAACGAACCGAGCAACTTCCCACGCTTCCTGGGCTCGCGCCGGGTCCAGCCTGACCAATCCATTTCCTGCATCTCCCGGGGCCCTGCGTCCCCTGTCCGATCCGACCCTTCTCCCAGGCTAGTGCACAGAACACAATATCCCAAACCACGTGCGTGTAACCCTGTCGGCATCCTCAGGCGGCCATGTGGACAGATTCCGCCATCTGTGAGAGCCCGCGTCGCCAGGCAGGTGCTCATGGAGCCGGCTGGGCCACACACGGTTTTATAGCCGTTTTCCCCCAAATGCCCTGGGTCAGCCTCTGGGGAATGTGTTCCCTGAGACCGGGCCCCTGGGAAGGGGAGAGGGGAGGGGGGCAGGGGGCCCAGCGCACCCGGCCAGGGGCCAGCAGGCCTGGTCCCAGTTCTTATCTGGAGCAACTGGTACCTCTCTCCCCGAGTAAACAGCCAGGGAGAGGGAGGGAAACAGCCAGGGAGAGGGAGGGAAACAGCCAGGGAGAGGGAGGGAAGTTCGAGAGGCCACCTACAGAGTGTTGCTGGGCCCCCGTGGGCAGCGTGACCTGCCTGATTGCAGCGCAGGGCGAATATAAACACCCGGGATGTTCGCAGGGAGCGTTGGGGTCCCAGATGGGTCCACCGGGCTCCCCAGGGAGGGGAGGAGGGGTTGCCCTCCTGTGTGGCTTCTTGGGTCTCCTCCTGTCCTTCTTGTTTTTTTCCTTTTCCTTCTTTTTCTTGGTGAAATACTGGACCCAGGACAGTTTGGGTTAGAGACGGCGTACGTGCCCCAGAGGGAACGGTGGCTCTCACCACAGAGTGGGGTCTCCTTTCTTTTATTTTATTTTTCTTTTTAAAATATATTTTTATTGATCTCAGAGAGGCAGGGAGAGGGAGAGAGAGATAGAAACACCAATGATGAGAGAATCATGGATCGGCTGCCTCCTGCACGCCCCACACTGGGGATCGAGCCTGTAACCCGGCCATGTGCCCTGACCGGGAATCGAACTATATCTGATCTCCTGGTTCATAGGTTGACCTCAACCACTGAGCCTCGCAGGCCGGGCTGGGTCCCCTTTCTTTGTCTATAAAGGACAGGATGCAGCGAGGCTGGCCCCCAGGGCCGCGGGGCGGGTGGGGGGGGGGCGGTGGTGGTGGCTATCAGTGAGAAGGCCCAGAGCCTCAGGCCCAGGACTGCCCTGAAGTTGGGGGGCAGGCAGCAGGGGGAAGGGGGTGGGGCTGTGGGCACCAGAGCTCACCTCAGCGGCACTAAGAGTTTAGGTCACATTGGAGGTCCCAGGGGAAGACGACTCCTTGGGAAGTATTTTCAGTGGGAATTTGTGTTCATTGTCATCCATGGCATTCCCTCCGGGTCCCTGGTGTGGTCTCCAAGAGCAGGAGGACTGGGTGCTGGGGGGCTGGGGGTGGGAGGTGGGGGGCTGGAAGGATGGGGGATAGAGGATGGGAGTGGAGGAGTAGGGGGTGAGGGATGGGGAGATGGGAGATGGGGTGAAGGGAGAGGAGGTGGGGGCTGGAAGGATGGGGGATAGAGGATGAGGGGTGGAGGAGTAGGGGGTGAGGGATGGGAGGATGGGAGATGGGGTGAAGGGAGGGGAGGTGGGGGCTGAAAGGATGAGGGTAGGGGATGGGGGTGGAGGAGTAGGGGGTGAGGGATGGGAGGATGGGAGATGGGGTGAAGGGAGGGGAGGTGGGGGCTGGAAGGATGGGGGTAGGGGATGGGGGTGGAGGAGTAGGGGGTGAGGGATGGGAGGATGGGGGATGGGGTGAAGGGAGGGGAGGTGGGTGCTGGAAGGATGGAGGTAGGGGATGGGGGTGGAGGAGTAGGGGGTGAGGGATGGGAGGATGGGGGATGGGGTGGAGGGAGGGGAGGTGGGGGCTGGAAGGATGGGGGTAGGGGATGGGGGTGGAGGAGTAGGGGGTGAGGGATGGGAGGATGGGGGATGGGGTGAAGGGAGGGGAGGTGGGGGCTGGAAGGATGGGGGTAGGGGATGGGGGTGGAGGAGTAGGGGGTGAGGGATGGGAGGATGGGGGATGGGGTGAAGGGAGGGGAGGTGGGTGCTGGAAGGATGGAGGTAGGGGATGGGGGTGGAGGAGTAGGGGGTGAGGGATGGGAGGATGGGGGATGGGGTGGAGGGAGGGGAGGTGGGGGCTGGAAGGATGGGGGTAGGGGATGGGGGTGGAGGAGTAGGGGGTGAGGGATGGGAGGATGGGGGATGGGGTGAAGGGAGGGGAGGTGGGGGCTGGAAGGATGGGGGTAGGGGATGGGGGTGGAGGAGTAGGGGGTGAGGGATGGGAGGATGGGGGATGGGGTGGAGGGAGGGGAGGTGGGTGCTGGAAGGATGGAGGTAGGGGGTGGGGGGCGGGGAGATGGATGGTCGGGGGTGGGGTGGATGCAGCCACTGAGCAGACTGGGCTGCAGGCAAGGCCCTCAGCTTTTGGGGCGATGGTTCCCTAAGTTTGAAGTGTGCGGTGAGGGTCTTCCGGTCTCTCCCCACCGCCCCGGAGAGCTTTGAAGTTGGCGCTCTTCTCCTCTGGGTGTGTGCGCTTTCTTCATGCCCATCGGAATCTACGAGCGATGCCCAGGCATTCGCGGCATAAGCCCACTCGCTCTCCGATGCGGAGACAGCCCCGGAGGGCAAGTCAAGGTCGGCGGCTCTCGGGCCCACACAGGCCACAGCAACACGTTCATTATCGCCTTCCTTCCCCCAGCACCCTCCCTGCCTGCCTGGGGGTCTGCACCGAGGCTGGGCAGCCCCAGGTGTTGTGCTGGGACAGCTGCCTCCCAGGACGGGCGCTTCAGGGCCGCAGGGAGGCCGGGACGGGCCAGGATGCCAGCAGCCACAGGCGCAGGCCCAGGGAGCGGGGACGGGCAGGGCGAAGTCCAAGTGCCTGGCGCTCTGGGCCCTGCGGGGCCGGCTCAGACTCTGTGACACTCCACCTCCTCAGCCAGCACCGGCGCCGACTGATGTATTGATCCAGAACCAGGGCGAGAACACAGCCAGCTGACTGCCCTGCCTTATCCATCCAGACCGGCAGCCAGGGGCGCCGGGCTCAAACGGCTCGATTAGGCGTTTGTGGTTGTTCTTATTATTTATGACCGATCCACCGATCACAGTGGTTCTCAACCTTCTGGCCCTTTAAATACAGTTCCTCACGTGGTGACCCAACCATAACATTATTTTCGTTGCTACTTCGTCACTGTCATGTGGCTCCTGTGATGAATCGTCATGTAAATATCTGACCTGCAGGATGGTCTGAGGCGACCCCTGTGAAAGGGTCATTCGACCGCCAAAGGGGTCGCGACCCACAGGTTGAGAACCGCTGGTCTAGCAGCTCTCAGAAGGCCGGGTGGAGAGAGCCTCACTGCCGGGAGGACCCGCTCTCCGGGACGCGCTCGATCACGAGGAATGCGGCGTGAGCATCTCGCAGGAAGTGCTCGATGGCATGCCCCGGAGCCGCAGAGCAGAGCGCGGGTACACGGTGTGCAGAATTCATCAGATTAGAGGGTTCGGCGGCGCCAGCAGCCAGGGCACACCTGTTTCTCTCTACGTCAACAAGTCCTCTCTGCACGGTGTGTTTTCCTCTTCTAGATTCTCTCCAAGGAAGAAGAGTGTGGAGCAGTAGCGTCCAGTGGGGCCACAGAAGATGTGATAGGGGGAGGAGTGTTGGGAGCACCGCACGCACACAGGCCAGAGGGGTGCTGGCAGCGGGGGTCTGCCTGTCTCGCTGCCCCCACGCAAAGCCTGGCCCTGCTCCCTCCCCACCCACCTGCTTCAGGGGGACCCGGACAGTCCTGTCTCATCCCCTCCAGGCAGTGAGTCCTGTGTTGTGTTAAAGCAGCGGTTCTCAACCTGTGGGTCGCGACCCCTTTGGCGGTCGAACGACCCTCTCACAGGGGTCGCTTAAGACCATTCTGCAGATCAGATATTTACATGACGATTCAGAACAGGAGCAACATGACAGTGATGAAGTCGCCACGAAAATAATGTTATGGTTGGGTCACCACGTGAGGAACTGTATTGAAAGGGCCAGAAGGTTGAGAACCACTGTGTTAAAGAGACAGAAGGAAGGGGGTCCCTGATCCTTGGTGGGACACGGCTCCTCTCTGGCCCATTTAGCCACTGAAGTTGTGACAGCGGGAAACTGTGACCCACCCTGCTGTTCTTTTGACGTTGTTTCTGTCAGTGCTGACGCTGACTGATATGGAGCCTGTGGATCAAGAGCATATTCGTATAAGAATCCTAGGAATTAACCTCGAAAGAGGCAGATTCCACCCGGCCGGTGTGGCTCAGTGGTTGAGCGTTGACCTATGAACCGGGAGGTCAGGATTCGATTCCCGGTCAGGGCACAGGCCCGGGTGGTGGGCTTGGTCCCCAGTGTGGGGCATGCAGGAGGCAGCCGGTCCATGATTCTCTCTCATCATGGATGTTTCTCTCTCTGTCTCCCTCTCCCTTCCTCTCTGAAATCAATAAAAATATATCAAGCCCTAGCTGGTTTGGCTCAGTGGATAGAGCAGACGGGGGGGGGGGTCCCAGGTTCGATTCCGGTTGGGGGCACAGCCCCGGGTTGTGGTCTCAATCCCCAGTGTGGGACGTGCAGGCAGCAGCTGATCCATGATTCTCTCTCATCCCCGATGTTTCAATCTCTCTCTCCCTCTCCCTTCCTCTCTGAAATCAATAATAAATATATATATGATACAGACTCCAATCTTCAGTTATCCCTTTTCTGAGAGATTTGTTGACCTTCAAATGTAAAACCAGATGATGAAGACCAGGATGACATATACTAGACCCGTGGTCGGCAAACTGCGGCTCGCGAGCCACATGCGGCTCTTTGGCCCCTTGAGTGTGGCTCTTCCTAAGCCTTAGGAGGACCCTAATTAAGTGAATAACAATGTACCTACCTGTATAGCGTAAGTCTAAAAAAATTTGGCTCTCAAAAGAAATTTCAATCATTGTACTGTTGATATTTGGCTCTGTTCACTAATGAGTGTGCCGACCACTGGCCTAGGAGACTCACAAGTGTAAGCCGTGCTGAGCTACTGGCTCTCATTAAACCCTCACTGGGTTTTCATCATGTCCATCTTGTCTACCCAGCCAGGCCCCCTGCTCGGAAACAGCCTTTATTGTCCCTGGCGCCCGCGGCTTTCTCTCCTCGGGCACCTGCGGTGAAGGCGGCCACTCTAACGAATGGACCGTGAAAGAGGCTGGGGGCGGGCGGTGGTGGTGAACACACACAGGGAACCCCTCGCTGCTCCTGGGGCATCAGGATTGGCCTCATTAACTGCCCCAGAACCGAATGAAACGGCAGGGCTCCCTGCTTAAAAGGCAGGAGAAAATGCCAGGAAGGTTCCTAAGATATGGTCGTCCCCCCCTTATTCGAGGTTCCTGTGGTTTCCATTACCCGCTATCCACCTCAGCCTGAAAATATTAGATGAAAAATATCCAGAAAGAAACAATTCATCAGGTTCACGTTGCACGTCGTTCTGAGTAGCGTGCGGTGTGGGGTGAAATCTCGCTCCGCCCCACTCACCTGGGACGTGAGTCACCCCTTTGTTCAGCATCTCAACCTTGTGTGGAAAGGACAGGAAGCTATCTGGAGAGAGAAAGACCACACTCCCGTGCCTTTCATTACATTCTATTCTGTTGTTTCATTTTATTAGTCCTCGTCGTCGTTAACCTCTGATTGGTGTGGCTGGGTAGGATGAAGTAGAGAGCTTTTTGTTTTTCTTACTATATTTTTATTGATTTCAAAGAGAGGAAGGGAGAGGGAGAGAGAGAAATATCCATGATGAGAGAGAATCATGGACCAGCTGCCTCCTGCACACCCCCGTCTGGGGATCAAGCCTGCAACCCCAAGCTTGTACCCTTGACATTTAAAAAATATATAATGGGGAAATAGAAATACTCCACCGCCGCTCTGACACGTACTCAGAAAGGAAAGATTTCTTGCCTGAAAAATGTAATTGAGCCCGGTCTGCATGGCTCAGGGGTTGAGAGTTGAACCCTGAACCAGGAGGTCAGGGTTCAATTCCCGGTCCGGGCACATGCCTGGGTTGTGGGCTCAATCCCCAGTGTGGGGCGTGCAGGAGGCAGGCGATCCATGATTCTCTCATTACTGATGTTTCTCTCTCGCGCTCTCTCTCTCTCTCTCCCTCTCCCTTCCTCTCTGACATCAATACAAACATATTAAAAAACAAAACAAAAAACACGTAACTGAGTCCCTGCTAGCGGGAACCTGGTCATTTTGAGGCTCTGGCCTGCCTGGTGTTTGTGTAGCTGAGGGTCACTCCCATCTGAAATGTAGGACTCCTCTAGGGCTGGTTTCTCATACCCGGGAGGCGCAATTTGAACAGGGGGTGGGGAGGGAGGGAAATGGGGGGGCTACAGTGTCAAGCCCAGCTCCTGTGTGAGTTGGGAACAAAAGCTTGCAAATTCTGGGGCAATTAGGGAAAAGGGTCCCTCTTTCTCACAGGCCTTATCTCCACAGGGACCGACTGCTATCTCTCCAGCTTTGTAGCGGGGCAGCCTCACACCCCAGGAAACCCACAGGCCTGAAGGGGTGCCCCCCTCCCCTTCTCCGCCCCACCCCCCCCCGCCCCCAGGGTGAGGACCTGGGCGATTTCTTCACACCCTGAGCCGCTTCCCAGGCTGATAAACGGGGAGCCATGCAGGCCCTCCTCCGTGGCCCGGGGTGAGGATGAAATGAAATAGCAACACGCTTTCCATGTTGAGCGCCGCTATTCACAGGCGGCGATATTCATAGGGCCCGGCCCGCTGATCTTCACCTGTCGTCTGTTCGTCTGCAGTGTGTGTGGGTTCAGTATTTGTCTTCCACTGAGCCGAACTGATTAGGGCCCACCTTTTATTTTATTTATTTTATATATATTATTGATTTCAGAGGGGAAGGGAGAGAGAGAGGGAGAGAGATAGAAACATCCACGATGAGAGAGGATCATGGATCGGCTGCCTCCTGCACGCCCCACACTGGGGATCCAGCCTGCACCAGGGCATGTGCCCTGACCGGGAATCGAACCCTGGCCTCCTGGTTCCTAGGTCGATGCTCAACCATGGAGCTCCCCCCCCCCCCCCACCATTTATTAAGCGCCAGATGCTGTACAGAAAAAACATTGCTGCTCTTCCCACAACTTCTGGAGGCAAATATGATTACACCCATTTCCAGAGAAGAAAGCGGAGGCTTAGAGCATGGGAGAGTCTTGCCCAGGTTTCCGCGTTCATTTGACAAGTGGCGCCTCCAGGACAGCTCAGGTCCAAGGGGCCACCACACCTGCTGGCTGAGCTGGGGGGACCCTGGGTCTCTGGCACCTGCCTCCCTCCCTCTGCTGCTCACGGCCGCTTTGCAGATGACTCACCCGCCTCGCTGATCCTAAGTCACTGTTCTGCCAATAACCAGCAGAGAGCAGGGGTCAAGGTGGGAGGCCAGCCTCCTCCCCAGCCTCCTCCCCAGCCTCCTCCCCAGCCTCCTCCCCCAGCCTCCTCCCCAGCCTCCTCCCCCAGCCTCCTCCCCGAGCCCCAGGGCACAGCTGGGAGCTTCCCAGTCAGACCAGAAAAGTAGGCCAGGCCTCTCTGCTCCCCCCTCCTCCTCTCCTGAGGGGACAGTGGTGTCCCCTTTCCCTGTTTGTCCTCAGCCCGCCCTTAGGGCAGGCGGTGTCCTGACCCCAGGCCTACAGCACAGCCCTGTGTGCAGAGAGGGGGGGCGGGGGGGCGGGGGCTGGCGAGTGGGGACTTGCCCAGGAAGATAGTGTGAGGGCCTAACCCTCTTATTAAGGGAAGATCTGGGGCGGGGAGAATAGACCAGAAGTATGTTCATTTTTATATATAAGAAATACTTTTATTGATCTCAGAGTGGAAGGGAGAGAGAGAGAGAGAAACATCAACGAAGGGAGGGAATCATGGATCGGCTGCCTCCTGCACGCCCCACACTGGGGATGGAGCCTGCATCCCGGGCATGTGCCCTGACCGGGAATTGAACCGTGACCTCCTGGTTTGTAGGTTGATGCTCAACCACTGAGCCACACCAGCCGGGCATCCTTTAAACCAGCGGTTCTCAACCTTCCTAACGCCGCAACCCTTTAATACAGTTCCTCATGTTGTGATGACCCCCAATTTCATTGTGACAAATGGAACATCATGAAAGCATAGTGATTCATCACAAACACCATATGTCATTATAGATGTGTTTTCCGATGGTCTTAGGCGACCCCTGTGAAAGGGGCGTTCGACCCCCAGGTTGAGAACCGCTGCTTTAAACTCTTGAATGAAAGCAACTAGGTTTCCTCCCACCTGGGATTCTAGAACACGGAGCCCACAGGACACACGGAACCACATGGACTGTGAGTGACTGCAGAGGGTGACCCGACCCGGCCCTCCCTCCCTCCCTTCCTCCCTCGGACGGCGGGGACGCTCAGGGAAGCGACCCCGGCACCGGTCACAGAAGCCAGCGGCCTGAGTCACCACCGGCCTCTGAGGTCATTCTGGCTCCAAGTCAAAGCAAACAGTGGCCCGATTCACAGACGCAGGTCCGGAGGGAAGGGGAGAGAAACAGCAGCCGCTGAGCCGGGCCGGGCCCGTCCCCACCCCTCCCGCCGCCTCTGGCCGCCGTCCAGGCCCAGCGCTGGTGGCGGGAGGCCTTTAAAGGACCCGGTGAGTCGCGATCTCAGGCTCAGCCGTTTGAGCGGGGACATCCTGTGCACGCCGGGCCCGGGACCCCCACTTCCAGCCCGGAGCGGAACCCGCTTTCCCGTGTGCAGCTCTCCCCCGTCTGATGACCCTGCTCTCTGCTCATCCCCTGAGCACAGCTCCCAACAGAATTACAGCCCCAAGCAGCCCGGCCGGCGTGGCTCAGTGGTTGAGCATCGACCTATGAACCAGGAGGCCAGGGTTCGAGTCCCGGTCAGGGCACTCAGAGAGCGATCTCTTGGGTGTTAAGCATCAGGTACCTGGACCAGTCTGGACCCCTCTTCCTCTCTCCTGTCGGCACGGCCTACACGACAGACCGAATAAACGCCCGTCGCTTTGTTCTAAGCAGGTGGGAGCTTCGCCCTGCTGCTGTGTGGTCCCAGGACACCTCCCCCTCCCCCTCCCGTTAAAAACAAATAAAAACAGAAACAGCCCCCACCCCCACCGCCAAATCAAACACCATCTGTCTTCGCTGGTCCAGGCCCCCATCTGCCGCAGCCCCTGGAGCTCCTGGCTGCTGGGAACGGGAACAGGCCGACCCGTGGCCGCTCCCTCCCGCCCCGTAAACGCCCCGAAACCCGAGGACTGAATGCAGGTCTTATTCCAGGGGTGCTCTTGCCCAGCCCTGGCCTGCACGCTGGTTCATGCAAATGGACTTACGTCGCCCTGTGTGTCAGAAGATGTGGGAGAAATACAGGCCTGCATTCCCTGCCCCCAGGAGTCTTCCTTCGAAGGAAAAGAAGGCCACATAAACATGGAAAGATAACAGGTCGTGCCCGGCTGGTGTGGCTCAGGGGTTGAGCGTCGACCTATGAACCAGGAGGTCGAGGTTCGATTCCCGGTCAGGGCACAGGCCTGGGTTGCAGGCTCCAGCCCCAGTTGTGGGGCGTGCAGGAGGCGGCCGATCCACGATTCTCATCACTGATGCTTCTATCTCTCTCCCTCTCCCTTCCTCTCTGAAATCAATAAAAATATGTTTAAAATATATTTTAAAAATAAATAAAAAGCAAAGGAAACAAAGGCAGTAGCTGCTGGCTGGCCGAAGCGCCAGCTCTCGGGGCTGGAGCCTGGCATTGAGCATTCAGACTAACCACGTGGCCCGTAGTCCATGGCATTTGTGAAATAGCCCGGACTCTTCTCCCCAAAGCCCTCCCCGCTGGCTTCCGATCGCTTTCCATGGCACAGGAATGCCTCTCCCCTGGCGTACACAGGTGCCCAGGCCACGCTGCCAGCACAGGCGCCTGCCAGTGGAGTGGGCCCTCCGGTGGCCAGGCAGCTTCTCTCTCTTTCTCCCACCTTCACAGGCCTCAGGGTCAAGGCCACTGCCTCTCGCCCGCCTTGGGCCACCATGTTCTGAGACAGGCCGGCCGAGAAGCAACATGCTTACAACCGTCCTCCCCGGCTCCCTGAGCTTGCGCAACGCGAGAAAATACAACAATGTTTGAACAGGCGATCCAGCCGACGGGGGTCCTGGGACTTTTCTATTCGGGCGCCAGGACTAATCCTGGCTAAGGGAGCACAGGGTGGAACAGTATTTAGCCAGGGAGACTGCTGAGAGGTGCTCGTGTGTGGTCCTCGTGTGCTGGAAGGGATTGAAGGACCGGCTGATGACGATGATGATGATTCTCAGGCTCTTTGCCGGCCTGGGCTGGGGACGGGAATGTTTACCTTCCGCGGAACGATCCCCGAGGCCTTCCAAGAGCAACCCCATTACTGCGTCCCCAGCGCCAGGAGGCGGGCGGCGCGTTTGTGGGGCTCTCTCGGGCGCTGGCTTTGGAACAGGCTCACCGAGGTTTCCCCAAACAACACATTATTTTCATTCGTAGAGCTGTGGGCTTGGCGACTTCTTCTCTATCATCTGCCAAGATTCCGAACCTCGTCCCTGAACCTGAGAGCGAGGCAGGCCGGGAGGGGCCGGGAGGGGCCGGGAGGGGCCGTGGCCTGCCGCTCCCACGGCCACGGTTCCTGCGGATGGAGGAGGAGGTCAAGTCCACGCTGAGCTCTCGGGCTGCCAGGGAGGAGCCACCGAACAGACCAGGACGGTGTCCTGGAGTCAGACTGGTCGAGCAGCGTCCGGCCACAGTGGCCCCGAACCCGGAGCTGGCCGTGCTGATATCAGGCAAAGCAGGCCACAGAGCAAACAAGATGCGCGGAGGCAGAGAGGGACGTGACAGAACGAGGAAAAGGCCGACCCACCAGGGAGACGCTGTGATTCGAAGTGTGAACGCACTAACTGGTTCTCAACCTTCCTCATGCCGTGACCCTTTCATACGGTTCCTCACGTTGTGGTGACCCCCAACCATAACATTGTTTTCGTTGCTACTTCATCACTGTCATTTTGTGTCCTGACCGGGAATCGAACCCAGGACCCTTCAGTCTGCAGGCTGATGCTCTATCCACTGAGCCAAACCGACTTAGGGCTCCACGTACGTATCTTCAGAAAGAGATTTATGTCAAGGCAATCGGCTCTCTCGACTGCGAGGCCTGGTATTGAAGCATCTGAGATTAGAAGAGTGACCAAAAGGATGTAACATCCTCGCGTAGGGCCATCCAACACCTCCGCTACCCAAGTGGAAAGAAAGCTTCAGACGCAGATAAAACACCGCCTCTAAGAACCCTCACTCCCCCCACCCTCACCCCAGAGGGGGCTGCCGGGGACAGAGTCCCTCCCAGGGCAGGGCAGGGCTGGGTCTGGGTTTTGTGACCAGCTCCTTATCTGGCCTGCGATCAGATGTTTACAGCTCCAGTCGTGAGCAGTGACACTCCCCAGCAGGCTCCTGCCGGAAATGGGCTGTTAAGTTCCAGGCAGCGCGGGTCAATGGGAGGGAGCTTTGCTCAATGCCTTTGTTTAAAGATGAGAGAGAACGAGTGAGTGATGCCCTTCATCCAGAAAGATCCCAGAACGCGGGTGCAAAGGGCCTGCAGAGCCGTCCCGGCCGAGCACGGAGGCAAGCCCGCCCCGCTATGTCCGCCCTGGGGTGGACTTTGGGATCTGAACCATCTGTGGCCTGAAACGCCCATCTCTGTCATGTCCGTGGGCCAGCACACTTAAAGAAATTGGAGACCTAAGATGAGGAAACTTGACAAAAGTAACAGCAGTTTTAAAAGGTTTACTGGTGTGCTCAGTGGTTAGAGCGCTGGCCCATGGACCAAGGAGTCCCGCGTTTGATTCTGGCCCAGGGCACGTGCCCAGGTTGTGGGCTCAATCCCCTATCGGCCTGCATCCGGGAGGGAGGCGATCCATGGATGTGTCTCTCTCACATCGATGTCTCTCTCTCTTTCTCTCTCTCTTCCCCTCTCTTCCACGCTCTCTAAAAATCAATGGGAAAAAATACACTTGGGTGAGGATTAACAAAGAATAAAAGAAAAAACAATGAAAGATGTTCACTGGCAACAAAATGCTCACTTAGCAAAAGTATTTTTTAAAATATATTTTATTGATTTTTTTTTTTTACAGAGAGGAAGGGAGAGGGATAGAGAGTTAGAAACATCGATGAGAGAGAAACATCGATCAGCTGCCTCCTGCACACCTCCTACTGGGGATGTGCCCGCAACCCAGGTACATGCCCTTGACCGGAATCGAACCTGGGACCCTTCAGTCCGCAGGCCGAGGCTCTATCCACTGAGCCACACCGGTCAGGGCAGCAAAAGTATTTTTAAGTGACCTCACCCCAGAGCGTAACGAGGTAACAGAATGGCACTGACTGAACAAGGAAAAAGCTGAGGATTGGATGGACTGGAATATTCGAGGCCCTAACCTGGTCTCAGGCTGCAACCAACTAATCGTCCTCTTGTTTTCCTCTTCTGGAGACATCGAGTCTTTGTGTGTGTGTGTGTGTTTTTTTTTAATTGATTAATTTTAAAGAGAGAAAGGAGGGAAGAGAGAGAGAGTGAAACATGGACTTAGCGTATCAGGATGATGCTCTAACCAACTGAGCTCTGAAGGGCCATAGTACCCAGTCCCCCGTCTTTGGTTCCCTGGCTTACGCTCCAGTATTGATCACCTGTGTTGTCATGACTAAGTCATCGGATCATTATGGTCATCACTGGCCATCCTTGGCTGGCTGTATTTCAATTCCTTAGCTATTGTCTGTCTGTCTCCCCAACACGTGGATTCTTGGAGGGTGAACACCATTTCCTTTCTTTTCCTTTTTTTATTGATTTCAGAGAGGAAGGGAGCGGGAGAAAGAGAGAGAGAGATAGAGAGAGAGAGAGAGAGAGAAACATCACATGATGAGAGAGAATCATGGACCGGCTGCCTCCTGCACGCCCCACCCTGGGGATGGAGCCCCACAACCCGGGCCTGTGCCCCGACCGGGAATCGAACCTCGACCTCCTGGTTCATAGGCCGATGCCTAACCACTGAGCCACGCCGGCCGGGCAGCCATCTCCGTGCTTTTGCTTTGTCCCTGTGACCTCTGGCCTGAAGCACTTTGAAGACGTCCCGAGGGAACTCAGAGTCTACAGCCTCTCCCCACACCCCTCGCTCCCCACATGCCCCCAACGTTCAGATCTGCCCTACAACCATCGACGGGCTCCCGTTGCCTCCAAAATAAACCCTGAGCTCCTACGTAGGACACCCTTTTCCACCTGCACATTCTAGCTCACCTTTCAGGACTCGGCTTCTATGCCACGTCCGTGTGGGATCCTTCCCGGGGTGTCTTCCGGCCAGTCCCCCTTGCTCACTTACCCCAGAGTTCGGCGAGACTCCTTCCCACATCCACACTCCCCGCGAAGCACACCAGTGGGCGCCCCGGGAAGTGACGGTGGACTTGTAAGTCGCGGGAACAGTGCACAAGAAGGGAGGAGGCAGCTCTGTGGGGAGAGGGGGGAGTGGAGGGGGGAGATGTGAGGGGACAGGCAGGGGTACAGACATGCGAGCTGACCTTCATGCACCTCCCTCCCCTTAGCGGGGAAAGGAATGGGGGGAAATGCAATGCTTTCCTCTCCCCCACCCCCACCCTTCTCTACGGGCCAGGGGGAGAGCTACCTCACCTCTTAGGAATTAGATCTTCCAAGGGGCCCCGAACTTGGGAGCATTTCTGAGTTCTTGTCCGCAATGACTCATCCCGGCTCCGGGACGGTCGAAAGTCCGCCGTGCCGAACGCTCATTCGTTGACCTTTTGAGCTCTGAAATGAATGGCAATACGTCATCATTCCTACGGAGGGGATCCCCCCCAACGTCTCTGTCGCTACACACACAGGCACAAACCCCCAAAGAATTCTGGGAGCAGTGGGGGGTGGGATCAGAGCTCTCCTTGTCTCTGGGAGGAGCGTCTTCTTTCTCAGAAGCATAGGCTGGGTTCAGGGTTACTAATCGTCTTCTCGTTTTCCTCTTCCGGAGACATCGAATCTTTTTATTTATTTTTATTTTTTAATTGATTGATTTTAGAGCGAGAAAGGAGGGAAGAGCAAGAGAGAGAGAGAGAAACATGGACAGCGTATCAGGATGATGCTCTAACCAACTGAGCTACCCAGCCAGGGCCATAGTCATTGGATCTTTTCCTTTTTTTCGTCTTTATTGTTGAAAGTGTTACATATGTCCCCTTTCCCCCCCATTGGCCCCCTCCAGCCCGCCCCCTGCCCCCTGTCCCAGGCCTTCAGCACCCCCTTGTCTGTGCCCGTGGGCCATGCATATCTGCACACAAGGTCTTTGGTTGATTATCTCCCACCCACCCGCCCTCCCCCGCCTTCCCTCAGAGGTTCCCACTCTGTTTCCTGCCTCCACGGCTCTGCATCCACTCCGTCCATCCGTTTATTTTGTTCCTTAGATTCCACATGTGAGTGAGATCCTGGGATACGTGTCTTTCTCTGATGGTCGGGCCTTGGGTCTTTAGGCAATTGTTGGCTGAGCTGTGCCCACCCCTAAAACACGACCCACGCCGCCATCCGTCACACGCCATCCGTCACACGTAGACACAGACACAGCCAGGTTCCCCCGAGCAGAGGGAGTGAGCAGCAGGAGGGCCGAGGGAGGATAACGCCATAAAACATACTGAAACCCCCTCCTTCCCGTCTCTACCGCTTGAATCGCAGCCCAGACGCACACCTGCAACTACAGGGCGGTTCTCACGGGGGTTCTGGCTCTATGTCACCCCGTCTGCTTGGGCGCTTTCGTCCCCCGCCTCGGCAGGGCCCCGGGGAGCGGCTCACAGCTCACCTGGCAGGCCGTGTCCCTGGCCAGGCCGTGTCCCTGGAGAGCTGACATTCTTAAAGAGAAAAGGAGCCCATCTGATGGGGTGACTTTCCGCCCGAGAGAAGGCAGACTTCGGAAACACAAGGAGCCTTTGTCCTTTGTGGTTGGACTTGAACTTGGTGATTATTTTGGCTTCATTCTCCGGGGGCCCCCAGAGGAGCTGCCTTTTGCACAGTGGTTCTCAACCTTCTGGCCCTTCAAATACACTTCCTCGTGTTGTGACCCAACCATACAATTATTCTCGTGGCCACTTCATCACTGTCATGTGGCTACTGTGATGAATCGTCATGGAAATATCTGATAGGCAGGGTGGTCTGAGGCGACCCCTGTGAAAGGGTCGTTCGACCGCCAAAGGGGTTGTGACCCACAGGTTGAGAACCGCTGATCTGGTCAATGTTGACAGCCTCCCCCTGCCCCCTCCACTCCCCCCACTTTGAAAATACGGCCTCTGATCGTAGCCCAGTTCCACCTGGCTGCTGACCACGGCGTTTCCCAATGAAGGAGACGCTTGGGAGCCCCACCGAAGGCAGGGCCCTGGCCACGCGAAGAGGGCACAGGGCCCCGGATGGGGGTCTGGCATCCGGCAACCCCTTCTTCTGCCCTGGCCCCTCTTCCCAGGACACCCTGAGCTGGACTCCAGGCAACCAGTCGATGTTCCTCTCTTGTCCATGTGTCTATCTCTCTATCCCTTTCACTTCCTCTCTCTCTCCAATCAATAAAAACATATTTCTAAAAATAAATAAATACAATAAAATAAAAACGCCTACCCATGCTGGCACCAGCAATGACGGAGGTTGCTGAAGGAAGCCAGGTTTGGGCTGACCCCAGCGGTCAGGTATTAAAAAGACGGCTGTGCCCTGGCCGGTGTGGCTCAGTGGATAGAGCGTCAGCCTGTGGACTGAAGGGTCCCAGGTTCGATCCCGGTCAATGGCACATGCCCGGGTGGCGGGCTCGATCCCCAGTCGTGTGGGGCGTGCAGGAGGCAGCTGATCTGTGATTCTCTCTCATCATGGATGTTTCTATCTCTCTGTCCCTCTCCCTTCTTCTCTGAGATCAATAAAAAAAATATATTTGAACACACACACACACACACACACACACACACACCGAGGACCGCATAGAGGCTATAAAAATCTCTGCGAAGGAGCAATATGGTTGTGACCTAAACAGTAATTCATAAAAATCACAGGTTTTTTGGGGGGGGAGGGGGGGAAGAGGAGGTAGCAGACTAAACGTAGGTCCACAGCCCGGGGAAGAAGACGCAGGGCAATCCTCGCTCTCCCCATCTCCCCTCCCCGCCCCTTCCCCCCCCCCCCCCCCCGCCAGGCACTGGTCACGCTATGACCCAATCAACGCCTTCTCCCCTTTTACCATATTCGATGTGGAAGCGCATGCATCCCTATGACCAAGAACCCACTCCACGACTTCCTCTCGAGACAGAAATCCCCACCAGCGGCCGCGTTTGGGGGACCGAGAACGCAGTGACAGTGATGGGAGAGCGACCCCGGGCAGCCCGTCGCTCTCTCCCAGGGCGCAGTGAGGACACGCGTGTGCACGCGGCTGGCCGCCCCGCAGGCCCTGATGTAGCCCAGCAGATGCAACAAGGCCGTTTGCAAACGCGAACTTGGCGCCCAGCCCGGCCGCTGATTCATCGAAGGCACAAGTGCGCCCGGGAGCCACTCAGAGGCGCGGGTTTCCTTGAGAGGAGAGTAGAGGTGAGGACGAAAGGGCTTCATGGAAGCCAGCTGCGAGAGCAGGGGGACAGCCACGCGGTGCTCGCGGCTCTCAAGAACAGATCGTAGTGTTTGGATTTAGATAAGTGCCTGTTAGAGTTACAACTGACAAGTTCTCTCTCTCTCTCTCTCTCTCTCTCTTAAATATATTTGTATTGATTTCAGAGAGGAAGGGAGAGAGAAACATCCATGATGACAGAGAATCATGGACCGGCTGCCTCCTGCACGCCCCACCCTGGGGATGGAGCCCCACAGCCCGGGCCTGTGCCCTGACCGGGAATCAAACCGTGACCTCCTGGTTCCTAGGTTGACGCTCAACCACTGAGCCACACCGGCCGGGCTTTCCATAGTCTGACCATGAGCCTATATTCACTTGGTGATTTAGAAAACATGAAAACGAGCCGTTGCTAACGGTCGTGTCCACGCCCGGCTTCTTGTCCGATGACTCATCCTCTCAGCCCCGCTCCACAGCAGTCACACGCAGGGCGATAGCTTTCCAACGTCTGTTACGCATCCGTTTGGTCGGTCGGCAGAATCTGTGCCCCACGTGGGGCGTCGGGGATCAAGGTCCCCCAGTTCCTAAGCGCCCGGGGGACTGACACGTCTTTGTCAGTTGACGGTATCGCCATCCTGTTTAAACGGTGGCGAGGTTAATTGTTAAGAAGTTAATTGTTATTGCTGCAATCCGAGATAACTCTGTCTCCCCGGGAGAGACGAATGAGCTTGGGAAGTTTCAGGGAGGGCACATCTGAGAGGGAACATGCTTATCTCCACCGGGCTCTCTGTGAGCGGCGGAGTAAGTTCTCGAAGGGCAAGGACTCCAGGCACTGAGTTTCCTACAGAGGTTGCATAATACAACCAACGATGTCGCATGGCAAACGCTCACTCTCATCCACTTCGCTATTTTCTCTGTTTTGTACTATTGGAATCTCCCCCTCCCCCTTTCTTTTCTTTCTTTTTTTGTTTGGTTAATTCTCACTCGAGGATATATCTTTCCACTGATTTATAGACAGACTGGAAGGGAGAGGAAGAGGCAGAGAGATACAGGGATCTGAGAGAGACACATCGATTGGTTGCCTCCTGCACACACCCGGGCAGGGACAGGGAACCTGCAACTGAGGTTTGTGCTACGGCTCTTTTACCGTTTTATGTTTTTTAAAAAATATATATATATTATTGATTTTTTTTTTTTTTTTTACAGAGAGGAAGGGAGAGGGATAGAGAGTTAGAAACATCGATGAGAGAGAAACATGGATCAGCTGCCTCCTGCACACTCCCCACTGGGGATGTGCCCGCAACCAAGGTACATGCCCTTGACCGGAATCGAACCTGGGACCCTTCAGTCCGCAGGCCGACGCTCTATCCACTGAGCCAAACCGGTTAGGGCTCTTTAACTGGTTTGAATGAATGAAAAGACCACTCACTGAACTGCTCCCGCGGGAGAAAGCGGGAGATTGTCCGTCTCCCTGGAGACACTCACATGGACCCGGGACGGGCCTGCCACGCGCATGCTGCACGTGTCTCCTTCCGTGTCTGTGCAGAAACGTCCTGTCCTGGGCGTGGGTGAGAACCACTCATTTATGGCCTTGCTGTTGATTTTGCTTCGGTCTGTGGAGATCAAAGCTGGAAAGAAGTGGGAGGATCTTGAGATGGTAGAGAAAAGGCACAATGGAGGTTTTCACAACGTCAGGTCCTCGGGAGGTGGAAGAAGTGAAAAAGTCCAAAGAAATGGAACTCGTCCTCTAACTGGTGAGAGGTCAGTGGCAAAGGCAGGACCAGATCCCCGGAAGCCTGGAGTTCATCCTGGGGTTCCCCCCCCCCCAACCCCGTGCTGTGGGCCACACGGCACCCCCAAGGGCATTGTTCTCCTTGAGGTCCCATATGTGGGCATATGACGAGGCGCATGTGCAAGAGAAAGGCAAGCTTCTGTCTCCACGGTGACGACAGGGTAAGGCAAGAAGGAAAGCAACAGACGGTCAAAATCAGAGTCTCATTGCAGGCACAGCCACCCATGAAAATGCCTGTAGGGCGGGAGCAGGCCTACGACCAGCCTGTTCTGTAAGCCAATTCCATGGCTTTGGGAACCGGGCCCTTACCAGGTGGTTAAGACTAGTTCCAGTTTTTCGGGGCACAGACGCCTGATAATCATGCTGACAATGGAGATGGTTTTCCTAGAAGGTGTTTAAAAGGGTTTTATTTTTATTTTTTAAAATATATTTTATTGATTTTTTTTACAGAGAGGAAGGGACAGGGATAGAGAGTTAGAAACATCGATGAGAGAGAAACATCGATCAGCTGCCTCCTGCACACCCCCTACTGGGGATGTGCCCGCAACCAAGGTGCATGCCCTTGACCGGAATCGAACCCGGGACCCTTGAGTCCACAGGCTGAGGCTCTATCCACTGGGCCAAACCGGCCAGCGCGAAAGGGTTTTATATACTCTGTGCTCTAAATCACTGCATTCGCCCAAAGATAGCAGAACTCCGCCCCTGTTGCTGGAATGGGGAGCAGATGGGAACAGTGGAAGCATCCACACTCTATGACGTCATCCAGCTGTCTGGGCGTGCCCGGCGAGCTGCCAATTTTCACTCGTTTTCATGTGCTTTCTCCCCAGAGAAGTAAGATTCCACGGAGCGCTGAGGCGACCTATGGTGTCAACCATGGTCAGAGTCATTCCCTCCTGAAGATAATACAGGTGACGAGTACACCTTTCACCACTAGACGTCCTGGCTTCTCCGTGGACAAGATAATACAGAAGATCCACCTCTGTTTATCCTCGACGGGCGTGAATCATGGGCCGCACCAGCCCCAGCAGCCTGAGCCTTCCTTTCCCCAATTCATCCCCCCGGGGGGCCCCAGGGGTCAGGTCCTTGTGCAACCCCCTCCCCCGCCCACCCACACTGGCTCTGGGCGTGGCTTTGGGACTTGCTTTGACCCATGGACATTCACAAGCCTGGTGCCACCTTGAAGAATGGGGTGTTTCACCAACATGTGGTTTGCTCACTGCCTGAATGTGAGGACCAACTGAGCCAGGGGCTGTGGTCTCTGCACCCACCCTGCTCCTGGTGGTCACCCCGGATATCCCCCTCCGCCCCACCTATCACGCAGCACAGCCCTTGGCTGGCATTTCCCTGAAAGACTGCGGATTGAACCAGCTGGTTGCACAGATTTCAAAGCAGGTTTTGAAAGAGGTTCATGTTTTGTTTTCAGATGGTCCCAGGTATGTGTGCTCAGATAGCCCTCAGATCGTGTCTAGCATACAATCCAAAGGAAATCTGATTGTCCTAGAAAGTGCTAACAGAAAGAGGAAGCCACACATCCTTTGATCTGCTTTTGTGCCCATGCTTTCTCCTAGTCCCTGTTCACAAGTCTGAATCAGCAGCAAATACAGCCATACATGCATACATACGTGTGTGTGTGCACGCACACACGCACATGTGCATTTTGGCTGACTCAAGGAGTACAAGGACATCTGTGTCCCACAAACATTTGCTCACACCCCTGCCGATGGGACAACTTAAGCATGGAAGTTTAAGGACAATTCGGACAGCCCGGCTGGTGTGGCTCAGTGGATTGTGCGTCATCCCATGGACCAAGAGGTCCCGGGTTCGATTCCCAGTCAAGGGCACAGGCCCGGGTTGTGAGCTCCATCCCCAGTATCGGGTGTGCAGGAGGCAGCCGATCGATGATTCTCTCTCATCATTGATGTTCCTATCTCCCTCTCCCTTCCTCTCTGAAATCAATTAAAAAAAAATAACATATTTTTAAAAAGGCATTCTTAGCGTAGGGCTATGCAAGACCAGGCCCAGGTCTCTATTTCAGTGACAACAACTAACTTTCAGGTGTATGATAATGGTCGAAGCCTGGAAAACCCCACTAACCCATTCTCCCTGTTTGGTCTGCCCAGCGCTGTGGCGTTAGTGGGACGGCTGCATTGGGTGTTTTTAAACCTCAATAGGAGGATAGTAGGCAGCGGACTCTCATTTTTTTTTCTCTGATTTTTGCTCTTTGAAAAAAGTCTAAATACTACGGGTTTCAAAGCGAAGAGCGGTCCTCGCCAGAGCCAGTCTGTGCGTACAATACACGGTGCCTGGAGTAGCCCTCGATCGGGGGACCCCCCCCCCACTTCCTTCCGTACCCTACCATGCGGCAACATTTCACGCTCGACCCCCAGGTCTGAGGCGTCTTTTTAATATTAGATAGAAATCAAGGCAAAGGGCTAGAGCTCTACATTTCCAAAGGCATGAAACAATGCTTAAGTTACTCCCAAAGTCCGCTGCAGGCGAGTCTGTCCCTAAGCTCGGCCGAGCTAGAGGAAAATGAAAGGCAGGAGGGGTACACGGAGGGGGAAGGCCTCCGAGGGCAGGCGCACGGCTCCCGATGCCGGTGGCCCGCGGCCCGAGGAGCCCTTGCCGCCGGCAGAGCTTCTGATATCGATTTCGTCTCCAGTCCTCCCCAGGGTCTCGCCAGCATCATACGAAGCAGCAGTACTTCTTCCACCAGGACTTGGAGAGGGTCCTCATTTTGTCCGGAGTCCTGCTCTTGGGTTTCTTTGGCTGCTGCTGCGTGTCCGAGTACTGGATGCCGGCCACGATGGCCGCGTCGAAGACCTCTTTGAGGTTCTTCTGCGTCAAGGCCGAGCACTCGATGTAGGAGGCGGCCTTGATCTCCTCGGCGCACAGCTTGGCCGCCTCCTCGGGCACCGGCTTCTCCTTGCACTTGTCCAGCTCGATGAGGACCTTGACGTCTTCCCGGAGGTCCGACTGCGTGCCCACGAGGATGATGGGGGCTTTGGGGCAGTGGCGCCGGATCTCGGGCACCCACTTCTCGGTGACGTTCTGGAAGGAAGTGGGGCTGACCACGCTGAAGCACAGCAGGAAGATGTCCGCGTTGGTGTAGCACAGGGGCCGCAGCCTGTCGAACTCGTCCTGCAACCAAAGCACCCAGAGTTAGTCTTTTAAAATATATTTTTATTGGTTTCAGAGAGAGGAAAGGAGAAGGAGAGAGAGATTGAAACATCAATGATGAGAGAGAATCACGGATCGGCTGCCTCCTGCACGTCCCCTGCTGGGGATCGAGCCCGCAACCCGGGCATGTGCCCTTGACCAGAATCGAACCCAGGACCCTTCAGTCCACAGACCGACGCTCTATCCATTGAGTCAAACCAGATAGGGCCGCCCAGAGTTATTTTTTAAGTCCATCTCATCCACAGAAAGACCACCTTTACATTTAAAAAAATAAAATAAAAAAAAATATATATATTTATAGAAATACTAGAGGCCTGGTGCACAAATTCGTGCACACGTGGGGTCTTGCTGGACCACCCCGATCGGGGCCAATCAGGATGGGCTGGCCAGGGCGAGGGGACGTGGGAGATTGGCCGGCTGGCCCCACCCCTGATTGGGGTTGGGGGGCATCAGGGGTGGAGTTAGCCAGGGGGAGGGGCCACAGGCGGTTGGCCAGCTGTCCCCACCGCCTGGTCGAACTCCTGGTCAGTATAACTCCCACCCAAGAAGACAATTTGCATGTTAGCCTTTTATTATATAGGATCATCTCCGAGTCAGGGTGTTTCTATATCTCACCCCCCACAGCCCTCTGCAGCACTGTATTTGGCTGCTCGAAAGCGTTCACTCGACTCTCTCGTAGGAAGATACTGACATCATCTCGTTCCTGTTTGACATTTCTGATTGTGGCCGCAGCGCATCCTCAGGTGTCACGTGACAGATGATTTCCTGGGCCGGGAAAGGCTCCGTGTCACCCAGGTTTTTGTGACAAACTGCCAAGCTCTGATTATTTACACACGACCATTCACATGCACATGACTCTGCGTCCATCTTCCCAGGAATAAAGGAAACCCGGGTGTGTTTCATGTGAATGCCCTTTCTTCGTCTGGGCTATTTCCATCGCCGGGTGACAACCGTCTAACGATATTAAAGTCGACCGGCTCACGTGATCGGGAGTGACGGGGGCATCTCAGAACGTCCCTGGCCCCTGGCCAGTCTTCTGTAAGCAAAAGTCAGGAAGAAGAATGACTTGGGTTTCTTCGTGCCAACTTCGAGCTGAAAGAATCAACACAGAAACTCCGCCAGGTATAGACCACGGCCCGGCTCTGAAGTTCAACCGGTGAAACGTTCCCTCTGTTCTCCGACGCCCCGAAGCATAAAACCGAGAGCCGTGTGAGGTCAGCTCCCTGGGGCGCCTGCACTGGCTCTTGGAAGGCACTCACCCCCAGCCGTGCCCTGGCATCTGGGGTTGCGTTACCAGTAAAAAGAGAGGCAAGCTCAGGGGCCGGGGCCGCGACGGGGCGGGCGTTGGAAACCTGGCTCCCCAGACTTCTGGAGGTGCTGGCGGAGGGATTTGGGAAGCCGGGCAGAAATGAAACCCTCCTGCTCATCGCCTGACCAGAAACCCTAGATACTTGCTGAAATGAATGCAATGCACATGTGTGCGGCAAGGCCGAGGAGGGTGGATGTACCCGTCTTGAGGTCTGTAGGGAGGATCTGGTTCAGGGGCCGAGCCGGCCGGGCAGGGCGCTGGGCAGTAGGTCCGTCCAGCTGCAATCTGATTATTTACTTATTTTTTTGGTATAAAGGTTTTTTCCACGCGCCTCCTGGGTCCAAAGGCTGGAGGCTTTTCAGCTCCTCTTGGCAGGGCTACAACGGACCCATCTTCTCGCAACGGCGCCCCCTTTCTCAGATGCCAAAGGCACGTCTGTCTCCCAAAGTCCTTGGTGACGGATCAGCTTTCACTCCAGTGAGACTGTGAGTCCGGTGTTTAAACCTCCTTCTGTGCTCACCTGGCCTCACCGACAAGAAAACCCGCGGGCACGAGAAGCAATTTCTTGGCGATTTCTCCCGCTCGGAGAGCTGGATTCTTGCTGTGAGCTTCCGTAGGAAACCTGCTCTGGGGCCCCGGGTTATGGCTCCCTGTGCACACTCTGCTGGAGCTGGGAACGGAGACGGCTGAGTCACTGTGCATCCACCAGGCAATCCTGGGTGCTGCCTGGAGGAGGGACACTCCACTGGCTGAGTCAACACTAAGTGAATGTGGCAGGAGTGAGAACAAGTCCTTTAAAAGGTAGCTGATCAGCTCCGGAGTAGGTGGGGAGAAAGGGCCATCGCTTTGGCCAGCTTTGCCAATCGTCAAAACCAATACTAACTGATACCTGGGGAGCGGGAAACAGTGAACGCCATCTTCCCAGCTGTGTACATTTCCCAGTGATTTTTTAAAAATATATATTTTTATTGACTTTTTACAGAGAGGAAGGGAGAGGGATAGAGAGTTAGAAACATCGATGAGAGAGACACATCGATCAGCTGCCTCCTGCACGCCCCGTACTGGGGATCGAGCCTGCAACCAAGGTACATGCCCTGGACCAGAATCGAACCCGGGACCTTCAGTCCACGGCCCAACACTCTATCCACTGAGCCACACCGGTCAGGGCATATTTCCCAGTTTTTACAGCTGGCTTTCTACAAATCTTCAGATAAGTAACCTCATTCAGGACATAACCTAACTAGTACATCAGGTAAGAAACACTAGTATAATCATCTCAACGAAAACACGGCTGGGTGATCAGACGAATACATTCCTAATACCCCCAAAGCCTTGCAACTTAGCACCCGACCCCTTTATTCTCCAAACATAAATGTCTTTTGTGAAAATATTTCTCAAATGATTCACATGTTTCTCTGACTTTTACTTATTTTCTTTTAAAATATATAATTGTTATTGATTTCAGAGAGGATAGGAGAGGGAGAGAGAAATAGAAACATCATGGTGAGAGAGAATCATGGATCGGCTGCCTCCTGCACGCCCCCGACTGGGGATCGAGTAAGCATCCCAGGCATGTGCCCTGACTGGGAATCGAACCGTGACCTCCTGGTTCATCGGCCGACCACTGAGCCACACCAGCCGGTCACAACTTCTGCTTAACAGCAAATGGTCACGTGGCAACACTTCAGAAAGCAAGGGAAGCAAGCACTCCTCCCTGCCTACAAAGTAGCCCCCGGGCACTTTCGCTAAAGCTAGCAAGTGCTGGCCATGGAGTCCTTATCGTAACCCGCATGCTGATTAACCGTCATTCCGGCAAACTCAGAAGATGGCACGCTGGGTTCGAAAGAGAACAGAGCCCGGCCGGTGGGGCTCAGGGGTTGAGCATCGACCTATGAACCGGGAGGTCACGGTTCGTTTCCGGCCAAGGGCACAGGCCCGGGTTGGGGGCTCCATCCCCAGTGTGGGGCGTGCAGGAGGCAGCCGGTCCATGATTCTCTCTCACCATGGATGTTTCTCTCTCTCTCTCAATTCTCCGTTCCTCTCTGACACCCATAAACATATATTTAAAAGAAAATAACGAGGACAGAAACTCCGGTGGCTTGAGAGCCATGCCAAGGGGGGGGAGGGGGGGGGACACCGAGTGATGATGACACCCTGGAGCTCTTGGCGACGTCCACACCCCTGTGTCCTCCCCATCATCCTCCCTCGTGACAAGAATAAATGCTCACGATTCGAAAGACTGGGTTCCGGCCCAGCCCTTCCCCCGCAGCTCCCACCACCGCATCTCTGCCCCCAAGGATGGCAGTGGCCCTGGGGAGTCCAGCCCCAGCTGAGGGAGGGGCACAGGACACGGACGGACATAGACCCCATCTCCTCTTCAGGACAAGCCCTCAACCTCTGGCTCGTTGCCCTTTAACACACTGATTCTAAGATATGACCAACTTACATTGAGAAAGGATTGCAAAGCATTTTTTTCCCCCCATAAAAACCAGAAAGTAAAACAGGATCAGAAACTCCTGTGAGGTCAGAGCTGTTCTTGAGCCTGCTGTCCCCCGTCCTGCCCACCCACAGCCGGCCGCACCCCGTTTTACGGGCGCAGAGATTTCCCGCACGCCCGCCTCCCTCGGAGAGGGGCCCACGGCAGGGGTGGGGCGGCGGCCTGCGGGTGCAGAGTTACCCAATGGTGGAGGGAGGCTGCTGGGAGGCCCTCAGAGAGCTGTTTCCTGCCCCAGCACGCAATCAGGATGTGATACTGACCTGTCCCGCCGTGTCACAGAGCTGCAGTCTCACGGGCCGCCCATCCACGGACACCACAGCTGAAAAACAGGACCAAAAGGATTAGCGGGGGTTGTCTCTTAACCTCGTGCCCAAGAATCATCATTTTGGCTTGCCCCACCATCCTCACTCGGACCCTGCAGCTCCTATGCCAAGTCCCCCAACCAATTAAGGGCTTGCCTAAAACAAGGAGGCCCACAAGACATCTTCTAGATATATAAAAGGCTAATATGCCAGGTGTCCCCTCGGGAGTTCGACCGGGAGAACGGGAGTTCAATCGCTTGCTATAACATGCACTGACCACCAGGGGGTGGTGCGGAACATGGTGGGCGAGCAGTGGCAGCAGCATAGGGGTGGCAAGGGAAGGAGAAGGGGTGGGAAGGTGGGGAGGGGAGGGAAACCTGATCAGCCCTGATCTCCAGCTAGTCCTAGGGACCCTACCCATGTACGAATTTCAGGCACCGGGCCTCTAGTTTAAAATATATATATATTTGTATTGATTTCAGAGAGGAAGGATGAGAGGGAGAGAGAGATAAAAACATCCATGATGAGAGAGAGAGTCATTGACTGGCTGCCTCCTGCATGCCCCCTACTGAGGATCCAGCCTGCAACCCCGGTATATGCCCCGACTGGGAATTGAACCCTGAACTCCTCCTGGTTCATACGTTGATGCCCAACCACTGAGCCACGCTGGCCGGGCCACAAGGCATTTTTGTAAACCACCCTCCAGGGATGACAATTCCACCCACTGCCACCGACGAGGCAACGCCCCCCCCCCCCGCCCCCCCAGCCTTCGGTGGCACCCCAGAAGGGCCTGCTTCCCAAGATTTATTTTCCGGCCACACTCGTTTCAAAAGACCTAGAAACAACACGGGAGGGTAAGGGGAAACCAACCTTGCAGCTTCCCAAAGCCTCCCAAAGAGCTGTTTTCCCGTGGGAAACGGCCCGAAACGCCCGGCTTTTTATCATGAAACTGTAGCTGGTTTTGAGAACGTGTGCGAACACTGGCTGCCCGCACTGCCCCGTTTATCAGGGAGGGCTCGGCTGATCTGTCCGTGCCAGCTCCAAGGGCGGGTTCAGGAGAGAAAGGGGAGAGAGCGTGTGCCCCCCTGGCCGCAGAGTGGGGTCCCTGGGGAGCGGCCTGGAAGGTTCTACGGGAGCTGAGCACTCAGTTCTGCCTCAACGTAACTTTCTACATCGTTCACGAATCCGGATATTCGTCCACGGGACCAACACAGAAGGGGAAGGAAACAAAGCCATTTAGGTGGGCAGGTGGGAAACCCAGGGGCCTAGCACCGTGTATGCAGGGCACGTCTGGGGCGGAGGAAAGCTTTTTTCTAAAGACATTTGTAAAATATATTTTCTTGATTTTTTTACAGAGAGGAAGGGAGAGGGATAGAGTCAGAAACATCATGAGAGAGAAACATCGATCAGCTGCTTCCTGCACCCCCCCCCCGCCCCGCCCCCCCACTGGGGATGTGCCCCAAACCAACGTACATGCCCTTGACCAGAATAGAACCCAGGACCCTTCAGTTCGTAGGCGGACGCTCTATCCACTGAGCCACACCGGTTAGGGCAATCATGACTTTTTAAGAAGCGGAGAAGCATTTAACACACACACACACACACACACACACACACAACAAAAAGACGAGAGAGTGCGCATTTCACACTAGTTTCTGTGGACTTCCACTTTGCCCTAAATTGCAAAAAGACCTGAAAAATCCAGGTGAAGGAGCCCTTTATCTCTGCGTCCACCAAACCCAATCGCATAGCACCCCGTTCCCATGAGGTTCAGTAGCTCAAAGAGACGGTGAAAAAGATGATACTGAGAATCGCAAACAGGCAGTGGTGGGGCCGGGGCCGGGACCGGGCCGGGGCCTCAGAAGAAAGAAATCCTGTTTATCCTCCGGCTTAACCCCGACCTCAGCCTCCGCCAGGCCCGCCAGGGCTCCTTCCACTAAATCAACTCCTTTTCCGCCCCCATCGCGGCGCTTTGAAGCGGGGATGCCCCCCTCCCCCCACCCCGCCCGCCCCGAGGTCAGGGCGGACACCGGGGCCACAGGTAATGGCACCTGCGCGCCCCCTTCCCGGGACCTGACGCCACGCACCTTCTCGGCGCAGCAAACCGACCGGGCCACCTGCGCTCGACCTGTTGGACACCCGCTCAGCGTCTCCCTGTAACTCCCAGGCTCGCCCCCACCCCTCCGTTCCCACCCCCGCCGCGGGCCCAGGGTTTGGGCTTCCCCGTCGTCTCCCCGCTCGCAGGGCCCCCCGGGCGCAGGGACTGTCTGTCCCGCACTCCGCCCTGGGTCCGATCCCTGGCCGCAGCCGGGCCCGGGTCCCCGCGATCCCCGCCCCGATCCCCGCCCGGATCTCCCTCCTCCGGGCACCGGGTCCGTCAGCACCGCGCCCGCGGACGGCGCCCCCGCGCGCGCCCCCGGCCCCCTGCGCCCCCCTCCAGCCGGCTCACCCGAGAAGTTGTCGAAGGCGGTGGGGATGTACTCGGTGGGGTACCCGTTGGTCGTGTAGCTCACCACCAGGCTGGTCTTGCCCACCGCGCCGTCGCCGACCAGCACGCACTTGATGCCGCGGCCCTCGGCGCCCCCCGCGCGCCCCCGGCCCCCCGGCGCCGCCGGCCCGCGCCCCCCGCGCTCCCGGCGCTCCCGGCGCGGAGGCACCGGCGGCGCCTCGCAGCGGCCGGGGAAGGCGGGGTCCCCCTGCTGCGGGGGCATCGGTCCGCGCTCGCGGAGGTGCCGGCGCGGGCGAGCAGGGCCGGGCGCCACCGCCCCTGCGTCCTCCGGGAGCCGCCGGCGGGGAGCCGCTGTCACCGGCCGCCGCGGGCGCGTCCCCGGCCCCGAGAGCCGCGGCTCCAGGCCGCGCGGCGCGCAGACAAAGGGAGCCCGGGGTTGGGGGTGGGGGGTCCGGCTCTGCGCTCCCGGGACGCCGCCGGCTCTGCCCGCGCGATCGGAGGACTGCGGGCCGCGCCGTGGGGCCGGGCGCGCTGTCTCCTCCCGGCTTTCCGGCGACGCCACGCGCGGGGGGCGGGCGCGGAGGAGGAGGAGGAGGCGGGTCCGGCCGGCGGCGGGGCCGGGCGCCGAGACCACAGCGCCCCCCGCCGGCGCTGCGGGGCGCTGCACCCGCTCCGGAGGCGGTGCCAGGCCGGACGGGCGGGCGGGGGACTTGGACGCTGGTTCCGCGGACTCCGAGCCCCGCGCCGGGAACGCCCCTCCGCGGGAGCCACGCCCGGGGTGCGGCGCCGGCTGGAGCCGCGCTGTCCGCGACCAGGTTCCTCCCGACGCCCCGAGGGACACCGCCCGCCCCCCCACCCCCGCATCGACCCGCCTCTCTGCGCCCACGTGGGCGAGGAGCCCGCGTCCCCTCCTGCTCCCCGCGCCCCCTGCACCCCAACTCCCATCTCATCGGACCCTGCGCTGGGGGCCCCTCGCCGGCCACAGCGCTCCACCCACGGGGGGCAATGAAGGGTCCGTGGGAATGTGATCTGAAGGAGGCTGAATTAACAGGCTATAGATAGATTAGATAGATAGAGATGATATAGATATAGATATATTGATTTCAGAGAGGCAGGGAGGGGGAGATAGAGATAGAAACATCAATGATGTGAGAGAATCATGGATCGGCTGCCCCTGCACCATCGAGCCCGCGGCCCGGGCATGTGCCCTGACTCCTGGGTCATAGGTCGCTGGTCAACCACTGAGCCACCCGGCTGGGTGGCACCTTTTTTTTTTTTTAAAAGTACATCGCGCACGTGGGTGTGTGTTTTAAAAAAATATCGTATGATTATTTTCTTCTTCTAAAATAATGTTCTCTTTCTTTTTCCATGTGGGAGCAAAAGGATGAAGGTCATTGTTTAACGCTCATCTATCTGACTTTCTCTTTCGCAGGCGGTGAAACAGCACCTTTCTTTATAGCCCCAATCCCTTCACTTCCTTCACTGTAATCTGGGGACAATATTATCTGGGGAAAAAAAGCCATGCTTTTCTTTGACAACTTCCTGTCCACTTTCTCTTCCACGCAGCCAACGGTCCATTCAGAAAGCAGAGAACTTCCATTAAAAAAGCAAATATTTAAAAAAAAGAAAAAGAAAAAGAAAGCAGAGAGGCGGGGGTCATGGGTCACACTCAACAAAGAAAAAGTGAAAAAGAAAGCAGGGAAGCGTGGGTTGGGGGGTTGGGGGGTTGCGGTGTGTGAGAGGAGGCACATACTATCAACACAAGCACTGATGCTACAACTAATCCCGAAAAGGACAGGAGCTCATCAATGTCGGACACAATTGCAAGCGCGCTGCGCGGACCAGTTCCTCTAATGAACACCCCGTATGCCCATTCTATGGGTGGAGGGTGAGAAAATCGATCCCACCCGCTGGTAAGTGGTAGAGCCATGTTCCAAACCCAAATAGTCGAGCTCCAGAACCTACCCTCTTTTTTTAGAAAAAAAAAATATTTCTATTGATTTTTAGAGAGAAAAGAAGGGAAAAGGAGAGATAGAAACATCGATGAGAGAGAAAGTCATCAATTGGCTGCCTCCTGCACAGCCCCCACTGGGGATCGAGCCTGCAACCTGGGCTTATGCCCTGACCGGGAATCGAACTGGTGACCTCCTGGTTCCTGGGTAGATGCTCAACTGTTGAGCCTCACCAGCCGGGCAAACCTACCCTCTTTTTTAAAAATATACATTTATATTTTTTTCTTGATGTCAGAGAGGAAGGGAGAGGGAGAGAAATATCAATGATGAGAGAGAATTATGGATCAGCTGCCTCCCGCACCGCCCCCCCCCCCTTACTGGGGACCGAGCCCCAATACCCAGGGTGCCCCCTGACCAGGAATCCAACCTGGGACCCTTCAGTTCTCAGGCTGACATTCTCTCTCCACTGAGCCAAACCGGTTATGGCCAGAACCCACTCTCTTAAAGCCCTGAAAGCAACGATAAAGCCCTTGTGATGAACTCAGACCTGGAGGTGTGGCCGTGGTCCGAAGGCAGAGGCGGGTTTACCAGAAGGCTGCATGCTTGAATCTCAAATCCCTCGCCTGCAGAGAACCCCTCTTCCCCCGCCAAGTCCCTGGGGCCCTAGCCATGTGGACATATGGTTATGATTTGTAAATATAATAAAACAATATAGTCTAATCACCGCCAGTTAGGTTCATTGCTTCTTTCCTCGCCGACGTCCCCTCCTATCCAGTGGCTTTGAAGGGGCGGTGCGGTGTTTATTTTAGGGATGAGCCAAGGAAAGTGAAGTTTCGGGGGTTGGGGGGGTGGGGGGGTTCAGTTCCTTAGGATTTGAAGGATACAGAGCCAGGGCTAGAGTGAGGTAAGGGAGACGCCGTGGGAACAAAATGTAGGGGGTCCCATTTTGCCCTGGCCTGGCCCTGAGAGTGAGCACCCCTTGAGTTCTGAGCCTCGGGCACCTGGTTTGCCTGTCTCCAGCCCTGCCGCTGATTGGATATAAGGATGTAGTTTTCCGTTCCCATGTGGAGTTACGTTCTAGCCACTCATCCAGGTGCGGGCCTGGGTGCCAGTGACCCACCTCCTGCCCTCTGTGGGGTCACGCTGGTGTCCACCTGAGCTGCCCCATGTCCCCAGCACAGGAGGGTGCCAGTGGCCAAGGGGTGAGAGTGTCTGACATGGACGGAGCCACCAGCTAGTCTGTGACCACGCTTTCCGTCATAGAACACATGCTGTTGTTAAGGGAGCGGTTGGCGGTCTCAACTGCACCCGGTCAGCCCCAGAGGGCTCGCCCGTCAGGAGTATCTGCAGCCTAAGCCATCCACCATCAACGCACCGGACATCTGTGCAGGAGAGCGCAGGCAATGGAGTTGATGTGCGTTCCTGCGCTGGTGACACAAGCCCGCAGCAGTGTTCATGCGAAGTTCATGTCTATTCTTCTCCTGGAAAACATTACAAAATTACAACATTGAAGATGTGTTCCGCCCGGCCGGCCGGCGTGGCTCAGTGATTGAGCATCAACCTAGGAACCAGGAGGTCACAGTTCAATTCCCGGTCAGGGCACAGGCCCGGGTTGCAGGCTCCATCCTCAGTAGGGGGCGTGTGGGAGGCAGCCGATCCGTGATTCTCTCTCATCGTGGATGCTTCTATCTCTCCCTCCCTTCCTCTCTGAAACAATACAAATATATATATTTTAAAAAATCATAAAATAAAAACAGATGTAGTGCAAGGCGGGCTGAGCTCCCCGGCCTGCACCTCCCTGCCCTGCCCCCAGGCTTGGTTCATTTTCCTCTTTCAAACCCCCTGTTCTGGGGGGTTCTCCCCAGCTGTTGCGACTCTGCCGCCCGCCCTCCTGGAGGAGAAAGGTCATTCCCAGCCCCGCTCTGCCCCCAGCTGTCCTGCCGCTTCTGATGGAAGGAAGAGCCTCCCTCTCAGACCTTTTGCAGACACAGATGTGCTTCTAACTCCCCCTCCCCCGACACACTTCACAGACCCCCAGGCCCCTCGCTCTCCAGCTGCCCCAATCCTCCCCAAGGATAAGAACTCTTCAGAAGCCCCTCTGAGCCGCTGCAAAACCGTGACCTCCTCTCATCTTCTCAGCCGCCCTGAAGATCAGCATGGATCACATAATCCTTCCCCAACAATGGTCAGCGCCGTGGCCAGAAATTCTGACATGAAAGGACTGTCCCACCCCCCTTCCCCAAACTGCGGCCATATCTCTTTTCTAGATTTTTTCCGGTGAGGGCAAGGGAGCACCCACAACTCCTACGATGGGCAGAGAAAGGGATGGCCCTCTCCCTTGAGTTGTCCAAATCCATGGCTGGGTTTGCCAGGGCAGAGGGACCCACGGAATGAACCCGGGCACCTCCAAGTGCCTGAGAGACCTGCCCAAGTCCACCTTTGATGTTTTTAAAAAAATATATTTTATTGATTTTTTACAGAGAGGAAGGAAGAGGGATAGAGAATTAGAAACATCAATGAAAGAGAAACCCCAATCAGCTGCCTCCTGCACACCCCCTACTGGGGATGTGCCCACAATCAAAGTACATGCCCTTGACCGGAATCGAACCTGGGACCCTTCAGTCCGCAGGCCGACGCTCTATCCACTAAGCCAAACCAGTTAGGGCCCAAGTCCACCTCTGAGCAGGAGTAGCAGAAGCTTCAGTGAAGCAAACCTTTTCTCTGTCTTGTCCGTCCTAGAACAACGCACGAGAAGATGAGTGCTACTCCCGCACGTTGAAATCGTGACATGAGTTTGATGTTGGAAGGGAAGGAGTTCAGTTAGCTATGCTATTATTATCTGAAAATATTTTTTTATTGATTTCAGAGAGGAAGGAAGAGGGAGAGATAGGAACATCCATGATGAGAGAGAATCAGGGATCGGCTGCCTCCTGCACACCCCACACTGGGGACAGAGCCCGCAACCTGGGCCTGTGCCCCGACCGGGAATCGAACTGTGACCTCCTGGTTCATAAGTCGACACTCAACCACTGAGCCACGCCAGCTGGACAGAAAAGCAGTTTCCTGTCCTGTCCCAAACATTCTAATCTGAGCTGTCAGCCTCTGTGTAACTACTTTGCTTTTCTTCCCCTCCCTGCTCTCCCAAAGTCCCCTAAGGCTCTGGGCCCCTGGTTGTCTAAGACTTGTCCCAACCCTTGTCCTTCGCCCAGGTGGTAAGGCAGTTCCCACCTTTAATGCATCGCAGCTTCTTCTGCATCACCTTTCCTGGTAGCTGGCCCCAGGGGTCCCCGTGATCTCGCCTCCTGGTCGTCACACCCTGTGTGGGCCCCTCCCACCCTGAGTAGACCTGACTCATATCGCCCATAAGATAGTGCAGAAATAATGGCGCGTGCCTCCCAGCTCTCTGACAAAGCCAGTTCCCATGAGAACAATGACGCACACCTGTGGGGAGACCCACGTGGCAAAGGGCTGAGGTCCCGTGTTGGCACAAGTGAGCCAGCTTGGAGGCCAGCCTTCAGAAGACGGCAGCCTGGCCAACACGTGACGACAATCTCCTCCCAGAACCGCCCCGCTCACCTGCTTCCTCCTTCCTGCCCGTGTCACCTGGGAGGTCACAGGTGTTGTGTGCAGCCGCTGTGTTCTGGGTCGATTTGTTGGGTGGCAGGCAGGCAATCGGTAGCGGCTCATCCCCCCAAGTGCCAGGACCCTAACGGTGGGTTCCACCTGTCCTCGATCCCCCTCACATCGCCTCCTCAAGTCTAGAAGCAAATTCCTGGCTCTTTCTGGTTCAAAACTCTCTTTCCGCTCAGCCCGCCCACCTGAAACCCATGATGGACATGTGCTTCCTGTAGAGGGCGGGGCAACGAGGGTGTCATCTCTTCCCCTCGCTTCCTCAGATTCTCACCGGGAGTTCTAATGTCAGTGCCCCCCACGGAAAGGGGCTCCCAGAATCCTACATTTTTAATACCGATTTCTCATTACTGCAGAAACCAGTCGCAAACCCAAAACTAAGCTGAGATCCACATCTAAGGGTGAAAAAAAAAAATGTATCCTGGAAACACGAATGAAGCACAGATCAACAGAAAGCCAGCGTGGCGAAATGAAGATGAGACCCAGTAGGTTTGAGAACAAGAGGAAAAACCGGGGATAAAAAATAAAGGAACAATTCTAGGAGCGAAATGCTTGACTTCTGGTCAAGATGGTGGAGCGGGTGAGCTCTGTGCGCACCTCCTCCCTCAATCTCACCAAGATTACAACGAAATTCTAGAATGGCCATCACCGAGGACCACCTGCACACCAGGTGACCAGAAGTCCTATCAACAACGAAGGATCTAAAGAGGAAGCCACACGGAGACTGGTAGGAGGGACAGAAAGACCCGGTCTGAGGGGATCTGTGTGTTCTACTTTCAAAGATTCCTCCCAGTGGCTTCACAAAAGGGGTTGTACCAACGTGTAGCCCGACCAGGAGTGTCTTCAGAAAAAGACGAGAAGCCACCTACGCTGGAGATGAGGAAGAGGAATTGCGTCCTGATACGTCACCTTAGAATATTCCGGAAGAATGTAGACCAGGACTGGAAGTGGCGATTCTTTTTGCCTTGTGAGTCAGTTGTTGTATCAGCGTTTCCCCAAGACCCACCCTAAAGGACAGACCCGAGGAGGTAAGAGCCCCTGTTCTCTCCAGTTTTTCGTTGTTGTTGCTTAGTTTCCTCGTCTGTGAAATGGGATAGTAGTAACAGTCCCAAAGTCCCGAGGTTGTTGTAAGATTAAAGGGATTTGCCCTAACCGGTTTTGCTCAGTGGATAGAGCGTCGGCCTGCAGACTGAAGGGTCCCAGGTTCGATTCCGGTCAAGGGCATGTACCTTGGTTGCGGGCACATCCCCAGTCGGGGGTGTGCAGGAGGCAGCTGGTTGATGTTTCTCTCTCATCGATGTTTCTACCTCTCTATCCCTCTCCCTTCCTCTCTGTAAAAAATCAATAAAATACATTTTTAAAAAAGATTAAAACATGTGCACTGCTTAGACCACACCTGGCACTTAGAAAGCACTTTATCGTCATTTACTTTCATAGAAATACAGGCCCGGAGGGAGACAAATGGCCTAGGCTTGCCAGCTGTGAGACCTTCACAATGTCACCGAACTCTTCGGAGCCTCGGCGTTCTTGTTTGTAAAAGCAGGATTATAAAACAGTACCCACCTTCCCGTGTGTTCATGAAGATTAAACAAACTAATACGTTGCTTATTAAATCTTGGCACATGAACACATTTGCCTTCTGAATGGGGGGGGGGGGGGGGTTCCTGTGGTTTTGTTCCGTGGGGCAATGCTGCCCTCTGCTGGACAATCATGCATGTTTGTGTTTTTTGTTTTTTTTTTGTTTTTAATTGACTATTGTTGTTCCCAAAGTTCTCATCTTATCAAGCAAAAAGCTAATCCTCTCCAACAAGTCTGTGTTCTCTGACCACATTTCTTCGGCTGCTGCGGTCAAAGGTGGTTTAGGTAAATCACCATCTGCGAACGGCTTTCCTCCCCTGGCGAACAAGGGAGCCGCTTGGCGACTGAGTTTGGTCGCAGCCCTGATTCCAAGTTCTCTTTTTATGCAGGAGAGCGGCTGCGTTGAGGTTTTCCTGTTTGCTTTCCCGACTCTTCCTGGCCGCGGCTCTCCTGGGAGCCGAGAGCCGTGTGAGGAGCGCCCAGTCTGGCCATGCACCTGTCACTGTAGTGGCCCAGAGATAAGCGACATGCGAAGGGGCCGTTATAACGGGGTCCGTGTGATTTGCTCATAAAGCTTTATTCATGAACGTTGGGACTTGAATTTCATGTAATTTTCACATGTTACCAAATATTCTTTTTTAAAAAAATATATATTTTATTGATTTTTTTTTACAGAGAGGGATAGAGAGTTAGAAACATCGATGAGAGAGAAACATCGATCAGCTGCCTCCTGCACACCCCCTGCTGGGGATGTGCCCGCAACCAAGGTACATGCCCTTGACCGGAATCGAACCTGGGACCCTTCAGTCCACAGGCTGATGCTCTACCCACTGAGCCAAACCAGCTAGGGCTCCCCCTTCCTTCGCTTCTGATTTTAGTCATTTTTCGTGTTCTCTAGCTTGGCCACAAGGGGGAGCCCACAGCATTCAAAGCACATTCCCTGAGAGCTCAGGACTTCAAAAATAGATAAACTTTAAAAAAATTGATTTCAGACAGGAAAGGAGAGGGAGAGAGAGATAGAAACATCAGTGATGAGAGAGAGTCATGGATCGGCTCCCTCCTGCACGCCCCACACCGGGGATCGAGCCTGCAACCTGGGCATGAGGCCCTGACCGGGAATCGAACCGTGATCTCCTGGTTGATAGGTCGATGCTCACCACTGAGCCACCGCAGCTAGGCCTGAGGGGGGCTTCCTGAGACAGAAACACCTCCTCCGGTGGCTGCCAGAAGCGCCACACGCGTTGCTTCAGAGCGAAGCCAAGGGCACTTGTTCTGACGCCCCCGTGTTCCTGCCATGGGCACCTCCCTCTGCTGGGCAGTGGTGCTATTTCCTGGCCAGGAGGCTGGGCACCTCCTGGTCCCGGAAATCCGGGGACCTGCAGAGCCTTGTCCTCCCTCCACTCCAGGGGGTAAAGTTTCCACGTAGCGTTGTTTGATGTCCACGTCAGAAACGTTAGTGAGCCCGGCCAGTGTGGCTCAGTAGTTGAGCATCGACCTATGAACCAGGTCACGGTTCGATTCCCGGTCAGGGCACAGGCCCGGGTTGCGGGCTCCATCCCCAGTGTGGGGCGTGCAGGAGGCAGCCGATCCGTGATTCCCTCTCATCATGGATGCGTCTTTCTCTCCCTCTCCCTTCCTCTCTGAAATCAATACAAATAATATCTTAAAAAAGAGAGAGAAACGTCAGCAAAAAAGAGTCGTGAGAAAACGTGCACAAACACACGCTCACTAACACATCAACATCTGCTTTTCTTTGGCCGGTGTTGTCACCGTAACGTTCCCGTGTTCCGTCTTCTCCTCTAGGGTGCGTCCCGAAAGAAGCCAGGAGAAGGGGACATCCGCAGCTCCATCACGGTGCCCTGGGCTCTTTGAAGCTTTTGAAAAGTCCCGATTCCCTGGCCTTGCCGCCCAGGAAGAACCGGCCAGACCAGCAGGCTTCTCAGAGTGCAGAAAGCAGGCAAGTTCTCAGGGTGGGCACACAGTGGTCCCAGGGGCAGGGTTATGGGCCCCTGAGAGGAGGCGGGAAACATGGGCGTATCTGGATGAGGCTCCTGACCTGGGGTGAGGGCAAGGTTGGAGAACCTTGGCCTTGTGTTTGGGAGCCTGGAGAACTTGCAGATCACATCAGGAAGCAGTGTCAGGGCAGAAGTCAGCAACTGGGAAAGTTCCCACCTCGTTTGAATAAACAAAACACCATTTCAGGACAGAGCAGACTTCGAAGACATGGCATCTTGGTCTCGAGGTCTTTGGGACTCAAGGCATTGGGGCCAGTAGAAACCCTGCCCACACTCCACTCTCCCCCTCAGGATAAACTCATCACCTAGCTCGTATTGTTTAAAATACGTTTCTATTGATTTTTTTTTTTTTTTTTTTTTTTAAGAGAGAGGGGAAGGGGGAGGGAGAGAGATAGAAACATGGATAATAGCCCTAGCCAGTTTGGCTCAGTGGATAGAGCGTCAGCCTGGGAACTGAAAGGTCCCAGGTTCGATTCTGGTCAAGGGCACATGCCCGGGTTGCGGGCTCGATCCCCAGTGGGGGACTTGCAGGAGGCAGCCGATCCATGACTCTCTCTCATCATGGATGTTTCTCTCTCTCTCTCCCTCTTCCTTCCTCTCTGAAATCAATAAAAATATATTAAAAAAAGAAAGAAACATGGATGATAGCGAAACATCGATCGGCTGCCCCCTGCACGCCCCCTACTGGGGATCGAGCCAGAAACCCGGGTATGTGTCCTGCCCAGGAATCGAACCAGAACCGTGAACTCTGGGTTCACAGGTTGACGCTCAACCACGGAGCCAGGCCTGGCCGGGACCCCCATTCCTATCTGCGCCCTTTTCCGGGCAGTCTCCCCCCCCTCCGCCCCCCCTGCTCCATAGAGACCTGACTCAGTTGGCATCTGGCTGCATTTCTGACCCTCCAGCCTCCTACTCGTGGCTGGAACTCCGCTCTGCCCAGGCCCAGCTGCTCACTGCCCGCTTTGTCCCCCGCGCCCACTCCCGAGCTCCAGCCCTTGTTTTTTATTGACGTCCCTGCTCAGAGCTGCCTCCCACTGACATTCACAAACCTCGGAAGGGCCTTCTCGTCTGCTGGCGTCTCTGCCATGAGGGCTTCGGGGGACACTGTCGGTCGCTCCGGACCCACTTGTAGCAACTCACTTTTTTTCCCCTAAGAATGGAGTGAAAGATTTCATTGGGAGCCTGCATTTTTGTCTTGATGCTTTAAGAAACGAATCAGAGAAATGGCAGCATTACATATTAAATAAACATGCAGCACGTTGATTTTTTTAAATATGTTTTTGATTTTTTTTTTTTTTTTAGAGAGAGAGGAAGGGGGAGGGAGAGAGAAACACCGATGAGAGAGAGAGAGAGAGAGAGAGAGAGAGAGAGACATTGATTGGCTGCCACCTGCACGCCCCCTACTTGGGATTAAGCCCGAAACCCGGGCATGTGCCCTGACTGGGAATCGAACTATTGACCCCTGGGGCCATGGGACAGTGCTCAATGCAATGAGCCACACCGGCCAGGCATCACATTGATTAAAATTCAATGGGAAGCATACTTGAAAACATACACACAGGGTTGCAGGGAGCTGGATGACACAGATCAATATTAAGAGCATCGTCTGCAACATGCACGGACAAACTCATGTCTGTCAGGGAAGACGTGTCAGCATGCTGTTGGCCATGCCTTTGCTGAACGTAATGGAGCTTTGTGCACTGTGACCTTACGCGGGTGACAAACTGTCATCTATTGAGTCGCCTTCAAAGGACGTGAAGAAAATCAGCAAGCTCCCCTCTCTCCTCCCCTCCCGGCCTTCCCCCCTCCTTGCCTGCCTCTCTCCTTCTCTTCTTTTGTCTCTGGACCTTGTAGAATGTGTCACAGAAGAAAACAGGAAGGAAACACATAGCGCGCCATCAAAGATGTCCTGTTAAAGGCAGAGATTCATAGGGTCCCTACTCAGAGCAGCAGGCGATGCTACCAGCCTCACGCAGATTGTGCTGAGCGAGGAGCTGGGATCTGAGAAGAGGAGAGAGGGCAGCCTTGAAAAGAGGGGACACAAAGGCGTGTCAGGCCCCCCCTCCCCCCGGGATTGCAGGGCCTCCCCTGCAAGGCCGTGAAGTGGATTTCTCCAAAAGCTCTCCCCAGAAGGGCCACCTGAGGCCCGGTGGCCACCCGCCCTGACGTTCTGTATTTTAAAGGAAAACAGTTACGTAAAGGCTAAGTCGTTCATTATTGCGACTTATGCTTGAACCTCAAAGACTTGCAGGGCCAACTTTTTCTTTTGATAAAAATGGTTAAAGGGGCGGGGGTGGGGGGGGAGGTTTAAAAGGTTGGTGCACAATCTGAAAAGAAACATTGGCTTGCTGCACTGAAACGGCTCCTGTGGGCTTTACTTAAAAAAAATAAAAAATACTCGCACGTTGGATAGTTATTCCGTCCTTTCAGAGTGGTTATCAGTGACATGCTCACGCCCCTCCTTGGACCAGGATTGCATAACGTGACTTTAATCTTGCGTTAACTTACTGCTTAGAGCAGCGGTGGCGAACCTATGACACGCGTGTCAGAGGTGACACGCGAACTCATTTTTTGGGGGGTTGATTTTTCTTTGTTAAATGGCATTTAAATACATAAAATAAGTATCAAAACTATAAGCCTTTGTTTTACTCTGGTTGCAAAGATCAAAAAATGTCTATAGGTGACACGGCACCCGAGTGAAGTTAGGGTTTTTCAAAATGCTGACACGCCGAGCTCAAAAGGTTCGCCATCCCTGGTTTCGAGTTTTTGAAAATACCAGTGGTGGATGTTTAAAAATGCTTTTTACTATACAGGTAACTGAATTTCCTAAGCAATTAAAATACAGGCAAGATTGGCAAGGAGGGAAAATTGGACATGGGTAGCAAAGCCAGGACGCTCACAAACTCGGTCACAGGGACCCGCTGCAAACCTTAACCGCGAACGCAGGGCCAGAGCTTGTGTTGAGGGGCTGCCTGGGAAAGTGGTGATTTACGGCACCCCTTTCACAGGCGCAACAATAGCGGCGTGTTTAATATGGATGAGCCCGACCTCCTGGGACCTATGGTATCTGCAACCCTTTAAGACACAAATCCCGTTTTATTTATATGGTAAACACACAGAATTTTGCAGCTTAGCATATCCAGCAACCCTAATCGCTCAGTATTTTCTGCTTTCCCCCACCTCGCCATTATGTCCCCCCCACCCCCCCCCCCAAAAAAAAGAAAGTTAAAATGAACTTTTGGAAATGAGGGCTACTGTTCTCCCCTGGAGATGCAAGGTCTGCAGGAGACATGCCCCGTGACCCTTCCTACCATCGCTCAGGTACTAACAGTATTAAAGAAGCTCAATCATTACAGAACCGAGCAGTCCAGGAACTAAGAGGTCGCCGGTTCGATTCCCGGTCAGGGCACAGGCCCAGGTTGCGGGCTCCATCCCCAGCGTGGGGCGTGCAGGAGGCAGCCCATCGGTGATGACCCTGTTCTCTCTCTCTCTCTCTCTCTCTCTCTCCCTCTCTCTCTCCCTCTCTCTCTAAAAACCAACTAAACAGGTCTTACAAGAAGAGAACTATCCATTCATTCAACAAATATTGGTGGGGACGTGTCCAAGTGGATGTGGCTCAGCGCCTCGACCCTGCAGCTGGGCTCCAGCTTCTCGCGGCGGAAACTTTCCCTTTTCGCCTGACTTTCCCGGAGGCGGCAGGTCCCGGAGCCTCGCCGCGCTGCGCGCATCCCCCCGCTGCCGAGCTCCGGGCGGGGCCCGGGCCCGCGATCGCGCCGCGGAGATGCCGGCCGCGGGGATGCAGGAGCCGCTTTTGCGCGCCCGGCGGGGGGCGGGGGTTGGGCGGGGGGGGGGGGGGGGGCCGGGCCGGGCGCACCCCGCGCGGCCATTGGCTGGCGCCGCGCTGCACCGAGCACGTTCGCGCTCGCGGGGCCCGGGCTGCAGGCGCCGCGCATTGTGCCGAGCGGCGGCCGAGGCGCGCGGGGCCGGCGGCGGCTTCTCCTCCCAGCGGCTCGCCCGGCTGCCTGCCCGGCCCCGGAGACTCGCCCCCGCCGGGCCGGGGGGACCCAGGGCGGCCGCGATGGCCTGAGCGCCCGGGGCGGCGCGGCGGCGGGGGTGCGCGATGGGGAACCAGGATGGCAAGCTCAAGCGCAGCGCCGGGGATGCGGCGCACGAAGGCGGCGGCGGCGGCGCGGAGGAGGCGGCGGGGCCCAGGGACGCGGAGGCCGCCAAGAAGGGCAGCGGCGGCAAGAAGGCCGCGGGCAGGCACGGCAGGGGCGGCGGCGGCGAGCCCGGCAAGAGGAAGAGCAAGTCGGACTCCCGGGGCTCCGTGTTCTCCAACCTCAGGATCCGGAAGACCCTGTCCAAGGGGAAGGGCGCCGGCGGCTCCCGCGAGGATGCGCTGGACGCCCAGGCCCCTCCGGGCGCGGAGCTGGACAGCGCTCCCTCCGTCGCCGCCAAGACGCCCGATCTCAGCCTCTCGGCGGACGACACGGGCCTGTCGGACACCGAGGGCGCCGACCCCTTCGAGGCGACCCGTGCCGGGGGCCCCGAGCGGGCGGGGGCCGGGGCCGGGGCCCGGGAGGCGGCGGAGGAGGCGGACGCGGCGGCCGGCGCGCACGATGGACAAAGGACCAGCTCGGGCTCGGACACGGACATCTACAGCTTCCACTCGGCCGCAGAGCAGGAGGACCTGCTGTCCGACATCCAGCAGGCCATCCGCCTGCAGCAGCTCCAGGGCGCGCAGGGCTCGGCCGGCCCCCCCGCCGCCTCCCCGGAGCCCGGGGCCTTCCTGGGCCTGGACCGGTTCCTGCTGGGCCCGGGCGGCGGGGCTGGCGGGGTCCCGGGCGGCCCCGATGCGGAGCCGGCGCCGTGTGCGCTCTCGGACCTGCCCGCGCGCGCGCCCCCCGCGCCCCCTTCGCCCCCCGCGCCCCCCAGCGGCCGCCGGGACTCGGAGGCTCCGGGCCTGCGGGTGGGAGCTCCGGCCTCGGACTCGCCCGCGCCCACCGCCTTCCCGTTTCCCGAGGCCGCAGCCCCCGCGCCCGGGGCCGGGGACACGGACGAGGAAGGCGAGGAGGATGCGTTCGAGGACGCCTCCCGCGGCTCCCCGGGCGAGGCGTGGGGCCCGGCGGCGGGAGAGGCCCCGCGGGGGCCGGGGGCAGGGCTGGGGGAGGGGGCGCCCGGGCCCGGCGCCCCCGCGGCCGTCCCCCCGCCCGGCAGCCCGGCGCCCGGGCTGCGCTCCTGCAAGCCCTACCCGCCCGTCACCCCCTCCTACGTGCGGACCACCACGCGGCAGCTCAGCTCGCCCAGCCACTCGCCGTCCGAGTCGCCCAGCCAGAGCCCCCGGGCCCCGAGGCGGCGGGAGGCCTCCCCGAGCCGCGGGCCCCGAGCCGCCGGCGCCCCCGCCGCCGCCCCGGCCGGGACGCATCGCACCGACGGCGGCCTCTCGGGCGGCCTGAGCCGCGCCGCCGACGGGACGGAGGAGCCGGACGCCCGAGCGCCCCCATCCCGGGCGGGGGGCCCGGCGCACCTGCTGGAGCGCGCGGCGGGGTCCGGGGCGCAGGCGGCCGCCGACGGCTTCCAGAACGTGTTCACGGGTGAGCTCGCCGCGCCGCCGGCCCTCGGGTCGCAGGGCGCCTGCCAGTCACGGCTCCCGAACGCCCGCCCCATCTGGCTCCGCAGAGCCGGGACCTGGTGGCGAGTCCCCTTTGCGCCCAGCTTAGTGGGGTCCCTCTTGCCTTACAACGTTTGGAGGGAACCGCTCAGTCGTGTCGGTCCTAAGGCAGCTCGAGAAAGGGCTGCTCTGTCCATTCTCTCCAAAAATACCTGCTGTTTTCCGTGTCCCGGGTCAGCCAGGCAGATAAACGCTTTTTTTTTTTCTTTTTCTTCATCATTCTCTTTCCTTCCTCGCCCCCATCCACAGCATTAACAGGAGCAAAATTGCTCCTGGTCCTGTGAGAAGTGTCAGTGCGGAGAAACAAACCATTTACTCTGGTGGGAGCTAGCCAGCGGTGGTCGCTGGGGTCACGTAGCTATGTGTACATATCTGTGTGTAATAGTAGCTTCCATCTTTTTTAAAAAAAACTATATTCTTTTCTTATATATATGTTTTTTATTGATTTCAGAGAGGAAGGGAGAGAGAGAGATAGAAACATCAATGATGAAAGAGAATCATTGATCTGCTGCCTCCCGCATGCCGGGAATCGAACCTGGGACCCTTCAGTCCTCAGGCCAAAGCTCTGTCACTGAGCCAAACCGGCTGGGGCAGTACCTTCTACCTTGGGGCAAGCTGGGTAGGCTACTTAAGTGAAGCCAGGCGGTCACTCCTGTTTTCTAATGCGATCAAATGAACACACGGTGTTAGAAAATTAACAAATAACGAAGTAGAATATTAGGGGTCATTTTCATTTCCTGAATACTATGCTTTCATGTGCATCAAAACAGGTGTCGATTAGAGGTACTGAAGGTGGGAAGGCCAAAGCCACATAGGTGTCCAACTGTGTGGGTCCCTCTCCTCTGGTTGTTGTAACATAGACTCTGGCAGGTTCCAGAAAGCCCAGCTAAAGGGCTAGTTTACCTGGTAAATGCCAAGTGGTCTAAGTTTATCCTTACAGGCGTAGAGCTGCGAAGGCCTTACCTAAGAGTCCACTGGTAGAATGTCCATTTATTTCACGCTTACTAACTCCTACTTCTACTTATTAAGTGATAGGTTGAGTGTAAGGATTTAAGGAGTAGGGGAAAAAAAAGAAAATTTATGCTCGTCCTGGTTGGTTTGGGATAAATACTGGAATGGTTAAAATTTTCAAATGCAATTGGGAAAGCTTAGCGTCGTGTTATGTTCCTTAATAAATAGGTTATAAGAGATGACTTAGATGGCATTTCTCAGTGGGCATGGCTGCTTATTAGTAGGCTACATGCTGTTAATGTTATGGTATTACTGCTGTTCATCAACCGCATTTTTATTTCTATGTATGGGCTGTCTTTTATTTTTACAACTGGAGGCCCAATGCATGAAATTTGTGCACTGGTAGGTTCCCCGGGGCCTCCCTTCCCTGGCTGCTGGTTGCCGGCCAGGGCCTACCTTCATGCTGCGCCGCCCCCTGGTGGTCAGCGCACATCATAGTGAGTGATCGAACTCCCAGTGGGTCAAACTCCCGAGGGGAGACTTTGCATATTAGGCTTTTATATATATAGATTATGGATTTCTTAAGACCATGGATTACTTAAGAGCAGCATCTCTCTCTCTCTCTCTCTCTCTCTCTCTCTCTCTCTCTCTCTCTCTCTTTCTCTCTTCCCTCCTGCCCTCTCTTGCTTCTTTTCCTCCCTTCCCATATTGTATAGGTTAAGTTAAAATGAATGTTTATAGTCTAATCCCCATTAATTTAATGATAAATGAACAACCCCCCCCTGCCCCTCAAGACTCTTTTGAAGGAAGACTGTTGGCAAGCCCTTGAGTTGATTTTTGTGAATTTAATGTTGATGAGAAATCATGTATTTCCTCTTTAGGTATCATTCATTTTGTATATATTTTTCAAAAAGTGAAGATGTCACCGAGATTGACTATCACTCATTAATATTTAAAAAATATATATATTGCTCTTGCTAGTAGCAGTAGATTTTGGAAATATATCCATTTCATTAATTTAAAAAAATATATCTGAATGTGTACACACACACACACACACACACACACACACACGGCAGCCACAGTTGCCAGGCAGTACTGCTAGGTGGTAGGAGATACAAAGATCAGCATACATGTCACGGTTCTACCTTTCCCAGCTCACTGACCGAGCACTTAGGGATGGATATACAGCGCCACACCCTGGGGGCACCCAGGATGCTGTGACTTATCTCCGTGGCAGGGGCCAAGGGAAGAGGACTTCATAGAAGGGTTGGTGAGAGTCCTGGAGATCATAGGACACTAAATAGGTTGAAGTTTTGTTTTCCTTAAGAACAAAAAAAACAGTATGCACTTAGAACTTGCATTTTAATTTTTTAAGCATTTGCCAATTTGCCATTTGGAACTTTTTTTTTTTTAAAGGAATCCAGTTCAGGAAGTACCTGGGGTTCGTTGACTCTCTAGACAGAATTTTTACTGTGAGAGTGCAGAGTTGTCCTCCCTTCCTTCCTTCCTTCCTTCCTTCCTTCCTTCCTTCCTTCCTTCCTTCTTCCTTCCTCTGACACTCTATCCACTGAGCCCAACCAGCTAGGGTGAGTTAGTTTTTTTAATTTAAGTCTTTGTTGTTTAAAGTATTACATAAAGTCTCCTTTCCCCACCATTGACTTCTCCCCAGCCGCTCCCACCCCCTAGCACCTGCCCTCACCCCCCTACTGTCTGTGTCCATTGGTTATGCTCATGTGCATGCATACAAGTCCTTTGGTTGATCTCTTACCCCCCTCCTCTCCCGCCCTGCCTTCCCTCTTAGAATGGAAGATCTGTTCGGTGCTTCTATGACTCTGGCTCTATTTTTCGTTCATCAACGTATGTTGTTCATTATATTCCACAAATGAGTGAGATCATGTGATATTTATCTTTGTCCGACTGGCTTATTGCTTAGCATAATGCTCTCCAGGTCCCTCCATGCTGTTGCAGATGGTAAGAGTTCCTTCCTTTTTACAGCAGCGTAGTATTCCATTGTGTAGATGTACCACAGTTCTTCAATCCACTCATCTGCTGATGGGCACTTAGGCTGTTTTCAAATCTTAGCTACTGTAAATTGTGCTGCTATGAACATAGGGGTGCACATATCCTTTCTGATTGGTGTTTCTGGTTTCTTGGGATATATTCCTAGAAGTGGGATCACTGGGTCAAATGGGAGTTCCGTTTTTAATTTTTTGAGGAAACTTCATACTGTTCTCCACAGTGGCTGCACCAGTCTGCATTCCCACCAGCAGTGGACTAGGGTTCCCTTTTCTCCACATCCTCTCCGGCACTTGTTGTTTGTTGATTTGTTGATGATAGCCATTCTGACAGGTGTGAGATGGTACCTCATTGTCTTTTTTGATTTGCATTTCTCGGATGGTCAGTGACTTTGCGCATGTTTTCATATGTCTCTGGGCCTTCTGTATGTCCTCTTTTGAAAAGTGTCTGTTTAGGTCCTTTGCCTGTTTTTTGATTGGATAGTTATTTTATTTTTTATATATTTTTATTGATTTCAGAGAGGAAGGGAAAGGAAGAGAGAGATAGAAACATCAATGATGAGAGAGAATCATTGATCGGCTGCCTCCTGCACACCCCCTACTGGGAACGGAGCCTGCAACCTGGGCATGTGCCCTTGACCTGAATCAAACCCGGGACCCTTGAGTCCTCTATCTACTGAGCCAAACTGGCCAGGGCTGGATATTTATTTTTTAAAAATTATATTTTTATTGATTTCAGAGAGGAAGGGAAAGATAGAAACATCAATCATGAGAGAGAATCATGGATTGGCTGCCTCCTGCATGCCCCCTCCTAAGGATCAAGTCCACAACCCGGGCCTGTGCCCTGACTGGCAATCAAACTGTGACCTCCTGGTTCATAGGTTGACACTCAACCGCTGAGTCATGCTGGTCGGGCCAGAGTTCGTTATTTTAATGTGGACATCAACTACTTTGTATATGATGAATGGAGGAGAAACTTGGTCAGCGACCAGTACATACTTGTATAGCAGCTTCCATATATTTATCTCATGTATTGTCTTTCCAAAAAAAGAAAAAAAACCACAAGAAAAGAATCGGTAGGTTTATCCTAATGCTGTAACTGGTGGGGACATGGGGGAAAGAGAAGATATAACTTTCTCAAGGTCACACAGTGTGATTCACTCGCAAGCTGAGCCAGAAATAGAAGTGGCTGTACTGATTCATGTCTGAGTGCCCCTGCGCATTGCTTAGGTCGACATTGTAAGACAGCATCGAGAAGAAAACATTTAAAAAATAGGATGGAACTGAAGGCCGTCACGTTGGAGATTTTTCTCGTTTCTGTTTTTAATGAGGTGCATTTTTGAAATTGCTGGCCTTTCTCAGGCTGGATAAACGTGATGGCTGGTCAGAGTGAAGCACAGCGTCTCCAGGTTCTCATGGGAACGGCTCTTGTTGTGTGGAGTGAATCCGGGTTGACCCAGGTCCCTGATGTCCGTTTCCTTGTCACCTGGGCACCCCACCTGGCTCTTCGCCAAACCCTCAGGATTTTAGGGGAGTCTTGGAAATTCCCAGAGGCCCTGGGAGCACCAGCAGTGTCCCCAGGGAAATTGTTGGTTGGCCTTGATTTTGTCTGTCTTTCAACCAATTAACTGCCGGCTGCCTTTGAAGCAGGTGATCATTCTATCTATACGTTTTCATAAACATGTTTTATTTTTAACCTGGAGAATGGGAGTTGCTAGCACTGCAGGAAGGAACAGATGTGTTTTTTTTTTTTTGCTTTTCACCGACTTTCAAATGTAGGGAGAAAATGAGAAAATTCCAGGGTAAGAGATCTCCGTGGTACATTTGTGTTTGTTCTGAAGATGTAAAGACATTTAGCAAGGATGGAGACCAGTACCCCTAAAGAACGGAGGATGTCTTCGGCCTGTGCATTGAAATATTTCAGTGTTCAGGAGAAAAAATTGCTTTTGAACTATGAGAGGTTCCTTTGCACATTAAGTCTAACAGGAAGCTGGTAATAGAATTTTGCGGTTAATTAAAGTTTAGACTTGGAAGCTGTTAAATTTGTAATGCAAAAATCATTTTTAAGAAATATATATTTTTATTGATTTCAGAGAGGAAAGAAGAGGGAGAGAGAGAGAGAAACATCAATGATGAGAGAGAATCATGGATCGGCTGCCTCCTGCACGCCCCACACTGGGGATCGAGCCCGCAACCCGGGCCTGTGCCCTGACCGGGAATTGAACCCTGACCTCCTGGCTCATATAGGTCGATGCTCAACCACTGAGCCACACCGGCCAGGATAAAAGGCTTCAATTTCAGACGATCCTTTGTGGTTGCTGTAGGTCTCTGAGTTTTCAAGGCCACCACGCAGGCTCTCCCTGGGCTGGTCAGGTTAGCCTGTGGCCCCTTTGGGCCCACAAGCTGTTTATTCTCATTATTTTCCAATGAGCAAAGGGAGGCTCAGACACGGGAAGTGACTGGCCTCCGGGCTTTAAGCTAGTCAATGGCCTGCAGAGGAAATGTACTTCGAAAACCACATCTGCTGCTAATGTGTAGAAAATAAAGCCGGCACATAAGGCTTGGGCTTCAGAATTGGGACTGTGTGATCCTCAGTTTGGCTCTCCCAGAGGTGATGCTGATTTTTATGTCAGCAGGGCTCTCTCAGAGAGCTTGTTAATTATTCAGCTGAATTTTTTTAAGGCCACAAGCCATCTTATTTCCAGCAGTGGCTTCTGACAGACTGTGGATGTCCACGTAAGGTCCAACCAATAAATGAATGAAGGTCAGCAATCATCCTGATATATATAAGGCATCCGTCTTACTATCCTATATCCAATATACTAAAAGGCTAATATGCAAATCAAGCAAATGGCGGAACGACCTAGGACACCCACTCAATGCAAGAGCTGCCCCCTGGTGGTCAGTGCGCTCCCACAGGGGGAGCACTGCTCAGCCAGAAGCTGGGCTCACGGCTGGCCAGTGTAGCGGCGGTGGCGGGAGCCTCTCCCACCTCCACAGCAGTGCTAAGGATGTCCGTGGGGAGTGGGCCTAAGCTGGCAGTTGGACATCCCCTGAGAGCTCCCGGACTGCGAGAGTGTACAGGCAGGGCTGAGGGAGCCCCCCACTCCCAGTGCATGAATTTTGTGCACCATGTCTCTAGTAAGGAATATAAAAGGAATGCTGTCCTTTGCCCTAGATCTTGCTACCTGGCTCCCCTATATCTGAATAGAATTTAACAACATAAGCTGGGACTGTCCTGAAATCATTTCGGTTTGGTCTGAAACATCCCTTCTCATGGTTTTTTTAAGACTGTGGTTTGGATTGATGTCAAGCACCTCAGTAGCTTCACTGATGGGCTTTAATTACTGCTTTTTGAGCTGAGGACTGGCCTAGTTTGAAGTGTGTGTAGGCATTTGGATCTAAGCCATGTGTATCTGAAATTGAACCGGGGCTGTTGGAGTTGTGTTTCCTTCTGATTTTATTAAAAAGGTCCTGAGCACATACAGATGGGTGAGGGTAGCACTAGTTAGAATATAATGATCACCCTGGCTGATTTGGCTCAGTGGATAGAGCATCGGCCTGTGGACTGACAGTCCTGGGTTCGATTGCAGTCAAAGGCACATGCCTGGGTTGTGGGCTCGATCCCCAGTAAGGGGCGTGCAGGAGGCCGGCGATCAATGATTCTCTCTCATCATGGATGTTTCTCTCTCCCTCTCTGTTCCTCTCTGAAATCAATAAAAATATACTTTTTAAAAAGGAATATAACTATCTTTCTAAATTTGCATCCTAGGTTTGCTATTTAGTTAGGTGACTCTCACGTAATTTCTTCTCAATGTATGAAGGTGTAGGAATCATTTCAAATCAATAGTGCTAATGATTCATAATAGTGTCAAGATTCAATGAAATTGTGTATATAAAGCCTTTACCACTTGGCCTGGCGCATAGATACTAATTGCTTTCCTGTCCTGGTTTATTGCTTTAAGATGGTTATCAACAAATTATTATTTTTTTAAAATATATTTTATTGATTTTTTACAGAGAGGAAGGGAGAGAGATAGAGAGTTAGAAACATCGATGAGAGAGAAACATCGATCAGCTGCCTCCTGCACATCTCCCACTGGGGATGTGCCCGCAACCCAGGTACATGCCCTTGACCGGAATCGAACCTGGGACCTTTCAGTCTGCAGGCCGATGCTCTATCCACTGAGCCAAACCGGTTTCGGCCAACAAATTATTAACACAAAATAAAACAACTCTAAAATGATATACACATATGTGCCGACTTATAATCAGATGGCAGTTGGAAGTTGATATTTTTAGTCACTTGTTTTTTGCAAATCATTTTATACATCGTGTTTTCTGTGCTTGTAAGGATGCTTGCCACTTTATCAGAAACGTTGGTTTCCTTTCCTGGTGGAATAAGAGCAGCATCTGCTGGGGTGTGGCTGTGCGGGTAGGGGTACGCCAATGGGCGGGGCAGGCAGCTGACACCCTCAGTGTTGATGTACAGTATCTGCACAGTATCTGGCACCAATGCCTGACTCTGCAGCCTTAACCTCCCACTGTTTCCTTCGTAAACTTCCTGCTTTAGACAAGTCGCTCTGCTTACTGTTCTGTGAACGTGCATTTCAGTCTGCCTGGTGGTTCTTCCCCTCTAAGAACAGCCAGTTCATCTCTGTTGATTTAAATTCCCGCTTTTTTGAGCCGTTAAATACCCGCTTCTCCTTTTGTATGTTTTCCAGCTAGCCCTAACTGACAGTCATCTCCATGGCTCTGCGCTCACTGTCTGTCTATATTGTATTTTATGTACCTCTTGGATTTAGGGGTTCTTTTGGTCTCTTTCTTACCTCCTTTAGCTTTTCCTTCCTGCTTGCCTGGTTCTATTCATTCATCATCCACTCTTCTCTTCTTTTTAAAATATACATGTTTTTATCCTCACCCCAGGATATGCTTTTTTTAAATATAAATATATACACACACATATATATGCACACACATATATATGTATATATACATATGTATGTGTGTGTGTGTGTATACTAGAGGCCCGTTGCATGGGATTCGCACACTGGTGGGGGGGCGTGGCATGCGGGAATCTGTCCACTGTGGGAGCACTGCTCATCCCAGTCAGCCGCGTGGCTGTGGACCCGCCCTCTGAGCTGCTGCTGCCACTGTGGGAGCGCACTGACCGCTAAGGGGTAGCTCCTGCATTGAGCGTCTGCCCCCTGGTGGTCAGTGTCCCTCATAGCAACTGGTTGGCTGGTCGTTCTGCTGCTGGGCTTTTATTATATAGGATATATTGATTTCAGAGAGAGGAAGGGACAGGGAGAGAGAGAGAGATAGAAACATTAATGGTGAGGGAGAATCATATATAGATCGGCTGCCTCTTGCACGCTCCCTACTGGGGATCAGGCCCACAACCCAGACATGTGCCCTGACCGGGAATCAAACCCCAAACCTTTTGGTGCACAGGATGATGCTGCAACCTACTGAGCCACGTGGCCAGGGCATCATCCATTCTTCTATCATCCAAATCCCCAAATATCTCTTCTGTGCCTGCTGTGTGCCAGTCACTCTGATAGGCACTGGACCTACTGTGCTCTCACCGGTAGGCAGCCAGTACTCCACATCTCATGTACAAGCGCATCCCACCCTCATTGTCCTCATGCTATGCTATGCTATGCTATTCCTTATTAAAGTCAGGGAGCCTGTTTTCTTCATGATTATGTCCTCTGGTGGATCTAGGACATTCTCTGGCAAATGATAGACTCCTAAGGGCTTTGTTACATCTTGTCTTTGCTGCTCCCCCCCCCCCCCAATTCCACTAAGGACGTTTAATTAAGATAGCGAGTTCTAAATAGACGGCATTTTAAGAGTGTTCCTTCTTGAGCTGTGGTCATTGTCACTGGATTGTTAGCTGCCACAGCGCGCGGACCACGTGGTCTGTTTCTTTTATATCTTAATACGGAATGTTGGTCAGAAGCTGTTCCCAGACTTACTGGCCACTCAGAAGGGGAGGCCCTTGGAATGACAATGAGGGGAGCAGAGTATGCATCCGGGTTTGGCAGATCCCAGACCCTCTTCAGTCCTCAGTTAGCCTCTGACATTGTGATGGTAAATCCTTGCCCGGCTTCACAAAGCTGAGAGTAGATGTGGAAATGGCTGTCCTTTTTTTTTTTTTAAATGTATTTTTATTGATTTCAGAGAGGAAGGGAGAGGCAGAGAGTTAGAAACATCCATGATGCGAGAGAATCATGGATCGGCTGCCTCCTGCACGTCCCACCCTGGGGATGGAGCCCGCAACCCGGGCCTGTGCCCTGACCGGGAATCAAACCCTGACCTCCTGGCTCATAGATCAACGCTCAACCATTGAGCCACACCGGCCAGGCATGGCTTTCCTTTTGTAGTTCTGTCCAAATAAAAGGTTTTCTAGTTTTCAGAGTATCGCTGCTCACCGGCCCAACAGAACCCCAGTGCAGGGACTGATGAGTGTACTTCTTCCTTGTGCAGAGGGTCAGCGCGTTTGTTGTGATGGTAAACAGTCCCCTTACCGTGTTCTCCTGGCTGTTGTTTCTGGGTGTATCCGGCCCTGGGGTTTTTGCTGAGCAAAGCAAAGGAGTATTTGTAGAGAGTGTCTGAAGGCAAAGCTGACTCTACACGATAAAGGTAATAATACTCTTCATTAATGAGGGTATGTAAGTGTATGTGGGGGAGGGGATTGGTGCAGAAATAACAGAAGAATATTCATGATTAGTAAGTTCCCTGACTCTCCTTGGATGAATCTTATTATTTACATGAATTTCATACACTTAGTAAAAACAATGAAGGCTTTTTCTTAAAACACACTCACACACACACACACACTAGAGGTTAGGAATTATAGGATGCAGAGCCTCAAATACTGTATTACCTTCTATAATAATAAAAGCATAATATGCTAATTCGACTGGACGTCCTCCCAGATGTCCTTCCGGATGACCTTCCAGACAAAGCTAGGGCTGCCTCAGTCCCTGGTTGCCTGCTGATGGCCAGAGGAAAGCCTGGGTTACAGGTGCCAGAGAGAAGCCGGTGCCAGCAGCCGGGGGAAGGAAGGCCTACTCTTGCACGAATTTCATGCACCAGGCCTCTCGTATTGATATAATTGAAATCCATTGAATATAGAAAATAACTTGGTGGCTAAAGATATTTTAATCAGTGTTTCCTTGCTTATTTTACTTTTTTTAAAAATGTTTTTTAAAATCATACTTTTTTCTAATGGTTTTAGATTGTGGATATGTTTTTCTGATTTTATTGTTTACTTATGATTTCCTCCCTTCAAGTTGAACCAAACTTTTATGATGTCATTTACAAGTACCAAGCCTTTGAGCCATACCTGGACAAAAATGATAAAAATAGGTAACATCTATGGGGCACTGTGTTAAACTCATGTCAACCCATAATGGTTGGTGCCAATTCACTGCCAACAGGAACCTTCAATCCGGGGTTCAGTGAAGGAGTCTTGACTCAGTGCAAACAGCTCCACTGTGATGCATCAAGGCTCTGAGGTGGCGTTGGGTACAGTGGCACTGGGGCCAGGCAAACCAGTTTTCAGTGTTTGGAGGAAAGGGAACATGCACTCCCGGAGCCAGAGGGCACCTGACTTATATAGACAGAACGCTCCGCCCCTGGTCCATGATTGGTCCATTCTCATGCAAATGAGGACTCCAAATCCTCACAGTTTGATTGGTCCAAAAGGCATTGTCCTGATTGGTCAGAATAAAGCCACTCTGATGGATTGGTGATGCTGCTGCTAGGGATCTAGCTGGGCGGCTCTGATTGGATGGGGAAAGCCTTGGTCCTATTGGTTGAAATACAATTCCAGGAGCTCCTTTATAAGGGCTGGCTCAGATGTCAGGCAGGGACGCAGTCAAGGCAGGCAGTTCAGTGCTGGCTTCTCTCTGACGTGGCTTGTGTGGGAGGCCCCGGTTTAGCAATGCCTGCTGGGCTCTGCTTTTTAATATCGAGCCCAGTTAGCCACCCGGAGCCCTTCTCATTAGGTATCTTTTTCCCTCAGGGTGCACATGATAGGATTATTTCACTTAATTCTCATCACACTCCTCAAAGGTAATGAGTATTCCACTTATAGAAGAGACTATTGAGGCCCGAGAGAGGTTGACTAACTTGTCTATGGCCATAGCTATGTTGATATAAGAATTTCCAAATCTGTAGAGACTTTTATAAAAGTTTATCTGAGCCAAACATGAGATGCCTGGAAGCAAGATCTCAACAGACTGAGAAAACACTTCTTATAATAGCACTCCAGAGCTGCTGCGTCTTCTTCCTTTTTTTTTTTTTTGTATTTAGATTTGAGGGAATGTAAAGATTATATGAAAGTAGGAAAAAGCAAGACAGGGATTGTATTACAGGATCGCTTCGGCCCCCTTAAGCTGATATCTTTTTTAGGTAAATCTCTCCATTTCTGTAGGTACTTGCATGTCAAAGGGCCATAGGAATTGCACTCTGGCTGTTGTGGGGTTGGTCAGACTTGGAGGTGTTATGAGTGGGGTGCCTTCTGTGTCCCCACCTGGTACTGGTAGAAGCGGAGTTCTTGAGGTGCTGTGGGGAAAGGGGAATTTCTTGAGGCCTCCTATGGAAGGATGAGGTATCGTGGAAAGCTTTTATTTTGGTGGAATGAAACCTTTGGGTTTCCAAGGTCCTCTGACCTCCATCTTGCCATGGAGAAAGTCCAGCCTTGTCGTCAGCGGGGCTAGAATCCAAGCCACGTGGCTACGGAGGTGCACGGGTGAGTGTGGGTCGTGCAGCAAGCGAGAAGCAGGAGGGCAGGAGCCAACAAGCAAGAGAGGAAGAGTCCCTTGGCTCGGGGTTATAACCAGGAGCTCAGCCAATGAGCCCTTCAGGATTTCATGTGCTCGCAATGGCCCCACCCCGCTCGACAATTATTTCTGCGCCCAGGTGAGGCTGACAGACAAGTACCTTCTCCACGTCACCCCAACTTCACCGTGCATGCACCCATCTCCCTTCCCACAGTGATTTGCAGGGAATGGACTTGTCGTTCCCTGGGGAGCATGAAACCGCGGGTTCCTGGTGAACATGAAACCGCGGGTTCCTGGTGAAGCTCCCCAAATGACCATGCTTACCATGTCTGGCCTCCCCTTCGCTCTCCTCCTATTTTAATATTAGCTAGCTAATTATGATCAGAGCAGAGGCATGATCACCTGCTAATTTTAATCTCCCTTTCGAGCTGCTGAACTTAAGAGCAGCCCCATCAGAACAGCTCACACACAGTCAGGGACTGCTACCCCAAGCAGGTACATTCCTGGATTCTGAGAGAAGACTCTCCCAGGTTTATCCAATGAGAAGCCGGGAGCCAGTGGAACGCAAGGGGCCCCTGCGGGTGCCTAGCAGGGAGTCTGGGGCTGCCGTGGGCCAGTGTGGGCTTCTTGTGAATCCTGCCGACTACGCCAAGTAAATGTCCATGTGAGACTGTCCAAAGCGTGAGAGATTTTTATAAAGATTTATTTGAGTCAAACAGAGGCTACTTCTGGAGGCAAGATCTCGACACACCGAGGTGGAATGCTTCCTGGAAATGACTCCTTGCAGCTTCTTTGGTGCATTTGGAATGAGGGAGGGAATGTAAGGACGATCATGGGAAGGTGGGAGAGAGCGAGGCACAGATGGGATTACAGGACCTTTATGGTTATGTGCTCTCTTGAGGGTGGTCACACTTGAGAATCAGGGGTTGGAAAGCGTGGCCACTCATTAATTAGAAGGAGAGGGAGGTCTGCGAGGGAGCATCTCAAAAGTGTGCTAACCTAGATGCACACAAACAACGGACGAGGCTTGCTGAAGGCCAAGATAATAAGCCTTTTCCTGAAGACGTTATATGTCTGGGGTGTGACTGCCTTTGACGACCTGCCCAGTTGAGAATCCACGATCACATCGCCCTGTGAGGTTACTCTTCCTCGAACTCCTTTTTTGTCCACACATTTCATGAGGAGGAGACAGACCATAGAGCAGTGGTTCTCAACCTTCCTGGTGCCATGACCCTTTCATCCAGTTCCTCATGTTGTGGTGACCCCCAATTTCATTGTTACAAATTGAATATCATTAAAGCATAGTGATTAATCACAAAAACAGTATGTCATTATATATGTGTTTCCTGATGGTCTTAGGCGACCCCTGTGAAAGGGTCGTTCGACCCCCAAAGGGGTCACGACCCACAGGTTGATAACCGCTGGACTAGACACACGCATTCAAGGGCTGAGCTCTCTGAAGAAGGAAGGGGCATGATGGGAAAAAGAGCAGTTGGGAGGCCCTGGAGGCGGGATTCAAAGGTATTTACTTAGCATGGCACTGAAGTCCCACGGGGTTATGTTTCCCGTTCTTCCACATCTATAATAATAAAAGCGTAATATGCTAATTAGACTGGACGTCCTTCAGGACGACCTTCCGGACGAAGCTGGGGCTGCCAAGGCCTACTCTTGCACGAATTTCGTGCATCAGGCCTCTAGTTGCTCCATAATCCCTTTTGAAAAATTCTGGCTTGAAACATATTTACTCATGTGCTCTCACACATGAACACACATGCACGTACATGGAAAGAGTCTACCTCCCTTATTTTTGGTTATGCACAATACCTGAGTCATAGAAAAGAACTAATTAGCTCTAGGGACGTGTCAAATGGGTCTACTGTAATGATAACTGGTCACTTGAGAATTAAGGGCTGAGGTTTCCTAGGTGTTTGCTTCCAATTAGGTTTAGGCAAGCTGAAGTTCTATAGGGAAAAAAGATCCTTTATTTCCCCCTCAAAAAACATCTTGGGAGACCAAAGAATGTTCTTTAGTGACTTAAGGGAATGGAGAAAACAGCAGCCTCTTGCCCTGCTTGGTCATGCCACAGATCCAAGGGAGATTTAAAATTAGTCTTGTTTCACAAACAAAAATAGGACGAGGCATGAAAATTGCATTACTGGGGTCTTGACAGAGCTATTTATTATACATCTGAAATTTAGTTGTAACTAAACTATAGACCTGGGCCTGGTTTTGCATAGCCCTAAGCTAAGAATGCCTTTTAAAAAATATTTTTAGCTATAGCTGGTTTGGCTCAGTGGATAGAGCTTCGGCCTATGGACTGAAGGGTCCCAGGTTCGGTTCCGGTCAAGGGTGTGTATCTTGGTTTCAGGCACATCCCCAGTAGGGAGTGTGCAGGAGGCAGCTGATCGATGTTTCTCTCTCATCGATGTTTCTAATTCTCTATCCCTCTCCCTTCTTCTCTGTAAAAAAATAAATACATATATTTAAAAAATATATTTTTATTGATTTCAGAGAGGAAGGGAGAGAACGGTAGAAACACCATTGATGAGAGAGAATCATTGATCAGACGCCTCCTGCATGCCCAGCATTGGGGATCGAGCCCACAACCCAGGCATGTGCCCTGACCGGGAGTCGAACCCTGACCTCCTGGTTTATAGGTGGATGCTCAACCACTGAGCCACGCCGGCTGGGCTAAGAATACTGTTACATGTTCAAAGTTGCTAAAAACAAAACAGAATATGTAACAGAGATTTTAAGATGTTTACGTGGCCTTCAAAGCCCATGTTACTTACCATCTGGCCTTTTACAGAAAGTTTGCCTGCAGAGCCCGGTAGAGGTTGGTCTTTCCTTGCCAGTTCTGACCGCGATGTGAATGAGTCTTTGTCACAGGATCACATGGCGTTCATTCAGAAATCCTGAAAATCTTTACCGAGGCTTCTCATGTGCAGGAAGCCAGGTGTGCCGGATGCTCGCTGGCTGTCAGAGGGCTTAGGTTTTAGTCAGGGGGGTAAACATTTAACAAATTGCACGGATAATTAATTAAAATAATGAAGGAGTTCTGAAGGCTATTTTGGTTTTAATAAGTGGTTTTAATCTAAATTTGAAGAATGACTTCCCTGCCTAGCCGGTGTGGCTCAGTGGTTAAGCGTCGACCTAGGAACCAGGAGGTCACGGTTCGATTCCCCGTCAGGGCACATGCCCGGGTTGCAGGCTCGATCCCCAGTGTGGGGCCTGCAGGAGGCAGCCGATCCATGATTCTCTCTCATCATTGATGTTTCTATCTCTCTCTCCCTCTCCCTTCCTCTCTGAAATCAATAAAAAAAAGAAATAGCTTGAGCTATAATTCATATTAATAAAGTTCACCCTTTAAAAAAAAAAGGCTGGCCTTCTTGAGATGGGAGAAGATGGGAGGCCCCCCCGTGAGGCCCATCCTCTTTGGGGGCAGGAGGCAAGTGGGGGGCTGGGAGGGAGAACCAGAGCTGCCCTTTCCCACGTGGTAACCGGGCCTCAGACTGTGTTCCGCGAGTTTGGGAGGCTGCTCTCTGCCACGTCCGTCGCCTTGGCAGCCGTGTTGCTCCCTGGCTGTGTTTACCGTTGTCCCCTGTCCCCGGGGAGGCCTCCGAGCAGGTGACCTGTCAGGGCTCCTCTCACCGCCCTGTGTCCTCGCAGGGCGGACGCTGTTGGAGAAGCTGTTCAGCCAGCAGGAGAACGGGCCCCCCGAAGAGGCAGAGAAGTTCTGCTCCCGCATCATCGCCATGGGCCTCCTCCTGCCTTTCAGCGACTGCTTCCGGGAGCCGTGTCACCAGAACGCCCCGTCGAGCTCAGCTCCGTTTGATGTGAGTAGACGCCCGTCCCTCCCTCCCGTCCAGGGGGCAGGTGCCCGTCCAGGGGGAAGCTGTGATGTGGGCCTGCCCATCACCCGGTCACGATAACCTCCATGCGGTGCCGCTTTCCTCCCCAGCCTCTCACCAGCTCAGTGTGTCTGTGTCCATGCTTTCTTTTCTCACTAGGGTTTCCTTTTTAAATTAAATTATATTTAATTTTTAAAATATATTTCTATTGATTCCAGAGAGAAAGGGGGAGAGAGAGAGAGAGAGAAACATCAGTGATGAGAGAGAATCATGGATCGGCTGCCTCCTGCGTGCCCCCTACTGGGGATCGAGCCCGCAACCGGGGCACATGCCCCTGATCAGAATCAAACATGGGACCCTTCAGTCCGCAGGCCGATGCTCTATCCGCTGAGCCAAACCAGCGAGGGCAGGGTATCCTTTTTAAAAAAATGTTATTTTCCAATGACAGTTTGCATTCAAGATGATTTTGTATTAGTTTCAAGGGTACCACATAGTGGGTAGGCAGTCATCCGCTTTTACAAGGGTTCCCCCTGGCACTGCCAGTGCCCACCTGGCCCCATGCAGTTATTGCAATGTTGTTGCCTGTACTAATTCCCTGTGCTGTTCTTTATTTACATCCCTGGGACTATTCTGTTACTACCAATTTGTACTTTTTTTTTTCTTCCAGTTTGTACTTAAAAATTATTATTATTTGTAATCCTCACCCGAAGATATGTTTGTATTGGTTTTAGAGAGAGAGGAAGGGAGAGGGAGAGAGAGAAACATCCATGGGTTGCCTCCTGCATGTGCCCCCACCCAGAGATCAAACCCACACCCTGAGAATATGCCCTGACCAGGAATCGGATTCATCCATGACCCTTGGGTGCATGGGATGATGCTCCAACCCCCTGAGCCACACTGGCCAGGACCCCGATTGGTACTTATTTTTGTTTTGTTAATACTCACCGAGGATATTTTTAGAGAGAATGGAAGACACACACACACACACACACACACACACACACACATCATTTGGCTCGCACGTGCCTGGACGGGTCTGGGAATTGAGCCCTTGACTCTGGGGTGCATAGGCTAACACTCTACCACAGAGCCACACCCACCAGGGCCCACTCTACTTCCCAATCCCTTCACCTTATACACCCAGCCCCCCAAATCCCCCCTCCTCTGGCAACTATCAGTCTGTTTCTATTTGGTTTGCTCATTTATTTTGCTCTTGAGATGCCACATAGACGCGAAATCATCCGCCATTCGCTTGTCTCTCGCCGACTTATTTCACTTAGCGCCATAGCTGCCAGGTCCATCCCTGCTGTCGCAAAGGTGAGAATTTTAGAGTCTTCTTAAATACCTTCGCCAAGCCTCCTTTCCTTAGCAGAGGGCCACTCTTGACCGGTAGCTAGCCTGCTTTCGTCAGTATCTCTGACGTTGCTGGTCACGGACATCCCTGCAGGAGCAGCTCCGTGGTGCCAGGGTCTCGTTCCCAGTGGCCGCAGGTCTCCGTGGGCCCTCGGAGGCCATTTCACTGCGTTCGTTACTCTTCTGTGTACAAACTATTGACATGACGCGGCGTTGCCTGCTTCCTACCCCAGCTGCCAGTCTCCAGGAGTTAATACTGTGGAACAGTAATCCACAAGGCCTATTCGTAATTCATGACGAGTATCGGCGTTGTTGGATTGGCTTAGCATTTTCCAGCCAGCGTGTTGCTAATCTGTCTTAGGGATGTGGTACATGTACTGCATTGGTTGTGATGAGTCCATGGTACATGGATTTATCCTAAGAACAGTCAGGGTCCGGTTAGCTCTGTGCAGAGTTGTTCGTGAGGCAGAGTGCTCATCCAGGAGGGTTAGCCCCATTGCTTCCACCCCTACCCCCTACTCTTACCGACTTCTTCACTGTATGTGCTTTAAATATATGTATGTATTTATATTTAAATAGATGTATGGTGTGATGGCCGCACCAGTCAGGTTTATTTATCTTTACACGATTCTTAGTTAAAAGGGGGCATTTTTAGTCCAATTTTATTTTTAGTGATAAAATAGATTTATTTCATAAAGAATATAAGAAGTGGATACGTATCAGGATGTTGCAACTTGCCCGGCTGGCGTGGCTCAGTGGTTGAGCATCAGCCAATGAACCAGGAGGTCAGGGTTTGATTCCCGATCGGGGCACATTGCTGGGGTTGTGGGCTCGATCCCCAGTGGGGGGCGTGCAGGAGGCAGCCGATCCATGGTTCTCTCTCATCATTGATGTTTCTGTCTCTCTCTCCCTCTCCCTTCCTCTCTGAAATCTCTGCTGTTTGGTCTAATTAGCATATTAGCTCTTTATTGTATAAGATATTTTAAAAACTCTTATTTCTTTGGACTCCACCACATTTTTATTTCTACAATATGTAGTCATTTGTCCCAGTTTTCCACTCAGGGAATGGTTGTGTGACTGGGTCCTGAAGTAATCGGTAGCCAAATTTTCATATATAGGCGTGTAAGCTTGTGTGTTTTGAGATTATTTTATTTCCCAATGTACCATGTGACCTAGTAAATTTTTAAAATGTGCTACCTTTTGCATATTTTATTTTAGAAGACAAAGCAGGTGATTTCCTACCCACTGTTCTGAATTCAAGAGGATTGTTGCGAAAGTAGTGGGGTTCTGATTGTTATTCTACCACCACAGAAGTTTTCTGAGCTTTGAAGAAATGCTGCCCGTACTTTTGTGGATTTTTAGACTCATTCCCAACCATAAAGTGAATGGACGTTTAGAAAAATTGGTTTTTAAAAAACACATTTTTTAAGGCAGTCACAGGTTTTAAGGCCATGGCATAACATTCTTCTTCGTGATATGTTTTGGCTTTCAGAACTTGGCAAACAGCGTTGGGTGACTCAGAATTCACTTTCAATCCATAGGATGGGCTTTTATTAAAACCGGTGCCTCAGCCCAACTTTCCTCGCCGTGATTTTTCTTACCCGTCTCCTGAATATGCGTTGAATATTAATTAGTCTGTTGATGTGACTTGAATTTCCTGTGACCTTCCTTGTCTCTTCGCAAGAGCCAGGAGAAGAGTAGAATTGTGAGTCCCTGCAAAGTGGAGGTACCTTGGACCAAGCAAACATCACCCAGCCAGGAGCTTAGGGGTTATATCTTTCTCCCAATTTTTATAGCACTATGAAAACCTGAATGATTTATTCCCTTTAAAAAAATATTTTTATTGATTTCAGAGAGGAAGGGAGAGGGAGAGAGAGATAGAAACATCCATGATGAGAGAGAATCATTGATCGGCTTCCTCCTGCACGCCCCACACTGGGGATGGAGCCCGAAACCCGGGCATGTGCCCTGAGCGGGAATCGAACTGTGATCTTCTGGTTCATAGGTCGACCCTCAACCACTGAGCCCCACCAGCCACTGGAGGATTTAAGTGGGGGAGTACAGTGTGATCAGATCCATGATTCAGAGAGAGCATTTGGGGTGCATGGAGTATGGACTGGGGGTGCTCTATGGGGATGGCTTGGAGGCTGGGAGATTCTGAGGAAGACATGCAGGAAGGGAAGTGGGAATGGGGGATGGAAAAGTGGGATTTAATGATTCCTGGGTTAGTGATTGGCAAACTCCAGCGGACACTGGGCTCACCTGGAGGACTTGTTAACACCCACATCACTGGCTCCGCCCCTGAGTTTCCGGTTCTGCGGGTCTCAGGTGAAGTTGATGCTCCTGGACCAGGACCACACTCAGAGGAGCACTGCTTTGGGAGATGGGAGTGAGCCGGCTCCGGGGCTTGATGGATGCGCATGAAGGTGAGGGACAGGGCAGACGCAAGGACAGGCCCAGGTTTCCGGCTTGCGTGATGGGGTAGAGGGGATGCTACCTACTGTGTACAAAAAGGAGGAGCAGGTTGAGAGGATGGTTCAATGTAGGCCTTGCTGGATCTGAGCATCTGAAAGACGTGCGGAAGGGATTGGTCATTTGCATCCAGGGGCTGGGGGAGAGATGGAGGACTTCAGCGTGCAGATGACACCTGAGGCCATTGGGCGCCAGTAGAGTGAGGAGCAAGAAGCGCCCGACATGCAGATGGACATTTAGGGGAAAGTGAATGGAGTGTGTGTGTGTGTGTGTGTGTGTGTGTGTGTGTGGCTTGAAGGAGACAGATCAAGAGTGGTAAAAGAGGTAGAACAGAAGAAAAGATGAAAAAAGTGATATGTCAAATGTTGTCAAGAAGTCAAGGAAGATAAAGACCGAAAAGTAGTCATTGAATTTACCCAAAGTTATTGTGAATAACCTTGTAGAGAGGGAGTTGAGAGGGCACCGTGGGCGCTGTCTGAATGGGAGGGCGAGGGTGTCGGTGAGGAGATGTAACGTTCTGTCCTAAAGGCTTTCCAGATGTTAATTCATCTGCTGGCCGTGACATCAGTGCAGGTGGTTTTGTGTCGGGAGAAAGAAGCAGAGGGTGGGTTCTTGTGAGGAATGGAAGCTCATTTCTGCTTCTGTTTTCTTTGTCTCTTTTTGTTAAAGCACGTGAAGGTGCGGATGGGAGGGATTCAGTCAGAAGGAGATGTTGGAAGTTGGGGAGAGAATCCAGACTGTTCTGCCCCGAGAAAGCGGGAAGGGATGGGATGCTGGCCCAGGTGGGGGTTGGCCTAGGACCGGAGCAGGGACACCTGGGTGAACACAGACGTGGGAGGGAGGGCCCAGAGGGATGGGGGCGGGCTCCTTCAGGTGCATGCTGGGAAGGTGAGGCAGTGCTGCTGGCGGCGTCCTCCTCGGTGAACCAGGAGGTGCCACCTTCTGCACTGGGTGAGTGAGGGGTACGGGAGGCCGGGTGTTTAAGAAGTAGAGGATGTTTCATTTGGGCACCACAAGAACGGGACTGAGTGGAATGACGGAGGGACGCTGCGGAGGGCAGCGACGTGGACGGTCATGGCTCTGTCCCAGCACTGGGGATGGCGAAGGTAAAACTTTGCACGGATCTCAGGTTGGCGTTTTTGCCCAGGTGGATACATCTTTTTTTTTTTTTAATATATATTTATTGATTTTAGGAAGGAAGGGAGAGGGAGAGAGAGAGATAGAAACATCGATGATGAGAATCATTGATCGGTTGGCTCCTGCACATCCCACACTGGGGATCGAGCCCGCAACCCGGGCCTGTGCCCTGAGTGGGAATTGAACCATGACCTCCTGGTTCCTAGGTTGATGTTCAACCACTGAGCCAGGCCAGGTGGGTGGGTCGTGATGGTTAGTGAGGGTGAGAGTTGAGGATGTTGGTGTGGGAGTGGAGGAAAGGGCGGGCTACAAGCTAGAAGACCAGACCAGAGGGCGTGGGTGGTGGAAAGCAGGGGAGGGAGGACTTGCGAGTCCGGAGGAGGAGCAGGTTGAGAGAGGATGCCGACATGTATTTTCCTTGACAGGTAAAGTGGGTTTTGGTGATGACGTGGTGGAGAGTGTAGCCAGGTGAGTGGACGGCTGCCTGACGTAAGGTGAAGGTCAGATCGCTTTCTGATGTGAAAGCTGAGCCCAGGAGAGGGCAGCCTGCCCCTCATATGGTTCTGTGAGCCCTGGCCCACGTGACCCAGTTGGTTGAGCGTCTTCCTATGAACTGAGAGGTTGCTGGTTGAATTCCTGGTCCGAGCGAACGCCCGGGTTGCAGGCTTGATCCCCAGAAGCAGGCAGGTAGGAGGCAGCCGATCGAGTTTTCTCCGTCTCCCTCTTCCTTCCTCTCTCTCTCTCTCTCTCTCTCAAAATAAAAATAAATAAAAATATTTAACTATGTTTTTATTGATTTCAGAGAGGAAGGGAGAGGGAGAGAGAGAGAAACATCAATGATGAGAGAATCATGGATCAGCTGCCTCCTGCACGCCCCACACTGGGGATCGATCGGCGCAACCCGGGCATGTGGCCCTGACCGGAATCGAACCCGGGACCCTTCAGTCCAAAGGCCGGCGCTCTATCCACTGAGCCACACCAGCTGGGGCCATAAAGAAAACGATTTTAAAAATAGTTTTGTAAGCAGCAGGCATGGGATTCAAACCCAGGAAGGCTGACTCCAGAGCTCGCGTCTTTTCTTCCATCTCTCACTGAATCCTGTTGATGCGAAGGCGCACCCAGACACCCCAGACACATCCAGACCCTGCCATCACTTCGTGGTGAGCCACCTTCATCCCAAGTCGGGGCTCCTTAGCAGCCTGGGGGTTCCATTCTCACCCTCTCCCTGTCCTTCCCCACGAAAAGGGTTGTCATGTTCCACCTGATGCTTTGCTGTTAGGATAGCACCCCAGCTTCACGCACGGCCCAGGAGGCCCTCCGCTGCCTACCTCCTGGCTTCGTCTGTGGCTTCGTCTCATGTTTCTCTCTCCCCCCTGATTTTGCTACCAGGGGAGCTTCCCAGAATTCTTACTAATTCTTGGGCTCCAGTGTCAGAGTCGGATGGACTGGGTGTGAGCTTGGACCCTGGATACAGGGATATTTGATCAGCGAGGTTAGGGGCAGCCTGGCTCTCGAGAACGTGTTCTGTGGGTGTTAGTTGTGGCTTAGATGTGGGAGCTGCCCGTGGCCTTTTTCTTGAACTCCAAGGAAGTCCTGTCTTTGAATTCTCAAGAGTTTGTAGCTCCACTGCTGTGCTAGAACTAAGCCTAATGATGGAATGTTTTCCCTCGGCTGCTCATTAAGCCTTTGGTTCACTTTTTGTGTGTAATTGAGAAGCTGCTATGGGAGAGGGGAGAGAGAGAGAGAGAGAGAGAGAGAGAGAGAGAGAGAGAGATTTGGTCCAGGTAGTTAACAGAATCTACAGTGGGACTAATGTTACCTTCCTTTAATTTCTTACAGGAACTCTCTCTGTTGAACTGTTTCATTTTTCTTGTTTGAAAAAAAAAACTTGAGAAATAGAAAATGCAGATATTCAGACCTGGAAATGTAACTGAATGAAACTTATCCTAAAAAAACATTACATTTAATCCTATATGATGTTGTAACACCAGGCAAAAATCGACAGGGATTTTTCTTCCTTTTGCTTCTTCCTTTATATATTTATAAGCATGTTCTTTTGAAATATACTTTTGAAGTACAAGGGGTTCTGGAACATTGGCGTTAGAGAAAATGAAGACAGAATAAAATCAAAGTATAAAATCAAACCCTATAGAAAAATTAAAGTTTTTTCAATAACCTTGACTATTGGGTATGCATTATAGATTAAGGAGTTACTATGAATGCACATATGGATATAGACAAGATTATTTCTGTAGATTCATTTTTACAGATATTTTAACATCTACTCTTGCCATGTATGCCAAGTATTCCTGAATTTATTTGTAAGCCGTTTACTTATTTAATTGTACATCAGGTGTTGTGCATACACTAAGAATGTTACATGATTCCATTTCTTTATCCTGTTGATTCTAAGCATTTCTTCTACAGTAAGTTATTCCATTGCAGGTCGATTTTTATTCTCACATTTTTTCCCCAAAGAGCATATTGGGTTGACATTTCCTCTTCGCATGCCTCTCAGCTCAGCATATCCGCAAATATACCAACCGAGGTGCTGAATTTCAGTCAGAAATAGAACTCAGCCTCTTTTTTTTGGTCATTTCTCCTCATTCATGCCCAGGGATCGAAGGATGAAATGTTTCGCTCTGCCCTCTGCTGGTGACTTCAACAGATGGCAAGGGAATTCACAAAAGACGTAGTGCTCTGTTCCAAGTTTACAGAGCGGCCGCAAGATAGTTTAAAATTTCAGCCTCGCCAAATTCGTTGTAATAGTTTTTCTTTTTAGCGAATTAATGACTAATTTTAATTGTTGTATTGGATGTATTGGGGTGACATTGGTCAACACAATCACGTCTCGGGGGTGCAGTTCCATAATACATCATTTGCACGTGGCGCTGTGCGTCCCCCACCCCAAATCACGTTTCCCTCTGTTACCACTGTCCTTCCTTTACCCTCTCCCACCTCCACCCCCTTCCTCTGGCAATCACCGCTCTGTTATCTGTCTATGAGTGGTTTTTATTTTTAAAGCTTTTAAAAAAATATATATTTTATTGATTTTTTATAGAGAGGAAGGGAGAGGGATAGAGAGTTAGAAACATCGATGAGACAGAAACATCATTCAGCTGCCTCCTGCACGCCCCCTCCTGGGGATGTGCCCGCAACCAAGGTACATGCCCTTGACCAGAATCGAACCTGGGACCCTTGAGTCTGCAGGCCGATGCTCTATCCACTGAGCAAACCGGTTAGGGCATTTTTTTTTTTTTTTCTTAATCCCTTTACCTTTCTCACCCAGCCCCCCAGCCCCGCTCCCCTCTGGGAGCTGTCAGTCTGTTCTCTGTATCTATGAGTCTGTTTCTATTTTGTTAGTTGAATCTGCCCGTTAGATTCCACATATAAGTGAAATCATATGGTACTTGTCGTTCTCCGCCCGGCTTGTTTCACTTAGCGTAATACTTTCCAGGCCCATCGGTGATGTCGGAAAGGGTCAAAGGTTCTTCTGTTTTATCACCAAGTAGTATGCCATGGCTCCTGGGGATGGAGCCTGCACCCCGGGCATGTGCCCTCACCAGGAATCGGTGAACCAAGACCTCCTGGTTCACAGATTGACGCTCAACCACTGAGCCACACCGGTCGGGCGGGTTCATTCATTTTTTTATAGTTTTCCTCCCACACACGTCCCAACCTGGACCCAAGATAAGTGGGGTTTCCTGGCCTTTTGTGTCCGTGCAAGGAGGCTGTTCTGGCCTGTGATGCCCATGGTCAGCCTGTCCTAGGTTGGCGCCTCAAGTACTAAACAGGTTTTAAAGGGACATCATCTTCCCATGGATTATGGATGCGCGTCCAGGGAGTCCTCCTGCCTGGATTCTCTGATTTTATCATTCCCTGCAGGCTACGTGGCATCTCCACGTTCAAAGGAACCGTAGATTTTTCTGTAAAAAAGGAGATGGAGCCTGACCGGTCTGGCTCAGTGGATAGAGCATCGGCCTGCGGATTGAAGGGTCCTGGGTTCAATTCCGGTCAAGAGCATGTACCTTGGTTGTGGGCACATCCCCAGTAGGGAGTGTGCAGGAGGCAGCTGATCGATGTTTCTCTCTCATCGATGTTTCTAACTCTCTATCCCTCTCCCTTCCTCTCTGTAAAAAAATCAATAAAATATATTTTTTAAAAAAGAGATGGAGGCAGGCATGGTTAAGAAAATGAAATGAGTGTGTGAAGGAAGGTGAGTGATGAATCTACATTGGACTGGATAAAATGCTCTTTTCATGTCTTATACAGATGCAGATATTTACAGGGTGGGCGAAAGTAGGTCTACAGTTGTAACACAAATGATACAATAATCTATAACAATAAAAGGGTAATATGCTAATTAGACCGGATGGCCAAATAGCAAAACAACCATCTGGACGACCTTCCCGATGAAGCTGGGGCCGCGAGGGCTGAGCCCCTTGCATGAATTTCGTGCAGCGGGACTCTAGTGAATAAATAAATAATAACCCAAGAATAAACTCTGTGTTTTACCTACGCACAACCGTAAACCTACGCATGCCCACCCCTGCATACGTGCATCCCACATGCACACTTAGGTTAGGAATGATGTTGGAACAGGTCAGCCACATGGATGTCATTTTTTCGGTGGTTGAACGAATAGCTTTCTCATGTTCATTTTCATTTTTTCAATCTAGCAAGATCAGCTTTACACCTGGGCTGCCGTTAGCCAGCCCACCCACTCCCTGGACTACACGGAAGGGCGGTTTCCCAGGCGAGCCCCGTCTGCGTGGTCACCCCCCGACGCCCCCGATGAAGCGCCCGGGGCCCAGGACGCCGAGCCAGGTAGGCCTGGAATGTTCTGAAGGCGCGTTGTGCGGACTTCAGCGAAGTGAGTCAGCTAAGAAGTGAATGGCTCAGCAGGTATTTTCTGGCCCAAAAGAGAAGCCAGCACTTGAGAGAAGTCCCTATGATTGACGTGTCAAGAGGGCGTAGGCCTAACTAACCCAGTTTTAGAAGGAACGATGGTGTGAGTGTCGGTCAGAATACACGTGTCCTATCCACGGAAAAGCGGTCCTGTACTCAGAATACAAAAGTATAAGCAGAGGATAAGCTGGGTGTTTTGGATACCGATGGTTAAAGATAGGTTTTAGTTAGTTTTATTTTCTGATCGAAGAAAGGGGGAAATTGGATCTGTAGGAGATTGATTGCCTTCTCCCTTTCCCACCCAGAATCGCAGCCTGCTGTTTTGGAAACTCTGAAAAATTGCTCAGATGCTGTTCAGCAGGTAAGATCTTTTTTTTTTTTTTTAAAAATATATTTTTTATTGATCTCAGAGAGGAAGAGAGAGGGAGAGATAGAAACAATCAAGGACGAGAGACTCATGGATCGGCTGCCTCCTGCGCGCCCCATACTGGGGATCGAGCCCACAACCCGGGCCTGTGCCCTGACCGGGAATCGAACCGTGACCTCCTGGTTCCTAGGTTGAGGCTCCACCACTGAGCCACACCAGCTGCGCTAAAAATTTATTTATACATTCTCCCAACTATGCTTTTGAAAATAACTTGGCGCTAGCAATTACTGAGTAATGAAGAAGTCAGATGAGTGTGGTTTAGTAGAAAACAAGAAGACAGACTGGGTTCTAGGCGTAATTCTAGCCCTACTTAGCGTGTACACATACCTGGGCTACTTGGGACACAGTGTTGTTCTCTGTGAAGTTACAGACTTTGGCGATTTTTGAGGATTTTCCAAGCGTAGAACCATTTCCCTTTGGAAAAGCAGCAGCCCTGCTCCATACACGGTAGTTGTGCGCCCCCTGGAGGAGAAATGAGGCTATAACCCGGGTCAGGAACTTCGATTTATAATTCACTGTGCTTTCAAAAAAACGTGTCTTTAGGTTGGTCATTATCCTCAGAGTAAAGACATTCTTAAAAGAGAGTCGTCAAACGGGGTTTCCCGGCGTGTTTTCGTCAGAGCGGAGACCTACATGAGGCTGGGCCCTTGGAGACGTGTGGTGACTCAGCCGATGGCCATTTAATTGATCGTCTAGTGATTAGCCAATAGTGATTAAGAGGAAGCAAGATAAAAAGAGGTAAAGAAATACAGTTAGAAATAAGTGAGGAAAATAGTGCCCTCAAAAATATTCTCTCATTGTTTTTCCAGCTCAAACAATTTTTTTGGAGGTCCAACTAAATTGTGATCTGAGATTCTATATTGGATTTTTTCCCCCAAATTCTTATTCCCGAGGCATAGCTTCCTGAGTTCTTTGCTGGATATAATAACACTGATGAAAACTCGGACAAAAAGTCACCTGTCGTATCGATTGCGATAAAGCACGTGCAACAGCGCTGCCTAGATCACGATCCCAGCTGTCGTAATGTAACCTATATATCCACGTGCACAAAATGGTCGTGGTTTTCTGTTTTCCTCGCGCTGTCCACCATGGTAAAATATACTGTCATAAGCAGAACCCTCGGTAAGCTGAGTGAGTTCAACACATCTGACGTTACGGCTCAGAAACCCAGGGGTGAAACCGATTGATTTAAACGTCACACCTTCTCTTCTTGTGGTCACTGAAGGGTCTAGGGAGCTGGAAAATGTAATTAACTAATCGAGAGGAAAACATTTGTGGGCCATTGAGGATATCTTTTTCCATGGATCTTTAGAGAAAGTGGAAGGGAGGGAGGGGGAGGAACAAGGAGAGAGAGAGAGAGAGAGAGAGAGAGAGAGAGAGAGAGAGAATGAATGTGAAAGAGACACATCGATGGGTTGCCTCCCTGGGATCGAACCTGCAACCCAGGTACCTGCCCTTCACTGGTCATCCAACCCATGACCCTTCCGTGTGGGGGCGGATGCTGTAACCACTGAGCCTGCCGGCAAGGGCGCAACAACAACAAAAAACCAGTCACCCAACACTATGCCCTTTATAAGAATCAGGCGTCAAGACAGGTTTGAGAGGCATAGAGCCCGATGGGCCGCCCTGGGCGTCTTCCCTTTGACGCTTAACGTTGGTGGGCCCACTCGTGTCCATGTTACTCACCTGAGCGCTTCCCTCCTCTTTTTTTTTTTTAAAGTCCCTTTTCTTTTTCCTGTCACTCTCCTTGCCCTTCCCTCTTCGGTCACTAGATGGCAGGTCTGCATCTCTGTAACTGACCCCTGGGGGAGGGGAGGGGAGGGGAGGGGAGGGGAGGGGAGGGGAGGAGAGGGGGAGGGGAGGGGAGGGGAGGGGAGGGGAGGGGAGGGGGAGGGGAGGGGAGGGGAGGGGAGGGGAGGGGAGGGGAGGGGAGGGGAGGGGCGGTGTTCAGCGCTGGGCTGCGGGAAGGACGGCGTTTTCTGGTCCCTGCCAGGGGCCTGCGCATCCCTGCGCGGTGATGCTGGGGATGCAGGACCGGCTGGGCTGGGGCATGCGCATGCGCAGAGCCTCTCTGCGTTCCTGTCCCGCTGGCTGTGCGCGCAGGCACCTGTGCTCGCCCTCCCAGCTCCCGGGAGTTACGGAATGAGCTGTGACTTGTGCTCGCTCCCTGGAGTTAATAATGCAGAGAGCGCTCCATATCCCCGGGAAAAGCCATGACTCATGAAGCCTTTTCTTAGCTGTGGGGGTGGGGGTGTAAGGGGGAGTATGGGCGGGGGGAGGGTTTGGGGGGGAGCCGGTGGTGTTGCCAGGGAGTCTGATGCTGAAAGCAAATGCAGCTGCTCGCCCTGCTCCCCCGGGCTTGGCTGTGGCCCCTGGAATGAGGAAGCTGGGAAGCAAAACTGCATTCTCAGGACCTCGGTTTACCCATTGGTTTACTTTATTTTTTATTGATCTCAGAGAGGAAGGGAGAGGGAGAGAGAGAGAGAGAGAGAAACATCAGTGATGAGAGAGAATCATGGATCGGCTGCCTCCCGAACGCCTCCTACTGGGGGATCAAGCCCACAACCCAGGCATGTGCCCTTGACGAGAATCGAACTCGGAACCTTTGAGTCCCTAGGCCGACACTCTATCCACTGAGCCACACCAGCCAGGACTGTATTCGGATTGTTTTCATATCAAGTAACATGCTCTGAAAATCTGCTGTCTAAAGAATGGTTTTATAAAACTGAAATAGGACTGCCTTTCAAGTCAGTTTTTTATTCTCTGGCCCCGGGGTGCGGGCTCGATCCCCAGCGAGGGGCGTGCAGGAGGCAGCTGACCCATGATTCTCTCTCATCATGGATGTTTCTGTCTCTCTCTCTCCCTCTCCCTTCCTCTCTGAAATCAATAAAAAATATTTTAAAAAAGATGTGCTATGATTGCTAGTCATGCGTCCTAGAATGCCAGTCATGTAGCCTTAGAATTTACCAGAACTTGACAATCTGAATATAACTTTCATATAATTAACGAGAAAAATTAATTACACATCTCACTAGCATTTACAAAGTAAATGGCCGCAGTGTTAACTTACCAGTAAGTGGCTTTGATAGTCTAGTCTCTGAAAGGATCTTGCTGACATAAAATAATAAAGTTTCAAAGACAAACAAGTTAAGTTTTCGGCAAAAGCTTTCTTTGAGTGTATCTTGGCTTCCTTTCTGACAGTTTTAGCCTTAACGTTATGCTAATGTTTTCCTTTTTTTTCCCCTAGGAATCAGATAATCTTGTATTTAGAGAAATATTTGGGGTGAACATTTTATTTTTTCATGGCAACTTGCATTCTGTGACATGCGAATGTGTAAACAATTTGTGAGAACTAGCCATCACCACCCACGTATAAGATTATACGGGAATGGAGGAATGTTGGCCGACCGATTGCACATGCTGTCCAGCCAGCGCAGATGGCAGCCTCTACCACTTAGAATGGTTTAGACGTTTGAAATAATACTTTTAAGTACAAATCGTATTGAAATTGGCAACCTGTAAAGTATATTACATTCTGTGTTGACGCTCCATAATAGATGCCTGTTTCCTGCATTTGTAAGGATGTACCCATTAGATCCATTCTGTCCGAAATTACGAAGACACTTTTTTTTTTCCTTTTAGAAATGCATTCATTTTAATTTTTAATAGTGAGAGACATTAGCCTTGGGGAGACGCACACAGTTCCTGGAAACGCCGTGAGAGTCTTTCCGAAAAGTGTAGAAGAGAGAGCAGCAGTCCGTTTCTCTCGCGTGGAATGCTCTGAGGGAGCTGATGGGCCTCTTGTCAGGTTGTACCCTGAAGGGATGGGAGATTAAGTACCAGGCCCAGGACACCAGGGCGCAGGCTCCCAACCCCAGGTCTTTCCATGGACAGCCTGGCAGACGCTTCGAGATGAAATCTGGGCTTGTCTGTGGGTGGGCCCTGAGAGGAGAGAGGATGTTTGCTGAAATGGCCAGAGAACAGACAGCATTTTTCTTCCATCCTATTGACCATGCAAGTTTTTTTTTTTTTTTTTAATAAACCTCTGGAAAAAATTCTATAGAACCCGTGTAGAAATCAGCTCTTCCTGCTGACAAGCAAGGCAGGCTCTCTAGAGAGTTCTACAGACAGCGTCTTGGCGGCGGTGACCTGGTGCTGATAGCTCTGGATAAGGAAGGCCAGATAAGATTCTTTGAAGACGCTTAGCTGCCTTCAGAAGCAGAAACCCTGTGTCCAGCTGGCTGCTCTGGAAGCATGGACGGCCAGCCCTCCCTGACAGGCGAGGCCCGTGGTCGGCAAACTGCGGCTCGCGAGCCACGTGCGGCTCTTTGGCCCCTTGAGGGTGGCTCTTCCTACGCCTTAGGAGCACCCTAATTAAGTTCATTACAATGTACCTACCTGTATAGTCTGAGTTTAGAAAATGTGGCTCTCAAAAGACATTTCAGTCGTTGTACTGTTGATAGTTGGCTCTGTTGACGAATGAGTGTGCCGACCGCTGGGCTAGGCAGGCCGTTCGGATTTGACATGAGCTTCATTGCTGTTTCCCTGGGATGGACAAGGAGGATGGTCACCTTGATTGCGGGCTGGGGTTTTGCAGGTAAAGATAGAGCCGTGGAGAGGAATAAAGATTTTAGAGTTTTGTTCTCTCTACAGTCAGGACTATGTAACAAGCAGCTAGTCTCAACCCCTCCTTGCCCCCCATGTTTTCGGTCTATAATAATTATCTCTAGAAAAACAGTTCTCTCTCTGAAACCTTCAGAATGGTCAAGAGGCCACTGGGGAAACTGATGACGTTCTCAAATACTACAAAAGTTGACCATCTTTTTATAAAAGATGTCCTATATCATGGCATTATATGCTTTTTTTTTTTTTTTTTTGAAAATCTGCACCAATGAAAATGAACAGGAGTCTTTTATTTTTAATCCTCGCCCGAGGATAGGTTTATTGATTTTAGGAAGAGGGAAGGAGAGACAGACAGACGTTGATGTGAAAGGGAAACATCGATCATCGATTAGCTGCCTCCCCGATGTTCCCTGACTGGGTCACTATTTTTCACTAATGTCTACACAAATATATAAAGTTTTTCAATACATAGCTGGGGAAAGCACGCCATATATTCTCTAAGTTGTCCTTGGTCAAAGAAATAACCACAATAAACAATTATTTAAGAAATAAATTAGGTTTCTTTTTAATTTCTTTCAACAACAAGGGTTACTTGAACCATTTAGACATGAGGGTGACCCATACATTGCCTTAGGCAAAACCTTAAAATCAGAGTCAACCTGACATACAGGGCCTGAAACGTGTGCATAAGGTGTATGCTCGTGCCCATAGGGATATCTACAATATTTAAATCTATTTTTTGCTTAATGCCGTCCGTTTTTTTTTTGGAGTTTTCCTTACTTCCTATTTAACTATGTCTTTGTTGCCCTCAGGAAGTTACAGACATTGGATCTGAGGGACAGGCCACTGTGATTCAGCAGCTGGAGCAGACCATTGAGGACCTGAGGACCAAAATAGCTGAACTGGAGAAGCAGTGCCCTGTCATGGACGCGGGGGTGGCCGGCGGCCGCCTTGGGGTTCAGAACGGAGAGGCACCCTCGGACGATGTCTCTCTTGCAGCTCTCAGGTTAGGAGAAGAGCCTGGCCGGCACCAGAGGATTTTACAGGCCAGGTCCATCCAGACGTCCCCGACCGAGGAGGGCGGGCCACGGCCTCCTGCCACGACACTGCCAGAGGGCCCCTCACCGTCCGGACCTCAGACAACATTCTGCTCAGAGATTTCCCTGCTGGTGTCTCCACGGCAAATAGTGCAGCTGGATGCCCATCAGCCGGTGCAGCCCCCACCGCCTCCGCCCCTGCCCTGGGCTGAGGGTCCAGGCCAGGCCAGGCCACAGTCGTCCCAGCCTTCCCTTCAGACTGAGTTGGACACCAGCCATGCGCAGTCTGTGGCATCGCCCTCTGGACACAGCCTCAGCACCCCGCCCCCACCACCTCTGCCTTGCACAGCGTCTTCCGGCTCCACCTTTGGTGTGGGCACGGGGGCTCCCTCCCCTCCCCCACCCAGTACACCTCCTTCTATGCCTAGTATGCAAATGCTGCCGCCCGCTCCCCCACCTTTGCCTGGTGAAGAAATACCTCCTCCCCCTCCTCTTCCTGGAGTGGGAATACCCCCTCCCCCTCCTCTTCCTGGGGTGGGAATACCCCCTCCCCCTCCTCTTCCTGGGGTGGGAATACCCCCTCCCCCTCCTCTTCCTGGGGTGGGAATACCCCCTCCCCCTCCTCTTCCTGGGGTGGGAATACCCCCACCCCCTCCTCTTCCTGGGGTGGGAATACCCCCTCCCCCACCTCTTCCTGGGGTGGGAATACCCCCTCCCCCACCTCTTCCTGGGATAGGAATACCCCCTCCCCCACCTCTTCCTGGGGTGGGAATACCTCCTCCCCCACCTCTTCCTGGGGTGGGAATACCTCCTCCCCCACCTCTTCCTGGGGTGGGAATACCCCCTCCCCCACCTCTTCCTGGGGTGGGAATACCTCCTCCCCCACCTCTTCCTGGGGTGGGAATACCCCCTCCCCCACCTCTTCCTGGGGTGGGAATACCCCCTCCCCCACCTCTTCCTGGGGTGGGAATACCTCCTCCCCCACCTCTTCCTGGGGTGGGAATACCCCCTCCCCCACCTCTTCCTGGGGTGGGAATACCCCCTCCCCCACCTCTTCCTGGGGTGGGAATACCCCCTCCTCCTCCCCTTCCTGGACTTGGGGTTCCCCCACCTCCTCCTTTGCCAGGTGTGGGTATCCCACCTGCTCCAGCTCCCCCTCCCGGTCCTGGAACTGGCATCCCCGCAGCCCCACCGCCACCTGCTCTGCTCCCTGGCCCCGGCCCCCCACAAGCCGGGGGCAGCACTTTACCAGCAACACACGCGTGCGGATTTCTCCCCCCGCCGCTGCCCACCGGCTGGTTTGGATTGGGGATGAGCCAGGACAGAGGGAGCAGGAAGCAGCCCATAGAGCCCTGCCGGCCCATGAAGCCTCTGTACTGGACGAGAATCCAGCTGCACAGTAGAAGGTAGCGTGCACGGGGCTCAGCCCGGAGTGGGGACACCCCTCCCCCACCTCTTCTTAATTCCCCCTTTTTCATTCGGAGTATTCCTTATTTTCTATTTAACTCTCTCTCCGTTGCCCTCAGGAAGTTCCAGGGAGGTACTTGCCTTCATCACTCAGGAAAATGACAATCTAGTGCCCTTTCAGTACTGTTCTCAAATTCGTCTGTAGATTTTTTTAAGTCAATATTTAGTGAAACAATCTGCTATTTAAAATTCTACTTTCTCAGAGGTATCAGAAAGGATAGAACGAATGGCATGTATGTATCAATGTATACGGTGTACAGATACCTGTCTATCTAGGTATTGACTGATCTTTTAAAGATGGAGGGGTATAGATTTACTTAGCCTGCCTGCTCTATGGCCTCACTCTGACACCCGCCTTATCCATGTGAATCAAACCCTTACACGCACGGACTCGCGAGGGTGTTGTTTGCATGTGTTTGGAGGGACGGGCTTGTTGTAAGGTTGCATTTTGTCTACGGCTGTCTTTTTCCACACAAATGTGCTACACAAAAATACACGTACCCACCCCCTGGGTGTGAGGCCACTCAGCTTTGAGAATTTTATGGTCCTTTCATAGAAGATGGGTGGCACAGCGTGAAGTCTTGAAGTCATAGTTGGGAATCTATAATCATAAAAACGTAATATGCTAATTAGACCGGACAGCTGAACGACCTTCCAGACAACCTTCCGGACGAAGCCAGGCTGCCAGGGCCGAGCCCCTTGCACGAATTTCATGTATCGGGCCTCTAGTGATATTTATAAGAGAACACCTGCCCCCAGGTATGTGGGTGGCGTATTACTCATCCATGCACAGTCCATGGACTGTGTCCCCTGATCCCTGGTACACATGGCTGTGGCATCTGCCGGTCCGAGAAAATATATGCACTTTGCAGGATTCCTTGAATTTGGCTGGTGTGCTGTGGTATGGATTCAGAAGTAGGATATTCATCAGGCTCGTTCTCATTTTTTTTTTTAATGTTTTTACTGATTTGAGAGAGGAAGGGAGAGAGAGAGAAACATTGATGTGAGAAACATTGATCGGTTGCCTCCTGCACGCCCCCTACTGGGAATGGAGCCCGCAACCCAGGCATGTGCCCTGACCAGGAATCGAACCAGCGACCTTCGGGTGCATGGGGTGATTGATGCTCAACCAACTGCACCACACGGGCCAGGGCTGTTTTCATTTCTTATATTAATATTTTTTTCTATTTGCTGAATCATACATAGTATTGAAGGGGAAGAATGTATATATTTTGACTACTTCTAACTTGGTCACTAATTCTCTATGTAGTTGCCATTTACCTGTATATGTGGATGCATCTATTTTAAACTGTGCCCCGAACTAATTTTATCCAGATAGAGGAAGTGTTTTTTTCTTTTTCTTTTTAAAAACGAGTCTACCCTTTTCAGATGGTATTCCATGAATCTGTAGCTACTGGGATGTCAGCTAACAGCGACATGATGGGAAGTGGTAGGGAGATGAGGATGCTGCCTGGATCATGACGTGATTTCTTCTCTCGCCCGGGAATAAGAGTCAAGTTGGGGTTGTGAGATACCAGACATTTCCTGCCTTTATCGCCCGCACCGAGAGGGCTTTTATTTCTCTTACTAGAGGCCCGGTGCATGAAATTCACGCACTGGGGGAGGGGAGTCTCTCAGCCAGGCCTGCACCGTCTTGCAGTCCGGGAGCCCTTGGGGGATGTCCAGGACCCCTTGTTCCTTACCACCCGCCTGGGTGGGAATACCCTCTCCCCCACCTCTTCCTGGGGTGGGAATGCCCCCTCCCCGAGCTGCTCCTTGCTTGGCTCACTGCTCCCTTGCACTGCCGCGGAGGTGGGAGAGGCTCCCGCCACTGCCACTGCGCTCCCCAGGCGTGAGCCTGTCTTCTGGCTGAGTGGCGCTCCCCCTGTGGAAGCTCACTGACCACCAGGGGCAGCTCCTGTGTTGAGCGTATGCCCCCTGGTGGTCAGTGCTCATCATAACGACTGGTCGTTCTGCCATAACGGTCGCCTAGGCTTTTATTATATAGATGTTTGTAACACCGACTTGATCACGGAGCCTTCCTGGACGTTATGATTTCCAAGCAGAGGTTTCATTCTGCGTCGATGCCATTTTAACTTTCTCATCAGCGGTCTTAAAGAAAAAGAGTATTCTCTCCCCTTCCCCCTTCCTTCCCCTGATGCTGCCTTCCTTCCGGCTTCCTCTCCTCCTTTTCTTTTCCTCCCTTCGCCCTCCGTGTGGCCTCTCACCAGCGCGTGCCACGGCTCAGGTTGCCCGTGGACGGTGCGCCTGTATGAAACGCCAGCTCATGGCTCCTTCAGTTGATGTTTTGCTTAACTTTAGAGACTCTGGTGCTTCGCTGATCTGGGAAAAAATCGAAGAGCCGTCCATAGATTGTCACGAGTTCGAGGAGCTGTTTTCCAAAACCGCAGTAAAGGAGAGGAAGAAGCCGATTTCTGACACCATCTCAAAGACCAAGGCCAAGCAGGTGAGTCCTTGGGCGTGTTTTCTCCCCGTGGCCAGCGTTTCGGGCCTCACTGTGACCTCTCATGAAAGGAGTTGCTTGGAGAGTTCATTCGTTACCTTATTCTGATCCTCTGTGGAAATCAAAAACTCATTCACGCCAAAGAGAAAGGAAGGATTTTTGCTCATTCGTGGAATTTAAATTCTGTTTGGAGCAGGGGACGGGGATGTGTGTTCTCAACTCGCCTTCCCTCTGAGGTTCCGCACTCTGTTCCCTGCTTCCGTGTCTCTGATCCACTCCGTTCATCAGTTTATTTCGTTAATTAGATTCCACGACTGAGTGCGATCGCGTGGTACTTGGTCTTTCTCTGATTGGCTTATGTCATGTAGCATGGATGATCTGGAAACAGCCCAAGTGCCCATCGGTAGATGAGTGGATAAAAAAGCTGTGGTACATTTATGCCATGGAATACTATGCAGAAATGAAAAGAGAGAGAGAGAGAGAGAGAGAGAGAGAGAGAGAGAGAGAGAGAGAAGACTCTCTTACCCTTTAAGACAACATGGAGGGACCTGGAGAGTATCATGCTAAGTGAAAAGTCTATATATATTTAAAAATAAAACGCTCCCCCCACCCCATTCTCCAAAGCGTTTCTAGGTGCTTCTTGAATCATTTATTCTCATTGCTCAGTTGTCTTCCTGGCGACATGTTCCATATATTTTGTTCCCCCCCCCCCCCAGGAAATATCGTTCCCTGTGTTCTGTATTTACCACGAGTATCCTAACCCTGATGTTCCTGAGTCTCTTTCCTTTGCTTGTTCTCTTACCTAATGTGAAATCATAGGCCACACTATGGACTTAAAAAGCCTGCTTTAGACATCTTTTTCATACACTTACAAACTTTTTTTTTTTTTATAGCCAGACCACTGAGCTTCTAATGTTTCTAGATTAACAAGTACCGCGCTCTTAACTGTGCTGAACATTTAAAAAAATATATATATTTTATTGATTTTTTTTACAGAGAGGAAGGGAGAGGGATAGGGAGTTAGAAACATCGATGAGAGAGAAACATCGATCAGCTGCCTCCTGCACACTCCCCACTGGGGATGTGCCCGCAACCCAGGTACATACATGCCCTTGACCGGAATTGAACCCGGGACCCTTGAGTCCACAGGTCGACGCTCTAGCCACTGAGCCACACCGGTCAGGGCTGTGCTGAACAGTTTGCATTGTCCCATCGTCTGCACTCGTTTCTGTATTCCATGCTGAGACTCAATGAGCATTTCAGTCTCACAGCCGGCACCGCATGCAGAATTATAGAATGGGTGTTCAACACATGACTCATTCCAAAATAGCAATTAATTTCTGGTTTGTTTTGGGTTGGCGCTCTTTTTTCTTCATCCAGCTTAATAAGTCATGTTTGCCACTCTCCGGCATGCGAGTATGCTTTCACAGATTTCGCTGCCTGTTTTAATCGCCATGCTGCTCCCCACGCGTAACAGTCTGCTCTAGGTTTTTCTTTTCACGGGGCCACCCAGGACTTCATGGCACATGTTATTGTCATCACTGTGTGGTCTTGCTGCTCTGCTCCTATATTTATTTTATCTTTTCCGCGTTTACTTCCACCAACATTGTATTTTTAAACTGTGATCGTTGTCAGTTTCTAGTGGTTTAGGCATTGCCCATGCTTTTTTTTTTATTCACCCAACGTCCACGGACAGTTAAGAAACGCGAGTTATTAGAAAACTATTGCATAGGGGCCCAGCATCTTTTTAAGTGTTCGTCTCAAAGCACGCAGATCCATCTCTCTTGCTAAGAGTATTTTATTGAATTTTTTTTTTTTAATGACACAGAAGTCATTTGAAGGGATGAATGTAGGGTCTTTATATGAAGACTCTTGCTAAGGTTCACAGGAAAGCTGACAGTTGAAAAGATGTTTCTTATTCTAGAAAGCTCTATGTAGTTGTCTTGGATGAGGTCTCAGGATCCCTTATTACTTAGGGGTGATACCATACTATTCCATCCCTCCTCTTCCTGTATTTTCACACAAGGAGGTGCAGGGGGCGGATCCGAAATATTGGGCATTGATCTATTCCCAGGCCTGACAACCCAAGTGGGCCATTCCCGTGATGTGATCAGAAGTGGGTTTCTGACAACTATCGGGATACCTACCTGTGACGATCTGTGTCTTTCATGGGCTCCTTAGAGCAGCGGTTCTCAACCTGTGGGTCACGACCCCTTTGGCGGTCGAACGAACCTTTCACAGGGGTCGCCTCAGACCATCTTGCATATCAGATGTTTACATGACGATTCATCACAGTAGCAACATGACAGTGATGAAGTAGCAACGAAAATAATGTTATGGTTGGGGGTCACAACATGAGGAACTGTATTTAAAGGGCCAGGAGGTTGAGAACCGCTGCTTTAAAGCCTGGGGTGAGTCACCTTTTGGGGGGCTGAAGAGATGTGGGTAGGGATAGATTGCTACCGTGTCTGAATTCATCCCCACCCCCTGCCCTGGGTCCTTTAATTAATAAAGCATATTTAACACATTGATAGCTGTGATCATCGGTTCATTACTTTTCATTCATTCTAGCCAGACTAGCCTTTAACCCATAGTGTCGGCTGGTTTTTCTAGGTGTGTGTGTGTAGGGGGCGGGGCAGGAAAAAAAGGCGGATGACAACCATCCCCCCACCCTCGCCATGCTTCCTCCCTTCTTGCCGGTGACCCCTGAAAAGGGGAGGAAAAGGGGAGAGGGCCAAATTGTCCTCACTGGGCCGCCCTTCTGTGGGGGAAGATAGCCAGTGTGTAGCGAACTTCCAGGAAAGGGGACCCCGTGGAGAAGAAAGGGGGCGAGGCCTTAGAAGGGGGAGTGAGTGCTTTGCATGTACGGACCCCAAGTGTGTCTCTTTCAGCCCCAGTCCGGTCTGAGTGTGCACGTGTGTTTCTCTTCTCCCCTAGAGACATACGTTATGCTTGTCATAATTGTGCTGCTGGAGAGTAATCGTATGCCTTCTGCTTTCGATGTAGAAAATCCTTCTGTTGTTACCAAAAGGATATGTGCGTATCCATCTCCCCACAGATGAGTTCCTGTTAGAAATGGTGATGAGTCAGATGAGTATAATGCCTGTATTTCCGTGGCCCTCCTGAGGGAACTGGCTTATTCTCTTCTCCACGGGCTAGCTTCCTGGCCCCATTCCCCAGCCGTGTTTGTCAAAGCGATCGTACCGACTCCAATCAATCTCTGTCCTGCCTCTACCTCAGTTACTAGCTTTTTGGCCTCCAGTTCAAAAACTGGAAAGGGAGGAAAAGAGGAAGCCTGAGATATTGCAATAAATCAAGAATGGTTCTTTACTGTCCCAGGATTACCTCCCCACCCCCCCTAAACAAAGCCTGGATGTCATTGTTACGTGACTAAATAGAGGGACTTCTAGGCCATATCTATCTGAGAGGAAGTTACAGCGTATTTTTAAAATCGCCATGATACTCATGAGCTTTCCTTTTAAAAGCATCTTTTCGCCCTCGCTGGTTTGGCTCAGTGGATAGAGCGTCAGCCTGTGGACTGAGGGTCCTGCGGTCTATTCCAGTCAAGGGCACATGTCTGGGTTTCTGGGCTCCATTCCCGGTGGGGAGGGGGTGTGCAGGTGGCAGCTGATCGATGTTTCTCTCTCATCGATGTTTCTAACTCTCTATCATACTCTCCCTTCCTCTCTGTAAAAAAATCAATAAAATATATATTTAAAAAAATTGCATGTGTAAGAATGCTTACAGTAGCACTGGTGGTAATACTTCTAAACTAAAAAACATTCCAAATATTCATCATGATTAAAATGGAAGAATAAATTGTGTTATAACGACACAGGGGAATAGTATACAGCAATGAAAAATAATCATCTACCATTTTATTCAGCCATATTGGTGGATTTCCTAGACAAAGCCCAATATCAACAGTATGTGTCCACTTATCTGATGTTCAAGATCAGACAGCAGGACACTGTGTCAATAGAAATCAGAATGGGACTTGGGCGGGAAGTATTGATAGGAGAGAGGTATGAATGGAGCCTTCAGGGATGCTAGTCATGTTTTGTTTAAGGATCCGAGTGATGATTACAAGCGTGGATACATAGGCAAAAATTAAACTATTTACTTGCATTTTCTTCACTTTATTATAGTTGTAATTAAATATATGTTGTAAACAATAACTGCTTTAGAAAAACTATCATTGAAAAGCAATTTGATACTTTGGGACCATAGGGTTGGAAGATATCTTTCAGGAGATGAGTAATGAATGATTTGCCTGTTGTTGGATGAGAGTGTGCCAGAACGTACCCAGTTAGCACAGCGTCTGTCCCTTTAAATGGAATTGTTGAAGGAAGGAAAACGCTGGGCCTACAATCCTTGAAAATGATGCCGCCGCAAAGAACGCCATTTGTCTTTAAAGACTTAAAAAAAAAAATCACATATTGAAGCTTTTATTCCCTAAAAAATGAGCATCATAAATTAGATCACTGACAAGTCAATGTTTGTTTCTCTTTTACTTCCAAACTCTAGGAGGTCTTTGGGAAATGCACCAGTTGCTTAGCCAATATGTCATTTCCAGAAATAGATCGGAGACTGGCAGGAAAGCTGGAACTGTGCTCCTCCGATGGGTAGGATCCAATGCAATTTTCACCCTCGTCGCGCTTCACAGTGCGACAAGCACCGTGCAGTTCAGTGGCTAGCGCCAGGAACCAAGCCCGTGTCTATAGACGAGCCAAAGAAGTCACATCGTGCGAATGGCTGAGGGGCGGGAGGAGAAGCAGATGGCTGAATAGGGCACAAAGGGGATGACCGTCCACTGAACAACCCAACGTTTATGATGCGGTCTCTATTCCATCAACGGATGCTAGGCGGTCCCTCATTCCCTGAAGGTTTCATTTCTTCCTTGTAACACTGGCCTTTTCAAAAATCCAAATCAATCACTGGTATTTCGTTGTGCTGTAACTACAAGGGAAGGGAACTATTTTGGGGTTTTGTTTATTTTTCTTAATTTCCCCCCGAAACGCGTAACCTGTCGGGCAGGCGATTTAGACAGGGATTTCAGTCTCAGGTTGGCTTTGCAGCCAGCAACTTGAAAATTAAAAGGGTTCTCTCTGTGGTTTATCTGCCTGGAACTGTGTCTGCTCGCACGGAATATTGAGGAATAGGTGGGGAATGAGGCCCCGTGTGTGAAAGTCCTTGGCCAAACTGGGCTCTTCATACTGAAGGTCAGGGGTGGAGCAAGGCTGTGGCTCAGACTGTGGACTCCATGAGTCTGTGACCTTGAACAGGGCAATTTAGCTAAAAAATGTGGACAGTAAAAGACACTCCAGCATTAATTTTTTTTTTTGGAAGCGATTACAAAAATCCATACGCTATAGCCCTTTATTCTTATGTGCCAAGTAACGTTTTAGCAAAACATATTTGTCATAAAATACCAAGAATGCATGTAAAAATGGTCTCAGTAAGAGTCTTATTCACTTGGGGTTGCCAGTAACCTTATCATTTCATCTGTATCTATCTTTTAGTTGTGATAGTTGACATCAGTCATCAAAATATGCTGATGTCCCTATTCTGTAGACACCTTTGATATCTAAATAATATCATGAAACATAGATGTTTTACATTTTAATACTTCTAATCTTAGCCTGTGAATTCCCAGCTAAGAACGCTACGTTACGTTAACGGTGGAGATAGTGCAAATATCTATAAAACCAGATTTTTAGCAGGAATTCCGAAGAGAAGAATCCAACCCAGTGAACGTGCAGGCTGTTGGGCGGATGACACATAGTTTTTTGATTGGCAAGATGTTTGAAGTGATGAAGGGCGAAATTATATCTTGCATGTATGTCTTCTACATGACAAAACATGGCAAAATGCTCTGTCTAATGAATATAAAAGAGAAGGTTGTGTATTGTTTTGAATTCCAGGAATTTCCACATCTCTGTGTGTTTTCACTGTGCTCACAGAGTGGAAAGAGATGAGTAGTTGTGATAGTTCGTTTTAATTAGAAAAACATTTTATTTTAAGAGCTTAGTGGTATTTATGTTCAACTTTTTATTCCATGTTATTGTAATATTTAAAAAAATACGAAATTTGGAAGTGCAACCTATTAGAATAATATTTTTTATGAAAATATAACCTAATGTCATTTTTTTCTTCCTCAGTTTACTTATGATCATGTTATACTTTTTACCGGTTTTGTTTTGTTTTGTCAGGATCATCCTAACTGCTTCAGTGTAAGCTAAGAAAGGAGAAGTTGATACCAGTAAGGAATTGCATTTCTAATTCTTTTACACTTGTCCCTTTAAATGAAAACGAGAGGCCTGGTGCACAGATTCGTGCACTGGTGGGACATCTCGGCCTGGCCTCTGCTCTCTCGCAATCTGGGACCCCTCGGGGGATGTCAGACTGCTAATTTCAGCCCCATCCCCTCAGGCCAGGCCGAGGGACCCCACTGGTGCACACATCCATGCACCAGGCCTCTGGTATGCGTATAAGATCTTTGGTTAATCTCTTCCCACTCTCTCCCCTTCCCTCTGAGATTTATCAGTCTGCTCCATGTTTCCATGCCTGGGTGTTGAGCACCTGCCCCCTGGTGGTCAAGTGCGTGTCATAGCTACTGGTCGAAGGGTCGGACGGTCGCTTAGGCTTATATATATATATATAGATATTAAAAAGCCCAATATTATTTTGTGTTTCTCTGTCAGTGGATTCTTCTGGTGTATTGGGTGCTCTGTTATATCAAGGATGCTGCACCATGGGTATGTGTGTGTAAGCGGAGTGGGGCCTAGAGCAGGGGAACAGGTGAGCTTTGGAGTCAGGCAGAGGTGAGTGGAAATCCCAGCCCAGCCCATGTTGTCATGGCTTTCCTCCATTTCCCATTCTCAGCCTTGCTCCCTTCTCTGTCAACGGATACACGCTAGTTAATATTTTGACAGATGTGATTTGAGTACGTTACATACACCAAGCTAAGAGGCTGTTTCATTACTCTCTTCAACTTGAATTTATTTAGAACAAGCCTGTGGCTTGGCTTTGCCTTTTAAATACATTTTTATTGATTTCAGAGAGGAAGGGAGAGGGAGATAGAACATCAGTGATGAGAGAGGTTCATTGATTGGCTGCCTCCTGCACACCCCTCGCTGAGGAATATTCTACAGATAGGGGAATTGAGAGCCATTAAAGAACTCGTCTAAAGTTACCTAGCTGCTCATTTAGGCCAAGACATGGGCTGAAATACAGCTTTCTTACCTCCACGCAGGTCAAATCATTGACTTCTAGCTTCTTAATCTGTGGGGGATGTCAGCTATCTCCCCAACTAGCAAACTACCTGTTTTGTGTCCCAGATTGTGCTGAGGCTGCCCAAGTAGACAGTCTTGTCTGGTGCCAACCAGATAGTCTGGAGATATCCCTCCTGGGTATGGTCAGTGTCAATGTCTTCTCTGGTCTGCAGGGCCCTGGAATGCGGTTGGATGCCTGTGAGGCCGGCCACCCTGCCCTGAGGCGGAGTGCTAATTGCAAGAGGAGAAGGTGGTAGAGTAAATAAGGCTGCCGGCCTCTTTCCTTGTGTGTGTTGACTTCAAAACCCACCCAAACCCTGATAACCTCTTGCTCTGCAAAATCTCATACAGGCATTCTTGACTTTGGAGTGTAGACTCGTTCGGATTTAAGATGTTTGCTGTTTGCACGAACTGGTATCAGGCAGTACCAAGAAAGCTCTTGGTTCCCAATTCTCATTGGATCAAAAAAAATCTAGAGATCACCCCATCTTTCCAAAGGAAAACTATTTGTACCCAAATCAAAGTTGTGGGATGACCCACAGGATGTGTGTCTCAAGAGATCTTAGAAAACCAGCACTTGGTATATTTGCTACACGATGGGGAGTAATCATTGTGTGGGTTGTTCTCTCTTCATTCTAGATTTTGCCAAACTTTATTTGGTTTATTCCTTATCACTTTCTATCATTGCTTGTCTTCCTCTTGTTGGCATAAGCTCAAGTGCTTTTATAGCCTGATCCATAATAATAATAAAAGCATAATATGCTAATTAGACTGGACAGCTGGACGACCTTCCGGACGATGCCAGGGCTGCGAGGGCCGAGCCCCTTGCACGAATTCCGTGCATCAGGCCTCTAGTGAAAAATAACTGCTAGTCATTGGATCACTAACACCAACACCTTGCATTTGCAAGATGTTTTATACTTTAAAAAATCTTTCTCATTGCATATTCTGTTGTCTCAAGTTATGGGAATGTCACAAATGGACTATTAAGTATATTCTACAGCTAGGGGGGATTGAGGTCTATTGGTTAAAGAACTTGTCTGAAGTGTCCTAGCTGCTCATTTAGGCAAAGACACAGGCTGAACTACAGCTCTCTTACCTCCACACAGGTCAAACCATTGGCAGTTGGGAGTCTGGGAGTTCTACCCTGTCTGCCTCCCCTTCCATTCTTTTTTTTTTTTTAAATATATTTTTATTGATTTTTCACAGAGAGGAAGGGAGAGAGATAGAGAGAGTTAGAAACATTGATGAGAGAGAAACATCGATCAGCTGCCTCCCGCACATCCCCCACCGGGGATGTGTCCGCAACCCAGGTACATGCCCTTGACCGGAATCGAACCCGGGACCTCTCAGTCCGCAGGCTGACGCCCCATCCACTGAGCCAAACCGGTTTCGGCACCCCTTCCATTCTTAACCCTCTTGTTTAGTTTGGGCTTCTTATTTCATATTTGCTCGTGCTCCCCTGTTACGTTCTCATTAGAGCGTTCTTGGCTGCTCTTTGCATCTGTTGCTCCTCGATTGTACTGTATTCCACTGGATATCCTGCCCCGTGCTCGAATATCTGTGTGCGAAACAGCAATTTCTACATCCCCTCCTTCTGCTTCGAAATTCACCGGTCCCTAATCTCTATAGCTGACTCTTCCTATCTTACCCTACTCCTTGGATCTGGCCACGTACCCCTCTAATCTAAGATTCAGTTTCCAGCAGGGATGTGTGTGTGCCAAGCCCTTTTGGAGGAGAGCGGTGTGCGCTTCATGACTGGGCGGGGATTAGGAAACAAAACCCTTGGTGTGGTTCTGCATTTAGACCAGGAGAAGGTTCCTCAGTGTCTTTCTTTAGTGCATGATTCTACCAGATTGTAAGAAACTGCAAGAACCTTCCAAGTTATTGGTGTATTGGGTGTCATACGTATGATTTTATTTTCTTCCAGGGCCTAGTATGGCACCTGTTCAAAGCAGATGCGTGATTGGCCATGTAGGATGCCAGGGCAGATAATGAGAAATTGTTTGCAACTACTGGAAAAGGACTTTGAACCGATAATGGTCTTAATTTCTTAGGAAATTACACATGAGAGGAAGGAAAAAGAATTAATTATCTTGTAGGATTAAACTCAGTAATGAAAAGTTGACAGGTATTTCATTCTTGAGCAAACATTTAAAAATGTTTTCCCAGGTGTCTTTTATAGCTCTTACTAGAAGCCCAGTGCACGGATTCGTGCACCAGTGGGCTCCCTCGGCCTGGCCTGAGCCCTCTTGCACCCGGGACCCCTTGGGGGATGTCGGACTGTCAGTTTTGGCCCCATTCCCTGCAGGCCAGGCTGAGGGACCCCACCGCTGCATGAATCCCTGCTCTGGGCTCTAGTATGCATATAAGATCTTTGGTTAATCTCTTCCTGCCCTCCTCACTCCCACCTTCCCTCTGAGATTCATCAGTCTGTTCCGTATTTCCATGCCTGTGTGTTGAGCATCTGCCTCCTGGTGGTCAGTGTGCATCATAGCTACTGGTCGAGTGGTTGAGTGGTTGCTTAGGCTTTTATATATATAGATTATTGCAATGAAGACACTATTCGCTAGGTCTATTTCTAAGAGTGTCAAGCGCATTATCCTTCTGAATATCCACTACAGACTTTGAAGTAGATGCTGTCATTTTTTTTTTAAGATGAGAAAACTGAAGCTTTAGGGTGTTGGAGTAGCTTTTCCAGAAGCCCCCATCCAGGCCTAGGAATCAGAACCTGCATTAAAAAAAGATCCCAGATGACCAAAGTGCCTACTAAAGTTGGAGAAACACTGCTTTATTTTACAGAGTTCTCGTTCATGATCCCTACACAGCCCTGCCTCTCAGGGGAGTCTATGATAAACGCTTTGTTAAGAGGACTAGCGGACTCTGATGTGAATTCAGGTCATTGAAAATAGACTTTTTCTTGGTTATATGTCCTAATTTTGTAGATTTCAAATTCGTTATTTCTGCATTTTCCGTTTTTTTCAGCTGAGGGCTCTGAGATCATCTTGGGTTTTTAAATTTACTTAATCTTTGTCGTTGAAAGTATTACATCGGTCCTCCTTTTCCCCCATTAACCTCTTCCAGCCCGCTCCTGTCTGCCCCCCGCTCAGGCCCTCGATCACCCCATTGTCCGTGTCCACGGGTTATGCATATGTGCACACAAGTTCATTGGTTGATCTCTTCCCACCCACCCTCCCCTGCCTTCCCTCTGAGGTTCAACAGTCTGTTCATGCTTCTATGACTCTGCGTCTATGAAGGACCACTTTTTAAATCTCAGGCTGCAAATGATCAAATGTAAAGTTGTTATTTTACAGAGACCCAGCTGGTTTCCTAAACTATTACAAATCTTACTTGTTGACTTACCCAGCTCTTAAGACTGGTAAAGCGCCTGCCATTCAGGGCAATGGGGACACTCGGGAAGGGGTGGTGTGTGGAAATGGTGGATTTTGAAGTTTTATAATGTACAACCCCAGAGCTCTTTTCAAACCCTTCTTGAATACTTTATATAATGACTTGATTTGTTCCTCGTTTAGGATTAAGCAACGTGTTATTAAGCATACCGTTGGCGTTCAAATGGACATTTCCCCCCTTTTCTTTCTTGAGCAGGTTGTCAAGTTATTAAGCAACAAAAGATCGCAAGCGGTTGGAATATTAATGTCTAGCCTTCACTTGGATATGAAAGACATACAACATGGTAAGTCTGAACATAAACATTCAGCTTTTGAGTATTACTGTGTGGGCTGAGGACCATGCTGTTTGGTGGTAAAATGATTTCAGACTTAGAGGTGCCGTGTATATTGAGGTTGGTATGTTTCCCCTAAGTGCTCCCAAACTTCCTCTCATGCTTGTTGCTGGAACATTTACTATTCATGTGACTTTCCTGTTGTTTCTGTCTCATGAGTCCCATGAGACATGTCTAGTCTGCATTAATATACATTTATTTATTTATTTTTAATATATCTTTATTGATTTCAGAGAGGAAGGCAGAGGGAGAGAGAGAGAGAGAAACATCAGTGATGAGAGAGAATCATGGATCGGCTGCCTCCTGCACGCCCCCCAGTGGGAATCGAGCCTGCAACCCCGGCATATGCCCCGATCGGGAATGGAAACTCGACCTCCGGATTCATAGGTCAACGCTCAACCACTGAGCCACGCAGGCTGGGCAATAAATATTTAAATTTTAATTCCTTAGAAGTACTAGCCCCACTGTCCTCTTTAACGAATGAGATTATATCTGAGGTGTTACTTCTAGATGCCATCGTCAAAGAGTGAGTGACTGATAAGCAGTGGTGAGAGGTGGGGACAGTGGGCGTGTCTCAGCCATTGAAAATACCTGGAGAAGACGGTCCACAGGGGAGAAAAATAGGTTGAGACTCGAGTCTCAGGTATTGGATGAAGTAACCTACAGAAGAGGAGGCAAACCTAGGATTTTCCGATAGATCCATTTCAACCACTGTAAGAATTACAAGGAAGCTTTAAAATATATATATATATATATATATATATATATATATATATATATATATATATATATATATAAAATTGACTTCAGAGAGGAAGGGAGAGATGGAAACATCCACCATGAGAGAGAATCATTCATTGGCTGCCTACCAGGAAGCTGGTTTGGATTGTTGTTGTTTTAGGACTGTTCTGATGATTAGAGATGATGCCCCGGAGCCTGGATTGCCATATTAAGGGATAAAATGAAAACTCAAAACTGATCATTTATGTCTGAGTCTTAAAAACACTGGAAGGGTGATGGGGCGTGTGCTTCCGGTCCTCCTGTTCCCAGACCATGCGATGCTCAGAGAATCACTGAAGCAGATTACGGTGGATAACATTTTAGGATAGAGAACTGGTCTCTCTCCTTTCAGTTATGTGGGACGACGTATGGGTCCACCACTGGGCTCTTCTACGCATCGACAGATTGAATTATCTTTTCTAATAACCATCAAAGATAGTTTCAAAGGATTCTTGCCTACTTATATTATTGTTCGTGGGCAAGACACATGGAAACAGTAATATCAGGACTGCTTGTTATTTCTTTTATGTTGTTGTTTTAATTTATGTCTTTAACCAGGCTTCTACGACATTATTTACATTTGGAATCAGGGTGATTTTTAACATTTTTCTAAGTGACTTTAGTGCCAATATTTTAATAATTGAATTCTACCCTCCAGTGCACAGGTATTCCTATGCCTTATCCTCCGATCACATCGGTGCCGAGAGATATTGGCCAAAGGTGAATAGAGGAATTAAATTTATATTCAGAATGTCCCTTAAGCTGCCCAGAGCCTTAGACTAGATTTAAAGCAGATTGAATTGTTCAATGGAATGCCAGTTTACCTATTAAAGAAATGTGGTTTCCAGTACAACACAGACCTTATAAATCATGGAAACGTTGAACCGGCTTCCTAGCCTGCCCCTCTGTGAATGCGGATTGTCTTTGTTTGGCTGAAACGATTGTGTGGAATAATTCATAAATAGCACCAGCTTGGCATGCCTCGTCAATTGATGAGTAACTCTTAATCACGATTTCAGTTTTATTAAACTGTTTTGATGGCGAGGAGACTTCCTCGAGCCGGAGCGTTGGGGGTAGTCGTCACAGAGCAGGACGCCAAGTCTGGCGCCAAGAAGTACTTGGCGTTTCAAAAGCTGGCAGATGGAGCCCAGTTAAGTCATAGAAGGAAATCTGAAAATAATGACACGGTCTTTTCCTTCAGTCAAATATTCAAGCCGGGCTGAGTTAATAATGAGAACCTTATGAACAAAAGGAGCCCGCCTCCCATCTGTGTCTGTGGTAAAGCCAGCGAGAGTTCATTGAAAAATTTGCTAGCTTAACATGCAACGCTAACAATAACATAACATGGATGTCAGTAGTTTAAGGGTCACACTGAATTATGCATAAACTTTATCCCATTAGGACGTAAAATGATTGCTTGAGTCACTTTGAAATCCTGCACACGGTTTTCTAAAAAAAATAAAATAAAATAAAATAAATGGTTGCCTTAAAAGCTTGAAGAAGCAAGCAGTGTGCATTCAAGGGATACTGCCTTGTTCTGCCTCAGTGTGTTGTCTGGAACTGTGGTTGACGTGCGTGACTCACCTGCGGCCTCCAGAATAGACTAAACTTGACTCCTCTCAGGATATGCGCCCGGAGAGAAGTAGCCACAGAATGTTGCCAGGCCTCCGAAGTCATCTTACAGAAGAGCAAACGAAGAACTTTTTTTGGTGGTTGGGCATCTTTGTCAAGGTCATGCAGCTCTTCGGTGGAACAGACCGGATGTGCACCCGGCCCCTTAACCAACCCGTCCTGTTCTTTGCATTCAGAGGAGCCACTTCCCCAAGGCTGTGCTTTCGCTATAGCATCGGTTTCTCTAAAACAGTGGTTCTCAACCTTCCTAATGCCGCGACCCTTTAATCCAGTTCCTCATGTTGTGGGGACCCCCAACCATAAAATTATTTCCGTGGCTACTTCATCACTGTCATGTTGCTACTGTTATGAATCGTCATGTAAATATCTGATAGGCAGGATGTATTTTCATGCTGACAAATTGAACATCGTTAAAGCATAGTGATGAATCACAAAAAACAATATGTAGTTATCTATGTGTTTTCCGATGGTCTTAGGCGGCCCCTGTGAAAGGGTCATTCGACCCCCAAAGGGGTCGCGACCCACAGGTTGAGAACCGCTGCTCTAAAACAAGGCAAATGGAGTACTGTTCAGGGGAGTTAGTCTCTCTCTTTCTCTTCCTCCCCGTTAAAACTCTAGAAAAGCTTAGAGTCAAATTGACTTTATGATGCTTGTGTGTGGAAGGGCCCTGTTAGAGTCACTAGCATGGAAGGCGTGGTTATATGAGCAAATCTTAGAAGTTGAGCCTGGCTACAGCTTGGACTACGCTTTATCCACAAGGAGAGCGCTTTGTGTTGGAAACTTGCAAGGCCAAGGTCTCCCAGCCCTGTGGTCTCTTCATCACTGTCTCTGCGCGGTGGGTGTCAGCCTCATTCCATGGTCATCCCTGTTGGCTCTGAGTGGCACGTGACGGGCGCGGTGAGGAGGAGATTGCCTTTGTTGGTGAAATGAATCCTGGGGACAGACATGAGTAGAATCTAAGTACAGACATGGACAGATGCTCGTATGTATGGCTTTGACGTTATTTTCCTGATCATGGAAACCAGTTTCTAGCTGTGAGTGTAAAGTAGAAGAATACTTCTTTAAAAATTAACCTATAAATACCCTTTCTGAACTATAGGAGCATTGGGGGTTGCTATGGCAACTCTTTCCCCAGGTATTGATGTTGCTATCTCCCTCTCCCTCTCCCTTTCTCTCTGAAATCAATAAAAATATATTTTTTAAAATGACATCAGAGAAACCCTAATGTTTGCAACTCCCTCCCCCTGGATTTACCTGCCCCTTCATTCCTCTGGACAATGAAACATTAAACTAATCTTTGCATGCACGTATACATCACAAGGGAAAAAAGAAAACCCTTCGCTAACTGAACACACGGCCACGTCTGACTTACACGCATCAAACAGCGCATTGCATTTTTTTTTGCACATATTAGCCACATGTTGAGTTAAGCAAACCACAGAATTATTCCAAGGGGATCATGCTGATTATCACGGCTGCTTGTTAGCTTTGTCAGATTTTGAAGTGTTTTGGAAAAGTCGTCCCGAGGCATGGGCTGGGAGTCAGTCATCTCTGTCATACGACGAAAGGATTAACCGCAACGGTCCAGTTTCGGGGTGTGAGTGCTGACTTCTTAGCCATACGTTGTAAGTTCACCACGACGTGTTCTTTATTTCTTGATGCATTTTTCACTTCCAGGGACTGCACTGCTCGGCCCCTTCCCCTGCTTCAGCATGATCGCCGATATGTAAATGCTGAGGCAGTGGTTCTCAACCTTCCTCATGCCGCGACCCTTTAATACAGTTCCTCATGTTGTGGTGACCCCCAACCATAAAATTATTTTTGTGGCTACTTCATCACTGTGATGTTGCTACTGTTATGAATCGTCATGTAAATATCTGATAGGCAGGATGTATTTTCATGGTTACAAATTGAACATCATGAAAGCATAGTGATGAATCACAAAAACAATATGTAATTATAGATGTGTTTTCTGATGGTCTTAGGCGACCCCTGTGAAAGGGTCGTTCGACCCCCAAAGGGGTCGCGACCCATAGGTTGAGAACCGCTGTGCTAAGGTATAATATGCTAAGGAAGCTACTTAACTGCTTGTTTAGATGAAGTACTTTCAAAAGAGAATTAAAAAAAAAACCCCAACCATAATTATAATCATCGTGTTTGTAAAGTCAGGCTTTCTGTGTTGGCTTTCCTTCCAAAGTCAAGTCAGACATGTTTGTATAGAATGACTCCCCCCAAAAAGTAGGATTATTATCTGGATGCAAGTCACTTTGGCATCAGACATGTGCAGATTCTGTACTGGTGCAGCCATAGACATGCTGGCATGAGCAGTGACATTGAACACGGCTGCCCTTCTAGAATATGTGTTAGGAAACAGTGGCGGATGGGACCCCCCGAGCCAGGGCCCTACTTCCAGGGAGACTCGCTGAGCTGTTTTACAAGAGCGTCAATGTTTACCTAAGCAAGAAGGTGAAGTCTCCTTTGCCCAATAAAGGACATTGCTCAGGACTGGTTTATGGAAAACACGCAGCAGACAGCGGACATTTTATACAAAGTACAGTGCGTTGTTTGAAACTCTTTGCCCATCTATACACTCCGCGTAACATAAACACTCCCTGGGAATATGCCAGCCTTTCTCTCTGCCCCCTTTGTTCCACACCCTAGATTTTGTCACCTGCCAAAGTCAAGTAACCCTTATCTAAACAGTGGAGATAAGCCCCGAGTTGTACCCGTTTGGTCAAATCAACAAAGCTCTCCCAAACCAGAAATGAAATACAATATCGCTAGATTAAACAGTCTACAATGGCAATCATGTTTGCATTTAAAGATTTTATTCCGCAAGGATCCCAGTCTTGGGCTCCATCCCCCACCCGCCCGCCTAGACAAGGAGGCGACGTACAGACTCAAACAAAATGCATTTGTTCTCTCACAGTTGAACTCGCACAGCTCTTATAAACAAGGCCCATAGGTGTACGAAGCCTACTGACTAATCAGTAACGGATGTCCCTACCCTTGTGTAAGCAAGTATGCTTGAGATGTACCAGTGGCGGGCTGGGATGAGATTAATTTTGTTTCCACCGTGAAAGCCTTTCTTTATATAAATCCTGGTATTTGAGGACAGTGGGCGATGGAAATCCTGCAGAGGAGATGGAGGAGTTTTACTGCTTTTGGTTGTGGTGGTTCTGATTTTTGGTCTGTGTCGGAGGCTTTGTGCAGAAGGCTTGATCCTTGGCCGTCCTGGCCCAGAAGTGGGAGAGGCAGAAGCTGATGAGAAACCAGGAGTCTCTGTCCCAGCCCCCACTCCATCGAGCTCTTTGACTTTGGGTTCAGTGGAGTATTATCTGGGTTCATTACTTGTTGGGCAGCCACCGAAGTCTTTATCTTTTGTTCTTGCCTCATGGGTGACTCGATTTTCCAGCTTCTGGTCTAGAGTAGGAGTGGTCTGTCTGGTTGTGTGCTGGGCCCCAGGTTGGGGGAGAGGGCTAGCTAGAGGTGGGGGTTCTCTGGTCAACACGCAGTCCGCAGGGGATCCCCATTTTTTTAAATATATATTTTTGTTGACTTCAGAGAGGAAGGGAGAGGGAGAGGGAGAGGGAGAGAGAGAGGGAGATAGAAACATCAACGATGAGAGAGAATCATGGATCGGCTGCCCCCTGCACGCCCCACACTGGGGATCTAGCCCACAACCCGGGCATGTGCCCTGATTAGGACTTGAACCGTGACCTCCTGGTTCATAGGTCGACTCTCAACCACTGAGCCACACCGGCCAGGCGGTCCCCATGTTTTCAGTGCAGTGCTCTGGCCAACAACGGGGCTTGATGTTTCTTTGTCCAGAGACTTTGTTTTAATTTCTCAAGAAAACAAACCAGACAGAGCTGGGGAGGGCATTTTGGGAACGGAGAGGTAACTGACTGCTGGCACCCCCACCGCACACACACCCCCTGCCAGCACTGCCGGTCCTTGCCTTCCGGGTTGGTTCTGGGTGTTCCCACCGACAGCTGCGGATTCGTCATTTTAGGGCAGCGGAACCAGGTCCAACTAGCTGTCCTGCTCTGTGGCTGTCATCACCTCTTTTCTCTTTTAGTCCTTATGACTTCCGTTCTGCAAAAAAATCTCTTCACTGTTGAGCTCTGGTGGAACTTGAGGGAAGAGCAGGACGGGATGCATGCATGTGGTCGGGCATCTTCACCGAAGATGCTTCCCATCAAAATGCACACATCGCACTTCAAAGCAGATGCAGCCACTTGAAAGGCAGGGGATGCTACCAGGATGTGGCCCATCTGTGGGTCACTCTGCTTCGAGGATGGGGTCCCACCTGCCGATTCCCTTCCCTGTGTCTCCCGCTTGTACCAACTCTACTTTGCATCCACTTGTAATTATTTGTTGATGTCTTTCTTCCTTACCTCTTGTGACCTTCTCTAGATAGGAGGGCATAAGCTCCATACCCAGAAGGTGTTTTATATTCTATTTAGGAAGGGGAGAAATATTGTCAGAGAAATTGAATAGCAATTCATGGCTGTTTGTTCCAAGGACGTCCCCCCAAAAGGTGCAATAGACATGAACTTAACCCATATCCTTTCCCCGACTTGAATGTATCCTGACAGGCTGCTTTCAGTTCCTAAAAGAGAGCTCTCAGACAACGTTTATTCCCCGCGGCCAGGATGTGATGACAAGCCTGGAAGTGCAGGGAATGAGAGAGGCTTCTGATCTCTGCTCCTTCAGATGAGTTTCTGCTCAAACAAAGGCCTTCGCTTCTCAGTGATTTGCAAGGCTCACTTCATCTTTGCTTCCCCTGTGGCTTCTGAATCCCATGTGGGGTCAGGATGGTTTCTCTCAGCCTCTGCACTCTCCCCCACCCTGCCGACGAGGAGAGGGGCATGAACTGGAGCTACGGGCTCATTTGCACTCATTTGGTGTTTAAGCGTCTACGGACGCGGTTCCCTTCCCATGGACCCCAACCAAAATGAGTGTGGATGAGTTCACTGTGGGTGCTGGTTTAGCTTCCCATGTTGCTATTGGTACAACTGAAATGCTCCTTGTTCCTTTTGCCAAGAATGTTTTCAACGTAGGGTGTCTAAAATCTCTCAAACAAGATACTGATTTGGAGAGAGATTAGTAAGATTTTTAAAATATATTTTATTGACTGCAGAGAGGAAGGGAGAGGGAGCGAGAGATAGAAACATCAATGATGAGCGCGAATCATGGATTGGCTGCCTCCTGCACGCCCCACAGGTGGTGGAGACGGTTAGATATCGGGGCCCACTGTGTACCACGCCCTCCAGTGCTGATTGCCAGGTGATGATGTGACATTACATATTATTACCTTGTGTTTTATGGTTTGAACCGTGAAGGTAGCTAGAGTGAAAGTATGGCATGCACATACCTTCCAGGATGGCATGCACACAGCAAACACGCAGAAAACATGGGTTGTTATTGTTTTTATTATTATGGCCCCTTCAACTTTCATATATGAAAAATATCTTGCTGCCCAGCCGGTGTGGCTCAGTGGTTGAGCGTTAACCTATGAACGCTCACGGTTCAATCCCCGGTCAGGGCACATGCCCGGGTTGCGGGCTCGATCCTCAGTGGAGGTGGAGGGGTGTACAGGAGGCAGCCATTCAGTTATTCTCTCTCATCATGGATGTTTCTATCTCACTCTTTCTTAATCTCTGAAATCAATAAAAATATATATTTTAAAAAGAAACACATCCTGCATTTCTGGTGATGAGGAAGGTGGCTGTGGAGAACACTAGCAGCAGAGACCAGGTGTCAGGGAATGGGATATAGATGTAGGACTGTCACCTGCTCCTGTACCTGGGTGTACAATGTCATGTGACCAGCACACAACCGTTTCTTACCTTGTGTCTATCATCCCTGGTTGTCCCGAGTTGCTCTCTATGTGATTCATTTTATGTACTGCAATATTTTTAAATCAAAAGAAAATAGATTTTTTTTTTGGTTTGGGTATTTTATTTTGAGACATTTCTAATATCAGGTAGAATTAACTACTTGAGTGTTAAAATAGGCGATTTCACTCTTCACTTTGTAACAACATGGTTTAGTGGAAAGCGTATTGGATCTAAGAGAGTGGGTACCAGTGGATTCATGAAGAAAAGTGCTATTGCCCTGGCCAGTGTGGCTCAGTTGGTTTGGTGTCATCCTGTGAACCAAAAGGTAGCTGGTTCGATTCCCTGTCAGGGCACATGCCCAGGTCGTGGGCTTGATCCCCAGTAGGGGGTGTGCAGGAGGCAGCCTGTCGAAGTTTCTCTCTCTTCTCTCTCTAAAAATCAATAAAAAAATCTTTTTTTTTTTTTTTAAAGAGCTTTTATGGTTGCAAGTTTTGATTGTGGAAAGCAAATGTTTAATTCTGAACCTAATTTGAATCTAGCACCTTCTCAGCTCTGTCTGTATTCCCTAACCAATCTGTTCACAAATAATATACATTTTAAAATTAATTCCGTAAATTATTCCAAGGCTTCTTGAATGATCCCTTTTGTTATAAAATGGCTTATTCTCCCCCACATGATGAGCAGATGCTACAGACAGGAATGATCCTCAGAGAGGCTCAGCACCTTGATCGAAGACACACAGCACGTTGATCGAAAAGCCAGGAAGAGTACTTCTTCTTCCTTACCACATCCTCGGCATTTTAAGAAGTTTTAGGCCAAACCATAAAATCGCTGTCCCTTTAATCTTGGAGTGATCGTTCACACACGGTCATTGACGGAGTCGTTTAGGGAGTGCAGAAATCTCCCCATGTTTCAATCCTGGAAAGTTAGCATGCCTTACACATAAATGAAAGATCTTTTCATGTGTAAGAGTTTTCTCTCCACACCACCTCCATCCTTGCACCCTTCCACATAAAACAGAGCAGATGCTTCTTGGTCCAATTGAAATAACATTTATTGATCTATAACTATGGGAAAGTAATTAAAGCCGCTTTACAGACCTGCTGGGGAATGGATGGGTGGGAATGTGATGAATCCCAGGCAACGATGGGTGTTCCTGAATGTCTTACAGCCGAGACTGGGAAATACGTGTGAAGTACTTGGCCTCTAATCAGAGGTATAATCACATTAGCATGTGCTTGAATGTTAGAGAATAAAATGATATGAATTAAAGATTCATTACTGAATTTTGAATTTATTTATGCTCTGCCATCTAAGGCTAATGCTTAATAGTTTAAATACGAAGTAAAAAAAAGACAGAGTATAATTAAACTGCCAATAGCTCTATGCCAGGCTGTACATTTTGTTTTAATAGTTCTTCGTTCAGGCCAAGAGCGCCAACCCTTAATAGATGCAGTTGTAATTGTCCCCTTGGTATGTGAGGGCACTAAAATAGGAATAGGAAAAAAAAAAAGAAACTTGATTAACTTTGGGTTAGATAATAAAGCTTATTAGAGACAGAAGAGTTGATTGAACTTGTACGAAAACTTGAAGAGGGAAGTCATATTAACCAACCACATGCCAGATCCTTTTACTGGTTACTGCCTTTGGTCCCCACACAACCCAAAACATTGCCAGTATTTTCTATGACTTCCTTCTCCCCTTGTCCCCATAAAGAAATGAAAGCTCGTCAAGGGAAGTAACTGGAAGTAACGTAGCAGCAAATAACAATTGGAACTTAAGCGCAGTTAAGTTTGATTCCATGGTCTATGTTGCTTCCACATCAAAAAACTATTCCATGAAAGTCATGTTCCCTTTTGAGGGACTAGAGGGAAGATCACCTTCATACAATCTCAAATTCTCCTCCCAAAGAAAGTTGAAATCTAGGAAAGCTGACATTGCTGAGTACCGGTTTTCTTGAATCCTTTACTAACTGAAAAATTTTACCCACATGCATATCCTATATAATAAAAGCCTAATATGCTAAGTGTCTGGTCGTCCATTCAACCAATCAAAGTGTAATATGCTAATGATATGCTAAGGCTGCTCAACCGCCTGCTATGACGTGCACTGACCACCAGGGGGCAGATGCGCAATGCAGGAGCTGCCCCCTGGTGGTCAGTGTGCTCCCATCATGGGAGCTCCACTCAGCCAGAAGCCTGGCTCACAGCTGGCAAGAACAGCGGCAGTGGTGGGAGCCTCTCCTGCCTCCGTGGCAGCGCTAAGGATGTCCGACTGCCGGCTTAGGCCCGCTTCCCCTGGGGAGCAGGCCTAAGCCGGCAGTCAGACATCCCCGAGGGCTCCCGGACTGGGAGAGGGCACAGGCCAGGCTGAGGGACCCCCACCCCCTATGAGTGCATGAATTTCATGCACTGGGCCTCTAGTATTTATATAAAACCCTTCCCGTGGCCATAGCTAGAAATCTGATGAATAGAAACAAAAGGAGCTTGTTTAACTTTGGGTTAGATAATAAGGCTTATTACACTTGGATTGGTTGAATGGATGACCGGACACTTAGCATATTAGGCTTTTATTATATAGGATATGCATGTGGGTAAAATTTTTCAGTTAGTAAAGGATTCAAGAAAACCGGTACTCAGTAAGGCTCATTTCTAACTACTCTGTATGTTGAACTTTTACAAAACCTTGAAGAGGGAAGTAATCCTTGATGAAGGTGGTCTCCACTCAACCATTTTGCAGCTTTGCCAGGCAACTGCAAGAGCTCCTGTTCCAAACTGTTGTTACTCTAGTAATTGGTAACCAGCCCAGTGAGCTGGGATGGCCACTGAGTTTTAAGAACCACTTTGACATTCGTTGAGGACGTGAGTGAATGCGTTCTCTTATTGCCTTGATTTTAGAATTTTATCAGTTGAAACTGTACCACCTACCTAATCACAGATTCTAAGAGAGGGAGTCCTAGAAGACGCCACTAAAAAATGAGTAACGTGAGTTTCAATCTGAGTCCTGATTTCCAAAATGGCAAAATGTGCTTTTGATATTGAGGAGATAGAGCCCGTCAATACCCTCAACCCTTCTCAAATGGCATATTTTACCCTTACTTCTGGAACTATCTGGAACTCTCTCATTGAATCCCTTCATCTGCCAATATTTAATCTTCCTGAATTCCAGCTACTTAAGCATGATTCTATGGTTTTGTCAAAAACAGTTGATTCCCGTGGAATCGTGTTAGCATCTCTCAAGTGTTAAGCCAGTTACGGGAAAATTTTATGGAGCTGCTTTCTATTGAGATTTTCTGTGAATGATTAAAAAATGAGGTTTGCCTGGCTGGTATGGCTCAGTGGTTGAATGTTGACCTATGAACCAGGAAGTCATGGTTCGATTCCCAGTCAGGGCACGTGCCCAGGTTGCGGGCTTGATAACCAGTGTGAGGTATGCAGGAGGCAGTCAATCAGTGATTCTCTCTCATCATTGATGTTTCTCTCTCTCACTCCCTCTCCCTTCCTCTCTGAATTCAATAAAAACATATTTTTAAAAACGAGGTTTCATGGGTTAGAAACTTGTGGACTTGCTTAGGGGCATATACCTATGGTTAGGACGATATATCAATGGTCAGGACCATATGGCCTTTATTAAGATATTCTTCAGTACCTCATACTGCATGAGTTTAAAAGATGAGAAACCTCCGTACAATCACAAGTAAGGCTTTGTGTGGGGAAAACCTGTAGGACTAATATGTTTTAGGATGATGGATGAAGTCAGAAGACAGTTGTATCTTTGATGAGTTTTGACTTGAGTATGAATAATTTCATTGTGTTTCTTTTACTTGTTCCGAAGATGAAATGGTACACGCAGTTGAGTACTAGCATTTCTTTCATAGTTTTCCCCATCAATCTTTTGCTAAGTCATCAGAGGAATGTAGAAATACCTCATTATTAGCTAATGAATTTTTGAAGACCAACCTTTGGCTTCACCATAAGGTTTTTTTTTTTGTTTTTTTTTAAGGGATAGACTCTGTACACCTCTAAAGGGAGTCATTTCATACATGAACTTGCTATCTTTATTTGGGTTTTCTGCATTTTGATATATTATTTATAGCCACATTACTTCCATGAAAATCATTTGTTAATCCCTCTTATTTAATTTTTGAAATGTAGTCAAAGGTAGTTGGGGCAGTGTTTTTACTGATTTGAAACATAGCTTGTCCTATAAAGTTGCCCTATGTAGTCTAAGGTCTGAAAAGATTGGTCTGAGAGTCTTAAATTCTTAGATTGATATTTGAGGCTTAATATTTTTGGAAATGGAGATAGTGGAATAGTATTAGGATGGGAGTATCATATTCTATTTGCTATGATATTTGTTGGTGAATCATGGGCCCTCTTCCCAGCTTCGAGCAGAAAAGCTAAATTATCTTGGTTAGAATTCCCATCCATCACATGCTGCAGTTTCCTACTTGCTTTTCTTAATTCCTTCTTGGGATGTTGCCAGAATCAACAAGAAACTGTCGCTTGAGCTTTAAGCTTTGAGAGAAAAGACATTGTAAAATGCCTCCGTTATCAAGACAAATACAACTAGTTTGTGATTATCCACTTTGTGATTTTCCTTCCAGAAATATTTAATTCTTCAAGAGCTACGCTGGTTACTCAGCACAAATTGGATCAGGACCTCATTTCTAACTACTCTGTATGTGGGTAATACAGAATGCTTTGAACGAACCTGTGTCCAAACCGAGTTATACAACACACCGATTCCGAAACGCAATACAACTCTCAGGCCACAAAATGCATTTAAGAACATACTCCCACTTTTTGATGATCCATTCCACTTCTCCCTCGGATAAACATGGGTAGTTTGTATATTAAGTGTGGATTAAAAAAAATTTTTTATTGATTAAGGTATTACAAATGTGTCTTTATCCCCCCATTGTCCCCTCATCCCCCCAAAGAGTGGATTTTTAAGGATGCACCTGTGCTCATCTCAATACCATAAACAAAGAATTGTTCTTTTATTAGAACAATTTAAAAAATGTATCACAGGAAATGCACCTGTCGTTTCCACATCAAGCCCACCAGTTGAGGGATTGGAGCCAACCATTTCCTGCGTCGGCAGATAGAGCATTGATCAATGTAAAACGGGGGATGTGACAGTAACAGGAGTGATCGGTCTGATTTTCTGCTGTGAAGCAAGTTTTTCAAACTCAGGCAGTTAGTCCTGGAAAGACACTCACAGTTTAGCTTTGACTTTGGACTGGGCCGTATCCATGAGGGTTTGTATTTGTGGAGCAAGTGAGAGCTCAAACTTGTACACCCCCATCCCATTGAAATCCCTTGAGCTTGGTCTTTGCAGTGGGGCAAATGAATGCATTGCAGTGAGCGCCTTACCCTCACTGACTGCTGGGCCATGAACACTATTCTGGTCACCACAGCTCAAGATGGCCAGACCTCACAGCCCTAGCCAGTTTGGCTCAGTGGATAGAGCATCGGCCCGTGGACTGAAGGGTTGTGGGTCTGACTCTGGTCAAGGGCACATACTTCGGTTGTAGGCTGGATCACCAGCCCCAGTCGGGGCGTGTGCCAGAGCGAGCCAATCCATGTGTCTCCCTCACATCGATGTTTCTCTCTCTCTCCGTCTCTCCTCCTCTCTTCCACTCTTTCTAAAAATCAATTGAAAAGTATCCTCAGGTGAGGATCAACAACAACAGCAACAAAAAACACACACAAATAAATAAACAATTAATGAAAGAAGAAGAAAAAGTGGCCAGACATCTTTTCACAGCTGGCTGATGGCATTTATATTCTTTCTTTTTTCTTTTTTTACAGCTGTTGTGAACTTGGACAATTCTGTGGTTGACCTGGAGACCCTTCAAGCGCTTTATGAGAATGTGAGTAATAGAAGGAATTGGAAGTGTGAGTATATAATATGTACACACTACTTGTCACTGTACACAGCTAGGCTTGTTGCTTTAAGAAGGAAATCTGCCCTAGCCAGTTTGGCTCAGTGGATAGAGAGTGGGCCTGCGGACTGATGGGTCCCGGGTTCGATTCCCGGTCAGGGCACATGCCCAGGTTGCAGGCTCCCTCCCTAGTAGGGGGCGTGCAGGAGGCAGCCAATCAATGATTCTCTCTCATCACTGATGTTTCTATCTCTCCCTCTCCCTTCCTCTCTGAAAACAATAAAAATATATTAAGAAGGAAATCTGATCTGGGTGCACTGTATGCATGTAAGTAAGTATAGGTTTGGCAAAATGCTTTCTAGAAACGCACGGAACAAGTGAGTTAGAAGCCAGTCTCTCTGGTAAGGGCCAGAAAAGTTGGGGTGCAAGATTTCCAGGCCAACTCCTTCACTTCCCCGGGCGGAAGCTGGGAGCTGGAATTTGCTATGGGCTCACGGTGTGCCGAGCCGGGAGGGGGAGCTGTGGCAAGTGCCTGTAGTCTTGTTGCAACTGTTGCTCTGTTCTCGGCAGCCCCCAGGGGACCAGTGAATGTTGGTTCCCGTCAGCTCTCAGAGACAAGCAAGTTAGCAGCTAGATCCTTGGGTGTAGGAGCCAGAAAAATCATAGTAGCTAGATGTGCAGTTCAAACTCTTCACTCCTCAGGGAGAAGCTGGATGTGGGGAGAAGCTGGGTGCGAGGGAGAAGCTGTATGTGAGGGAGAAGCTGTATGTGAGAGAGAAGCTGGCTATAAAAGGACCCCTCCCAGTCTCATGGCCTGTGCCTGTGGTGGAAATTATGACAAGGGTCTGCCTCAGCTTTTGCTACAAGTTTCTTTTCTTTTTAAAAAAATGTATTTTTTTTATTGATTTCAGAGAGGAAGGGAGGGGGAGAGAGAGATAGAAACATCAATGATGAGAGAGAATCATTGATCGCCTGCCTCCCGCACGCCCTCTACTGGGGATCGAGCCCGCAACCCGGGCATGTGTCCTTGACTGGAATCGAACCTGGGACCCTTCAGTCTGCAGGCCGGTGCTCTATCCACTGAGCCAAACCGGCTAGGGCTTGTCACTCTTTCTGATGTGCGTCTTGCTCATGTGACGGCATCTGCAGAAGGGAAAAGTGGCCTGTGCACGCTTGGGCTTGGCTTGGGTTCTCCTGGGAAATGTTTCAAAGTTTACTGTGTTGTCATAACTGTAATCATTCTGTTCAGGTCTGAAAGGTATCTGAGGGGAATCTTAATTTGGCCTTTATTGTTTACTAATGGCATTGCAGGGAACATTTACATTTTGTCTAGAAAAATTTTATCTAGAAAAAAAATAAACGGGATTGTAGTGTTTAAACTCAGTTTGTTGTTATTAAATATATGAGGACTAATCTTAGTTAGCATTCCACTGCTTATCCTGGAGGGCAAAATAACATAACTAACCTGAAACCTTTCCCATAAATACATGCTTTTTTTTTTTTTTTTTTTTTTTTGCCAGATGCTTGCATGCATGTCATTGGACTGTTTGAAAGCAGTCGCATTTGATCTCTGGGTAACAGATGGAAGTATTTGCTACACAAACCTTATTTAGAATATCAACTTTTTCCCCCTCCCCTAATTGCATATGTTTGGCAGCGGCCTTTCTCTTCTAGATGTGAATGAATGTGGGGCAGCCTCCAAATCTAAACACACCCTAATTTCAAAAAGCGCAATCCCGAGCTCCCGATTCCTGTTTCCTGAGGAGTTAAAACCCGGTGAAACGACACAGTTACTAAATACACTACATCCTTCTGAGCTTTCAGAACCAAAAATCTTTCCGGTTCTCGCAAGGTTATTGACTGTTACTGAGTTCACATAGTAAAGACTCTTTATAAGCAGTTTATAACATGTCCAGTTGATTTGACATATCTTTTGCTTCTGATTTTTAATATACCTGTACTAGAGGCCCGGTGCATGAAATTCGTGCACGAGTAGGCCTTCCTTCCCCTGGCTGCTGGCACCGGCTTCCCTCTGGCACCTGGGACCTGGGCTTCCCTCCGGCCACTGGTTTTGTCTGGAAGGATGTCCGGAGGGACATCTGGTCTAATTAGCATATTACACCTTTATTATTATAGATTCTATATGGCAGGTGGTTCAGGCAGGCAGTTCTGGTCTCCCAGCCCAGCTTTGGTGAGGCGGCTCCGGCAGCTCTCTGCTGCTCTGGGGTTATAGCTCAGGCTGGGGAAATACAATCTTACAAGGAAGCTGCGTGTGCCCTCCGTGGAAAGAGGTGAGGCTGGCTTAATTGGAGAAGAGGTCCTGTCCCAGTCCCTGATTGGTCAGTTTTCATGGCAACGAGGGCTCCATAGTCTCACAGTGTGATTGGTCCAGAAGCAAGGTCCTTCGTGGTCAGAATGGAGTCACTCTGATTGGTCAGTGAAGATGCAAACGAGGATTCAGTTGCACAACTCTGATTGGACAGGGAAGGACAGTTGAAATAAGATCCTAGGAACTCTCTTTGAAGGGTTGGTTGACTCAGATGGCAGGAGCACAGTACAGCTTTTCCCTGAAGCACAGAGCGCGGGAGAGACGTCTCCCTGGTTAGCCGTGACTCTGAGACTCTGTTGGTAAATGTGAACCCAAATAGCCACCAGGAGGCCTTCGTAACAGGCACCTTCATTCTCAGCGTCCACAGATGGGAAGATGCCTATGCCAAATTTCACACTTCCCCGAGAAATTCTGGTCCGACTACTGACCTAGGAAAGACCACGGGCCTGTCTTTTCTGTGTATTGACCTGAAACTAAGAGATATCCAAGATTTCTAGTATTTGGAAAGAGAGGAGGGGAGCAGCGAAGAGATCCATTGCTGTGTTCACATTCTTTATAAAGTAGATGGAGACTGAATTCTTCGCAGATAAAAATGATTTGGGGAATGACGTTTATGTTTAGCTCCAGCTTTGATCCCTGCTGCTATTTTTGTCCTTGGATTTTAGCTCTAAATGCAAACCTTGTTGGATCATGGAAACACTTGTTTGCTACTCCTTTTAGCGACGCTGCTTTTGGTCCCGAAGGAGGTCTCCCCTCAGAAGAACCTGAATTGCACATCCTTGCGTGTGGTGTTGAGAGATCATCACCCTGTCTGTCTCTACCAGCCATTGTTTTTATATTAACTGTATTCTTCCGTGATGTGCCTCTGGCTTCTTTGAGCACATTCGCACACTTTTTAGCTCGGTGGAGTACAGAGAGTATTTCTTGGCCATTTGCTCTTTAATAACTATTCAGCTCTCGTGGGAGGACTGTCTCTCCTGACACGTGTGTACTAAACATTTCCCAGTAATTTTCCATGATGGCAGAGGAGCAGCAAAGAAATAGTGCAGTTGGCTAGTAACCACGGTAAATTATTCCATCCCCACGCCATAAATGTTCGAGATACCTCCTGTAAATCCCTTTTTTTTTTTCCTCTGCTGATGCTCTGGGAATGTACGTACAGCTAGGAATATTATAGTTCATGTAGAATACTTTCAGGTTTGGCTTGTGTATGGTCATATTAGGTAGAGATTTCCAACGGTAGTAAATGTTGATTGTTTTATAAGTATAAGCCAAGAGCTTTGGTTTTTACTAAAGCTTGGGTCATGACTTGAAATTATGCACGAACAGTAATAACGTTGGATGCTTTTGACATATTAGCTGGAGAGGATAATTACCTTTCCTCCTGGAGGCCCATGATTGCGACAACTAAAATTTAATGTGCAATAAAGTTATTAAAGAAATAAATAGCCAAGTCTTTTTTAAGGATATAAAACGCCTATCAACCTTATTTAGGAGGTTGAATGATTCCAGATGGCATCTCATGAGTGTTTGGTTCTGAATTTCTTTTTGTTTACTTGCATGTTTGCCAATATATGGTTAAGTGCTCAAGGTTTTAGGTCCCTGAAGAGCAGCTGTTCAGCCCTTAGACATACAACGTTAGATTGCTGTGCGTGTGAGGCTGCCATTTTTTGAATTCCCCTCAGCCCTGGGCATTTAAAGATATTCCAGTTATTCATTGTACCTGGAGAAGAAAGATCTGTGCGGTTGTAGAATGTGAATCTATGGATCATAAAAAGTGTATCTCTTGAAAAGCTAGTTTTCAATATTAGAGGAAATCTGAGTCAACAAATAGTATGGAGACCAGCCAGAAACTCTTTAATGTGTAATGTTCACAAGGATAATTTAAATTGTCCTTTAAATAATGCAAAAGCATTTCCCCTTAAAGTTGCTAAGAGATTCCCATTCCAACACAATAAAAGCTATTTCATTCATAACATACCTGACATACAGATTCCCTGTTCCCCTCTCCCCAAGTCACATGGTGGATGTCAAGTATGCAACCAAATAATTGCAGGCAAATGTCATTAGTGCTGGGATAGAATTCTGTGGAAAGAACAGAAGAGTTGCTGAAGAGCCAACATTATTTGACCTTGCAGGAACTAGCATAATCTTCATATTTGGGCAATGTTTGGGGCTATTCTTACATAGTAAACGGTAGGTAACATGTTTGAGAGAAGAGTTGAAAACACATTCCCAGAAGATGGAGCAGTTGGATCAAAGGCATAGATGTAAAAAACTAGAATGTATTTTGGGTGAGAAAGTCTGTTTCTGGAAAGTGGTACATAGGGGAATTGGAGTTGGAGTTAGACATGGGTAGATCAGATTATTATTTTTTTGTTATGGAGTGGTATGTGTTCCTTATGTATTTTGAATATCAACTCCTATTTGGATATATTCTTTGTGAATATACAGGGGTGGGAAAAAGTAGGTTTACAGTTGTTCATATGGAAAATAATGCAATAATTAATAAATAATACAAGAAATAAACTCTGTTTCGTGTACTCATAACTATAGACCTGCTTTTACCCACCCACTAATCTCCCATTCACTTGGTTGTATTTTTGTTTCGTTGGTTGTATTTTCCTTTGCTGTACAGAGCATTTTAGTTTGATGATGTTCCATTTGTTTATTTTCGCTTTTGTTTTCCTTGCTTCAAAGAGAAATATCCAAAAAGATATTACTAAGACAAGACTACAAATAAAACACCTCCAAAGTCTCCATAAAGAAGAATAGACTTGTGATTCTCCAAGTCTATAAAGTCTTGTACCTTCTGTTAAAAATGCAGACCCTCACTTATAAAGAAGCAAACTACGCTGATAAAATTTTAGCTTGATATTATAAAAGGTTGGGAAAGAAAAGAAGCATGAGGCCTTTTATTGTATCCAAAAGAAAACTCAGAAGTATCAAAACCTTTTATTTTCGCTCCATGACTTAATAATTCAATTGTATTTTTCTTTCCCCTAAGGAAAAATATCCATAAACAATGATTGAAATGGGTAAATAAATACATTTTTCCCCTGTAACAATCTTACAACAACCGTAGGATCAAATTGAATTTCCTTGATTCCTTAATGAGAAATACCACTTTAACATGAAAGTCTTGCCTTCTGGAGGGGATTATAAACAGTTCAGAGAGCAAGAGAAGAAGAATGTATTGTTTTAAAACATGCTTGAATAAATAAGTGTTTTGCAGATCACTGATAGTCAATAACACTATTTGGAAGATTTGGAGATGATCTGGTTTCCATTAAACATATTTACACTTTCGGATGCCTCATGAATGATGTCAAGCTTTCCTACAAAGGGATGCTAAGAAATGTGAAAATACTAGAGGCCCGGTGCACGAAATCCGTGCACAGGCAGGGTCCCTAGGCCTGGCCCGCGATCAGGGCTGATCTATGAGGCGACCAGTGGGGCGATCGAGGTACTCCCACTGGCACCCGCCTTGGCTGGCCTGGGGCCTGTGGGCTGGGGGCAGCTCCTGCATTGAGCGTCTGCCCCCTGGTGGTCAGTGCCGTCATAGTGACCAATCGTTCTGCCGGTCACTCCGCTGTTCTGTCTGTTTGCATATTAGGCTTGTATTATATCGGATCTAGTTTGGCTGTACTAAGATCATCCTTATCTAAGGGACTCAGTTGACCCGATCTTGCCTTTTGATTTGCAGAGAGCACAGTCGGATGAACTGGAAAAAATTGAAAAGCACGGCCGATCTTCCAAAGACAAGGAAAGCGCCAAGTCCCTGGACAAGCCCGAACAGTAAGCATCTCTTAGGACCGTGCAGCGGCCATCCAGGCCCGGGCGGGCTCACTCCCTTTGGAAAATGCAGGATCTTTTGTTCACCGTTGTTATGTGTGATATGAGCGTGGACATCTGTTTCTCTGAGTTACATCTTTTCCTCTGTACGTGGCTTTCTTCCCTCAGGTTCCTGTATGAGCTGTCACTAATCCCCAACTTTTCCGAGCGGGTCTTTTGCATCCTGTTCCAGTCCACGTTTTCGGAAAGCATTTGCTCTATCCGTCGCAAACTTGAATTGCTGCAGAAGTTGTGTGAGGTGGGTTGTGGTGTGTGGAGAGCGGGCGCTGGGATTCTGATGATTAGTTGTGTTCAGGCACGTTCACATTTCAGAAGAGTTTGATTTCTGAACTAAGAACTCAACAAATGTGAAGGCTAGCCGGCCCACGGAAGAGAACATGTTATGTCTGAGCTTGGAGAACAAAAGCGAAAGTGCACGTAGGACCACAATGCTTGAATGTGGCCATTGCTGATCTTTTCTTCTTCTTCTTTTTTTTTTTAATGTTTTTATTGATTTCAGAGAGGGAGGGAGAGGGAAAGAGAGACAGAAACATCAATCATGAGAGAGACTCATGGATCGGCTGCCTCCTGCACCGCCCCCTACTGGGGATCAAGCTCACAACTCAGGCATGTGCCTTTGACTGGAATTGAACCTGGGACCCCTTCAATCCACAGGCCAATGCTCTATCCACTGAGCCAAACCGGCTAGGGCCAGAATCACTACTTTTCATGGCCCTCAAATACATCGAGCTCCCTATTAAATGTTATTTGAAGGCATTTTATGTACTTTCTGTCGTATTTGGAAGGGTCCCTCAATAACACGTATTGATTCCAACCAAAGGATTTAAGATCAGCTGTACGACTCAACAGAAGGTCAATAGTCTTCTGAAAACAAAGAATCCGTTTTTGGCAGAAATTAGCAATATGAACATTTGAAACAGTTTGTCACAAACCGATAGTACCAATTGTTGTGGTTGAAAAGTAGTAATAAGGTCTTAAAGGCACATTTTCAGAGGATGGGACATGCAAAATCAGGTTAAACGATGAGTTTTGGAAGACGTGAGTATGGATTTTTCAGGGATAAACCTAAATTTGGACATTAATCCTTGGAACTGTGTTTCAGTTTCCCGCCACGATGCCATACGTTCGTGTTGCTGCTGAGGTGGGTACCATTAGGCTGGCAGCAAGGACATTATTTGGTAGTAGCTGTCACCGTGTTGCCGTATTTGTTTCACAGAAATGGCCTAGATTTCTTCCTCTTGGAGACACTCCTCTTCAAATATGGTAACGGCCAATAATAACGTTTGGATGTCACCCCACATGACCAGTGTCAGATGAATATCTGCCTCTGACTTAAGAAAATTCAAGCAAAACTTAGTATCTGAGAGAAATGGCTCTTCATTCTCCTTACAGACTTTGAAGAATGGCCCCGGGGTTATGCAGGTGCTGGGTCTGGTCCTGGCCTTCGGCAACTACATGAATGGCGGGAACAAGACTCGGGGACAGGCCGACGGGTTTGGGTTAGACATTCTTCCGAAGCTGAAAGATGTCAAAAGCAGTGTAAGTATTTTGTGTGAATGAATGTAGGCAAATTGAGGATCGGAGTGTGTGTGTGTGTGTGTGTGTGTGTGTGTGTGTGTGTGTGTTTTACAATATATTTTTATTGATTTCAGAGAGGAAGGGAGAGGGAGAGAGATAGAAACATCCATGATGAGAGAGAATCATTGATTGGCTGCCTCCTGCACACCCCACACTAGGATTGAGCCCACAACCTGGGCATGTGCCCTGACCCCCGTGACCTCCAGCTTCATAGGTTGACTGAGCCATGCCCATTGAGCTGGTTAGTAGTTAGACTACAAGCCAGTTGTATAAATGTTTCTTTAAGTTCCAAGGTTAAACGTTTCTTTATGGTTCCGAAGTAAAGAAAAGTAATGGCCATCCCATATTTGTGATTTAGTGAATGACAATGTTTCCTGTAGTTTTGAGTGCTGTGCCTAATGAATAAGCAGACAGTATTTTAAAATAATTATTTTTTCACTCTACCGTGTCTGCTAATATTTATCTTTGTGGACTCTGAGGATTAATTAATTTCCATAAATTAGAGCGTATATCTATTACCTTCTTCTTTCCTTCCATTTTAAGCAAAACGAAGATGAGGGAAAGTAGTTTGTATAGAAAATGCAAAAAAAAAAAATTTAAAAATTAGTGCCTCCGCATGTTCCAGAAAGGAGGTGAAAGGCTGTTTTTTTGAAGACTATTGGATATGAAACAATTTTACATTTTTTACTGTAGATCTATATACATTGCATCATTTACAGCTGAGTGGATATGAGTTCCTCAATCTCATTGGCTGCCGTAAAAATTTGTAATATGTATTTGCATTTTTAAAGCTCCCGATTACTTGAAATAATGCTTAATTTTTTTATGTTCCTAATCTATATAGTATTAGCTAGACCATCAAACTTACTCCTGGTCCAAATGTGTAGAAATGCTAGCAATATTCATCATCTCAGTGAAGATAGTAGTTATCCCCCTTAATAAAATCCATAAAAATTAATGAACTAATTTTCTGACGGAGGAAAGTAAAAATAGGAAACTATTTATAGTTGAGACTCCACCCTTAAACAGCTGTGCTTGGCATTTGGAGCTTAGATGTGAGCGCTGGGGAAAATAAGATCTTCTATGCCATTCAGCTCCTTAGTTCTAGCCACTCAAATTACTTGAAATAGAGAATTTCATATTTCATTCTAAACGTTCTCCCCTATATCTGCTGAATTTCCTGGGATTTCTTTTATTTAACACTATATTTAACCATATATATATATATATATATATATATATATATATATATATATTACTTACTTTGGTCTTTCTGCCTAGGACAACAGCAGAAGCCTTTTGTCATATATCGTTTCCTATTATCTTCGAAATTTTGATGAGGTAAGACAGTTTTTTGCATATAGGTGTTTTTTTTTGAGGGGGGAGGGGTTAGTCTTTGTTGTAAAGGACTTGGCATTATTTGTTTTTGCGGTTTTGCCACCCCTGCTGCCGTATGATTGTTATCGATCTCCGTGCTGATTGGTTAAAAATGATGTGTTTCTTGCTAATGAATTAGGACGCCGGGAAAGAGCAGTGCGTTTTTCCGTTACCCGAGCCCCAGGACCTGTTTCAGGCTGCGCAGATGAAGTTTGAAGATTTTCAAAAAGATCTCAGAAAACTAAAGAAGGACCTCAAAGGTAATGGAGCGTCTTAAAGAAACTCATGTTTGTGAGTCATGCTTTTTTTTTTAATAAGAGAAGCTAGACTTTTTGATGTTCTTGAACAGAAAGTCTTTTGGAGCCTCGTAGAGCTGAAAATTGTTTAGTATGGCTAAAGGATAAATTTTTTTTTTTTTTTTTTTTTTTTTTTACCAATCATCTTATTGTGTTGTTGTTTAAAAAGCTGGTTATTTGAATAGTCATCTCTTCCATCAGGAGCAAATTTGTCTTGTGTTTACAGCCAAGAACATTTGTGTGTTTTATCTTGTCACTGTTGAAAGATGACCAGGCCCTCCCAACCCTCCCTTCATACACTTGCTCAAGACTTTGTAGCTTGTGAACTTTCTTGGGGACAAAGCATCTTCTTTCACATATGTGGTCAAACAGCCCACGTGTGTATGTCTTGTTGTTAGTTTGCGAAGCCTTATATCATTTTGAAGAGTCTGAAATTGGTCAGATTTCTACCTTAAGAGTAATATTTACACAAAAGTAAACAGTGTACCCTTTTGAAAATTACGTTGTGGTTAAAATCTCTTTTATTCCCTGGTCATGAGGTTTCTTATTGTTATGGAGCTGCAGACAACTCAGCTAGCTAAGCCTCTATCTCACTCTATTGGGCACAGATAGGGAGTGAGTAAATGTACGTGAATTTTCTTTTTTAAAAATATATATATTTTGTTGATTTTTCAGAGAGGAAGGGAGAGGGACAGAGAGTTAGAAACATCGATGAGAGAGAAACATTGATCAGCTGCCTCCTGCACACTCCCCACTGGGTATGTGCCCACAACCAAGGTACATGCCCTGGGCCGGAATTGAACTGGGGATCCTTGAGTCTGCAGGCCGACGTTCTACCCACTGATCCAAACCGGCTAGGGCAGTGAACTTTCATTGGATGTGTAACTACAGGAAAAAAAGAGGCGTGGTTACCCCTGTCCAAAAACCACTCAGATGATGTGATTTTTTAAAGAGATTCTACCCAGTTTGGTAATGCTTATCCAAACTGATTTAAAATGAAATGTATGGGGTCATATATATTCTGGTCGCCGATGCTTTTATGTGGATTAAAATCCACACAATAACATTGCATAAATTGGCTTGCAGTTTCTAAACACTCAGCACCCCTTATTATGAGCCTGACGCAGATTGGGCATTTGTGGGTGCATTGGGTACCCTCAAATATGGGTGTTCATTTACTGAACCCAAGAATGACAAGTTTGTTTAAAATAAATAAATAAAATTATGTTATGTTTGTATAACCCTATGTTATTATGTATTTAAGTATGACTTTTAAAAACAATAAGAGACAAACCATATATAGTATTTATCTTCCTTCAAAATTATGCCAGGTATATCGGTTTACAGGTTTGCTTATTAATATCTCCCTCTCTCAGTGCCAGGGGCATTTCTGGGGGATCAGAAAAATACTTTCTACTTACATTAACAATTCAGTCTTGCAAAGTAGGACTTCATAGTTTACAGGGGAGTGGAGAAAGGAGAGGAATGGCCATCGTACTTCTAGGGAACGTACGTTTGCTTATGATGGGAATGATACCTCACTTATTTTTCATATCTACATGCTTTCTTCCTGTAGTTATTAAATATACAGGTAGCCATGAAAATGGCAAGTTCTCACAAGACTTAGAGCTAGACAGGGAGAACTCACAGACACCAGATAGTGGGTTTGAAGAGGACCAGTAGCCACTGCCATTGTCCTACTTCCTCTTGCACATCGGCCTTCTCCAGCGATGGGGTGGCTCCAGTTGAAACATTGAAGGAGCATCTTAGCAAGTTTTGAGCACCTCAGAGGGTTAAGAAGGTAATGATTTTCACTCAAAGCGTTTACTCCTTATCTGTAACTAGAGGCCCGGTGCACAAAATTCGTGCAAGGGGCTTGGCCCTTGCGGCCCCGCCACTGACCCTCCCCCTCATCCCACTGGTCAGTCTGGAAGGTCGTCCAGCATCCAGTCTAATTAGCATATTAGCTCTTTATTATATAGGATAAGGCCAACTGCTCAGAAAGGTGTATTTCCTCCTTGAGAACCTAGAGCATTTGACTATGATAGTGTTTTCTCAAGTTCGGGCCTAGTGTGTGAACATGGGGGGCCCTAGAAAGGGAGGGCATTCACGACCAAATAAATCTGAGGATTCACCGTGTTCACTGAAAGAAGGGTTAGCAGCAGTTCTCGGGTTTATTTGCCCACAGAGTACCTTTTTTTCTTTTTTTTCCCCCACAGAATAGCTCGTAGGTCCTCTGGTCGGTGGAATGAATACATTTTAAGAAACACAGGCCTCGCCCAAATAGAGTGGCTCAGTGGTTGAGCGTCGACCTATGAGCCAGGAGGTCACGGTTCGATTCCCGGTCGGGGCACATGCCCGGGTTGTGGGCTCCATCCCCAGTGTGGGGCGTGCAGGAGGCAGCCGGTCCATGATTCTCTCTCATCACTGATGTTTCTCTCTCTCTCTCCCTCTTCCTCTTCTCTGTAGAAAGAAAGAAAGAGAGAGAGAGAGAAAGAGAGAGAGAGAGAGGAAGAAAGAGAGAGAGAGAGAGGGAGGGAGGGAGGGAGAGGAAGGGAGAGAAGAAGGAAGGAGGGAGCAGCACAGGCCTGGCTCTGTGTTAGTGACAGAAGCAGGGCATTTCCACTGAGGAGCTTGCAGGGAAGGTGGGGAAATGAAGCTACAGTCCATGAAATAATGCAATCGTGTCTTCTGTGCTTGTATAATGAGAACGGCTTGAGCCATTTACAAGGCTGTCAAACACTGAGGTCTCCTTTAAACACTGACAGAATTCATAATTGAATCATATATATATATATATATATATATATATATATATATATATATATATGTTTGTCTTTTTTTGCTTTTCCAAAATTTGAGGTTTTGTATAGAAAAAAGAAAGAAAGACGTTTTACAACAACGAAGGGAATCTTCTGAGCTCAACCTGAATGAAATTTAATTTCCGGGAAGGACTCGGCATGCGTGCACCATTTCATATCAACGAGGCATAAAATAAGAACCCCTCATTGTCCCTCTTTGGAACGAGATGGGTATAAATAGATGTGATTTGTGCATTCATCTGACTACATGGGAGTGAGATGGGAGATTATTGGGTTATGTTATTTGGATATAATTAGTTTAAAATAATGCCTTTTTTGATAAATGGAGCCTATTAAAACTCATTCCTTCTAAGTGGTTAAATTAGGTGATTCATTTAAAGAAGATTCAAATATCCTGTCCACCTTTTGCCTGAAGCGAGTTGTTTTAAGAAGGAGTTTAAAAATGCAATAATATTTGTAAAGAATGTATCCTGATCGTGTCCATCTAATAAATATCCAATAAATACCGTCTATTCATAATAAGGAAAAAAATAGAATAAATGGTGTGAAGTAAAGAGGTAAGAAATAGGATAGAATAAATTGTGTGAGGTAAAGAGGTAAGAAAAGTCATTAAGACACTCACTTTCTGGCTAAATCACTTCCTCTCAGGTTTCTTAGAGAGTTGACTTTTATTTTCACGGAAAGACTGGGAGAGAATGCTGAGGGCTGAGACATTTGAACAAGACAGCTGACTCTCCTGTTAGCATTTAGAAGAGCAGAACATCCCCTCTGTCTGCTTTCTGTACTTGCTCCCCAGATTCCCACCGCCCTGGGGTGCTCCCATGGCCTTCTGAGCTCGGGGACATGTGGTTGCTTAAGCAACCTGATCTGCTTTGATCTCTTCTGGTTGTCAGCAGCTTTCCTGGACGTGGCTGAGCCAAATGGCGATTTCTGTTCCAGGGCCTGTCTTGGGTAGAAAGCGTAGCACTTGCCACATGACTCCAGTCAACTCAGCACTTACAGAGCACCGAGAAATGAAGTTCCTCAAAGTGGGCGAGAAATTCTTACCTGTTCCCTTCTTCCCTCCCCTCCCCTTCAGTCCTCGGACTTGAAAATGTTTAAAATGAATGGACTCTATCCTCACATTGAAGTAATGTCGGTGTAGAGGTCTGAGCTATATAGGAAAAACAAGTCTTTAAACTTGTTCGCATTGATTTATATGTGTTTACGCCAATTATATTTACAATGGCAAATTTCTGATTTTTTTTGTTTGAGGAAAGGAAGCATGACGTTATAAATTCAGTTCAAAGGCGATCAGTAGCTTCTTTTAAGATCACGTTCTGTTATGATTTTAAAATGAATGTCAGTTCAACATGGGAACATCAGCCAATATTGGAAAAACATAGGACAGAAAAATATATTTATCTGTACTCCTACAGTGAATGATAAATAACCTTAGTATTTTGGTCTGTTTTTATCTGGGGTCTAACCCTCCATGTCTCCTGACTTCTCTTTCAAATTTTACCCCCCTCCCTACCCCTTTTGCTATGATCATCATGCATTCCTCAACATTGCCTTTCAATTCATTAAATCTCTCTTTGACGCTATCCAATCCAGTATTTATATTGCCAGTGCAACTATTTTAAAATCACGATAATTATTTTTTGTTTCCAAGATTTCTAGTATGGTGTTGTTGTTGTTTTTTTTTTTTTTACCATATCTATTTTTACCATTAAATTCATTTTTGTTCTTATTCTGCATAGTATTTCCCTTGACCTTTTTTGTATTTGTAAAGCTATTTTAATATCCTTTTTGGATTTTCATAATTTTTGTTTCATCTGAGATGAATTCATCCTTTATTTGTTAATACTTATAAGCTGTCTTTCTACTCATTAATTTTCTTTGTGGTATTAGAATGTTGATTTAAAACAGTTGTTAGACAATTATAGCCTGTGGGCTCAATGAGGCCTGTTCTTATTAATAAAGTTTAGTTGGAACAGGGCCCTCCGCGCCCGATCATTTATGTTCTGTCTGTGATTGCTTTTGTGCTACAACGGCAGAGTTGAGGAGTTGTGACAGGAACTTATCTATCCATCCGTCTTGTGTTCTCTGTTTTTCTCCCGACCCCCCAAATCCTGCACTTTCGTGATTTTTCCATTGCTTTGACTTGGCCTGCCTTTGGCTAGAGCCAGGCCTTCTCCTGGCAGCCTGGGGATCCTTCCCTGTGGGCACGTTGGGTTTACTGCAGAGTCAGTCTCCACAGGAGTGAATGACTTGGCTCCGATCTGGCCTGGATTGCTGTCTGTCTGTCTGCTCTTGCTGCCCCAGGCACACAGCTGTGTAGGGGCTGGAGCTGTTTCCCTGCTCCTTCCATGGCTCCCGGAGCCTCGTCCTCGCTCTGGGTTAATAGTAGTGTCACTGGTTCCATTCTCTCCCACCGCGGGTCTCCACATCAGCCAAGATCCTTACCCTCCGCCACGTGCCCTTCAGTCACTCCTGGCTTGGGCTCTGCTTCTTAACTTGGGCTTCTCTACTATTTCTGGTTCAAGGAGTTATTCATTTTTTTTTAAAGCATAATGTGTCTGTTTGGTTTTCTTTTTTGATGTCCTCCTGCATTGCTCTGGGTTTTCAAAAGAAGGAAGTTTAGCCTGTTAATGAATTCATCATTCCAGTTGACTGGATATCACTCTGATATGTTATACATTTTTCTCAGTGAAAATTTTAATAGCATTTCCCGGGGGCTCTTACTATAATTTAAAAACCATTTAAGATGGTTTCATAGAAATCTGTCTTATGATCGTGCCATAATTTAATGAGGGATTTGATTCTTGCAAGAAATTACCTCTTTCCAGTTTTGCCTACTCTTCAGAAATATTATGTTGAACATCCTTATTCATAACCTTTTTACTATATTTTCTATTTTTTTCTTTAACATAGATTCTTATCATTCTAATTACTAGATTAGAGGCAATGAACTTTTTTTTTTTTCAGATTCTTGATACTCATTATCAAAATGCTTTCTAGGTAGGCAGCTTAAGAATTTAATGGGTAGGTTATCTCATAATAATCAGATTTATGAAATTTAGATCAGTAAGGAATCAGAGATATTAGAGTCTAATTCTTAACTATCATTCAACAAATGTTTATTAAATCACTGAAAAAAAAACCACATAGATTCTTCCCTCATAGCTCATAGACAGATAAGAGCACCAATGGTTATGTGCCTACATATACCACTGTATGGTCTAGCAGGTATTTTTTAGTTCTGTAAATAAGATACTACAGAAACGCAGAGGAGGTAAGGATTAAATGTACTTGGAAAATGATACCTCAGTTGGACTTTGAAAGATCAGTGACGGTCCATCCAGGGGAGAGAAGAATAGAATTTCAAGCACAGGAAAGGACATAAGCGAAGTCACCAGTGTTGCCACTAGCTGGGCTTTGATTGTCTATTGACCCATGAGGTCAGGGGTTCCTCAGGCTTAAACCTGAGGGATACACAATATTCAGATGTGAAATTTGGCTCATTGCAGCAGAATTTGTAACGAAGGTCTGAACTGAGCATGCGTATGGTCTGAAGAAAACCCCTTTGCTGGTAATTTTGATATGTCTTTTGCTATGCCCCACCCACTCACAGTGAGTCCCATAGTCTGTTTGCTATTAAATTCCCTGCTAAAAATCTCAGGGAATCCTTGACATAAAAATGCTACAACTTAAGAATTCCTGTTCTAAGATATATTTTAGTTAGAAAATAATTAAGAACCAAAATCTTTTAAATGATAGTGCACGTGAGCGTGGCTTATGAAAGAGTGGAAGGGGTGCTAATAGAATCGTTCATGTTGAGCTCTAGTCTTTCTTTTATTATGTTTTTTTAAAAAGATATTTTTATTGCTTTCAGAGAGGAGGAGAGAGGGAGAGAGAGAAACATCCATGATGAGAGAGAATCATTGAGCGGCTGCCTCCTGCACGCCCCCTCCTGGGGATAAAGACTGCAACCTGGGCCTGTGCCCTGACCGGGAATCGAACCGTGACCTCCTGATTCATAGGTGGACACTCAACCACTGAGCCACACCGGCCGGGCAGAATTGGCATTTATTGAGCACCTTTTATTGTCAAGACATTTTGCTTGAAGCTTGGAGGGAAAAGATGAATGATCCATGGGCTCCTGTACTTAAAGAACATATTGTATCATGTAGTTCAGAAGCCAAACATACAAACAGATAATTACACTAGAACATAGTAAGCCTGTTGCTACCTAATTGGTTAGAAATCGCCATTAGGATGGAGTCCTGATGTGTGGAGACTTTACAGGTGAAAACATATATGGAAGGAAACGTTAGCAGGTGAATCTTCCATCCATGGCATGAGATGAGCGCGCCCTTGGCATTGCGGGCGATCCCACGTGACTCAAATACGGGCTGTGTGCAGGGGAGTAGAGAAAGCGATAAATCCACAGGGATACGTACCCACCAGGTCACAAAAGCCAATGTAGCCACGCTGGGCGGGAAGACTCTAAATGGATGAGAGGGATGCGTGTATTTGGAACACAGGGGGTGTGTGTCTGTAGGAGAATGAAGGGGGCCACAGGAGCATTTCAGGAAGGAGAAAAGTCTATTACTCCTGCATTCTTGGCATATCCCTCCTATGAGAGGAGAGAACGCACACCGACTGTACCAGTTTATACGCTTTATAAGGACATTATATTTTATTCTAAACGCACTATCCAGCCACTGAAGGATTATACTTCGGGACCTGGAGTGATAATGATTTATGTCTTGAGAATATTGCTCTGGCAAGCGTAGAATTTGGGAGACTTAGGAAGGAACTTCCATAAAAGATAATAGTGATTTTGACCCAGGAGGGAGCGGGACAAAGGAGATGGAAAGAACTAAACATGTGTTTCTGATTTTTAGGGGCGGTGAGGGTGGTATAAAGTAATTATTTAAATTTTTTTGTGTACTAGGTAATATATAAGTATTTCCTAAAGAATTGTCTCACTCCGGAATTTCCATGGAGTCAGCTCTGTGTAGGTTACTATAATGTTTTTCTGCTTGAGATGTTTATATTCCTTTACATCAGCTTTGAAAAAAGTGTTCTCATTTGTGATATTTTTCCCAAAGCTAATAAGTTTCACCTATCTTTCTTTCTTCTCATCTTTCCTCCCCTCCCTCCATAATGATACACACGCGTACTGGGTTCCCATGGACATTTCTCAGGATTCTTAGACTTTTCATGCTGTAAATCTCTTGGATCGTCATTAAACTCAGTAGTAATTTTGCCCTGTGGAAGGGAGAGTTAATGAGAAGAAAACGAAGTTGTCAATCACTTAATTTTAAGAGCTGATACCATTTATTCATTTTAGGAAAAAAATAGTGAAGTCGTATTTCCTCATTTTCACTAATCACTTACTTTTCGTACCATACTGCCTTGAAAAAAAAGCCCAGAAAACAATGAATTAAAGGTGATTAGTTCTCTGACATTTGAGCTAAGATGCCTTTTATTTCTGCTTCTTGTCTGATCGCTGTGGCTAGGACTTCCAGTACTATGTTGAATAAGATGGTGAAAGCGGACATCCCTGTCTTGTTCCTGTTCTTAAGGGGACTGCTTTTAGTTTTTGCCCAGGGAGGATGATGTTGGCTGTAGGTTTGTCGTATATGGCCTTTATTATGTTGAGGTATGATCCCGCTGTTCCCACTTTACTGAGAGTTTTTATCCAAAAAGGGTGCTGGATTTTGTCGAATGCTTTTCCTGCATCTATTGATATGATCACGTGTGTGTTTTTTTTTTAACCTTTCAATTTGTTTATGTGATGCAACACGTGTATTGATTTGCGGATATTGTGCCAGCCTCGCATCCCTGGAATAAACCAGAGAGTAACCCAAAGATTTTCCAAGAAATCAAAAATCCATAGGGAAAAAATGTGTAGTGTTTTACACTGGAGTGTAATGTTCTGTTGCACGAGGTATACAAGATTTGTTTAGAAAAAAAAAAGGAGAGAAAATGAAACCATTGGAGACTCCATGGCACCCACCATTCAGCATAGATCCTGACTGTGGCATAGAGAACACCATCCCTAGAGCCAGGGCTGCAGATTGGTTCTGGGGGTCGTTCCTGCAGACCAAGTGTGGAGGGAGACCAGTCTCCCTGCTCTTCCAGCTGCTCTGTAGACATCTCACCGACTGCCTTGCTCTTCTCTCAGTAGCTACATGGTTTCTGTTTTTTAAAAATATATATATTTCATTGATTTTTTTATAGAGAGGAAGGGAGAGGGACAGAGAGTTAGGAGTATCGATGAGAAACATCGATCAGCTGCCTCTTGCACACCCCCCACTGGGGATGTACCCGCAACCAAGGTACATGCCCTTGACCGGAATCGAACCTGGGACCCTTCAGTCCGCAGGCCGACGCTCTATCCGCTGAGCCATACCGGTTAGGGCAGGCGTGGGCAAACTACGGCCCGCGGGCCGGATCCGGCCCGTTTGAAATGAATAAAACTAAAAAAAAAAAAAGACCGTACCCTTTTATGTAATGATATTTACTTTGAATTTATATTAGTTCACACAAATACTCCATCCATGCTTTTGTTCCGGCCCTCCGGTCCAGTTTAAGAGCCCATTGTGGCCCTCGAGTCAAAAAGTTTGCCCAGCCCTGGGTTAGTGCATGGTTTCTGTTTCTTAAAAGCCACTCCAGAGTCATGTCCAACGCACGCTGACATGAGAAACCATTGGGTCTTGTAAAGAAGAGTTTCTGATCTAATCAACCTTCTTTGTTCTTTGTGGCTGTGACGTGGCTTCCTTCAAACTTGACGAGGCAGATTTATGGAGGCCGGTAAAACCTTCTGGAAGCTCACAGAAAAGCAGTGACTAGAAAATAGGCAACATTGATTGATTGATGGAGCGTGGAGACGTAGAAGTTACAGCAGGAATATTCCAGTTTCCTAAAACACACACCCCAGAACCTCCTGATCAGGGCTCATTTCCGAGAGTGGTGTGTGATGCCCTTATTTTAATCGGATGGTGATAAGATGATGTTGGCTGTGCCCCTGACCTGCCAGTCTGGGGATTGAAACCCCTTTTCCAGTGGAAACACCAGAGAGGCTTTTGTTCGTCCTCTCCTCTGGCTAGATTTGTCTTTGTATTTGAGAGCCTCACTCATGCTTTCCACGGTTCGCCCTTTTACACAATATAAAACCTTTTTGGATCAGGAAGGCCTTTAAATTAAACAAAAGCCTACATGGTTGGAATTACTCAGTTGTGCCAACTGCCTTTAACAGATTTTAAGAAAAATATTTGGATTTGACTGTAATGCAATTTTCCAGGAACTCTGTCTCATGTTATGTTTTTAATAATGTGACTAAATGACCCTTTAAGTTGGTGAGAGCACGGTGGTTGGTATTTAAAAAAAAAATTCACATAGTCACCAGTTTTGAAGATGATAATAGCCAGGATGATGTTATGCACCAAAATGCACTACAGTTAGGTGAAGAATGGGCTCCAACCTTATAAATTTCCTTATGCAGCGTATTGATATACTAGTATATCATTGAATATACAAGTATGTCTATAAGAAGTGCGCATATACAAGTCTATACAGACTCTAGAGCTTGACATTTTGTTTCTCTAGTTATCCAACAGGTTTTTCCTTCTGAATATAATGAATAAGGCAACAGCCACCCACAAATAATTGTGCACATTTTATATCACAGTGAAGAGCTTTAGTCATCTGGGTTGGGATTGGGGGCACTCGGGTTAAGATTTACACGCTGTTATCTGTCACCCACCGCTGGAGGCTTAATGTCCAGATTAAGGAAAGTCGTGGTCGTTGGCATAGTTGAAAGTACTTATTTCCACACAAGGTTTTAGTGCTTCCTCTGAATTTCAAACACTGGGCACACAGAGGTGACCTCAGGGAATGCAAATTATAATCAGAGATAGGTACATGTCAGCAATAAATGCAATAAGATAACATCATTAGTAACTATCATTTTTTGAGGACTTCTTACCTATCAGCTCAGTGCTTAGTGCTCAAGTGCCCAGCCTTCATCAGCCCGATTTCTAGTTGAGGAAGTTGGGGCTCAGATACTCTAAAGACTAGCTCAAGACCATGTAGCTACTAGTAGAACCAGACCTGAATGCAGATCTATTTTATTTGAATCTCTCCTTTTATCTTATATCTTTCACACAGGCTCTGTAGAAGAGGGACATACAAAGTTCAGGGGTTGGGGGATTGGTCATACGTGAACCTTGCTGAGATAGTTGTGTATGGATGGACAAATCAAAGTTCAACCATTGATCATAAGGGGATAAGAGGATGTGAGGCGGATGACTAGCATGTACAAGGCCTGGGGACTTTCCAATAGAGAGGCCATTTCCAGATTAATGAGGGGTTCGTATTGACAGGAGAATCCAATTCCCTTTTCTATTCATTCCACAGGTAATTGTCGAATGCCTGTTGCCTGCCAGCGAATGTTTTAAGTCCTAGCAGAAAGAGTGGGGGAGCGAGTAAATAAAGAATGGTAGGAGTGGAGGGGCCTCATCCGTCCTCTGAGAGACTGGAATTCTGTGACTCACTGCAGATCTGGACTATCTGTGGTGATTCTATCAGAACTATTTGAAAAGCAGACTCCAGACATGTCATTCCACAAGGAGACCGTGTAGAGAGACAGAGGGGTTTCTGCTCAGGGTAGAGTTGAGGATTCTAATCATGACAGCAGCTCAACGAGGGAAAAGATGCCTGGAGAGATAGGAATGGCCGTCACTCGAAACTCCGAGATCCATGACAAATATCTTCTACGGCTTCCAGAAGGAGGACAGGAAGTGAGATGAGGTTGCCAGTAAATGACCTGAGAGTTTTTCTGGATCTAAAACGCCTCTTGGTTCCCCTTGTGTGTAACGAAATCTACTCTAAGTAGAGGGGGAAAGATAGAAGCAATAGAAAAGAGAGCGTTTGCTTGCGTTTATATTAAGAATACAGTTTATAGGAGCCAAAATGTAATTGAAACTATAATTTCCCCTCTTTTTAAAAATATGTTACCCCTTCTTATCCGCTGTATCTTCTGTTGTTTAAACATTGCTGAGTAAAAATGCAGACTGCAGACGTGGTCCAATTGAGAAGACTTGGTCATGGTTAGACTGTGGCCCATCTCTGCTTTCCTAACCAATGACCTCCCCCTCTCAGGCACCAGGCCCATTAGATGACCTTGTGCAGGCTGCTGGTGGGAGGGTGTTCTTATGGCTGCGTAGACCTCCAGGCAAGCTACAGCATCAAGAAAAAGGGGACAGGCATTACTTCCATTTTCTAATAAAAAGTGTGAAATTGAACAATCGTCACTAACAGTCAAAATATTAATCTTTCTTGACTCAGGTTTCTAAGGTCTGAAAATCAGACCAGGTGAGAAATTGGATTTTTCCTCTCCTTCCCATCCTTCCCCCACTCCTCCCGCCCCTGCCCCCGTGCTGGCCTAATCTACTAGATACTAGCCTACAAGTATTGTACTTTTCTCATTGCGATGGAAAAAGAATTAATGAAAAACCATCTATAATAAAAAAGCATAATATGCTAATTAGATCGGATAGCCAAACAACCTTCCAGACGACCTTCTGGACGAAGCCGGGGCTGTGAGGGCTGAGCCCCTTGCACAAATTTCATGCATTGGGCCTCTAGTATAGGACAAGGCAAGCTCCCTGTGGCCGGGATTTTTTTCAGGCCAGTTCTCTTCTGTTCGTGGCAGTAATCATAGTGCCTAGAGAGGGACCTTGAACACAGTCGGTAGTCAGTCCATATCTGTGTCTTAGAGCAGCGGCCGCCAACCGGTGGTCCGTGGACCACTGGTGGTCTGTGAGGTCCAAAAGGTTAGCGACCGCTGTCTTAGAGGAGTAGATTGGGTAGCAATTAGAAGCTACTCAAAGGCCTTTGGGTCTATTTCTTCATGTGATTTTGCCAGAAAGAATTCACCAAAACGATTAGAAGGGCTGATAACCTGACTTATTTCCTTTCACTGATGCACCGTTTCCCCTCTAATATAGGAATGTATATACATTTAGAAAACTCATCCATTTAGGATACGATTAAGTATATCTGATTATCCATCTGTAGACATGAAGGGGCACAGAATTTCCGACTCCACCCTAAAGGAAGCTGACGGCTAGCCCTTCCTCACCATCTCGCTGCCGTGTTTCTGACAAGTAGCCCCCTGCTTTCAGAAATGCGAACTTGGGAATAAGCCTGTATTAGGAGTTAGTGGATAATAACAACAGTGATGATGATAGGAAATGCCGGGCACACTATTGGGACACTTTCCATCTCTTCACTGATTCGATCCTCATAACAACACTGAGAGGCAGGCCTGGGCCCTCCCTTCTCCTGATGCGACGGAGGCTCAGAGTTATGTATCTTGCCCCGGTGACACTCTGTGGAAATGACCGAACTGGACTCACAGACTCTTTTTAAAAAATGTATATTTTTATTGATTTCAGAGAGGAAGCGAGAGGGAGAGAGAGAGATAGAAACATCAGTGATGAGAGAGAGTCATGGATCGGCTGCCTCCTGCACAGCCCACACTGGGGATCAAGCCGGCAACCCGGGCATGTGCCCTTGACCAGGAATGGAACCATGACCTCCTGGTTCATAGGTCGATGCTCAACCACTGAGCCACACCGGCTGGGCTGGAGTCACCAACTCTTACGGATGTCTTTTCACAGTCCCCTCACGAAGCCTTGCTTATAGACTTGTCATGTCAGCATTTGGTGTTTCCAACGTACGTGTAGGACATATGTCCGTTACGGTGGTTGACAGGACAGTCTGGCTTTATGAGGTTTTGAGGTGGTTTGGACGCTCCATCGACGGCGCCCTAAGCAGCGTGTCTCTCTGATTGCAGCCTGCGAGGTGGAGGCGGGGAAAGTGTACCAGGTGTCCCCCGAGGAGCACGTCCAGCCCTTCAAGGAGAACATGGAGCGGTTCATCATCCAAGGTACACACCCGGGGGGGAGGGGGTGCAGGGGGGCTTGCGAGTCCTTCCTCATCAGCAGAGGCAAGGAGGCGTGAGACAAACACGCACTGGTTTCAAAGGGATCGACAGCCCAGAGAAACACACTGTGTTTGACCCTGAGTCATTCAGTGGCGAGAGTCTCGCATTTGCTCAGCCTGCTGCTTTGTGAATCAAGTTCATTATTATCATTGTTCTTTCACGATGAGGAATACAATAGCTATTGGTGAAATAGCTTATATCTTGAAAGACTTTAAAATTGTTATATGCTTTTTAAATGGATTTCAGAAAGGAAGGGAGAGGGAGAGAGAGAGAGACACATCAATGATGAGAGAGAATCATGGATCGGCTGCCTCCTGCACGCCCCCTACCGAGGATGGAGCCCGCAACCCGGGCCTGTGCCCGTGACCAGGAATTGAACTGTGACCTCCTGGTCGATGCTCAGCCACTGAGCCATGCTGGCCGGGCTGATACTTTTTTGATAGAAAATGACATGTCCTTCTACGTTTTGATAGAAAATTACATGTCCTTCGCTAGGGTTATGACCTCACTTCATCCTGGCATTTATTTGGTTTGTCAAAATATTGCATCCAAAAGCCAAGTATATTGATGTTTTTCAGATCTTCAAAACATTATATGCAGTTTTTAAAATAAAGTATGTACAAATTTCTCTGGATATTTCACACCTTTTTTTCTTCAAAGAGCTTAAAAAACCCAATATTATCTCACTGGCTTTTCCTATATTCCTTTGAGTTAAGCAGGGGTGAGAAATTTCAGAAGATGTTAAAGAAACAATTTGTTTAAAGAGGGAAAAAAATGTGTTAAAAGTCTCGCTGTTTGAAGTCACCGAAACTTACAATTATTTCCATGCGTTCGCTACTCAAAACCTTTCATCCTTGGAACGTTCCATCTCTTCTGGAGATCAGATTGGTGACATGTCATGCTCGGGGACAGTTGTCGCTGTTCAGGAATTCTCGTAGAGGCCTACATGGTGTGAGGCTGGGGCCGCGTACTGCTTCATCCTCTCTTCGGCCTGGTTTTTATACGTTAAGTGTCATTAATGATGATTTACAATGAATGAGGCATGCTGGAATTTGATTAAACATTAAGAACAGCTTTTTTTTTTTTTTTTTTTTTTTTTTAGATAGGAAAAGACCATTTAGTCATTTAATAAAATCATGATGACCGAAAGGGAACATGAAACACGAAACAGAATATGAAAGAGATTCATAAATCAGAGTGGCTGTCATTTCCAGATTTTCGGGTCCTCATGACTCGGAGTGGAAAATCTACCCACTGATTCCCAAATAGTCCTTTGACTGGAATCATAGCCCTGTAGTTACATATTAGAGGACCCTGTACGCTCGCTCCATTCTTAACGGTGAATAAAAATGAGTCTTGCTTTTTCCATTCAGTGTGGTTTTAGCATCAAGAACATGTCATTTGAGAAAACTATGTAGGTATGGAATTTTGTTGTTGTTTGTGGGAAGAAAGGAGCCCTAATGCTATGATTCATTTAAAAAAAAAAAAAAGAAGTCAACAATTTGCTGGATTTCACATCTACAATGTTGGCGAGTGTCACCCATATAGTTGTTCACATTATTTATGGTTTATTATCTAATCTTTGCCATCTGTATTTTGGAGTCCTGGCACTGAAATCTTCTGTATAACTATATCTGAGTCATCTTTTGCATGAATAACAAAGTTACATTTTTAAAAAGATATATTTTATTAATTTTTTACAGAGAGGAAGGGAGAGGGATAGAGAGTCAGAAATATCGATGAGAGAGAAACATCGATCAGCTGCCTCCTGCACACTCCCTACTGGGGATGTGCTTGCAACCCAGGTACACGCCCTTGAACGGAATCGAACCCGGGACCCTTCAGTCCGCAGGCCGACGCTCTATCCACTGAGCCACACCGGTCAGGGCACAAAGTTACATTTTGAAACCCAGATGGAATCTCTCGATGGAGGATTGGGCCTCATACAACAATGTGATTACTGAGTGGGTGTGGTCACCTGGGAATTCTGGGGGAGAATGACATCATCAGGATGGACAGAGACACCCCCATAGGTGTTAGCATTTCGAGAAGAGAGGTCAGAGGAAAACCAAGAGAGGCTTTTGTAACGGAAGCTAGAGCTCGGAAGAGTTTCAGAGAGGAGGGGGGAGTCGTTAGAGTGGGACCTGCTCGTGGATGGGACATTTTTTGGGGGAGGGAGGTTGGCATGGGCAAACATCAATTTCCTGAGCTTTCACCATTTAAGGAAAGTGAGGAAGGTCAAGGGTACCGCTCTGCAACATTTTGGGAAGTCCTTGTGCGGCAACTACAACTGATGCCTAAGTGTTCCATTTAAGCGTTTAATCCGAGCCCCTATACCTTAGCTAGCTCCAGTTTACGTCGACATACACGATTTTATGTTTGCACATGTGTCACTCTTACGCCCATGTTTGTCTCTCCTGCCCCCTTCCTCTCTCTCTACAAGTCAATTAAACACCTTAAAAAAATACATCTGTTATAAAATTCAGGTATATAATGGGATGTAAGTCTTTCTTAGTATCACTTTCCTCCGTTTTAACCACGTTTATATTTCATTTCTATCCTTCCAGAGATAATCTATGCATAGAAGCCGATTAATATGTACATGTAAATTTGTATCTATATATATTTTGCTAGTGAATACATCCTCTACATGTTGATTTCCCCCCTTTTACATTTTTATTAGGAAGTATTTTATATTTATTTACATTTTATATTTTTTATATTTATCCTATATCTTATAAAATGTAAAAGAATATATATGAAATTGTTGTATATGTATACAACATACAATTTTGTATGTTTGATATTCATTTTATGTACGACACAAAAATAAGTATATTTCATTATTCCTTGTACTCTCATTGTTTGCTGTAACTATATTCTATCAAGCTGCCACAAACATTGAATTAGTGAATACTGGACCATTGCTCCTCGTTACAAACACAGGGTTAGGTTTCTTTAAGCCTCTGGCCATGTTTCGGTCGCGTTTTCATCATTTGATCCACATACTGCCTTCTGTGTGCCCATGTGTGAAGATATGATACGTACTTATGAAATCATATGCCCTTATTTAGTACATACCGCTGATTCACTGACATTGAACTCACCGCCGGCAGTGCTGTCACTCACACCTGCATGGAGCGCATCTAACACGTGGATTTCCTCCGTGGCGCCCGCCCGGCCCTCTTGTTCTCGTGTCCACTGGACAGCACCGCAGCCACTCGAGCAGTGGGAATGACAAAGCACAAAGGTGCTGAAACGTGTGTCACAAGAGACTGTGAAAATGACTTACAGTTTGGGAGCTGACAGAAGGAGCTAGAGCCTCGCCTTGCTCAGCGGCAGCTGGCCAAGGGTTGGTCCGGCGACTCAGATTTTCCACCGCACAGGCCCGTGGTGACCACAAAAGCTCTAGAAGGATGGATTTTGGAATTAAAATGAATTTTAGTGAGTGGACACGTTCAAAAATGTGGAATCCATGGGTAATGAGGATCAAATGTCCACTTGAAAGGCATACATGTTATAGATAACAGAAAGGTCATATATGTGTGCATATATTTAACCTAAATGAGATCTAAAGAATTATAATGAAGTGAATAGTCACGTACACCCCACTCGAGGAGCAGACCTTGATCAGTATGTCCAACTCTTTTATATATCCTTCCCAATCTTGTGCCTGCATTCTGTCAGACATGGCCACTAATGTGAATGTCGAATGTATCATTTGCATACTTTTTAAAAAAAAAATTATTTCACCCATTCATCCTTTGACAACCATCAGCTTGTCCTCTAGATCTGTGGATCTGCTTCTGTTTTGTTTATTCATTTGTTTTGTTTTGTTTTCGATTCTACATATAAGGGAAGACATATGGTATTTGTCTTTGTTTGACTTATTTCACTTAGCACAATATACTATAGGTCCATCATGTTGTTACAAATGGCAAGATTTCATTTGTTTTTACTGCTGAGTAATAGTCCAATGTATATGTCTATATTCATATATATGTGTATATATATATATGGCATTCTGACATATGTATTCATATCATTTTTATCCATTTACCCATTGATGGATACCTAGGTTGTTTCCATATCTTGGCTGTTGTAAATAATGCTGCATTGAACATTGGGGTGCCTAAATCTTTCCAAATTAGTGTTTTTGCTTTCTTCCAGTAAGTACCTGAACTGAAATTTCTGGGTTGTATGGCAGCTCTATTTTTAATTTTTTGAGGAACCTCCATACTGTTTCCCATCGTGGCTGCACCAATTTACAATCCCACCAATGGCGTAGGAGGGCTCCCTTTTCTTCACATCTTCACCAGCACTTGGTATTTGTTGGTTTTTTGATGATAGTCACTCTGACAGGTGAAAGGTAACTTCTTGTTGTGGTTTTGATTTGCACTTCTCTGATGATTAGTGATGTTGAGCATCTTTTCGTATGTTTTTGAACATCTGTACGTCCTCTGGAGAAATGTTTTTTAGGTCCTCTGCCCATTTTCTTTTCCTCACTCGAGGCAAAGAAAACACCATGCTTTTTATTGATTTTAGAGAAAGGGAGGGAGGGAGGGAGGGAGGGAGGGAGAGAGAGAGAGAGAGAGAGAGAGAGAGAGAGAGAGAGAGAGAGAGATTGTTGAGAGAGAAACATTGATCAATTGCCTCCTATACACACCCTGACTGGGAATCGAACCTGAAACCTTTTGGAAAATTGTATGAGTTCCTTAGATATTTTGGATATTAACCCCTTGTCAGATATATTATTTGTGAATATCATTTTCATTCAGTGGTTTGTCTTTTTGTTTTGTTGATGGTTTCTTTTCCTGTCTTTGTCTGATTTTGGTATTGAGGTGATATTGGCTTCATAGAATTAGTTCAGAAGCAATTCTTCCTCTTGGATTTTTTTGGAAATCATTTAAGAACTATAACTAGTAGATATTGATTCTTCTTTAAATGTTTGGTAGAATTCACTTGTCAAACTGTCTGGTTTTATTTGGAGTTTTTTTAAATTACTGTTTCAGTTTCTTTGTTAGTAATTTCTATTTCTTTCTGGTTCAGTTTTGGAATGTTGTTGAGTTTGTTGGCATATAACTGTTCATCGCATTCTCTAATGATTCTTTGTATTTCTGTGGTGTCAGTTGTAACGTCTCTTCTTTCATTTATGATTTTATTTATTTGGACTCTCTTTTCTTCTTGATGAGTTTGGCTCAAGGTTTGTCAATTTTGTTTATCTTTTCAAAGGACCAGCTCTTATGTTCATTGATCTTTTTAAAATTTCTATTTTATTTCTTTTCTCTCTGATCTTTTTACTTTCTCTTTATAGGTTTGCCAAAAATATAAATTGTAAACATTTTATTAGTTTTGCAAATTTATGAACTTTGTATAAGTGGAATTGTAACTGTACGCTGCTGTGACTTGCTTTTATCTCCATTGAACATTGTTCTTGATATTCCTTCATGTTTGTGCACATGCCTGTATTTTGTTAATATTGATTTCATTGTAGGTCTATACTACACCACAATTTATTTCTCCTGTTTTTCCTATTTTAGCTAAAAGGAAAAATGCTTTAGTCCTGGGGTACATGCATATTCTCTTTTTTAGTGCCTAGGAGAACAAAGATTTGCTGGGTTATAAGGTTTATGAATCTTTTGCCTCTAAGGTAAAGCCAAATTACTTAATGGTGATGAATTCCAACCTACAGTTATACCAATAGAATTTCAGTGTGTCAGATCCTTGTAAGCATTTGGTTCTTAGATTGGCTATATCTGTTATTTAAAATGGTATTCCATTGTGGGTTTCATGTGCATTTTTCTGATTATTGATTAGAACTGGTGGATTTTCATATGTCTAAAGTCTGTTCTATGGACCGCCTGTTGAGTCTTTTGACTGTTTTCTGTTGCTTTGCCTTTTACTTACTGAATAATTAGGAGTTCTTTAAATTGTTACAAACACTTCTCTCTCTTTGGACCTTGTCTTTTCATATTTCTTACAGTGGCAGTTGATAAGCAGAAGTTCTGTATTTCCAAACAGAAAATTTTATCAGACTTTTTCTTAATGGTATTAATATTTGCCTTATTGAGTAAATCTTTTCCTGCTGTGTGTTTATAAAGACAGTACCCTATATTTTCCTGTAAAAATGTCTCGGTTTTGCTTTTGCACTTAATTCTTCAATCTACCTGATTTTTATGTATGTACATATTTGATGTATGTACAGTCTGCAAAAACAACTTTTTTCAAACAGATAATATTGTTTTAGTTGTTTAGTACCATGTGTTGTTAAAGAATTCACAATATACCAAAAGTGTATGAATTCACAATATACCTACATGTTTACCTCTAACCTTACTTATTGATGCCATACGCCATTCTTTGCCAATGTTTTCGTGTTCACTTGTTTTTTATAGCCAGTACCATCTTCTCTGCTCACCATTCCTTTACTAGTATGTTATGCCTTCCTTCTGAGGTGGTTTTTCTTCTTTCTGAAGTTCAGTCTTCAGAAGTTCCCTGGTGTGAATCTGTGGATTGAAAACCCTCTTTTTTTTTTCCTTGTCTGTGTGGAAATCTCCATCAGCCCTGTTTTGGGGAGAAAGGTTTGCTGATGATAAAACTCTGGGTTGCTATTCCATTCCTTCCCGCATTCGGGATGCCGTGGACTCTTAACCTCCCTTCACTGCCTGGGCAGCTCTGCTCCGGTTCCATTTTCATTTCTAAACTAAATTTATTTGCAGGCTGTTTCTGTTTTTTATTTTTTCCCCTTCTATTTCTATTTCTATTATTTGTTTGGGCTCAACATCAGAGGGCACTGCCAACCGAGAACTGTTTTAAAATGAGTTAGGGTCCCCCTCACTGTGGATGGAGGCTCAGGGCAGTGTGATGGCCCACGGAGGGCCACGCGGGGAAGGACACATTCCTCAGTGTCTCTTCTCGTGGGGGCGTGGGGGTGGCTTTCTGTTTTCTCTACCCCGAGGGCGTGTCTCTTCCGGGCGCTGTGGAGGACTCCAGGCCTGTTCCCATCTTCCTGCATGGCCTGTCCAAGGACAGTCTCGGGTTGCTGGGTGGAAGGGTGCCCCCAAGGCAGTGCTAACACCTTTTGAAGTCTTGCTCCTGGTTGTTTTGACTGGTTCAGAGGATTTTCTTTCTTTTCCAGCCAGCTCAGCCATGCGTTACATTTTATTTTAATCCAATACCTTCATGCACTTTGTTGTAAAACTTTTTGATGTCGAGTTCCTAGGATGGTTGCAAATAGAGGCCTCCCTTGGGTATTATTCTTTTTTATCAATTAAAATAGCTTCAAGATCATTTTGTATCAGTACATTCTTCTTAATGGTTTCGTAGTATTCCATTGGAGAAAAGCAGGAAAATGAACTTGTTTATTTCTTTGCTCATAAATCTTCTTTCCTAGAGCATTGCTTTGAAGACAAAAAGATTAAGAGAATAAATGCGTACATTTTTCATAGTACGCACTTGTACAATACATACATTCCTTAATGTTGAGCTTCAGGATCAAAAGCAATATCGGCCTTGTTCTTGATGCCTCTTCTTCAAAAATGTATCTTTGTTGTTGAAAGTATTGCAGACGCCCCTCTTTCCCCCTCACTGACCCCTTCTAGCCCGCACTCACCCCTGCCCCAGGCCTACACCAATCTATTGTCTGCGTCCATGGGTTTTGCATATTAAGTCCTGCGGTTAATCTCTTCCCACCCACCCACCCGAGCCCTCCCTCTGAGATTCAAAAGTCTGTTCCATGCTTCTCTGCCTCTGGATTTCTTTTGTTCATCAGCCGATCCATGACTCCCTCTCATCATTGAACCTTCCAGGAATCAACCTTTATTTCTTTGATTCCTTTTTGTTTCTGTCTATTTATCTATTTTAAGGCTAGGGCATACGATTACCTTTCAGGCCCAATTCTACAGGAGACTTTTGGCATGGATAATCCAATGCCCCTGAAGGGGCAACTGGTTAACAAGAGTGTTTTCATGATTCTGTTTCAGCACTTTGGGGCACGTAGCAGGTCTTCTCTAACAGCAGTCATCCGTCCCCTCCCCCAAACCTCTGCCCCCACAAATACTTTCTGTTGGTTGCTGTCCTACTAAGTTACTATACTGATGCAGCGATGAGCGTCTGCAGTCACTTGTCTGGCTCCGGCCTCTGTTGCAATGTTAAATATTTCTGCTGAACTTGGCCCAAAGGACTGTGAGTAAGGAGAGGCCCCCACGGACAGGCGCCCTTGCATGAGGGAGGACCACATATTCCCAGGTAATTGGAGACAGAGTTGATTTTGACTAATATCAGATGGAAGGCAAGTCAAGAACCCTTTCATCTGCTTGTCGGAGCCCTCAATCTTTTTATTTAAAGTGTTAACTAGTTTTTGTTTATAATTATCTATGAGTGTGCATTTCGGTTGCTTTTAAGTGCAGCCAGTATGGGTTATTTTTTTAGACAAAGGCAACGCCTTTCTTCTGAGTCATTGAAAGTTGTCATTCGATTGCAGATTTATTGCTTCGGCTTTTGAGGGTTTTGACGCACGGCTTCTTTGGACAGTGAACTTGAACTCAAGTGAATTTTAAGTCCTTTATACATGTCCAGGCAGGGAATGAATATCCGAATTTCTTTTGCCATCTTTCTTCCTTCTTTCCTTCCTTCCTTTCTTTCCTTTTCTAAATCTATTTTTATTGATTTCAGAGAGGAAGGGAGAGGGAGAGAGAGAGAAACATCAATGATGACTGAGAATCATGGATCGGCTGCCTCCTGCACGCCCCCTACTAGGGATCGAGCCCACAACCTGGGCATGTGTCCTGACTGGGAGTTGAACCATGACCTCCTGGTTCATAGGTCGACAACCACTGAGCTATGTGGGGCTTGGTTTTCCCTTGAACCAACTGTATGTGCTTCTAGAATTGCTCCTGGAAGCAAAGCATTTGAATGCAAGGCAGCCCAGATCAGAGCCTATAAGACAATCTGTTTGTGTTGGAGAGTCTTTTCAAAGTAAAACGATGGAACATTTATTCTGTTGTTCAGAATGGCTAATGACTTCCCCGTAAGTGCATGTAAACAGTCTAAAGCACAAAAAGGGAAAAGGTGGTGGGGGGTGGGGAACCCCTCAGCTGCCAGCTCAACCGGCCCCTTTTAAATTCTTAGAATCCTGGCCGAGAGTGGCCGCAGGACACTGGACTGTGGCTCTGCAGATACTGAGCAGACTTCGAGCAAATACCGTCTTGAGGTTGTAAAACATTAACCAGCCCAAGCTGGATTGTTGTGTGTAAGGCAGCGATAGAGACGCTTTGACAATTCCTGAGTGGCATGGACTGGATCTTGTGTGCAGCTCCAATTCTTTGTAATTAACTTGCTCTGCTCCACTTTGGCTTCTAGTTTCTCCAAATGGCCAGGAGTGTGACCCAGAGAGCATGCTTACAAACCAGGGAACTTGTATGCATATGTGCGTAACCCAGGGACACAGACAGTGGGGTGGTGAAGGCCTGGGGTGGGGGTGGGGTGGGCTAGAGGAGGTCAGTGGGGGGAGGAAGGGGGGAATATGTAATACTTTCAACAATAAAGATTTAAAAAAAGAGACCATGTCTGCTTTCACTAGTCCAGGCTTTTTATTATTATTATTATTATTATTATTATTATTATTAAACTTTTTGTTCTATAGCTCAACTGATTTTCAAAATGTGTCACAAACCATTAGTGAAGCATGAAATTAATGTAGGGGGTCACAATTAACATTTTAAAATCGAATAGAATAGACTACAAATATTACAGGAAATAGTATTTTTAACACTTTTGTGTCAAAAATCTTTATGTGTATGTGTGTGTGTATAGTATAGAAGCACTAGGTAAATTCCTAGAATGCTACTGATCAAAAAGGCAAAAGTCACTGCCATACTTAACTTTATGCGATGGAGTTCGATGTTATTTTAAACTAGAAGCCCAGTGCACGAAATTTGTGCACGGGTAGGGTTCCTAGGCCTGGCTCGCGATCAGGTTCGATCTTGGCTGGCCTGGGGCCTGAGGGCTGGGGGCAGCTCCTGTGTTGAGCATCTGTCCCCTGGTGGTCAGTGCACATCATAGCGACTGGTTGTTCCACCGGTCATTTCGCTGTTTGGTCGATTTGCATATTAGGCTTTTATTATAGAGGATAATTTGAAAATAGTGATGTAATCTCTTTTCCAAATTTGACCCTTGGGTTTATGTTTGGCTATCATTCTTTCTTTTTAAATAAAAATAGTGGCAAATAAATGGGTCCATAATCACCTTCCCACTTTCAATGAATGGGGAATGCTCGTGTCTTATCTTGTTCCTTTGTAGAAATAATCTCGGTACCTGTCCATCTGTGTGGAGAACACTTAGGGAGAAGGTCCCATACTCTTTCTCTTTAGTTTTTTGACTTGGTTTTTGTACCTTTGCTTGAAATAATTATTTTCAACTAATTATTGGTATTTAATATTCGACAAACACAATAGGCATGCATATGAAGCTAGCTAGTGTTTTGCTTTCTCAGATTCATGTGACAGATTTAAGGAAATTACTTAGAATCTAAAAATTTTAATTGGTTATATAATATATTTTATCTGTATCAATCTAATAGTATTAATTTAATGAAAATTAAATATAATCTATTCAATTATATCTGTTTGTAGATTTAAAACAAACTTCTGATGAACATATTTGCATTAATAATAATGAATTATAATATATTTTATATTATTTGGGTCATACTTGCTTGAGTGAGTGTAATTATTTGTCACTTACCTTTTTCTTTTTTTGTATTTTCAGCTAAAATTGACCAAGAGGCAGAGGAGAATTCACTAACAGAGACTCATAAATGGTGAGAAATTAAGTACTTTTCTGTAATATTTCTTTTCAGAATATGCTTATAAAATCCTTAGTATGTTTTATCTCAAGGAACCAGTCAGTAGCTCCATTTTTATTTTCAAGCAGAGGAGGGAAAGAAGGTGATGTAACAGTGCACTTTAATCTCACATTGAATTCTGGAATTTTATATTTGCGAGTCTGGATGATGTATAATCCTGTTAAGTACCAATATATTGTGAATAGAGTAGCCCCTTCACTTTTGAAGAGGGTTTGGAAATACAAGAGAAAGGAAGGTAGCAGGAATCTGTTCCAAGAAAAAAGGGCGAAGTGTTTGATGATCGGGAACTATTGCGTTTCCACATTCAAAAGTGGAGACCAGTTAGAAAGCCTGGGTTTTCACGTGTGTACCCCCCCAACTTCCAGAAGGGAGATTGCCAATCATGGGGAGCATAGAGAAGGATCTCAGAAATCTCCCTGCTCTGCCTCCATTTTCTCCTCTTCTTTTTTCTCCCTGTATTAGTTGGGGTTCACCAAAAAAACAGAACCAATAAAATGTATATGTGTGTGTACATGTGTGTGTGTGTGTGTGTGTGTGTGTGTGTGTGTGTTGTGTATGCACACGGGGGGCGGAGGGGGGCAGGGAGAGAGATGCTAAGGAATTGGCTCATGGTAGGTTGGAGATTTTGGCAGGAGTTGATGTTATAATCTTGAGTCTGAAAGCATTCTCGAGACAATCCCTTCGTACTGTGGAACCACAGTTGTTCTATTCTTCAAGCTGTCAATTGATTGGATGAGACTCACCAACATTATGAAGAGTGATCTGCTCTTCTCAAACCCTACCGATACCCATGCTCATCACATGTAAAAAACACCTTCACAACAGCATCTACCCTGGTGTTTGGCCCCACCCTGGTTACCATTGCCACCCACGTTAATACATGAAATTAACCCATCACTCTCTCTGAAGAAATCTGATTACATTTGTGAGAAAATGTAGGAGAAAGAGTTTCTTTGCCATTACTGATTTGGCCGGATCCTGTAGGTAGGATATCACATATTTTGTAGGGGTTGAGTTGATATAAAATATTGTGCTCAGCAAATTGGTAAAAGAATTTGACCAGTTTCTTTTTTTTTTTTTTTAAAGATGTTTTTATTGAGTTCAGAGAAAGGAAGGGCGAGGAAGAGATGGATAGATGAGAGAGATGATGAGAGAATCATTGATTGGCTGCCTCCTTTAAAAGCCTTGGCTGTTACTACATCACAGCAGAAGCCAAAAGAAATGGCACCAACGTACCAATTCTGTGGTAATTGCTTCGCTAACTTAATCTGCATCCTAGTACCAATCTTACTTTAATTTTTGAAGTGAATACATTCGTTCTCTATTTAATTTTAATACCAGCAGAGGCAATTTCAAACAACCCGTAGTAAAAGGCGAGAAAGAGTGGTGGAAGGAAGCACATTGGTAAAAGAATTTTTTAAGTCGCAGATTTTTAAAAATACATGCTATTCCTGTGTGTGATATTGCTTGAGTGGTATTTAGCCCCAGCCAGGATTGCGTAACCAATGAGTTGAAATGGAAACTTTCTCTCTCGTGCAAAATAAAGACACAACGAAGGAGAGAAACAACGGAATGTCGGTTCCAATGGTTCCGCAGGGTATGTCACTGTTCATTTGTCACGGGAGGGAAAGTCTCTAATCCACCCTGAAGGATGCGCACATAGTTCATCATGGGCAGTGGCTTTTAGAGTGTTCGTCTGTAACGTGTTTATCCCAGGAATGGCCTTCTGGAACATGGATAAGATGAAAAGTGAAATGTTTAGTTCAGAACAGGCATATTTTCCAGGATCGTTCCGAGGAACTGTCCGGAGATGAACAGAGAGACTCCAGGTCTGTGTTTATCGGGCCGGTGCTGGCGGGCCAGGCAGGCTCCAGCCTGGTATTAACACCGAGGGGACGTGCCATGTCTTTGCAGAACCCCCAAACAATGACATCATTCCCTTCCCAACGCTGATAAAGTCAAACAAAGCTGAAGCTTATTCTCCCGTTTGGATTTCTTCGTTGATGCCTTTGAGTCCTTCCCCCGAAGACGCAGCCTCTTTGGGGGCCTCGAGGAGGGAGGCTTCCAAGGGTCAAAGGTGAAGGCTGTAGTTCACCCCTTTCCCTTCCAGGCCACGTGGTCAGCGTTCGGGGCAGCACTTCTTTGTACAAAGGGGTCTTCTTCTGTAGCTGCATTGTTTAAAGTTTGATAAAACCCATTGACTTTCATCCAGCAGGTGTGGCTCAGTGGTTAAGGGTGGACTCATGAACCAGGAGGTCACGGTCCGATTCCCGGTCAGGGCACATGCCGGGGTTGTGGGCTTGATCCCCAGTGTGGGGCGTGCAGGAGGCAGCCGATCAGTGATTCTCTCTCATCATTGATGTTTCTTTCTCTCTCTCTCTCTCTCTCTCTCTCTCTCTCTCTCTCTCTCTCTCCCTTCCTCTCTGAAATCAATAAAAAATGCATTTAAAAAGAAAATAGGAGAAGAATGTCAAGGTTACCTGATGGCTTAGCTCACCAAACAGTGCTATCTCCTTGAAGGCATTGTTGTATGTTAAGAAGTCATAGGAGATGGTCTCTGTAGATATGGACCAAAAGTGGAGCACCCTTACTTTATGTTTCAAACTGCATCTGTGTCCTCAGAAATGTTAGGGTTCCAAAGAGTCTAATCAGCTTGCAAATACTTGTGCAGAGGTTCTCGCCGTGAGCTCCGCGTCACTCTTAGAAGAAAGGTATTCCACTCAGCATGGCAGTGCTATGCAGTTCGCAACATGCCAGGAATATCTTGCAAATAGTGCTGGGCTAGCGAAGCTGACATTTATCCAAGCCCCGAAAGTACATTTTTCAAATGCCAGATGCTGTCTTTTTCCAGCCCCTGATCTCGGCACTGACCTCACGGTGCAGTGCAGGTTTCCATGGCCATCGATGTGGTTCGCATGAGTCATGCTACATGCCTGCTGGAGAGAGAGCTCTGTGATATTTCCAATCACTATTGTCACAAAAATGAAGAGTTGATCTTCTGCGCTTATTGTATCGATATCTAAGATGTGGAATAGGAAGGCTTTGGGGACTTAGCCTACCGGTTCTCACAATATTCTTGTGGGGACTGGGTGGGGTAATGAATTCATAGTGTCCGTTATGCAGATGAAGAAATGGAGAGAAGTTTGCTTCTGTTAAATCACTTCCCCAGTATCAGGGAGCGAGGTAGCACAGAGCCAAGAATGGAATGCAAGCCACCTTACAAATGGAACACTGCGTGTCTATTGTGCAACTGTAGGATTCAGTTAGGAAACTTGAAAGCCAAAATGAATGAAATACTGGTATTTGTCAGAACGGCTTGCTGCTAGTTAAGTCTGTGGAATCATAATTTATAACTCGTTTCTTATCATGTTTCTGCCACTCAATTACCCTGTCAGGAGAAAACTAGCAATATATGTTAAAATACTTTGTAAATTACATGCTAAAATGTAAATACAACTGTATACATAAGATATATTTCCCAGGTCAGGTGGGGCCTTTAGTATCAAAATTATTCCTAATAGTTTCTTTTTTTAAAAAAACAACACACATTTTTATTGAATTCAGAGAGGAAGGGAAAGGGAGAGAGAGATAGAAACATCAATGATGAAAGAAAATCGTTGATTGGCTGCCTCTTGCACGCCCCCTCCTGGGGATCGAGCTCACAATCTGGGCATGTGCCCTTGACCGGAATTGAACACAGGACCCTTCAGTCCACAGGCCAACGCTGTATCCACTGAGCCCAACCAGCCAGGGCTCCAGCCATTTCTTTAAAGCGAGGTGCTTCATGGTCAATGTTGCATAAGTCTGCTGTGCTGCACCAACACCAATGCTGTTTACAGGGTGCTGATGGTATTTCTAACCCCGTACATCTGTGATTTTCAGTAGCCATATGAGACAGAGATACAGACCACCAGTTCCTTCCAAATAGAACAGATTTCCCACCGGTTTTAAATGTCTCTACCCCTCTTGGTGGGCTCCACTCTTATTCGCAAGGCCCTCCTGCCTTGATCGATCCAAGATGATAGGTCTGAGCGTAAAAATACTGTTCCGTTACTTTCGTCTGGTTTCTCACCGGCGTCATTAAAAGGAACAACAACACATACGCTTGATATTAATATCAGCTCTTTTTGGCTAGTGCATTTCTCCCTCCCTCTCCTCCTTGGATCTGGGACCTGCCGCCAGGTCTACCAGCTGGCCCCCGTATTTTCCCAATGAATCCAGTTTTGACCCCTGCTTCCTGGAGAATTGGAAATAACACCAGTAGGGCCATAGGGAACCTGAGGAAATCCCTTGTTCCAGCACCATTTGTGGAAAGGATTGTCCTTCCTCCATTGAGTTGCTTTTGCTCCTTTGTCAAAAACCCAGTCAACTACGTTTGTGAGTCTACTTCCGGGCACTGTTCTGTTGCGTGGATTTCGGTGTCTATTCTTGCACCATGGCCTTGCTGTCCCGATTACTGTAGCTTTAGAGTAAGTCTTGAAATTGGGTAAGGTGAGGTCTTCAGCTTTGGTTTTTTCCTTCAGTACTGGGATGGCGATCCCAGTCTCTTGCCTCTACAATCAATTTTCTTCATCTTAAAAAACAAAACACTGTTTGGGGGTTTGCTGGTTTCTCTAATTATTTTCTGTTTTCAACTTCATTGATACCTGCTTTGATTTCTATTATTTCTTCTCTTCTGCTTGCTTTAGGCTGGAACTGCGTGTTTTGCTTCATTTTCTCTAAGGTGGAATCTTATGCTGTGGATCTTTCTCTTTTTTTTCTAATGTAAACACTTTCCGCTATAAGTTTTCATCTACGCTCTGCTTTATCTGTATCCTGTAATGTTGACAGCTCGTATTTTCGTTTCAGAAACTTTCTCATTTCCCTCGAGAGCTTCTCTTTGACCTATGAATTCTTCAGAAATGAGCTGGAGGTGTTCCTATTCATCTTCCTGTTATTGATTTCCAGTTTAATCCCATCGTGGTCCGAGAGCATACGTGGTCTGACTTCATTTCCTTTCTCTCTTCCCCTTCCCTCCACATAATTATGAGATAACACAGGATTTTCATCTAAATTAAAACTGATGTCAGTGTGTCAGCTTCTTCGGGGACAGCAGACCGGCCAGAGTGGGTTAACCACCCTCACCCTTTCCTCCCTACTCATCTATGCGCTTTATCTCACTTCACTGAAGAAAGTTTGTAGTAGCTCCTGCCGAGAGAATTCCCTTACTTTCATGGAATCGATGTTAATTTCTTAGCTTTGACGAATGTACTGTGACTGTGAGATGTTAATATGAGGAGAAGCCGAGTGAAGGCTATATGGGAATTCTCTATCTTATGTATTCAACATTTCTATAAATCAAAAATTAATACAAAGTGAAGCTATGAAGTAGATGAACCTGAGATCCCATAATTGAGAGTTTGATGAAGGATAAATGGAAATAATATATTGAGTTCCATTTGCATAGATTTAACCTAAAGGAGTAAAAAAATAAAATAAAATAAAAAGCTCTGTTAATGATTTCTTATTTTCAAGTTAAAATAAGCAGCACAGTAGTGGGTCCATTATTTTAAGGGCATAAGGATGAAAATTGGTAAAAATTAGAGGTTTCGGTCAGGGATCCCCAGAAGACAGTAGTGGGAGGGTGGTCCTTGAAGCCAGTTTCAAAATGAGTGAGGACACAGAAGCATTGAGTCATAGACCATCTATACATAAATAATGGTGTCTTTCAATGAGTCTGCGTGGCTGAGAGAAATATTTCTGAATGAAGAAATCTGAGTATGCTTTAAGGATCAGGAGAATAAGCCAATAGTAAGAGAGTTTAGACCAGCGCTTCTCAACCTGTGGGTCGCGACCCCTTGGGGGTCGAACGACCCTTTCACAGGGGTCGCCTAAGACCATCAGAAAACACATATATAATTACGTATTGTTTTTGTGATTCATCACTATGCTTTAATGATGTTCAATTTGTAACAATGACATTGGGGGTCGCCACAACATGAGGAACTGTATTAAAGGGTCGTGGCATTAGGAAGGTTGAGGACCACTGGTTTAGATGTTGGAAATGAGAGGCAATGGACTTGATACTTTCCTAAATAGAAAGTAGCTGTGGGCGGGATAAAGACCCTGCAGGTGAATAACTAAGGATTGATTTAAGGTGATGGATGTTCTTTTTCCCCCTTGGAGGTCAAGGTGCCATGATGGAGTTATAGAGCGTGAATACATTTTAGAGTGGTGAGAAATGATGTCAATGAGTAACATGAGATTTTTATGAAAGGTAGAACTCAGGGCATGAAAAGAATAGAGGTCCATGACAGGAGATGGGAGGGAAATAATGGCCTTAGCATTGCTGACCGTGGTGGTTGTCTGGTTCCTAGTTTTAGGGATCAGCGTGAGTCTCAATTTACATGGTCTCCTCAGGGCCAATTTGTGCCTGAAAACGTGTCACTTGGATTTTTAAGCTTCTCGCCCATGTTTTATAGGAGCCGATAGTTGATCTTATGTTGAATTCCTTTTTTTTTCTCTAAGAGCAGTTGGCTGTTTTGAGATCATAATGACCCTAAAAGGAGACAGACCACAGTGTTTCATTTTAAGAGAAAAGAAATACCAGCTTGTCCTCTTACCAACCTGGATTCCTCTGATGTCCTGTTGTTTGGGGCAAAATGGTTGGCACGAGTGTATTCTTGGTGCATTTTAGAAACCGGGGAAGAGCCCTCCGAGGCCTTTTAATAATGAGCGAAATGGATTTATTCTTCCTTTTGGGGCAATAAAATATATTATATTTCCTGTAAGTTCCGATGGGGGCGCTGGAGGAAGGAGGAAGAAGTGAAGATGTTGATTTAGGATCCCCCAAAATTGCAGCTATTTGTGGAAGGCTTTCCCTGAAAATAGAGCTTTCTCTGGAGACTTTACTTTGTTCTGGAGAATAATATTACAGAACCCAACATTGCACAATAAAAATGGCACAGGCAAGGAAAGATTTATGATGATGACCCTGGGCAGTTCATTGAAACTGTTATGCTCTCTTGGCTTCTTGTTTCATAGTGAGATGCTTTATGTCCTCGGTTTGGACTATATGAGCTAAATTAACTCACACGTGTGTAATTCTTACTGGGTGTCTAAACTCTCATGTAGGCCCTAGCTGGCTTGGCTCAGTGGATAGACCGTCAGCCTGCAGACTGAAGGGTCCCAGATTTGATTCTGGTCAAGGGCACATGCCTGGGTTGTGGCCTGGATTGCGGGCTCAGTACCCAGTCGGGGGCGTGCAGGAGGCAGCTGATCAGTGATTCTCTCTCATCATTGATGTTTCTCTCTCTCTCCCTCTCCCTTCCTCTCTGAAATCAATAAAAATATATTTTTTTAAAAAACCCTCTCATTTAGTACCTGATTTTTTAGTTGTTAAACTCCAAAAGGACCGTGACATTGAGAAGAAAGGAAGGATGATCACAGAGCGAACAGGAAGGCACCCAGGCCCACTTAGACTGACTGGTGCAGGACTGACCTGCGGCAAGGCCCCTGGGATCATGGAGTCTGTGTAAGAACCAGCCTCATCAGACCCTTTCCTTGCACCCACCAGTCCAAATATAGAAATATCTCAAAATAGCCTGCACGGCCCTTGGCAGTTGAGCCAGGGAGGGAGACTTGAGTCCCAAGGCTTGTTGCCATTAGCATTAGAGAGAAATGACAGAGTGGCCTGAACCAGAGCTGGGAGATGCAACAGAACCTCCAACAACTCACATCTGAGTGGTGGTGTTCGCTTTGCTGATAACTGCAGCTGTGCTGGCGGTGGGAGGAAGGGGGCGTAGAATTCAATGGATTCACCTCTTTCCGCAGACCTCTTCGCTCCGCTGTTGACTGTGATATGTCTGTTAAGTAGGTGCCAGGAAGCTGTGTGTGTGTGTGTGTTCATGTGTATGCAATACATGTCATGGAGTATGAAACAGTCAGGGGACGTTGAGTCAAGAATAAAGGATGTAGCCCTTTGTTACCGTCCACCTCTTCTATGACGCCAGGGTAAAAGGAGATGTTTTTCTTTCTCCATAAGCGAAGTGAGAGGAATTCTCTTGGCTGGAGTCACTGTAAACTCTCTTCGGAGCCAAGTGAGATAACGGAGTAGATGAGTAGGGAGGAGAGGGTAAGGGTGGTTAACCCACGCTGGCGCTGGCCTGCTGGCCCCGAGGAGACTGGCATGTTGGCATCAGTTTTAATTTTTATAGAGGTTCTGTGCTGTCTCATAATTAAGCGGGGATATGGGAAAAGGAGAAAGGACTCGCCCTCTTTAATTCCTCTGTGTGAAGAAAGAGTGCCCGGTCCTTTCACACTCTGTGAACTCACCGTGAAGGCTGAAGGGGAAGCTTTCACGCCGCCTTCACTGGTGAGCAGTAGTAAGAACCATCCCTGACGGGTCTGATGTGCCTGGCAACGCCACGAACCACGTTACACACTTATCTCCTTTAAGCCTCACAATCATCTGATCAGTAGGAAGCCTTGTCCTCATTTTAGAAATGAGGAGATGAAGCTTACTGAAGCGAATAAAGTCCGCGTAGGCCCGCTGTGGGCAGTACCAGAACTAAATCTTGACCCTTCCGATGTAAAGCTCTTGTCTTAAAACCTCAGGCTGCTAAGAGGCCTAACAGATTTCTTCCACTACAGTGTTCCTAAAAACCAAACGTTTTGTCCCCAGAAGTGTCTAGTGTAGTTGTTCAGTAGAAATCATTCTTTAAGCAAATATTTATCCCACAATTCCTCTGTGCCAGACACTGTTTGGGTGCTGGGACTGCAGCAGACAACATAAAAGATAAAAGCACCTCATCGAGGATTAATTATAGCAGAGGAAGGCCAACGGTAAACAAGTAGACCAGATGGCCAGAATTTCTGGTGGCAGGGAGTACTGTGGGGAAAAGTCAAGCAGGAATATTCAGGGAATCTATGTTGCGATTTCACTCTGGCTCTTCCTAGATCTTGCTGAGTAAGTGATGTGTGAGCAGAGATCTGAAGGGGTGGGAGGCAGCCAGGTGGATGCCTGAGTGAAGAGTATTCCACGCAGATGAAGGACCAAGTATAGAATGCGAATGTCAGACCCTGTAAGGCCAGATTGATGGGAGCAAGAAGCCGGTGGGTGAAGATGGTAAGGTATTATTACTCCACTTGGAGTGGAAAGTCTCTTTGACGTCAGTCAATAAAAAGTAAAGTAATAATACAGATGCTTCTGAAGAGTAGCCCATCTTTAGGTTACTCACCTCAGATTGCTTTAGTGGGGTACATTCTTTTTTTCTGAAACCAGGATCATTTCTGGAGCAACCTGCCACATATCCATAAGTCCTGTCTTGTGTTGTTTCGTAACTTGTAGTAAAAAACAATATCCAATGCTTTCAGGTTGTTGAAGTATACATATTTGAACATTGTCATGGAAGAGTTTACATTCTTTTTTTAAAAATATATATATATTTATTGATTTCAGAGAGGGAGGGAGAAGGAGAGAGAAATATCAGTGATGAGAGAGAATCATTGATCAGCTGCCTCCTGCATGCCCCCCCCCCCCTGGGGATCCCGCCCACAACCCAGGTGCCCTGACCAGGGATTCAACCATGACCTCCTGGTTCATAGGTCAATGCTCAGCCACTGAGCCACACCAGCCGGCAGAGTTTACCATTCTTGAAGTAGATGCTTGAGAGCAGAGTGGTTGTTCTTATGGTGATTCAGTTCTCAGAGCAGCAGTCAGTGCCTAGAAGCCTGTAGACTGAGGCACAGCATGGTGAATTGCTTCGTTCAGTGCCTTGACTCTTGTGCGAGTATTTGTTAATCTAATAGAAATGCTCTTCAAGGAAGTAATTGAATAGCATTTGCATTTTTCTGTGTGTTCCTTTTAAATTAAATTCATTGGGTGACATGGATTAATAAGATTATATGGGTTTCAAGAGTACATTTCTATGATATGTCATCTATATATTGCATTGTGTGCCTACCACCTAGAGCCAAATCTTATTCTCTCACCATATAATTGGCCCCATTTACCCTTTAGTACCCCACCCCACCCCACCCCCTTCTCTTTGGTAACCACCATGCTGTTGTCTGTATCTGTGAATTTTTGTTTGTATTTCATGTTCATTTGTTGCTTTCAGTTGTATACCCTATATATGAGTGAAATCATATGGTTCTTAACTTTTCCTGTCTGACTTATTTCGCTTAGCAGGATATTCTCAGGGTTGAATTTTTCTCTATCTTCACCCTGCCATTTTTGGTGCCTGGCAAACCTGCTCATGAACTAAATGAAAGTAGGAGTGCCCTCATCTGCTATTCCTGCAGAGTAGGTGCCCGCAGAATGGCGGGCTGAAGTTCAAGGTTCTCTCTAGTGCTTGACCAAGGCTACATCCTGTTCACAGATGGGAAGTAATTGATAGTAGTAACAGGCAATACAATATTTTAAAAATATTTCATTTGCAGAGAACATGCTTCTCCATACAGATCATCACTTGTGGCAAGAAAATGCTATTTTAGGATAATTACTGGGACCTCTCTTGGCTGTAATAAAAACCAAGTTTTGAGTCATTCTTTATGTGTACAGTTCCCAGACAAAGGCTGCCTTAAAAACAGATGAGGAGCTTAAGAGAAAAGGATTCTCATTTGGTTGTATGTCCGCTTTTCAAATAAGGAAATAAAAAAATCAAAACTATTTTCATTATCTGCGGAACATAACTTGTGGTCACAAACAATATCCAATGGAGTTCTTTCGAGCAACAGTCTAGCCTTTTAAAAATATTTTTAGAATGCCATTTTAAAAGATGCTTATAGCCATTACTTTTTTGTACTAACCTTATGTGTGTGTGTGTGTGTGTGCATTTGTAATTTAACAAATTCTTTATTATGAGAAATTTAAAACGTGTGCGAAGGTACACAGAATGTGCAAAGATCCACCGTGTACACATCATCCAACCTCAACAGTTATCCATTGGTTTCATCTATACCCAGTGATACTTCTACCCAGTGCCCTTTCCATATGTCAAATAACCCTTTTGAAACTCCTCTAAGCTTCATGTGGTTTTTCTGTGAATAGCCGCTGCGTGGTCCCTTCTGAAGACAGTTAGTCTATTGTCCCTCACGGATGGGTCCCACTCACTGATGGGAGAGTTTGTCAGCATCTCCTGGGACTCTTTCTTTTCCCGCCTCCCCCAACAATACAGGGAGCCAAATAGCATAGAAGCCAAATAGTATATAATACATATATTAGTTTGGGGACAAAATGACTGATACTTCATTTGTTTAGATGCAGGGGTGGGGAATGTCCGGCCCACGGGCCATGTAAGGCCCGCAAAATCATTTGGGCTGGCCCTGCCAAACATCTGATTTACTAATTAAATGTTTGACCAAATATAGCAGGTTGCTCATTTTGTATGGCCCTCGAATGATGTTATAAACCTCCAATGGCCCTTGGCAAAATAGAGGTTCCCCACCCCTGGCAGAGGGTAGAAAGAAAGTGTACCCCACCACTCCCAAGACGTCCCAACCAGACCACAGGCTCACTTCTGAAATAGGTTGGACACATCGTGATTCATTTGGACAATAGAATTGGACCAGGGAGAGTTCTCAGTGTATGGAAGGTTCTTGTCAGTTGCTCCCGTCTGCGTCCAAAACTCTAACATGGACCCGTAAGAGAACTCCTGTTGGGGCCCGGAGAGTTTGTGTCCTCTTGGTCATAATGACTGCGCATGAATGAAATCACCCTTTGGACGGGAAAAGAACAGCCCATATTGGAAAGTAATCATAGCTCTTATGCTCTGTGTGTGTATCTGCCTTGACAGGTTTTTAGAGACCACAGCCTATTTCTTCATGAAACCAAAACTTGGAGAGAAGGAGGTGTCCCCGAATGTCTTTTTCAGTATCTGGCATGAATTCAGCTCTGACTTTAAAGACTTTTGGAAGAAGGAGAACAAACTTATTCTACAAGAGAGGTAGGTGTTGTGTGTGTGTGTGTTGTGTGTGTGTGTGTGTGTGTTCCTTGGGCACGATGGCATTTTCAAACTGGTGTTTTATTAGGTGTGACACCGCTAGGATTGGCAACGTTCATAGCCTGAATGAAAAATTAAATGGCCCTCCACCCGGGGCAGCAAGTCTAAGAGGTGCGGAGATTTGGCAAAACGTAGAGTTTGAGTCAAAGTGTCAGCGTAGAGGCTGGGACACTACAGACAATGATTAGGGTGGTGGTTTGCCAGGACACCTGTCTGGTAAAACAACTTCTGTGGTGAGGAAACAACATTCAAGCAGACTGTGTAGGAGTTGAGCAACCCTGCTGAGATGACCAACTCACTGAGGTCAAGAGACCAATAGCAAAGACTAAAGGTAAGAAGAGTTGGTTTTGTTTTATCTGTGCTCGATTCATGGGATAATGTCAAAATTTCACTCTTTGTATAAAAATTTCTTCCAGATGTCACCAAGAAACACATGATCAGTGTTTCCTAAAATAGATTTGTATTGATTTCAGAAAGGAAGAGAGAGGGAGAGAGATAGAAACATCAATGATGAGAGAGAATCATGGATCGGTTGCCTCCTGCATGCCCCCTAGTAGGGATGGAACCATGACCTCTTGGTTCATAGGTTGACACTCAACCACTGAGCCACACCGGCCGGGCCATGATCAATATTTTTTTTAAAAGCTTTCAGGATTCTTATAGAGTTATATCACCTTTCCTAAGGCAGAGCTTTTCAGGAATGAAGGGAAACTTCTCCTCTTAAGAATTCAACTAAAGTCTCTGTCACTAGGATTATGCAATTCCATGGAGGCATGCTAAACATTAATTCAAGAAAGAAATCTAGTTCTCCCAGGACAACATCCCAAAATAGCTGGACCTGGTAGGAGAATGAAAAGGGAACACAATCTATACCATAAACCAAACACTAATATCAAAACCACGTAGTATACTTTCCAACATCCTTGCATGGACAGTGACTTTGCTTTGCATCTTTAGAAAACTTACATCCTAAGGATGCATTTAATAGATCAATTGTGACATTGCTACGGGTTATGTTTAAAGCGATGTCTAACTTAATCTGCTGGTTTATTCGACATTGAGACAGGTAGTCTTTGATGAGCCTGGAGAAAGCAGAACTGCTCCTCTACTTAATTGCACAAACATATGGCAATCAAGTCTGGTTTCAGCCTGACTGAAATCGGTAATTAGGGGGAAAGAGTTGGAATGCTGGGCCTTCAAAGGTGAGGCATTTAATTGGAGAGCATCTCTTGTCATGTTAACATTTCCGTTTCCAACATTTGTCGTCAAGGGAGCTGTCTGTTTAGATTGAAGTCCGTTGTTGTCAGTGTAGAAGAAAATGACCGCTTTCAAAGCAATCAGCGATACATCTGAAGAATGGGGAGAAAGGAAGAAGGGTTATGATCATGTGACGATGTATTTGTTGGTCACTGAAGTGAAGGATTGCCTGAAGCACTGCTCTGCTTCGAGACTCCACTCCCAGACGGCATCCCTGCTCCCACTAGTGAGAGTGAAGCTTTAGAGAAACAGAAAATGTTTTTTCCACGCTTAAAAATTTGGGCCCTGGACAGTGTTGCTCAGTGGGTAGAGCATCCACCTGTGGACTAAGGGTCCCAGGTTTGATTCTGGTCAAGAGCACATGCCCAGGTTGTGAGCTCGATCCCCCGTCGGGGGTGTGCAGGAGGCAGCCGATCCATGATTCTCTCTCATCATTGATGTTTTCCCCTCTCTCTCCCTCTTCCTTCCTCTCTGAAATCAATAAAAACATATATTTTACAAAAGAAATATTTCTTCTTGAAAACAAAAATTGGGATCCCAGGTAATGGCAAACATTTGACTGAGACATGTTGTTAGTCATTGTATTTGACAAAGAACAATTAGCTCACTTGGTTTTGCCCCCTGAAGTCTGGTTAAGATTTAAAAGCGACTGTGATAAGGCATCAAACTCAATTTTAAAAGGAATCAACTTGTGAGAGCATGTGCTGAGTATGTATGTGTAGTGGAGGGTGGGGGGTGTGTAGAGGGAGCCAAGAATGGACCACCATCAGGGCAAATTAGTATCTCATAGCTTGGGTTCTTTGGTTTATGTGGAAAACTACTGCTTACAATTTGTTTCTCCTTAAAAGGATCTTTAGCCCGGCTGGTGTGGCTAAGTGGTTGAGCATTGACCTATGAACCAGGAGGTCATGGTTCAATTCCAGGTCAGGGCACATGCCCAGGTTGTGGGCTTGATTCTTAGTGTGGGGTGTGCAGGAGGCAGCCAATCAAAGATTCTCTCTCATTATTGATGCTTCTATCTCTCTATCCCTCTCCCTTTCTCTCTGAAATCAATAAAAATCTATTATAAAATAAATAAAATAAAATGACCTTTAAGTTATTATCATTGTTGTCATCATCATTTAAATATTATGTACATAATATCTCTCATATGTCTACTATAAAATCACTTCCAATTCTAATGCTCTTAGAGTTTTATGAGCTATGATTTTGCATTTTTTAAAAAGTAAAAAGACATTGCAGAGCCAAAAAAGAAAATCCCATTATGCCTAATATAATTCCCTAAAATGATGTAAGACATTGTTTTGCAATTAGGGCTTTCTAGTTACAGCTCTAACATTATTAATATGTAGATACACCAGAGGTCTGTCTGCTCTCTCTTTTTGAATGTTATCTTCTATGAAGACTCTGGGCATTTTTATGTTATTTAACTTCATTCCATTTTGATTTATTTTGCTTTGGTTTCCTGAGTCAGAGACTGTCGCAAAACCCTTAAGATCCCTGATGCCCTGAGTGTCTTTCTGAGTTTGAAAACTTTATTCCATCAACGTCACCTGTCCTTTCATCTTGCCGAGTCATGTTAAACAGTCTCTAAATAATCCATCAGCCTTGTCTCTGTCTTGTCCCGCGTGGGCCTGGCCGTCTTCCACTTCCCATTGATCACCCAGTGTGCCCCTTCCTGTAGGGATCGAAGTTGGGCTGGCACCTGCGTGTCACACTCTATATCCAGATCAGAGAAAGAGCGCCTGGCCAACATGTCTCCACAGCTCATTGATCTCTCTCTCTGGAGAAAGGCTGGGATGCCTCCTTACAGAGTCCTTCCTCGAATGATTGAAAACTTGATGCTGAGCTATAGAAAGTCCTGTCCGGATGGCGGTGTCGCACAGAGGGAGGGTCATGCTTAAAGGCACCACTTCTGAGTTGGCAAGAGGGCTTGTGGTCCTCCTGTCATAGCAGGAGCCATGCCTCCCATCGAGTTGTATAGAATTAACCAACCCTGGGCATGTGAGAACCCCAGGCTCAGAGGGGAATGGAGGTGAGCTGCTCCCGGTACACACTCAGGAAGCAGGCTTGCTCTGTCCCTTGGAGAATTAGGCAGATCCAAGTTTCCTGGCTTTTAAAAAGGAAATCCCTACTAATTTTGAGAATAATGTCCTCGATGAGGACAGAAGTTTGGCTGTGCTGGTGGAGACTGTAACTGTTTTTGCTTTGAGCACAATCAACCCAGGGTCATGAACTCACTACCGTCCCGTCATGGGCGTCATGGTGTTCTTCTGCCCCTGGAGTGGTTCTGGAGAGGAGCTGGGAGATGAGCTGATTGGAAGTGGGCCCTGGAGAAAAGGGCAGCCTTCAGCATGAGAGAGGGCTGCCTGCTTCCTCCCTGAGGGGGCCCTGGTCCCCTGAGTTCATCAACCCGAAGGTGACCTTGGTCTCTGCCACATTAGGAGTACTGGGGCAGCAGAAGGAAGTCAGCTTGATTCTAGAGTTCATCCTAAGCGTGTGTAGCAGTAACCAATAATGAGATAGGATATAAGGGCGGTGGTGTTTTTAATAAACAAAATGAAATATAATATGACTAATATACTCATATTAATGAATTAGTATTTTATATTTAAGCCCTACTAATATTTTCTGTTGTTTTTTTTAAAAAAATAATATGGACATCTAAGGTAGATTTACCATCACTGAAAAATGATAAAACCTAAACTTAGGTTAAGTTTCATAGACATTTTGCTCTTTCTCAAAATGATATATTGAATTCTCATATGATATAGGCCTTGTGATAGTGTGGTTTATAATGAGGAAATACACATTTGGTCTTCAATCTCATTCCTGCGTGGAGCTCCTAAAACCCTTGGAATTTCCTAAGTGGAAAGAGCAATAGCGGTGTCTTTGCTTGACTCAATGAGATGACTTCAGAATGCCTCTAGGTATCTAAGGATGGCCAGTAGAACCAACCCTGTGATGAGAGGATTGGACTTTCAGTTCCATTGCGTTGACTTGGTGGGCGCAAAAGGGGAGGGGGATGCTGAACTAATTACCAATGACCCATGATGTAGTCACTCATGCCCATGTAAAGAAGCCCCCGTAAAACTCCAAAGACTGGGATTCAAGGAGCTTCCAGATTGGAGGGCACATGGGGATTCGGGGAGAGTAGTGCATGCAGAGAGCATGGAATCTCCATACTCCTTCCCACCTACCTTGCCCTGTGTATGTCTTCCATCAGGCATTCCTAAGCAATATCCTTTTATAATAAACCAGTGATCTAGGAAGTAAAGTGTTAGAGTTCTGTGAGCCATTCTGGCAAAGCAGTCGCACCAAAGGAGGGTGTTATTAGAACCTCTTATTTCTAGCTGGTTGACCAGAAGCACAGGTGGCAACTTGGACTGCACTTGGCATCTGAAGTGGGGGAGGGGCAGTCTTGGGGGACAGAGTCCTTAACCTGTGGGGTCTGACGCTAGCTCCTGGGGGATGGTGTCAGAGTTGGGTTAATGGCTTGGTGGTGTGGGGAAAAACACACTTGGGAACTGGTGTCAGAATCGAAGACATGCATTTAGAATTTAAAATAGCTAGAAGTAGATGTTTGTATGTGAGAATCTCATCTTTAAAATATTGTACTTATCATCATAAATTTACATAAGCCACATTTTACAAAAAAAAAGCACATCAGAAATAAAAGCATATTTACAGTAGATCCTAATTTTACGAGATGGAATTATTTTTAAAAATTAACCTCTTTGATTCAAATTCCTATGGCCTGGGGGTGAACATTTTTGGAAAGTTTGGTGAAATTCCATTTGGCCACTTTAAAGTGTTCTAAGGCTGTGGGGGAGGTAAATGAGATGAGAAATGGTTGGAAAAAGTACGCATCAGTTAAGAGAAGTTAAGATGCTCCCAGATAACTCCGAAGCTTTCATTGTAAAAGTCCGTCTAGACGTGGGTGTTAATGTGTGCTGAAAGTCGTGTGTTGTTTTAGAGCAGAAGCACTCTTAATTCTGCAGAGCTTGTACATGGGTTAACTTCCTACAGCCTCTGATTTTTCTAATGTTTTTATGTTATAAAGGCAAAATAAACGAACTAGAGCATAGAGAACAATAGCAAGAACTAGAGGCTAGAGAATATTGATGACAAGTTAGAGAAAAAGGTGGAAAAGCATTTTTTTAATATCATAGATGGATGGATGGATGATGGATGGATTGATGATGGGTGAATGGAGAGATATTCCCAATCACATTCAGGAAAACATACATATAGAGGTAAGTGCAAGTGATGGGATTATGAAGAAAGCTTATTATTAATAAAGGAAAAGAAAGGGACTCACAGCCACTTGACCACTGACTGTGATCTACTGCTGTGTCCCAAACACTCGGAAGAGAATCAGGGACCATGCACACCCTCTTAGCTTCAGAGAGGTGAGCACACGACCATCAGAAAGCTGTGGATCAGAGTGAAAAGTGAAAGAATGTCCTGATTTCCATCAAGTATATGTCTTGCTATTCATGAGTCGTATTGAAAACAAGTTCCCTAACGATGCTGATCAAAGAAAACCTAACACATAAGTGTTCCCATCCAAATTCCTAATTGTTAGTGGCCACTTCCTACTTTCTACCTGAGGGGTTTCATGAATTCTCTAGCCTGAGAGTTCAGTGGGGCTCACAAACTTGGGAACAATTATTACAGTTGATACAGTTTTATTTAGAATTTTATAGTCCAGAGCCATAACCACTTGTCTACAGTTTGGTAATCCCAAACCCTCTGAAACCAAACGTTTTTTCAGAATTTTGTGGCGACCTGCACTCACAGGAGGCCGTCTATAGTCTCTACTGATCCACTTAGTGTAGTGCTCATGTTTACTACGTAATTAGTAATGTGTTTGATTACTCCACGCTGGGCCAGACCCGTTTGTGGTGTTCTGTAACCCACAGAATTAGAAAAGTTCTGATTTCTGGAATCCATCTGGCCCAGAAGTTTGGGGTAAAGGCTTATAGAATGAAAGGATATCTGGCTGACCAGACCCTATACTCACTGTCCCTAATTCTACTCTCTCTAGAACCACACAAATAAAACCAATCCTTGTCCATGTAATGGATCTTCAGACACTTCCAGTATCAGCAAGGCCATACCCTTCACCTTTCTTGCTCTGGGAGAAATTTTCGAGGCTGGACTGTTTAAAAACCAGTTGTCCCCAATCTAAGGTAGATGTTTCTAAGGGATGGATGTGTTGAGACAGATCCTGGGACACCCGAGGGGAATGGAAAATCAAGAATGCTTTCATGCAACCTTTCCTTTTTATGTACAACCATTCCTTCTCAGGTCCCTTCCACTCTCTTTAACCCCGAATACCACACCTGCATTTCCCACTGTGAACTTAGGAGTTCTCCATGTGCTTTCCTGAGGTCATTCAACAAGTATTTATCACGCAGCTACTATATAGCAGGCATGGGGGTTGTGAACAAAACCAAACCCCTGCCCTCTACAACTTACAGTAGACTATCAATAAATTATCAATTAATCAATAAGTTACCAACAAATATACATGGGGTGCTGATATGGGCAAATAAAGTAGGGCAAAGGGAAGAGAGTTGAAGGGGGTTGAGGGTGTTGTACCTAAGGTAGCCAGGCAGCATATCTCTGAGAAGTGGGTACAGCAAGGATTTAAACGGAGTGAGGGGGTAAACCAATGGGTATCTATCTAATGGTGGAATATTCCAGACAAGGAGCAGCAAGTGCAAAGCCGGAGGAAGGAGTGTTTGTGGGGAGGTCAGAGTGGTTGGAACAGAGTGAGCAAGAGGAGAGAGGACGAGAGAGGAGGAGTGTCGAGAGGGGATGTTGAGGCCAGACTGGGTAGCCTGGTGGGCCAGGTGAAGAAAGGGCTGCAGGCAGGAGGGACGAGAGGGAGAACCGATTGAAACGCTGCTCACGCCCCTTTGGGGAAGATGGGATGAACGTTGACCTTTGCATTGGGGAACGGGGAGGAATTGGTGACATCCGCGAGAGTCCTCTCTCTTGGTGAGAGACAATCGCTGGGTTGGATTGGATGGGAGTAGAGGATGTGGGGATGGTGATGATAGGCAACTTTTTTCTTTTTAAGTAAAATTTTTATTGATTTCAGAGAGGAAGGGAGAGGGAGAGAGGGATAGAAACATCCATGATGAGAATCATTAATCAACAGCCTCTTGCATGCCCCCTACTGGGGATTGTGCTGGCAGCCCGGGCATGTGCCCTTGACCAGAATTGAACCCGGGACCCTTCCGTCTGCAGGCCGACGCTCTATCCACTGAGCCAAACCAGCCAGGGTTATAGGCAACTTTGTTGAGGAGTTCATACTTAGGACAGGGTCACAGAGAAAAGCTCTGGCCGGAGGGAAAGTGGGTTCAGGAATTTTTTTGATGGTGGGATAAACAGCATGTCTTTGGCCAGTGAGGCATCATCCAGCGGACGAAGCATGGTGACCCTTGTTCTCCCTTAATGCCTGTGTTTCCTTGATCCCATTTCTGCCTCGTATCTCCCACATCTCACTCCTTCATTAAGCCGTTCTTCCTCTTGCATAATTCTGCGCCATTATGATACAAGCAGCTTTGTTGCACTCTTTTATGAGTCTTACAAGCAGGAAATGTGATAAACTCTCTCCAAACTAGAATTCCCCACCAAAGAAAGTCTTTTATGAAAACAGGATCTAAGCTACTCGTACATATTGTCCTGGCTGGAGAAGTAGCCAAGCCTACACCATGGGTAAGTACCAGGAAAACTTAATTTGATCTCTCACTGAGTCTAATCAAAAACTCTCTGAGCCATTTGCAAATTAAAAATCACTGAGATGCAGGAAATACCTTAACACAGGGGCCGAGAGTAAAGGTACAGTTTAGGAAAGGTAAATAGAAAAGGATGTCTGCATGAAAAATGTCCGTTGTAGTAACCAACCCCATTTTCTCGTAATAAAAGATGACATTTGCTGTCAAATGGGATTTTGTCATAGCTTTGGCCATCATGTATGACATTTTGTGTGACAGGGGAGTGTCATTTCACTGTTTTGTTGAGGAAATCTAAAAATCCTCAGTATATACAGAAAGAACATGGTTATTTTTACAGGACTTTTAAAAAAAGATAATTCAGTTGACGTACTTTTGTGAATTCCATGTAAATCCACATCTAATAGAGAATAAAAATTGTCCCTACGACGTGATCCAGGAGAAAAACAAGCCTTTTTTTTTTCTAAATCAGAGATTTCAAATTAGCGATGAAAAATGTGATCAGAAGCTTAAAATTTCTAATGTGTGTAGGAACATCCATATCCTATTCAAATGACTATTAAATAATTATCATCTAAGCCAGCGGTTCTCAACCTGTGGGTCGTGAGCAATGAAAATACATCCTGCGGATCAGATATTTCCATGACGATTCATAACAGTAGCAAAATGACAGTTATGAAGTAGCAACAAAAATAATTTTAAGGTTGGGGGTCACCACAACATGAGGAACTGTATTAAAGGGTCGCGGCATTAGGAAGGTTGAGAACCAATTTTCTAAGCATTTTAAAAAGTCCTAACTGGAAAGTTCTAGATTTGTCCACATTTTCGGATACCATGTTAAGTTCCTGTGGGAGATCATGGACGAAGGCTACCCCTGGTTTGACAGAATATAATTCAGACCCCTTATTTACACAATGGGATGGGAACACTGCTCTTTACTCATCTGATCCCAGAAGCGAATTGATTTCCCTCCTTCACCAGCACGGAGTTGTTGGTATTCCCAGCACTTGTCTGAGAGGAGCCCCTTGCTGACTGCTGTTCACTTGAGACCATTGCAATCTATAATAATTAAAGCGTAATATGGTAATTAGACCGGACAGCCAAACGACCTTCCAGATGAAGCCAGGGCTACGAAGGCCAAGTTCCTTGCACGAATTTTGTGCACCGGGCCTCTAGTTTGAGATAATTGAGGAAATATGCTGACTGTCCTAGAGTTTTTAGAAATGTCCTCAGAAATGTCTTCACTAAGTTCAAGTTTAAAAATTAATCTCAGTTTATATGGAGGATTTATTTTTTCTAGAAGACCACTGGAGAAATTTCTCAGTCTTCTGGATTGTTAGATTTGTACTAACGGTAGTTCACATTTCTTATTTTGAAAAAAGAATTCCTCCTAGAAGTTAGAAGCAAGAGAATGTGGTGGTAGTTGTGTTTTCTCTGGACAGCCTTATGTGCTTTCCTTTTTCAAAGATGAACTCTAAAGCCCATTGTGTTTCCATTACTACTTTTCCTTGAATAGAGTTCAAAATGTGTCCGGTTATAGTACTGTTCCCCAGCATTTGATAAATCATGTGGCCAGTTTTCCTAAATAGTTTCTTTTCAAAAATTATTTTAAACTGCCATCATTTACATGTTCAGAGTTTTACAAGATTTAGTCTTAGCCCAGCCAGAGTGGCTCAGTAGTTGAGTGTCAACCAATGAACCAGGAGGTCACGGTTCGATTCCTGGTCGGGGCACATGCCCGGGTTGCAGGCTGGATCCCCTGTAGGGGGCGTGCAGGAGACAGCCGATCCATATGTCTCTCTCACGTCGATGTTTCTCTCTCTGTGTTTCTCCCCTTCCTTTCCACTCTCTTTAAAAATCAATGGAAAAAAAATATCTGCGGGTGAAGATTAACAGAAACAACAACAACAAAATCAATAGAATTAGAGATATTGGGGCAGATTTTAAAATCATTGAAGAATAATGAATAACAGAATTTGTTGACTATTTGCATATGCATGAGGGGGTGGTGAAGAGGGAGAGGCATTGCTCAGAGGGTGACTGGTTATGTGCTTAGAGGTAAGAGAGAGGAGAATACTGTCAACCAGGATTTGGAGCGTGGGCCTGGGGAGGCCAGAGCTGAAGGTGCGGGTCTGAAGTCTCCAGCGTAGAAAGGGTAGTTGGAATTGTGAAGTGGAGATTTCCGATGAAATCACGGTCAAGATCAGAGTCCAGATTAGAGCCCTGGGAGGAAAAATAACATTAGAGGGGAAGTTTCATAATTAAGAAAAGAGATTAAGAAAGCATCTCCAGGAAGATAGTTGGAAAACTCAGTTCTCTGAAAAGAAAAGAATTAAAAGACTGGTTAGCTCAGCCAGTCTGGCTCAGTGGTTGAGCGTCGACCTATGAACCAGGAGGTCACGGTTCGATTCCCCATCAGGGCACATGCCCGGGTTGCGGGCTCCATCCCCAGTGGGGGGCGTGCAGGAGGCAGCCGGTCCATGCACTCCCCTTGCTTATGTGTGTCTCTCTCCTGTTAGACCTTGAGTTTAATTGTCCTTATAAAACTGAGCCCATCCCAGTGCCTGACCTGCAGTTGCTCCTCTATAAATGATTGTCAAATAAATGGATGAGCTCAATGGTCTTGGGAGGGTTCGTTGACGCACATTCTTTGTCGTGAGGAATGGCCGGATTGGTTTTTGTGTAAAATTAAATATGTGCGTATTAGACGCGGCTTCCTGTGATCCTTCCAAAAATGTGTTTTGAGAACAAGATAAATAAGACAGAGAGAAAATGAAGAGGCTTTGGTGATCTCCATGCTTGTGACGGCCATTTTTAGAAATGCCCCCAAATGCTGTAAAGTCCTCCAAGCAAATTTAAGAGGGAATATGCTGGATTTTGGCTACGAAAGAAGTTTCCTTAATTCCCTGTCCAAATACTTCATTTTGAATTTACTGATCGTGGCTTTAGAGGAGGATGGGGATTCTGCAATCCTCGGTTTGTTCTAAAGAACATATTTTTGTCTTCAAATGTTTGGAGAAAGGATTAAAGGCGGTTTATGGCCTGGGTGGAAAGTCCGAAAAGTGTTAACAATGGAGAGTGTCATCATTTTCTGGAATTGCGAACACTATCAACCCCACAGGCATTTTATGTCCTGAAGGAGTTACTTTCATTGGTCACACCTTCAGGTAAAGTCTGGCATCAGCCTGTAGCTCCTGTATTGGATGATTTGTTCCATTCAGCTGTATAAGACCAGAGGTTCACCCCGCTCCCTTGGAAATGAATTCTCTCATTAGTCTTCTGCCACAGGACTGGAGAAATATATTTATAATTCATTTCTTTGACAAAATAGCCTTCCAGATGTACACACACAGTCTTTTATTAAAATGCCACGGCCTTTTTACTTTCTTCAGAAATACTTCGATTTTTTCATTCCCTCAGTAAACCATAATAACAAAATACCATTAATCTGATAGGTCATTTTCCTTCCTCTGGTACCCTTTTATATTAATAGGATTAGATTAATAGGATTCTAGTTTGTAGATGTCCTACGGTACCTTTGAAGAAAACCTGCGTAGCTGTTTATAGTATTTTTAAGTTTTTAGAAAGAAATTTTATATAATTTTTTTTAATCTTTGCAACAGCTCTGTGTAGTAATAATAGTAACGCTGTGATATATCATTGATCCCTTTTGCTGTTTGAGGGAATACAAGGTCAATGGCATCAGAATATCAAGACGTTGCCCAACGTCCCTAGCAAAGCCAGAACTTAATCTCCAAATAACATCCTCTTTTAACTCTACCTCTGGCAAATGCATTACTGTTTTCCTTGGCGTGTGCGTTTAAAAAGACATCCTCGTGGTATGAAAATGTCATTACTGCTCACTCTCCATTTTCTGTTTTCAATTAAATGATTGGTTCCCATGCCTGCTGAAATTCCATTTTTCAAAAACCACCCAAGTATTCAGTGCCATGGACTTTCATGCATGTGTCTGAATGTGATGTGGACAGTGCCTCTGAAGTCATTTTAAGGAAGCTTTTGAGTTTTTATGTGATGCTGTTCGTTTAATTATTTTAGTGCTTCTGGGTTTATGTTATAGCGTCTGTCCTATTCATGTAAGAGAGCCAATCTGAGTATGCTCACCTGAAAAATGAGACTTTTTCTTTGCTGTCTTGTATATATATCATTTTTATATACTTTCTTGTATGAAAGGCTTTTTTAATAGAGGATGAAATGTGTACATAAAAATATTCATCTTTTTGTATATGATTCCGTTCTGCGTCCTTTGATTCCAGGTTAAGAACCCCCAGATGAATTTGTCTCTAGCTCTGACAGTCTATGTTTTTATTGCTTTTATTTTTAAAATCTTTATTGTTGAAAGTATTACATAGGTCCTCCTCTCCCCTTCCCCCTATAAACCTCTTCCAGCCCGCTCCCATCCTCTCCACCCCCAGACCCTCACCACCCTATTGTCTGTGTCCATGAGTTATGCATATGTGCAGACAAGTTCATTGGTTGATCTCTTCCCACCCACCCTGCCCTGCCTTCCCTCTGAGGTTCAACAGTCTGTTCATGCCATTCTCCATTTTTAAATCAAATGTCAGATGACATTTCTGTGTATTTTTTCCCCTCCAATAATTCAAATCCTTAATGAGTTGATGCTTGCTCACCAACTGTAAGGTGAATTGCTGTGATCTGTGTAGGTCTTTGTTCCAATTCACAAATTCCCATGTCTTCTCCCCACCCAGAGTAAAAGAAGCTGAAGAGGTGTGTAGGCAGAAAAAGGGAAAATCACTTTATAAAATAAAGCCAAGACACGACTCCGGCATTGTAAGTACCTCACTTTTCTATTCTTTAACCTATGATTTTTCTTTGGTGTTTAAACACCGTGTTGACAATATATACAAACATGGAGTATTTTAATGATTTTTCTCTTAAGTTTGAATAAATAATGAGCTTCTAACTTAAAGAACTCCCTTTTCCTGAGGCTTTGATTAGGCCTAAGATGCTAAGAAGCATCTCAGGGTTCAGCATCCAAGCTTAAGAAGTAAGATAAATCTACTGAGTGCTTCTATGTGGATATGGGTGTATACAGCGGGAATGGCGGGGGGGGGGGGGTGGTGGTGGTTGGGTTGATCTTTCACTCTCTTCATTACACATGACTGCAGCCCAGGGCTGCATTTGAACCCAGAGTGGCTGCTAGAATTGCATTAGTGCCATTGGGATCTGAAACATAATGGGAAAAGCCAAATGCAGAGCGGTTCTTTGCTAAGACCAGAGGGCTCGCACCTGGTTTGTCCCCATAAATGTCTCTACACGGTTGGCTGCTTCACAGCTGTCGGTCAGTAAACCGAGTTGAACAAGCTGTTCTAAGTTCCCTCCTTGCCCACTTCTTCCTTCAAAAGAAAATGCCAAGTTTTGCACCCTGTGAGGGGAGGGCTTAGTGCAAATGATGAGTTTTCCCTCGTGACCTCATGGACACGGTCCATGTTTTGCCGAATGTTGCGAGGGATTAGCACTTGGTGCCACAGACTAAGTAAATGATGCTCTTTTAGATGAAAAGTTGGGTTAGGTTTTAAAATGGGAAAATGTTCAACTGGATTAGTCTAACATAGTCTAAATGGAAAAGATATTAAAACAACCCAAGTTTTTATAGGACTAAATAGCCCTCTTTAGAAAAAGTTACGAGTTGCGACTTCAGTGCCAGGCTGTTTTCCCTTTACAAGTCCTGGACCAGATGGTTTCACAGGTGAATTTTCAGAGAAGAATTAACACCTATCCTTCTCAAACTCTTCCAAAAAAATTCAAGAGAAGGAATGGCTTCCAAGCTCATTTTACAAGGCCAGTATTATCCTAATTCCAAAACCAGATACAGACACTGCAATGAAAGAATTATAGGCCAATATCCCTGATGAACATAGATGCAAAAATCTTCAACAATATACTAGCAAATACATTCAAAAGATCATACACCATGATCGAGTGGGATTTATCTCTGGGATGAAAGGTTGGTAAAATAGGTACAAATCAATTAATGTAATATACCATGTAAACAAAAAGAAGGGGGGAAAATCATATCAAAAGATGCAGAAAAAGCATTTGACAAAATCCAGCATCCATTTATGATAAAAGCTCTCTGTAAAGTGGGAACGTACCTCAACATAATAAAGCCATATATGACAAACCCACAGTTAACATACTCAATGGGAAAAAGCTAAAGATGTTTTTCTTAAGATCAAGAACAAGACAGGGTTGTCCACTTTCACAGCTTTTATTCACTATAGTATTGGCAGTCCTAGCCACAGCAATCAGAGAAGAAAAAGAAATAAAAGGCATCCAAAAGAAAGAAGTAAAATTGTCACTATTTGCAGATGACCTGATACTACATATAAATAGTCCTAAAGATTCCACCAAAAACTTACTAGAATGAAAAATGAATTCAGTAATGTAGCAGGACATAATATTAATAAGTCAGTTGCATTTTTATATACCAATCATGAATGATCAGAAAGGGAAATTAAGAAAGCAGTCCCATTTTCAATTGCATCAAAAAGAAAAATGCCTAGGAATAAATTTAACCAAAGAGACAAAAGACCTATACTCAGAAAATTATAAATCATCGAAGAAAGAAATTGAAGAAGATACATATAAATGGAAACATATACAAGAATACACTAAAAATGGATTAAATATTTAAATGTAAAACTTGAAACCTTAAAGACCCTAGAAAAAATAGATAGGCAATAAAATATCTGATGTTTCTCTTAGCAATATTTTTTTTTTATATATCTCCTTGGGGAAGGGAAACAAAAGAAAAAATAAACAAATGGGACTGTACATCAAGCTACGAAGTTTTTGCACAGCAAAGAAACCATCAACAACATGAAAAGGCAACCCACTGAATGGAAGAGAATATTCACCATTGATACATCTGACAAGGGGTTAATATACAAAATTTATAAAGAACTCATACAACTCAACACCAACAAAACAAACAATCCAATTTAAAAAATGGGCAGAGGACCTGAATAAACATTATTCCAAAAAGGACATACAGATGGCCAACAGACATATGAAAAGATGCTCAGTATCAAGAATCATCAGAGAAATGCAAATCAAAGCCACAATGAGATACCACCTTACGCCTGTCAGAATGGCTATCATCAACAAATCAATAAACACAAGGATTGGAGAAAAGGCAACCCCCTGGCATTGTTGACGGGGATTACAAATTGGTGCAGCCACGTTGGAAAACAGTATGGAGATTCCTCAAAAATTAAAAATAGAACTGCCTCAAGACTCAGCAATTCCAGTTCTGCGTATCTAGCCAACGAAATCCCAAACACTAAAAGAGATATACACCCCTAAGTTCATTACAGCATTACTTACAGTAGCCAAGATATAGAAACAACCCAATTTCACACCAATAGATGAGTGAATTAAAAAAAAAGATCTGTGGTACACATGCACAATGGAATATTACTTGACCATAGAAAAGAATGAAATCGTACTATTTGTGACAACATGCATGGGCCTAGAGGATATTGTGCTAAGTGAAATAAGTCAGACAGAGATAGACAAATACCATATGATTTCACTTATATGTAGAATCTAAAGAACAAAATAAATGAATAAACAAAACAGGGACAGACTCATAGTTACAGAGAACAAATTGAAGACTGCCAGATGGGAGGAGGTGTGTGTGTGTGTGTGGGGGGGGGGGGGTCGGAGCAGGATGAAAAGGGGGAAGGGATTAAGAATTACAAATTGTTAGATACAAAATTGTCCCAGGATGTAAAGTACAGAATAGGGAATGTAGTCAGTAATACTTAATAAGTATGTATGGTACTCGAAATATCAGGGGTATCCCTTTGTAAATTATATGATTGCCTGAACACTATACTGTGTACCCACAACTAATATAAAATAATACTGAATGTCAACTATCATTGAAAAATAAATGTAAAAATGACAGGACAGCAAGACAATGAGTCTTGAACTGTTAGCTAAGCACAATCATTAATTAGCTAGCTACCTAAATAAATAAATAACCAAATGCAAAAAAATTAGAAAAATAAAAACTATTTTCCATTCAGTTTCTCTGTATCAGAATCATTCTTCACTAATGACAAGTGGTATATGATGGTTTACCTTCTTTTCTGTCATTTTGATTAAAGTCCAAATTTAAAGTGCATTGGATGAGAAGGAATAATTATTTAGTAATTAACCCCAATCATGCTGTGATACAGCCAATTCAATTTTCCTATGAGTGTATATGTGCATAAAACCGAGAATGAGAAAGTTGGGTTGGCGCTCTTTCCCATCAATTAGAAACTAACTTTTAAAATCTTGGTTTCCACTCAAAATTATTGAGTGGTCTGTCTTGGTGAAAATTCTAAGAGATGAAACATACTCTAGTTAGATATTTTTTTCCTGTATGGGCTGGTTGACCTTTAACCTTTCCCAGGGAACTTGGTCCAAAAGAAAAGGTCTTGTTTGGGCTCCTCTAAACTCCATACATTTGTAAACTTCTCGTTTCTAACGATCACTCTTACCTGGTGCGTTTCTTTTCAGAAAGCAAAGATCAGCATGAAAACCTGAACAAAGGAAAACAGGATGGTCACCCTCCGGCCACTTACACAACATTCCGCCGACCCGAAGGCCCGAAGGGAAGGGCATCATTCCGATCATTTTCTTCTTGACCCCTTGCCTCATCTCCGTGTTCTCTAGACAGCTGACTGATGGTTGAGTTTCACTGTACGTTCCTTTGAAATGCAAAAGCAGCAGACCCTGGGAGAATGGGACACCTTCCCTGTTTGTAAAAGCTTATGGTGTTACACGGATAGACCGAGACAGCATGTTAGAGGAGGCAGAATCTGCATTAATTCTGAACATGCTACACATGAACCTAAAATTCACTTTTCTGAGGATATTCCTTCTACAATAAGACTCCTTTCTACGGACAACCAGTGCTCCACATGACCGCGTGCGGGTGTATGGTTGAAGTGTCATTTCTAGTGAGTTGTATCAGTTCACATCTACATCTGTATTTTCTATCCTAAGAGTTAAGGACCGTTGATCAATCATCATGAAGGCTTTCCCAACTCCTTGAGAAGTTGCTCTCCATAAATATATATTTGTGAAAGAAGATGATCATATTTTTGCTGGTAAGAAAATGAAAAAAAAAATAGAGCAGAAGGAAACCCCTTTCTTATAAATCATTTTAGGCAGAAATCAGTGTTTTGTTTATCGAGGGCTTTTATCAGACCGTCTTTGGAAACCCTACATAAAGCGAATCTGTAGCAGAAAGAAAGAAAATGAAAGGTGTGCCTCTCTATTACTTTGCCATGGCTTTTCACAAAGAAAATAGGAAGCCATATTTTGGAGGAATTTAAATAAGTGATGCTCATAAAAGTATCAGACGCGACTAATTGTTGGATTGGCATCTGCCTAGAACTTGCTAATTAAACACACCTGTTGGAGTATTTTAACATCGCTGGGACCATCTGTGTATGTTATGGCAGGTGATTCAAAGCTGTAAAATGAGTATGCAATTATTCATCATTTGAAGGAGCCCAGGAAAGAATTTTATTTTATGTTGGAGGGAAAAGAATAAATCTATGACTCTTCTAAGAGTACTTCGAGTCAGCTTATGATGCGTTGTGATGGTTTTGTCTGACATGAGTAGGTGTGGCTTGTAAAATATTATTTCAATGATATTTGTTGGGGGTTATGGTTGTAGATAAAGAGGAGAATTTATGGCTATTGCAAACCCATTGTGGAAAGCAACTTAAAAAGAGAGCGTTCTGACTCGCAACTAAGTTTGTATTTATGTAAAGTATGGTCTCCTACCTTAGTTTGTCATTTGAGTGAGAAACCGTAGTGGGTTTTTTTGGTTGTAGTTTTGCAGTCTTCCTGTCTCCTTCCCTCCTTCCAATGTGTATATTAATACTCTTCAATGAAAATATAGGGCATTTAACAAAGATCGCTATGTGCAATACTGTATTTAGTGTTTCTATTTCAATTTTTTAGGATGTTAATTTATATGAAAATAAAATGAGTAATCAAAGGTTCGGTGTCCATTGCGTGCATGTTGCCCAAGGATATTGCAAAATGAAGCCATCGCATATAAAACTGCGGAGGAAAAGAAGTTAGACTATCTCTGTGTGAAGATTCCTAAACGTTCTTATTTACAATGGTTAATAGTTAAGTATTTGATGAATGCTTGTTTTCCAAGATAAAATAATTATTGTGCTACATCAAAACATATTTTGAAAAAGGTTGAAGTTTTCCTAATGTAATTGGAAGAAAAAAGTATTTTCCACTTATGAACAACAACATATTAATGTTTGAGAAATCTTTTAGAAGTCAGATGCAGGAATTTATTTGGTACAGAATAAGTGGTGAAGGGCTGTCTATATAATATAAAAGGCTAATATGCAAAGTGTCCCTTGGGAGTTCAACTGGGAGACCTGGAGTTCAATCACTCGCTATGACATGTACTGACCACCAGGGGCAGCGTGAAACGAAGGAAAACCCCAGCCGGCAGCAGGAAGGCCCCCATCGGACCTGATCGCTGGCCATGCCTAGGGACCCTACCCGTGCACTTGACCAGAATCAAACCTGGGACCCTTCTGTCCCCAGGCCCATGCTCTATCCATTGAGCCAAACCAGCTAGGGCAGCAAAGAGGGAATTTAAACGAAAATTTAACGAAAGGCCAGACAAGTCAGGGAAAACAAAACAAAACGAAGTCTCGTAAAAATGAAGTGACTGTGGACGGGAGGCAGGAGGACCTTAGGAGGAGGAGGAGTTGTGGCTAACAAGCTCTGGGAAGCCGGTGCGACCATTCTTTGTATGACACCAGCTTGTCATTAACATTTCCACTTCCCAGCCAATTAGTGAGCTCGGGCTTTCGAAGGCTGTACTTTGGGGTTTTGTTTCCCATGGAATACATCTCCAATTATATAATCAGAAGCAAGAGGAGGAGGTTTCGTGTTCTAAAATGGTGTGATAAAAGGAGCACGTAGCCCGTCTCCTCTCTGAAACCATCCCAAAGCCACGGAGAATCGAAATGCAAACGCCAGCGCTGATTAAAATGAGCGGTGCCCGCCGCTCCAGCCACACAGTGTGAGGGGTCCTCCCCGTGTGTGGGTCTGGGAGGAGGAGGCAGAGAGAGGATGCTCATGGCGACGGGCCTCAGAGAAAGACGGTGGGGTCTGCTTTTTCGAGGTGAGGTCTCATCCTTAGGTCCTGCCATAAAATCCTGTGTTTGCAATAATGGGCCTGGACACACCAATTGCTATTAGAAGCTTCCCTGTATGTGGTTTATTTAAAACACACACACACACACACACACACACACACACACACACACACACGGAGGAGGCCTGAGTGGTAAATCAGACAGGCAAAAATCAGATTGTCAGAAAGGCATCTACCAATAAAACAAGGGTGAGGCCTGGCCGGCGTGGCTCATTGGTTGAGAGTCGACCTATGAACTGAAAGGTGACGGTTCGATTCCCCGTCAGGACACAAGCCCGGGTTGTGGGCTCCATCCCCAGTGGGGGGTGTGCAGGAGGCAGCCCATCCATGATTCTCTCTCATCATGGATGTTTTTATCTCTCTCCCTCTCCCTTCCTCTCTAAAATCAGTAAAAAAAATATTTTTTTAAATCAATCATCCAACTTCAGAAACAAGTGAATTGGAATGCCTTAGTCTCCTTTAAGTGGAGTGTTGGGTCCCATTTAATGAACTAAATTGAATTATTTATTGTGAAGTCAAATGAAATCCCTTGTAAATGCAACAGTAAACCAACCGTATGCCGTTTCATTCAAGTTTTCATTTTTTTTTTTATTGGTAGTTAAGTCTCTTGAATGGCAGATAAGTCAATTCAGGGAGAAAGTGAGATGCTGTGAAACGAAAGGATTTAAATTAAAGGCCGAGACGCGTGACAAGTGAATGTGAAAATATACAAAACTCGGGACAAGCTCTGGCTCGCGTGTGCCCGGGCTGCTGACGGGAAGGCGGGGTTGACAGCAGACTTCTATTTGCAGCAGCTTCTCCAGGCTTCCTGGTTCAGTCTTTCTTATTCAGAGCACACAGTGAGAACAGCTTACGAATTCTCTCTTCATACCGGGTTTGGCTCAGTGGATAGAGCATTGGCCTGCGGACTGAAGGGTCCCAGGTTTGATTCCCGTCAAGGGCACATGCCCAGGTTGTGGGCTCTATCCCCTGTAGGCAGCATGCAGGAGGCAGCCGATCCATGATTCTCTCTCATCATTGATGTTTCTCTCTCTCTCTCTCCCCCCTCTTCTTTCCTCTCTGATATCAATAAAAATATATTTAAAAGAAAGAAAGAAGGAAGGGAGGGAGGGAGGGAGGAGTGAGGGAGGGAGGGAGGGAAGGAGGGAAGGAGGGAAGGAGGGAAGGAAGGAAGGAAGGAAGGAAGGAAGGAAGGAAGGAAGGAAGGGTTCTCTCTCCAGCTGCTGGGGTCTGTACGAGTCTTGGAAACTCCCCAAGACCAGGGCTGAGAGCCACCCCCAGCGCTTCTGCTCTTGGATGCCTGGTTCTGATTCTCTTTGAAGATGCTGGGCCCCAAGGGCGGGTGATCATGTGACCTGGGCTAGGGGTTCGACTCACCATGGCCCGACAGAAGCCCTCCTAACGCTCAGCGCCCCTAGGCTGCCCACGGAGCCCAGCTCAGACTGTCTCTTTCATGGCGCGTCACACCAAGAGCCCATAGAATCCTAGAGTCTCTTTATTTGTTCTATAATTTAATAGTACACCTATAAAATAATTACATTATACTTATAGCTTTTCTTCATTTATAAACAAAAACACACACAATTAAATACGATTTGAGCCATTAGAAGGTAAACTTTGTACATACAAGACCCCCCTTGCAGCATATCGTATCGCTTCCATTGCTCTGCCCACCATCGGGCGCGACGAGTGAGCTAGTGTTTGCACTCTGCGAGCACATGGCTTCATCCTTCCCCTACCGGCCCGGTTCTGTGCCCATACAATGACAGGGGTTGGCTTTGCAGTGTGGCCGGAGGCTGCCCTGCCCTCCCCTCCCCTTCCCTCCCCTCCTCCTCCTCCATCGGCCTCCATTCCTTCCCTCCCAGCGTTTCTGCTGCGTGTTCTGCCTGAGTCTGACTTGAGGTTTCCCACTACATGCAAATGCCCTGACTTCGGGCCCATTTCTGAACCCAAGAGCTTCTTTACAAACTGCACATTCTGCTCAGGTCCAAGGGCGTTTCAGAAGTAACGGAAATGAAACTGACCGGGCAGGGGGGGTGGAAATGGATTCCCGGACATGTCACGCCCACCGAATCCTTGCTCTCCAGGGGGATGTGTAGACCTTCCATCACCTTCTGATGTCAGGAAGCCTCCGTCTCCCTTTCTCCTGTATCTGGGTAACTAACAGGCCTTCCTGAGTTCCCCGGCAGAGCACATAGGACCCCGTGCTTGGGCATTGCCAGGGAGAACCTTTCTGCGCATGCTCACTCCCACCCATCAGATTGGCATCTCATTCACATTTATCAGATTCTATAGACATCACTCACAGGGAACCTTTCGATGGGGCAGTTGAGCAAAGGGAAAAGAATTTTTTTTTTCAGGAAATTAAATTATGTCCACTGCCTTACATCAAGAGACCACAACATGAGAAGCTCAAGAATTCATTAGACAAATGCAAGCTGGCCTCAGGCTGCCCATCTTTTATTGGTGAGTCCGTTCTTTGAAAAGGAAGCTGGTTGCTTCCTGCCAGGAGAGAGTTTCTGGATTTCCATTTGACATGTTGTAGCCTTGACTTCCTCCTAGACCACAACACGACCCTATTCCTTATCTTCTTACTATTTCTCTCTTTTCAAATAGTGTTGCTTAGTGCCATGGCAGTGAAATAGTATACCTTCTCACCCCACCTATGCCTGGTACATACTCTCGGGGCTTCTGGGTCTCCGATGAACCATTTCCCAATGTACCCGCCTCCCCACCCCCCACCACCCCAACCTGCTGCCTACATTGTGGTGCCAGGACTGCCTTCCATTCAAGGGGAAACCACCCCTCCTCCCTCACCTCCCTTCCCAATCTAGAACAGGCACCTGCCAGGCGTTGTTTCTGGTCCCGACTCAACTCAGAACCTGCTGCAAAGCCGGGGTCCAAACCCGTGCGTGAGACAGTACCAGGCGGGGTTTGGAATAGTGTGAACAGCTCTTTACAGTACAGGCCAGGGAGGCCGCCATGCCGGGCGCCGCTGTGCAGGCTGCGCGTGTGAGAACAGGCGAATGGCAGGGAGAACAGCATGCGCTCGAGTTCATCTTGAGTCCGTTGTTGGCGGTGGGGGGAGTGAGGATGGTGGCGGCGGCTGGGGGTGTGGGGAGAGCGTGGCCTGCTGTGAGCAAGGCCCCCAGGGAGGCCCATGTGGCCACCCAAGTCGGCTTCTTGGCATCAGGGGACGAGGAACTCCCCGCCCACAGGCAGCTGCTCCGAATCCGCAGCTCAGCAGCGAGAGGGCAGCCCCAGCCACGGGGACCAGGGGGCCCGGGGGCACCAGGGGGGCCAGGGGGACCGGGACCAGCAGCAGAGGGTTGAGGGGCTGCTCTGAAGAGGGGCGCATCCTTCACTCCGGGAGGCAGAGGGCGAGCAGGAGTGCAGGCGAGGCCAGGGAAACGCTCCCCTTTCCACACGGTGGAAACATCCACGCCTCTCCCACCGCTGGGGGCCGGTCCAGCATCTTCCTCCGGGCTCGGGAGGCCCAGGGTGGGCCACCACCCACCCACCTGCCAAGCTCCCCTCGTGGCCACGATCCGCCCCCAGGGCACGTGCTTGCTGCGTGAGCGGGTTCGAGGATGGGGACAGGGACAGGGACCGGGACCGGTGCGCGCGGAACGGGGCGGGGCGGCGTGCGCCCAGGGCGCGCGCTCACTGCTTGTCCGAGTCGCTCAGGTTCACGGACATGCACCGGCACTGCTTGACCTTCTGGATCTTTTTGAGTCGGAAGGGCGGGTCCAGGCCGGGACAGTCGAGCTCCACGAGGACCGAGGCGACGCGCTGCGGCTTGCAGAAGGCGCACGACTGGAAGGACGCCTCCTCCTTGCGCACGTGGCGCGGGATGTAGAAGGAGTTGCACTGGCCGTAGCAGAAGCGGTTGAGCACCGTGCGGCTGCGGCAGCCCTCCTCGCCCACCGTCTGCCGCAGCGGCTGCGTCTTGCACCAGTCGCTCTTCAGGTACTTGCGCTCGGTGACCACCAGCGCCTCCTGGCTGGACGCCAGCACCTCCTTGACCTGGTGCTGCCAGCGCTCCGAGTTGTTGCTGCTGCTGCCCCCGCCGCCGTCCTTGTAGGGCGAGGGGATGGCGCCCGCCGGCCGGTTCTTCCTGCCATGGGCCGCCCTCGCCAGCGCGGCCGCCAGGATCAAGGAGAGCCAAAGCTTCCAGAACATCCCTGCAGCGAGAGAAGCATCAGAGAGAGAGAGAGAGAGAGAGAGAGAGAGAGAGAGAGAGAGAGACATCAATGATGAGAGAGAATCATGGATCACCCGCCTCCTGCACGCCCCACCCTGGAGATGGAGCCCAGGACCTGGGCCTGGGCCCTGACCAGGAATGGAACCCTGACCTCCTGGTTCATAGGTCCATTCGCAACTACTGAGCCAGCCGGCTGGGGTCATGGTTATATTGTCATTGATACCTGAGGGGTCAGCAATATCCCTCAATAGAGACGATTCTTTTCTCTGTTTACACCTTCATCCTTGTCATCGTCATCACCATCATGTCTACATGTAGTCATTCCCTCTCTGCGCATGTTACCACTCAGTGAACTGCATGGGATTCTTTTTTGTTTTGTTTTTTACAGAGAGGAAGGGAGAGGGATAGAGAGTTAGAAACATCGATGAGAGAAGCATCGATCAGCTGACTCCTGCACACCCTCTATTGGGGATGTGCCCGCAACCAACGTACATGCCCTTGACCGGAATCGAACCTGGGACCCTTCAGTCTGTAGTCCGGCGCTCTATCCAGTGAGCCACACCAGCTAGGGCTGCATGGGATTAACATGGACACTCCAGGATGGCATGTGACTATTACATATAGAAAGCATTATATAGTTATAGAGTGTGCATTAATTATACTATGTACACATAGCAGGCATACGCATAGAGAATGACTAACATTTAATATTAAGTGTATTGAACTTCCTGCATTATTACCGATGGCTTCAATAGATTCATGTTAGCGATGACAGTTAATATGGATTGGTGCTCAAAATCCATCAGGTTCCTTTCCTGTATAAACATAATTATCGGTGTTCTAGGGCAGTGGTTCTCAACCTTGGCTGCACATTAAAATCACCTGGGAATCTTGTTAAAATCCTGATTTCTGGGCCTCATCCCAGGTGATTCTAATGTGCAGCCAAGGTTGAGAACCACTGTTCTAGGGCGTAGGTATTATCATTTTATAGCGGAGGGACCCGAGGCATGGAGAGTCCGCATCACTGTCGAAGATTACACCGCCTGTATATTTCAGTCCAGGCCTCTTGGCTCCAGGTGCATCTAGTTGCCTCTCTGTTAAAAATAATCGTCCTTGTGTGGAACGTAATGATCAACATAAACTGATGAACAAAATAGATCCAAAGACAGAGAAGCATGGAACAGACTATCGAATCCCAGAGGGAAGGTGGGGGAGGGTGGGTGGGCGGGAAGAAATCAACCAAAGACCTTATAGGCCTGTAGGCGTCACCCTTGGACACAGACAATAGGGGGGTGAAGGCCTGGGGTGAGGGGCGGCGGTGGGCTGGAATTCAATGGTGAAAAAGGGGGACATATGGAATACTTCCAATAATAAAGATTAAAAAAATTATTATCTTAAAATATCTAAGCTAGAGCGATCGCTTGATAGATGGTCAACAGCTAGGAACTTCCGGTTGTAAGATAACTAAGTCCCAGGGATGCAACGTGCAGCATAAAGACATCTAAGCTCGGTGTCACTATTAGTCTAACACACAAGAGGCTTCCGCATGTCACCAGCCGGGGATGCCTTCACCGAGAATTTGTTGAGTGTTTAATCTAGAGCAAGCGCTGTGATAAGCCGCGTAAATTCCAGTAACGCCCTCAGAGTCAAAGTGTTTCCAGGGGCAGATGAGCCCTTACAGAAGCTGCCCTCCCATCCTGATCTCACGGGGCCTCACCGACTCCTCTTTGCTCACCCTGCCTTTCTTTCATTCTTTCCTTTTTTAAAAAAAATATTTTTATTGATTTCAGAGAGGAAGGGAGAGGGAGAGAGAGAGAGAAACATCAATGATGCGAGAGAATCAATGACTGGCTGTCTCCCGCTAGGGATTGAGCCCACAACCCGGGCATGTGCCCTTGGCCGGAATCGAACCTGGGACCCTTTAGTCTGCAGGCCGACGCTCTATCCACGGAGCCAAACCAGTAAGGGCTCACCCTACCCTTCTGTTCTGGAGTGAACTCAGCATTCTTCTGCTCTAGAACCTTCCGCTGCCTCCCCCTCCCAGGGTTGTATGGCCCCAGGGGACAGTGGGGGGACAGAGAGAGAGCATCAGTTCTTCCTGGAGGGGGAGCAGGAGATGTCTACAAAGCATCTCTTAAAAGTCCGAGTAGGATTCCTCCAGGTGTTGGCATGGCCGGAAGTGCAAGAGTTAGGACCTAGAGTTAACTGTTAGGTAAATGGAGGTGACATGGGAAGGGAAGTCAAACCATGGAGGGCAGAAGGGGAAAAAAGAGCAGCTTTTCTCTTCTTGTCCAACGCAATGATTGCAATTTTAAGGCCCAGTTTTTCCAGGGCCGTTCTCCTGCCTGCTTAGTTCCACGCATGAAGAGTCGCGTGACCATGGCCACGCTCCCAGCAGGCTCATGGCAAGCATCGGGGATTGGACCCGCCCGGCCTACATAGCTTATTATGTTTGCAGAATGATTTGTGATCTCAACAGTCTCTTAAAAAGAAAGTACGTTGGTTCCATTGGAGCAATTTCCGACATTATTAACGTGATGCGTCAACACAACCCCAAGTGGGCAAGCGCCCGCCAGGAAAGACTGACAGGGTCGGCCTGCTGCTCAGCTCCTGGTTCCAGCAACAGCTTCACAGGAGGCTGCGATGGGCTCAGAGATGCCTGCTTTCGCTCGGCAGGTCCGAGGTGTTGTCGGGGAGAACGGGGCTAACTCGTGTTCAGGTCAAAGAGTCTTAGAGTCAAGAGGATTCGGTGTGGGACTGACAGCAAGCATCCTCTGGAAGCTTCACCTCAATTTCCAAACATCTGGCGATCACCTTAGCAGTCGCGTCCCACAAGAGTCTAAGAGGAAAAGCACACTGCCGTCTTCAGGACCTGGAAGGGGGCGATGGAAGCTAGATGAGGGGGGTCAAAGGAGGCTCTTCTCTCTTTCCTACCCCACATCTTTTTTTTTTTTAAATATATTTTATTGATTTTTTACAGAGAGGAAGGGAGAGAGATAGAGAGTTAGAAACATCGATGAGAGAGAAACATCGATCAGCTGCCTCCTGCACATCTCCCACTGGGGATGTGCTCGCAACCCAGGTACATGCCCTTGACCGGAATCGAACCTGGGACCCTTCAGTCCGCAGGCCGATGCTCTATCCACTGAGCCAAACCGGTTTCGGCCCTACCCCACATCTTTATTAAAAAATATTTTCATTGATTTCAGAGAGGAAGGGAGAGATGTAATAGACCTTATGGACCCACCACCCAGATGAAAATAATATTAGTATTTCCTGTCTTCCTTTTGCAATCTCCTTCTATTTTTTAAGAATATATCTGCATTGATTTCAGAGGGGAAGGGCAAGGGAGAGTGAGACAGAAACATCAGTGATGAGAGAGAATCATGGATCGGCTGCCTCCTGCACGCCCCCTACTGGGGATCGAGCCCGCAACTCGGGCATGTACCCTGACCGGGAATCAAATCGTGACCTCCTGGTTCATAGGAGGCCAAGCCTCATAGGTCGAGGTTCAACCATGGAGCCACACCGGCCAGGCAATTTCTTCATAGTGTCCTCTACAAACCACAGAGTTGGAAGTTGATTGGTCCAAGACAATGGTTATTCTACTCTCCTTGCAAATGGCTGATTGAAACACGGGCAAGGATGCCCTGGGCCCATAAGATGTGAGGAACAGACTCCTGGGAAAGAGACATGCCAGGAGAAATTATTGTTCTGGTTTTGGGTTGAGGTTTTGCAAGGATCTGATGACTAATGAGAGGGACGTCCCATCTTTGCAGTAGAGAGCCCACAATGGAAAGCCACGGAAAGCTCGGTTGTGTTGGTAAGACATTGAATTAACCATATACTAAAAAAATGCCTTCACAGAAACAGAATGTAATAAAAATGTGGCTTTTAATAGCAACAAATGTCTCCATTAAAAAAAAAAAAAATTTCCAGACTTACTAGTGTGAACAATCACTAAGCAACCATCATAAAAAGTTATTTTGGGTGACATATCAGTCGACAGTTTCATGAGAACCTCCGTCCATTTTGATTTAAAGCAAATTATTGGAAACAATCTAACTTGAAAAAGGACTTATTTATGAGTCATTTACTTTCCAGTGAGAACACCAATATTTGGAATTGTCCTTTTGTGTGGTGCCCGAGAGCCTTTACTATACCCCAGGCAATACACACAGTAAGAGTAGGATGGATGGGAGGATCCCTTCTCCTGTCAAGAGGAAGAAGGGAGCCCTAGCCAGTTTGGCTCAGTGGATAGAGCATTGGCCTGCGGACTGAAGGGTCCCTGGTTCGATTCCGGCCAAGGGCACATACCTGGGTTGTGGGCTCGACCCCCAGTAGGGGACGTGTAGGAGGCAACCAATCCATGATTCTCTCTCATCATTGATGTTTCTATCTCTCCCTCCCTCTTCCTTCCTCTCTGAAGTCAATAAAGAAATATTTAAAAAAAAAAAAAAAGAGGAAGAAGGGAATACTGAAAGTGTCAGGAAATGAGACCTGCCTGTCCCCTTGTGGCCACCTTCTCAGGCAGATCTCTTAGAAGAAAAGGAACAACCCAGCTGGTGTGGCTCAGTGGTTGAATGTCAACCTATGAATCAGGAGGTCACAGTTCAATTCCTAGTCAGGGATTGCAGGAGGATGCCAGTCAATGATACTATTTCATCACTGATGTTTCTCTTTCTCTCCTTCTCCCTTCCTCTCCAAAATCAATAAAAAAATATATATTTTTTTTTTGGAAAAATTAAAGAAAGAAGAACAGGGACAAGTGGAAGCTGAGGATTTGATTATTGATGCCTCTGAACCTGGCTAGGGCAACCTTGAATTCTTTTATGCCTGAAATTTTATGACCATGAATAAACCTTATGAAGAACCACCCCAGGCTTTCTTTCTCTCCTATCCACGCCCTCGTGTCTCTTGAATTCCACAGCCTTCCTTTCCTGACAGTTTTTGAGAGCGCTCTGCTGGCTAAGGGGCCCTCGGAGATCCGGGAAGCCCCGTGTTAAGTAATGTAATTGAGACAAGAAGTCTGGTTCCACTGGTGTTAAGTCCTATGTCAGGTTCGCTCCTATCAACAACTGAGGCTGAATTCAGACAAATTAGAGGGCAAACTCAAGGCTCTTGACCAAACCAAACAAACATAACCAGAGACAACCAAGGGACTTAGAACATGCCAATGGACATGGAGTCATGGAAAAAAGCTTTTTAAAAAGTGTTGAAAACCATTATTAAAAATGAACACCAATACACACAACAGTCTCCATTTCTGAGCCCATAAGAAGCAGCACTTTTACTAATAATGAATGTGAGCATTAACCGATGGATTCATTCATTCTGCATGTTCCACGCACTTTCCTGGGGGTTGGGGTGCACAGGTGAGTCAGACATTGGCTTGGTGCCAGGAATGAGATAAATAAACAAAAAGCGGCATTAGTCTTGGAGGTAGACTAGTCAATCAATCGGTTATTTGAACGATCCATGAAATAAAGGGCATGGGCCTGAACGAAGGGGCAGTAGAATAGAAGGAAAGATTTTGGGTATTTGGACTTTAACACATCAAGGTGAATGAATGGATATGAGGAGGAGGAGGAAGAGGGGAAAATCTTGTATCTTCTGGGGATGGTGCAATACTGGCATTGACTCTGATAGAGAATATTTGAGGAAGAGCTGACCGGGACGGGGGAGTCTATGGTATGAGAACAGATACACTGTCGGGTAGAAGATGAGTCTTAGAGGGTGGATCTGAAGTGATTTCCCATATATGGGAGGTAATAAGATGAACTCGATAGGAACCAGATCATGTGTGGCCTTAGGAACTATGATAAAGTGTTTGGACTTGACTGTAAGTTCAGCGAGAAGTCAGCACATGGTTTAAAGTAGCAAAATGATATGAACTAATTTTATGTCTTAAAAACTTAGAATTCTTACTCTTCTGTGAACAAGCCGGGGGCAGGGAGATGTTGGTGAGAAAGCAACTGGAAGATTATACAGGAGGCTATGGGTATAATCTAGATGAGAAACGATGGCCATTTGGGCTAGTGTGGTAGTGGTGGAGAAGAGAAGGAGATGGCTTTAAGACGTGTTTTGGGGATTAAAACAATGACATATATCCTGTTAGATGTGGGAGTGAAGCAAAGTTTTTGTAATAAGAATGACTAGAGCAAGTTTGGGGCAGAAATCAAGGATTTGATTTGGGCCATGATAGGTGAGATGCCTATTAGATATCCAATTTGGAAAATTGATGGAAAAGAGAAGTTGTTAATATGAGTCTAATGGTGAGAGTGAAATGTAGACATGGGAGAGATGATGATTAAAGCCAGGGACACAGATTTAGACAGACACCAGAGAAGAGTCAAACCTGAGGGGAGGGTGGAGGGAAGGGGGAGAGATCAACCCAAGGACTTGCATGCATGCATATAAGCATAACCAATGGACACAGACACCAGGGGGGTGAAGGCATGAGTGTGTGGGGCGGTAGGGGGGGCAATGGGGGGATAAGGACACATACGTAATACCTTAATCAATAAAGAAAAAAAAGTTCAAACAGAACTAGAAAAACAGCTCTGGGGCCCTGCAATGTTAAAATGCGATGCGGAGAAGGTTGAGAAGAGACAGCCAGAGGTGAGTAAGGTAACTGGGGAAGGACTGGTGGGTATCACACAAGTCAAGAGATGCAGGTGTTTCAAAGAAGGAGTGATCAACACTTTGGGATGCGATTGAGATCAAGCAGGTGATGAGCAAAACAGGGAAGGGCCCATGGATTTGGGACTAGGGAAGCCACTGCCAACTCAACCAGCGCCATTTCAATGGAGATGTGTACCAAGGAAGCCACATTCAACAGCGATGAAGGGAGAATGAGAGGTGAGGAAGTCGAACATTCTTGGAGACGGTGGTGCACGAGAGCATAGGAAGCAGATGGGAGCTGGAATGGGGGGGGGGGTGCAGATTGTGGGTCTACGGGGTTGTGGGTAATTTTAATGTAATCGGTGTGCAATTGTGCCCTTCAGCTTGTTCTTCAATGAAACAACACATGATTCTAGTGAATCCTATAACTCCTCGACACATACACTCTCATGAGTCCAATCGTTTGAATTTTAACTTTTTCTCCATTCAGGTCCGATGATTTATTAAATACTTTTTTTTTATGAAAGGGACCTATCAGTCCAACTTCTTTTTGCCTCACTTTCCCCCTCCATAACTTCCAATATTAATCTCTGTTACTTTCCCCCACTGATGAGGTCAAAATACATTAGAACAGAGGTTCTCAACCTATGGGTCGCGACCCCTTTGGGGGTCGAATGACCCTTTCACAGGGGTCGCCTAAGACTATCAGAAAAACACAAATATAATTACATATTGTTTTTGTGATTAATCACTATGCTTTAATTATGTTCAATTTGTAACAATGAAATTGGGGGTCACCATAACATGAGGAACAGTATTAAAGGGTCGAGGCATTAGGAAGGTTGAGAACCACTACATTAGAATTTGATAAGATCTCAGAAGCGCTTTAAGTTTCTTGGAGGTATTCTATATCAGCAAGGATTCTATTATTTTTCCTCATTTACTCATTTCCTTTCTCTCTCTGGGAGGGCACTTCTGAGATTATAGGAGGTCGGAATTTAGGAGCTAAACAACACAAATACTTAACAGCACTAGTACAAGCACTTAAAGAGAAAAGGATAGGGGTCATTGCAAAATGTTGTAAATGTTGGGAAGAACCATTTTGTTCTGTGGGTTTTCTTCCCGAGGCTGTGTTCCAGGGAGGGCCATAAAGGGGAACACTCATTAGGGCATCATTATCTTTTGTCTCAAGGAAACAATGTGTGGTTTCCAGGCGGCCCACTTGGTGTTTGCATTGGTTCTGGACGCGTTTCAAACCAAAGATACTGTTTGAACAATTCCTTCCCCTCCAACATGAAAAGAACCACCACCAAACCACAAAGTTGATGCTAAATTACTAGGTGATGACTCTGCTGGCTCCCAAAGGTTTCTAGATCTCAGGCACTTGGAATCATGGACCTTTCTTTTAAGAAGAAAGATCTGAGCCTTTCTGGTAGACCTCCCATGCAGCCTGCCCCTCTCCTGCCCCCAGGATGCTCCATGGACTTCTGAGAAGTTCGGTTTGGGGTCAAGGCCATTGAGTTCTCTCCAGCCCTGAATCTTAATAGCGATCCTTTAGAAGCGAAAAAGTATTCCCAGGTCAGATCTGCAATTATCAGCAACTGCATCATGAATGAATATGTGTGATGATGAAAATCCAGTCTGTTGGCTCGATCCCCAGTAGGGGGCGTACAGGAGGCAGCTGATTGATGATGTTTCTCGATCATCGATGTTTCTCTCTCTCTCTCTATCCCACACCTTTCCTCTCTCTCTCTAAAAACCAATAAAGGTAAAAAATATAAAAATAAGAGAGAAAGTACAGCACACATAGACTCTTGAACGCCTCTGCAGGGAAAGCCATGAATAAGACTGGCCAGAGTTTTGCCTTGATCACAATGAACTTGGCTTCATCCCATGCTCTGTTGAGTGCTTTACCTTGGTGCAGTCTCTTTGGAACTGTGGTAATCAAGAAGGTGGGTAGAGGTTGAATGATCGATACAGTCATATTACCTTTCTGTCAACATCTAGTGGTGACATGGAGCAGGAGTCGCGAATGGTGAAAAGTTACGGTAGACTTAAGAAATGATTCCAGAGAAATCTCTAGAGGTCCTTCGACTTCTAAAGTCACCGCTGTCAGGAGTCCTAATCAAAAGGCACCTCTGCGCTATCAGTCACCTTTCACGGCCGTGTTTGTCCTTGCACCTGAGAAAACACTGACTCCCATTCTTTGTAACTCCTAGTAATGTAGGGGGCAGTTTTGGCTGGTGTTGGCTAAGACCAAAGCCTGTTTGGTCACATACAGTACACATTGCGACTTCATTCTTCTCTTTTACTCCATTGTTTGGCGTTCCTTTCCCGGAGGGAACACTCCACATACATTGAAACAGTCAATATCTATGTCCTTGAGCTTTTCAAAGGGTCCAGGGGCCACCAGGAAAGAAATGGAAGGAACAGGTAAACATCCAAGATGTCTCCTCGAACTCCCGAAAGACATGTTTTGAAGATGAAGCAATGACTCTTCTTTAAAGAAAGTGCTATTTATTTTTTAGTTATTTACTAGAGGCCTGATGCACGAAATTCGTGCAAGAGTAGGCCTTCACAGCCCCGCTGCCTCGGCCGCCCTCACAGCCCCGGTTTCATCCAGAAGGTCATCGGGCAGTGGTTCTGCTGTTTGGTCATTTGGTTGATTTGCATATTATGATTTTATTATTATAGATTGTTTAAAATATATGTTTATTGATTTCAGAGAGGAAGGAAGAGAGAGAGAGAGAGAAACATCAATGATGAGAGAGAATCATTGATCAGCTGCCTCCTGCATGCCCCACACTGGGGATCGAGCCCACAACCTGGGCATGTGCCCTGACCGGGAATTGAACTGTGACCTTTTAGTCCATAGTATGACGGTCAACCACTGAGCTGGCCAGGTGCAATTACTTTTTTTTATCCAGTTCATTGTCTTTTGATTTATAGGACAATATAGGAGGTTTGGAAAAAAGACTCAGGTGCATATAGGATAGTTAGGGAGAATTATGGTGGCATTTTGAATAAGTGAGGAATAATGGGCTAATAATAAATGGTGCTAAAACAACTGGAAATCCATCTGGATCCAAGATTTAACTAAAAGGGAAAAGTATCAGGAAATGTCACAGAGGAATTCTTTTTTAATAATCTAGGTTTGGAGAAGGTCTTCCCAAGTATGACACAAAACAAAAAAACCATGCTAGGTTGAACTATGTCTACTTTTTGATGACCTTTCTTTGCACTCTTTTTTTCCTACCGTGCTTTTCTGAACTAGTTCCAAGATCAAAATAGACATATCAGCAGGGCCACAGCCCCTTGAGCACAAGCCCAAAGTGACCTTATGATAACGGTGTTGAAGCAATGGGGGTGAACATTATGCCAGGACCAGCTCAGAGGTGTGGAGAGCCCATGGGCTGGGGGTCAGGCAAGCCTGGGTCTCCCCTGGTGTTCCAGCTCCTGAGAGAGAGTGTGACCTTGGGAATCCACATGGCTGCTGTGAGTCTTCATTTTCCCCATTTCTCAGGAATCTCAGTAACGTTAGATGTGAAGAAGCTAGCTGGTGGGGGCTCTAATAACTGGTCCTCACTTTCCCACTCATCCTTCTCCCTGTAACATTGGATTCTGTACAAGCCACCTCCTATTTCCCACATCAGCATCCAGTCCATGCTTATTGGGCCAGAAATGTCACGACTTCATACATTCAGATTGCTTAGCTGACCCTCCTGCTGAGGTGGGGGTGGTGTTGCGGGTAGAACTATGGCTCCTTGTTTTCTCTCTGGAGCCCTTCTCGGAGAGAGGAGCAGCAAGTCCCTGTTGTGGTTCTTAAGGCTCTCAGTCTGGGACCAGGAGGGACTTTTCTAGAACACTGGGGCAGGCTGAGGGCTCTGGCTGAAACCTGCAATCCTCCTGTACCCATTTTCCATTGCTGTCACAGCAGATTACCACCAACGTTGTGGCTTCCATCCACACAGATGCGTTATCTTACAGATGCATTATCTTACGGTTTTCTAGAAGTCTCAAATGGGCCTCCCTGGGCTGAAACCGAGGTGTCCTCAGGAATGTGCTCTCAGGAGAGTCCATTTCCTTGCTCTTTCTGGCTTCTACAGGCTACTCATGGTCATGGGCGAGGGGCCCCTTTTCTCCACCTTGCCATCCTGAAAGCCAGCAATGTTGTATCTCTCTGACATTTTTGTCCTCACCTCTTCCTCTGACCCCAGCTAGGAAAGGTTCTCCTTTAAGAACTCCTGTATCTGCCTAGCCAGCATGGCTCAATGGTTGAGTGTCAACCTATGAACCAGCAGGTCACGGTTTGATTCCTGGTCAGGGCACATGCCCAAGTTTTGGGTCCCCAGTAGAGGGCATGCAGGAGGCAGCTGATCGATGATTCTCTCTCATCAATCATTGATGTTTCTCTCTCCCTTTCCCTTCCTCTCTGAAATCAACAAAACTATATATATATATATATATATATATATATATATATATATATAGAGAGAGAGAGAGAGAGAGAGAGAGAGAGAGAGAGAGAGAGAGAGATACATAGATATATAGATTTTTTTAAAGGACTCTTGTATTTATATTGGGCCCACTGAATTATCCAGGGTAATCTCAGATCCTTAATCACCATTAGGTAAGCATACATGTGAGGTCCGAGGATGAGGGCGAGACATCCCCGGGAGGACTTGATTGTGGCCACCGCTCCTTCTAACAACAACTCCAGGGCCCAGGTGCTGGGCAGATCATCCCGAGGCAGCCAGAGTCGTGGTTTTCAATAGCGTCATCACAGTGAATACGTAGGACAGGTGGTTTGGGGTGACTCTCTTTAACGCCCTCCTTACCACCAGTGCATGAGTGTAACCTGCTGGTTTCTGCAGAAATCAAAGCCACTCAATCTGCCCTCTGCCCTCATCACTAATCCAGGTGGCATTTAAGCCCGTGTCCTCCCTGGCCCGCTGGGGCCTCCGGGCAGGCCCTGCTCAGGGCCCTGGCGCAGCTGCTCCAGCTCCCATCAATGCCAGGGCCTGGCTCAGGTTACCCGGGCCTTCTTCCCCAACTTGGCTCCCTCCCAAGAAGTGCTCTGATTGAAATATTCTATTACCGATCCACCAGGCACTCTCTGACCCCTATCTGTCTTTGAGGCCATTCCAAATCTCTGTGCCTACACGGAAGCCCCTTTAAGAGCATCTAACGAACTGTTCTTCCAATGCTTCCCAAAAAATCTGAGCACCAGTGAAAATCTCTCCATACAGACACGCAGTGAAAAAGGGGGTGTGGACGCTGCCAGGTTAAAAATTGAGCTTCTGCACTGCTCCTCTGGGCATACGAAGAGGTGGCCTAAGCACGCGGGCTGGAGAGAAACCTGAGCCCCCACGGTGGGGTCAGTTATCTTGTTACCTTTGAACCCTCTTCGCTGATGTTCCACTAGCTAAGCAGTACTCACTAAGAGCAATCCCCAAAGCCCGGGCTAGCGAGATGGGGGCACGGTTGGGAAGTCAAGGAAGGGAAACAGAAAAGGGGAATTAAGTCCACTTTGCGGGGAGAGTACATCTTCCATGTTACGCATCTGTATCCAAGTCATGTTGATTCATCTTGTTCTAAGTCTGTCAGCATTTTCTTTAATATATATATATTAAAATTATATATTATAATTTTAAATATATATATATATATATATATATATATACTTACCTAATGGTGATTTAGGATCTGAGATTACCCTGGATAATTCAGTGGGCCCAATATAAATTATATATATATATATATATATATAAAATTATTGATTTCAGAGAAGGGAGAGGGAGTGAGAGATAGAAACATCCATGATGAGAATCATTGATAGGCTGCCTGCTGCACGCCCCACACTGGGGATGGAGCCCACAACCCGGGCATGTGCCCTTGACCAGAATTGAACCCAGGACCCTTCAGTCCGCAGGCCAACGCTCTATCCCAGCCGTGGGCAAACTACGGCCCACGGGCCGGATCCGGCCCGTTTGAAATGCATAAAACTATTGGAAAAAAAAGACCGTACCCTTTTATGTAATGATGTTTACTTTGAATTTATATTAGTTCACACAAACACTCCATCCATGCTTTTGTTCTTCCGGCCCTCCGGTCCAGTTTAAGAACCCATGGTGGCCCTCGAGTCAAAAAGTTTGCCCACCCCTGCTCTATCCACTGAGCCACACCAGCTAGGGCTGTCGGCATTTTCTTCTGCTCCTCTCAGTAGCCCAGATAGGAACTGCCATTAATTTTTATTAAAGAAGGGGAAATTTCATCTCTGTTGGTTCACCAAGATGCACAGTTGCTTATCTCCATATATCACTCTCTATTTGTAACTCGAAGCCATGTATAGGGCTCACTGAGAGCCTTTAAAATAATGCCGCATACAGACAATTAGGGCAATTTTATATCATTAAAGGAGATTAGTCCTGATTTACTGTCTCTGCTTTTGGACCAACTTCTTAGGGTCTACTCAGATTTTACAGAAAATGTCCTTGTTTAGGACAACCACCGAGAGCAAGGGGGGAGGGGCGGGGGGGGGGAATAAAAATGTTTTGCACTGCCATTTCCCCTGTTCATAGTACACAGTGTTTTGCATGTGTGTGTTGGTGGGTTTATGAGGTTATGAGGTCTGGTTAGAAGGAGAGAGGAAAGGGAGGGAGGTAGACAGTGAGGACGAGAGGGAGAAATGCAGGTGGACAAATGGTCGTTTATTTAATGCCCGTTGCATAGCTTGAGTCTCTCATCCTGACCACACTCATGTCATACTGTTCTCCCTGCCTCACAGGTGGGCAAACTCAGCTTCCATCACTTGTCCAAGGTTACACAGCCACTAAGAGAAGAAGACAAAACAGTCAAGTCCAAAGGTGTCTGAATTCTCAGTCTTCGCTTATTCCACCAGGCCACGTGTAAGATTACCGAAATCGCCCACCGATGCTTTCTGGTTTCTTAGCACCAGCAGAATATGAAACTACAGGCAGAAAAAAATTAATGTAGAAAGATCCCCCAAATAGTTTGCAGACACACAGAAAATTTAGATACTAATATAGCACTTATAATAGCAAATTTTCAATGTTATGTGCCGGGGACAGTGCTAACATCTTTTTTGTTGTTGTTTTTTCAATCCTCATCTGAGGATATTTTCCCATGGATTTTTAGGGAGAGTGGAAGAGAGAGGGAAAGACGGAGAGAAACATCGATGTGAGAGAGAGACACATCCAGGTTGACAAGAACAATTTAAAAGCAAACACAGAGTCATCCCTTACATTCACTACTCGAGGACTTTGGCGCAGTATTCTTGGGGCCCAGGGAACCCTAAAGACTGGTTCATGTTTCAATGCCAAGGTTCTAGGTTTAGATACTAATTGACCATTTGGCGTCCTCATTGGGCCCCACGTTTCTCAAAAAAGGGAGCAGCTCAGTGTTTTCTAAAACAGAAATATCTGGCCCGGCCGGCATGGCTCAGTGGTTGAGCATCGACCTATGAACCAGGAGGTTATGGTGCAATTCCTGGTCAGGGCACATGCCTGGGTTGCGGGATTGATTCCCAGTAGGGGGTGTGCAGGAGGCAGCCGATCAATGATGCACTCTCATTGATGTTCCTATCTCTCTCTCTTTCTCTCCCTTTCACTCTGAAATCAATTCAAAATAAAATAAAACATAACTATCTGAACAGAATTCCACGGAATAATCAAGTTCTATGACCAAATGAATTGCAGTGAGCAGGGTTAACATGCTATACAGCCTTCTTCACTGAAGGGCCTCTATGTGACTGATGTGATGTGTGTGGCTCTAAAAGAGAGTTATAGGGTGCAGGGTGTCCTGACTTCTGGGTGATGGAAACTTTGGAGAAGTATCTGGCTGGACTGGTATACAACCAAGAGGCCTGCATTGATACCTTTCAGACAAGATGATTGCTAAGACTCTTTCTTGCCCTGAATTCTCTGATAATATTTGGTTCAGACAGAAGAGCAAGCTATTCTCCAGATACTTCCTATACACCTAGCGCTCGACATTCCTTTCTAAGATATACAGCTCCTTTCTGAGTGTGAGGATCAGAAGGATCACATGTGGCTTCCGGGGGGTGGGGGGAGGAAGGTATCTTCAAACTGTAGTGCATAAAAGGAACATAGAATTCTAGGGGGTGTTACACACAGTTTTAAATAAGGACTATCATCGCTAATAACCCTGGCGGGGAACACTACCAGATGAAATCACAGAAGACATCGCCATGGGAGCTCTATGGGAAGACGCTACCACCAAAAAGCCTAGAGATTCCTTCTCCCGTGGTCATGTAGAAAGGACCCCAAGCCCAGCCGGTGTGGCTCAGTGGTTGAGCTTCAACCTATGAACCAGGGGGTCACGGTTCGATTCCCGATCAGGGCACATGCCCAGGTTGCAGGCTCCATCCCCAGTGTGGGGCGTGGTAGCCGATCCATGATTTTCTCTCTTTCTCATCATTGATGTTTCTATCTCTCTCTCCTTCTCCCTTCCTCTCTGAAATCCATAAAAATATATTTAAAAAATGAAAGACTCCAAGTCGAATGCTGTTCTTGCTGTCCTGTGTTTCCTTGAGCGGAGCCAACAAAAATGGGGGATCAGAGTTCGGGAGAATCATTCACTCTGTCTAGCAATCAAACACTGTGAACAGCAATGAACAAATGAACGGAAAGAGGCAACCCAATGCTTTCTAGAGCTAACTTCTGCTCTTTTACAGAAACGCCAGCGCAAACCCAGACAGTCCTTTGAAACAATGACAGACATCTAGGAGCCTGTGTGATTAAGGCCTTTATTTCATTCTATTAAGTCTTCATTTGGATTTGGCGACAAATAATTGGGATAATTGAACTTATTACCCAGAACTTCATGCAATAGGGAAACTCCCTTAACCAAGGAAGACTCATTTAGAAGCTCCCTGTTGGATTCCAGTAAGAAGAAGAAATCTTCTCGTCCCTACAGCATTTTTTCCCCTTTTCTGATACAAACAGACATTTTTCTTTCGTGTTCTCTCAGCTATGTCCATGTCTATCTATAGAGAGTTTCTTTCTTTGCCTTACCCTACTAGAGTGCCTCAAACTAATTGGGAATATAATTAAAAATTTGATGCCTGGCCAGCGTGGCCCAGTGGTTGAGCGTCGACCTAGGAACCAGGAGGTCATGGTTCGATTCCCGGTCAGGGCACATGCCCGTGTTTCAAGCTCAATCCCCAATGTGGGGCATCCAGGAGGCAGCCGATCAGTGATTCTCTCTCGTCATTGGTGTTTCTACCTCTCTCTCCCTCTAACTTCTTCTCTGAAATCAATTTAAAAAATAAATTTTTTTAAAGAAGGGAAAGCAAAAATAATCACACCTTGAGTAGGTAAGTTAAAAGGAAGGCAGCTCTCATGGGAGTAACATTACTTATCCATTCATTTATCTGAAGGGGATATATGTGCATGCATATTTTTTAAGCCGAGTTGTGAAGCTAGTAGAAGGCATGAGGCTGAAATCATATAAGTAAGAGAACAGAATGAATCCTGGGGCAAGGTCTGTATTAAAGTGGGAAGGAGGGGGCATAGAGCCAAGTGCACGCAGGTGGGTGTGCTGACCTTGGACTGGTCCACGGTGAATTTGACTTTGACCTAGAGAAAGTGGTTAAGGGTGGGACAATAAGTTGGTACATTGGTATGAAGAGGGGGCAGAAATTGATGCTCTTGCCTGAGCAACTCAATATTCTCAATCTACTCAGGACGATGGTAATTTTCCCAGGATAAGGGAGAGAACATGCTGAAAGCGTGGGTTGGAGCTGAAGAGGAAGTTCCGGAGGGGCTATATCTGGAAGCCATCTGTAGCTCTGTGCGTGAGGACACGATCCCCCGGGGGGTCATGCGGGGTTCAAAAGAGGCAAGCACTGAACCCTCGAGAAAACTGACATTTGGGTGAGCAGCAAATAAAATTTCCTCAAAGGATACAGGGACATTGGAAAGGAGGGTCACCCAGGATCCAAGAGAAGCAGAAGGGCCAAGGATCTGAGTGCCAAACAGAGTACCCGGCCAGGCGTTAGAGCAGCGGTTCTCAACCTGTGGGTCGCGACCCCTTTGGCGGTCGAACGACCCTTTCACAGGGGTCGCCTAAGACCATCCTGCATATCAGGTATTTACATGACGATTCATCACAGTAGCCACATGACAGTGATGAAGTAGCCACGAAAATAATTGTATGGTTGGGTCACAACATGAGGAACTGTATTTAAAGGGCCAGAAGGTTGAGAACCAGTGCATTAGAGAGATGGGATTGAAATGACCAATCAGTTCCTAACGAATTAGATACCTTAGTTGAAGCAGCTTTGGTTATGCTGTGGGAGAAGAAACAAATGCAGATTCCCCCCCCCCCCCGCCCCCCTCCAACCCCAGGAAGCTAGCCCAGGTCTTAGAAATTACAGCCAGCCTCCTTATCACCCTCCTGCCTTCTTCCTTTCTTTCTTTACCTCTTTTAAGTGGTACATGTAAAATGGAAGCTATTAGGCCCTGGCATGTGTGGCTCAGTTGGTTGGGTGTTGTCCTATGCACCCAAAGGTTGCTGGTTCGATTCCTGGCCAGGGCACATGAAAGGGTTGTGGGCTCGATCCCCAGTCACGGGCGTGCAAGAGGCAGCAGCCGATCCATGTTTCACTTTCACATCAATGTTTCTCTCTCTCTCCCCCTCTTCCTTCATCTCTCTCTAAAAATAAATTTTAAATGTTTTTAAAGATTTGAATAGATTTTAAATTGAGAGCAAAAGAGGCTGAGAAAGTAGAGGAAAGAAAGAAAATGTTGGACAAAGTACTGAACAAGATGTCTTATTTCTGAGCTGGGAACTAAGGAGAAAAGCAGTGTTAGCTGTGGAGGGAGATGAATTTTAAGGATGAGGGAACTCATGCTTTGTCGCTTCTCTGTTCTCTGAAGCTGCCTGAGGGAACACGGCTATGGATGAGAGTTTAAGAAGAATGGTGGTGAGGAACCAGCATGGTAGGGAAGGAGAACAACAGAGTTCAGTAACCTCTTCAAAAAGTGAGAGTGTATACTCGGTTATCAAAATGGAAAGACATCAATTCTGTCCGTTCTGTAGAATCCCATGATTTATGCAATAACTTCCATAATGTTTCTCTACAGAACTTGGCTTCAGGCATTGAGACCTGAGATGACGGACAGATGCAGCACCCCAATAAAAAGACTGAGCTCTGCTCCATTTATTTTTTAAATATATTTTTTATTGATTTCAGAGAGAGGAAGGGAGAGGGAGAGAGAGAGAGAAACATCAGTGATGAGAGAGAACCATTGATCGGCTGCCTCTTCCATGCCACCCACTGGGGATGGAGCCCGCATCCCGGTCACGTGCCCTGACCGGGAATCAAACCATGACCTCCTGGTTCCTAGGTTGACGATCAACCCATTGAGCCACACCAGCCAGGGTGAGCTCTACTCTATTAAACTAAAGGAACAGGAAACCTCAACAGATTTCATGTGCTTGAAACAATGGAATTCAAAATTCAATAAGTAGAGAGAGGAACAGGTTGCCGCAGAATTGTCTAGAAAATAACATTTCCTGGCCACACTGACCTGAAATGTAGTGACTCTTATTACTAACCTAAAGCGTTCAGGAGTTCAGATGGAGCCTGCCTCCCGTGGCTAAGGACTGTCTGACTCTCAGTTTTATTCTCCCAAGAATGCTTCTTCTTAGTTGTTCCTTGATGGATTATTCCCCAACAGTGTCAACCTGTCTACGTAAAACTCAGAATAGGCGCCTTCTTTAGGCTTATTGACCCGGAAAACGTTTAAAATACCATGGAATCACCCTTCCCCACCCCACACTTGTACTAAGGGCATGTAAAGGCCTTTTAGGTTGAAGTTTGGTGGACAGCATGTACTCCATAATACCTTTTAGACAACACTACATCGAGTAAAATACTCTGTGTATGCGTCTCTCCAAAAATGAATCTGAAACTTGGCACGCGGACTAAAAATGCCTTGAAACATCTCTCGAATGAACAGTTTTTAGATATTGCATTTGAGAAATGAAATAACAGTATCAGATCGTTGGCAGCAAAGCCATTTTCCCAAGTACCGATGCCAAGCGCATGGCAGACGTCCATTAGGGGTTGATGGAGATCAAAAGGGGCTGAGACACCATCTCATGCTTATAGAATTTCAGAACTAGAGACACTTGGACGGGAAAGTCAGCATCATTGGCCATGTGAACGCCAAGCCATGTGCACGGAGCTGCCTCTCCGCACTGGCCAGACCCCAGTCATTCCATCCTCACTCACCACTCCCTCTGGATTTCTTTAAAATATATAGAGATTTCAGAGAGGAAGGGAGAGGAAGAGAGAGATAGAAACATCAGTGATGAGAGAGAATCATTGATCGGCTGCCCCCTGCACACCCCACACTGGGGATGGAGCCTGCAACCTGGGCATGTGCCCTGACCAGGAATCAAACCATAACCTCCTGGTTCATAGGTCGATAGTCAACCACTGAGCCGCACCGGTCAGGCCCACTCCCCCTGGATTTCTTAGAATGCCCTGCTTCCTGCCAAATTGGTCAAAACTAACTGCCTCAGTCCAGTTACCAAGGCTGGCGTGGGGTCTTCCTGGTGGTGACACATCTCCTGTGTCTGTGCCTGACCAACCAGGATCTTTTCCTCTTCTCCAGATCCATCCTCTGAACTTGCCTGGGTGAACCATCCAAAATTGCTTAGGCCCTGGCTGGTGTTGTTCAGTGGTTGGACCATTGGCCCATGCACTGAAGGGTCCTGGGTTCGATTCTGGCCAAGAGCACGTGCCTCAGTTGCAAGCTCATTTCTCAGCTCTGGTTGGGGTATGTGCAGGAGGCAAACAATAGATGTGTCTCTCTCACATTGATGTTTTTTTCTCTGTCTCTCTCTCTCCTTTCCACTCTCTCAAAAATCAATGGAAAAATATCCTTGGGTGAGGATTAACATAAATAAATAAATAAATAAATAAATAAATAAATAAATAAATAAATCCTATATAATAAAAGGCTAATATGCAAATTGACTGAACAGCAGAATGACCAGTTGCTATGGCATGCACTGACCACCAGGGGGTAGACGCTCAATGCAGGAGCTGCCCCCTGCTGGTCAGTGCGCTAGAAGCCAGGCTCACAGCTGGCAAGTGCAGCGGTGGTAGTGGGAGCCCCTTCCGCCTCCATGGCAGTGCTAAGCCATCAGTTGGTCATCCTCCCCCCGAGGACTCCCGGACTGCAAGAGGGCGCAGGCCGGGCTGAGGGACCCCCCACCCTCCCGAGTGCATGAATTTCATGCACCAGGCCTCTGGTGAATTAATAAATAACTTAGGGGAAAAGAGAAATAGATCCACCTACTGCTTCTAGAGGAGAGACTTGCCAAATACCCCTTTCCTTTTCTGGACCCGCCCTCGTAAGGCCCACCTTGTTTTCTGTTGTTAGATTTTACCTCAATCTCTGATCATTCAGAACACAGGCTCTTAAGCCAAGTGGATTATGAGTTGATGATTGGTTTTAAAATATGCGTGAGCACTTCTAGGACTTTGGAAGACCTTCCCGAAATAAGATAGCCAGGCTCTCTGGAGCACAAAACTCGTTTCCACGCGGTGAAGAAATGGCTGGGAGCTAAGCGTAGGCTCTGAGGGTGGATGGAGGAAGAGGGCAATTTTACTGGTCCCGTTGAACGCCATGTAACGTGTAACGTGAATGTAGTGGAGGCTTTCCCTGGCGGTGTTATTGTCAATTTCCCAGGAATCCAGATCTCCGAATTGCAAATACTGGAAGCGCATTGTGTCTTCCGGCTTCGCACTGACACAGACGCTCTGCTGGCCCACATCTGAGATCCTGTGGCTTTTGATTCCTTCTGGTGTTGATTCCTCTTCTTTTGTTTTCTCAGAATGTAAATATTTGCTCTGTCTGCATTCTAATTGCTGGTCTTGGGTGTCTCAGGGAGGACGGAGGCTGCGGTGAGTCGGCTCCTCAGGGTCCCTGGCTGTGTGCTGGGATTTCGTGTCTTGTGACATGAGCTTGGCAGAGCTGCCAGCTCGCCTGTTCTATGCCCCTGACTACACTGCGGTGAGGCCTCTCATGGAAGCCCAGTGTTCTTCTAGTCCTCTCTGCAGAGAGGAAACCCAGAACGATGCTCTGTGCACACACCAAACCACAGGAGCCGGGGTGAGGGTCTGTGATGACAGAGCCTCCTACACAGCGCGTTTGCAAGCTTTCGACTAATGACATTAATTGTCTTTGTCTAGACTGACTTATGGCATCGAAGCACCCCTTTGCGGGAAGCGGGGAGGGGTGGAGGGCATGGCATGGCATGGCGAGGCCTTCAGTTCATGCCAAGTGCAGAGGAGAGAAAAACAAGAGGAGAATCAAGAACACACACACACACACACACACACACACAGCCAGGAGATGTGCCCTGGCCTGGGCTGTTTCCCAGAAAGCGGGTCCGGAAGTGTGTGCGTTAGGGGGACTGCAAATCGCTGCCATGGGCAGCAGAAAACACACCGAACAGCACCGGAACCTAAGGAACGTCTTAGGACAGCGGTTCTCAACCTGTGGGTCGCGACCCCTTTGGCGGTCGAACGACCCTTTCACAGGGGTCGCCTAAGACCATCCTGCCTATCAGATATTTACATGACGATTCATCACAGTAGCAACATGACAGTGATGAAGTAGCCACGGAAATAATGTTATGGTTGGGTCACAACATGAGGAGCTGTATTTAAAGGGCCAGAAGGTTGAGAACCGCTGTCTTAGGAGAAGACAGTCGCTAAGGAGGACAATGGCCAGTTTATTTCCCACGTGAACAGCAAGAAGGAGAATGCTCCTGTTTGGTGCCTGTTTTCAGAGCATCTTCCCAGCTTGTCTTTCCAGATGGAGAGAAACTGGACTATGCCGTGTGGAATATCCTGGCTTCCCCGTGGCTCATGCTGGTCATTGATGAACCCCGAGAGAAACAGAATATCCAGGCCACACCCCCTTCTGAACGCTGTCCTCGGATAAGAGGGTGGCATCAGCTCGAACCTCAGCAGGCTGCCTTTTCACCCTCTTAAAAGCCTGAGATGGGAGTGAATGTGGGGATTTCCCGAGGGTATGGCCTGAAGGCCAAGGACAGGAACCCCAAAGGGGTTGCCGCAGTGGGTTCAAAGGCCAAGGGCAAGGCTGGCACCTCCTGGGCTGGCACGGCGCCTGCGGTGGCCAACAAGCAAGGCCTGGGAACCTCGGTCCTGGTCGGGAGTCCTGGCGGCTCTTCTCCTGCGGGCCATTCTCTCCAGCCGAGTCCTAAGTCGCTGCTGGTAGCTCACTCCCCGCTTCCCTGTCTAGTCCCCTTGCATTTCTCTCCCACTCGCCAGGTTCAAAGACTGACTGGTTTCCTAGGATATGCGGCTGGAATTTACTCTCCTGCTGCCTTTTGCCTCCATCCTGTTGCCTGTGATGGATCTAATTGGGAGTTCGGTCAAGTGAACGTCAGTGGGCCCTCGCTGGGTTTAGGGACCAAGTGCACCTTTCATAAAAACTATCTGACATAGACCTAGCCGGTTTGGCTCAGTGGATAGAGCATCGGCCTGCGGACCGAAGGGTTTTGGGTTCGATTCCAGTCAAGGGCACATGCCAGGGTTGCCAGCTCAATCCCCAGTAGGGGGCATGCAGGAGGCAGCCGATTCATGATTCTCTCATCATTGATGTTTCTCTCTCCTCTCCCTCTCCCTTCCTCTCTGAGATCAATAAAATATATATATATATATATATATATATTTTTTTTAAAGATCTCAAGCAGATAACACATGCAATTGGTATTGCCCCCACTCCTCAGGAGTTAAGTAATATGATTTTTCTTTGATGTCCTCATGAGGGCCCACTACATATCTGCCAACCCATCACGTGTATAAAAATCTCCCAAAGTCAACATGAAAAATAGATGTTGACACAATCCGACAGGCCTCCGGATTTAATTAGGCACAACTTCCCATTTAGCAATCTGACGCGTGCTCACACACTTTTGCCCGTTAGTACTTCATGTTTAATGCAGTGTGAGGGCTCGGGCTTGCCACTGTTTATTTATACAACGAACATTCCCCAGACCTTCTGAATGCTGACATCACTCATATTTTGGATGCCGATGCTATATATTTAGAGGCAATCTATCAATGGGTCAAGAAATAAGTGTACAACGGCCCTGCGATGATTTGAGAGTTTTAAAAACTTGTACTGGGAAGATATTTAAAGTATTTCATTCATTAGCTACTCACTCCTGCTATCTTTGGAGAAGAACGTGATTTAAAACAGATGCAAAAACTGCAGTTAATTCATAATTCCCACAGAGTAGATTTTAATTGCCAGGAGACACTTTCAATTTAATAGCTCTTGGTTCCTCTTTCCCTATAAGATTTGTTTTTCGAAGGTATGATAAAAATGTGTGATACCTCCTTGCAATTTCTGACTTTCTATTAGAACATATCCCAACTAGAGGCCCAGTGCACGATATTTGTGCACTGGGGCACGGGGGGGGGGGGAGGGTCCCTGAGCCTGGCCTGTGCCCTCTCACAGTCTTGGACCCCTCAGGGGATGTCTGACTGCCAGCTTAGGCTCGCTTCCCACTGTTCGGAGGCGGGAGAGGCTCTGGTCACCACCGCTGTGCTTCCCAGCTGTGAGCCCAGCTTCTGGCTGAGCAGTGCTTCCCCCTGTGGGAGCACACTGACCACCAGGGGGCAGCTTCTGCATTGAGCGTCTTCCCCCTGGTGGTCAGTGCACGTCATAGCAACCAGTTGTTCCCCTGTTTGGTTGATTTGCATATTAGCCTCTTATTATATAGGATAGTGTACAGTCAATAAACTCTTATCACAAATACTGAGAGATAGAGTTTAGCCATGATTTCTTAATGAACTCCATTTTTCTCTGTAGTTAGATTCCAATATCCATATGTGGCTTTTATATAATACATTCCTTGAAATTATGTCTGATGCTTGAAAATTAAATATCCAGCTAAAATCCAAACATTTCCATCATGTATTTCCTGGTGACCTGACCCTAGTGATATATACCATCCCTGGCCAAGTATTTACGAAGGGTTTGGTCACATGAACTTAACATGTTATAGGTCGATGATCATCCATTGCTTGCTCATTGATTCATGTGTTGTAATTTGATTTCCCTAAATAAGAAGTTCTTGGAGTATGGAAATCATCTCGTTCAAGGTAAGGCCAAAGAAGAAGGAGACACACTCCATGTGTGGCTTGTGAACCAATAATTACGATATAATTTGTCATCGTTGATTTTCCTTACAGACCATTCTGTTTGCTATGGTACAGGCTCACTGTGGGTCTTCAGTAAACACTGTGGAATAATCGAATGCAGAAAGCAAGGACTGTTATCTGGGAGAAAGATCAACCACAAGGGAGTTGAAAGATTTGAAAGATTGTATGTGGCGAAACTGAACACGGCAAAGCCAAGTACAATTTGCACAATTCCAATTTTCCAATTGATTTTCATTACGTTTGTCACCATCGCTGGCCCAGGCAGGAATGGAAATGGGGAATGCAGCTACAAACAGAATGAGGCCTTTGGTTCCATAAATAACCATCTCACATTAAGTAGCTCTTTGAATAATAATAGAACAAAAATTTCTCCAACTCAGTCGTTTTAAAGCCCTGATAAAAAGTTTTCCCTAAAAGATTTCTTTGAGACGCTTGCTGAATACGGAGAGGATTTTCTCGTCACTCACACAAAATAATTCTGCACTGAAAGAGAGTGGCTACCGACCAAGCTGGTGTGGTTCAGTGGTTGAGCGTCGACCTAGGAACCAGGAGGTCATGGTTCAATTCCCGGTCAGGGCACATGCCCCGGTTGTGGGCTCCATCCCCAGTGTGGGGCATGCAGGAGGCAGCTGATCCATGATTCTCTCTCATTATGGATGTTTCTATCTCTCCCTCCCTCTTCCTTCCTCTCTGAAATCAATTAAAATATTTTTTTTTAAAAAAATGCAGAACAACGCTGAGTAAGCATAAACGGATGGTCCCCAAGGCCCCATTTGTGTGTGCGGACTCCAGGGTCCCAGCTCAACACACTCACCCTGTGGCATCAGATGCCATTTTACTGCTGCCCTTTACCTTGTCCACCGAATGAAATGGCTGGAATTGAAAAAAGATGGGCCCTTGGCCAGTGTGCGCCCGGGATCAGGGTTCCTACTCCGACAGGTGGTGTCAGAAAGCAAACCCTGATCCCCCAGGGCCGCCCTGGTGTTGCGTTTCGCCTTTCACTGTAGGTGTAATCCCGCCATTAGTTTCCGATTTCTCTGTGGGAAAGACGCCAAGAGACAAGACACCGGAGAATGTCCTGGGATTTCCAACATCTCCAGAGGAAGTTATTTATATCGGATGCAGGGCTTTCCCGTTAGCGTTTACTATGTAGACATTTGGGGAACTCTAGGGTCGTTGTGCGTGAGTGAGTGTGTGTGTGTGTGTGTGTGAGAGTGTGAGAGAGAGAGAGAGAGAGAGAGAGAGAGAGAGAGAGAGAGAGAGAAAGAGAGAGAGAGAGAGAGAGAGAGAGAGAGAGAAACATTGATATGAGAGAGACACATCATTGGTTGCTTCTCACTCACACCCCAACCAGGGCTTAAGCCAACAAATGAGATCAAATGAATTAACAAAAAATTTTCAGCCGAACCGGTTTGGCTCAGTGGATAAAGCATCGGCCTGCGGACTGAAGGGTCCCAGGTTCGATTCCGGTCAAGGGCATGTATCTTGGTTGCAGGAACATCCCCACTGGGGGGGCGTGCAGGAGGCAGCTGATCAATCTCTCTCATCGATGTTTCTGACTCTCTATCCCTCTCCCTTCTTCACTGTAAAAAATCAATAAAATTTTTATTTTTATTTTTATTTTTTAATATATATTTTATTGATTTTTTAAAGAGAGGAAAGGAGAGAGATAGAGAGTTAGAAACATCGATGAGAGAGAAACATCGATCAGCTGTCTCCTGCACATCTCCTACTGGGGATGTGCCCGCAACCCAGGTACATGCCCTTGACCGGAATCGAACCTGGGACCTTTCAGTCCGCAGGCCGACACTCTATCCACTGAGCCTCAATCCCAAGGAAGGCAGGAAATGGAGGAAAGGGGAATGCAGAAGAGACGGTAAATACAAAACAAATTGTGGGATGATGGACTTAACCTAACCATCAATACATCAATAACTGAATTTTATGTAAATGATTTAAACAATGCATTCAAAGAAATATATTGCCAGACTGGATGAAAACCCAGCTATGTGCTGTCCACAATAAGGAAACTTTAACTATCCTATATAATAAAAGCCTAATATGCAAATTGACCAAAAGGCAGAACTACCGAACAACTGGGTCGACCAGTCGCTATGGTGTGCACTGACCACCAGGGGCAGACGCTCCATGCAGGAGCTGCCCCCTGGTGGTCAGGGTGCTCCCACAGGGGGAGCACCGCTCAGCCAGAAGCCAGGTTCATGGCTGGTGAGTGCAGCAGCAGTGGTGGGAACCTCTCCCGCCTCGGCTGCAATGCTAAAGAGCAGTGAGCCAAGTGGGTAAGGAGCGAGGAGTCCCAGACTGTGAGAAGGTGCAGGCCAGGCTGAGGGACCTACCCCCCCCACACACCCAGTGCATGAATTTCGTGCACTGGGCCTCTAGTTAAGACATAAATAGGTTAAAAGTAAACAAATGAAAAATGATATGCCATGTTAAGACTAATTAAAAGAAAGCTAGAGAGACATCCAGACTGAAAGGAAGAAGTACCTGTGATTTAGGCAGGAGAGAATCATCATCTCCAGGTTAAACACCGACATATTACCAATTTGAACCATATCCTATGTCAACTTTTGGAACCTTTTAGAATTAATAAGGGTGATTTTGATATAGAACCAGCATGTCGAAGACAGAAATATTCAGACTCTTTTTACCTAAAATTTATGCAAATATGTCTTCTACTTTGTGTGAAAAAAGTTCCGTGATATTCTTACCCTATTCAACTTAGTAAAGAGCATTCCTAAGACGTAGGCAGAATTAAGTAGGAAGAACACTAGAGAAAGTGGTGTGAGTGTCTGGGTTCTGTTTTAAAAGGCTGGTTGGGTGAACTCGAGCAAGTTTCATTATCTGTAAAACGAGTGCTGTTTGAATCGGCCGATTTCTAAGAGTCCTCCCAAGGCTACAATGTCAGATTCAAACTAACCGATAGAGAAAGAATCAGGTCAACTTCTTATCCGGCAAGTCCACAGTCCTTCCTGCCCTGAGATAATCTTTTTTTGGGGGGGCGGGGGGGAGCCTCAAACGGCACTGCCAATCACTTCTCAGAATTCAAATGGAAGAATTTAAACGATCGATTTGGTTTGAGCACCGAGGAAATACTGAAGCCAAGTGCCAGTGATGAGTTCGCCATCAATTCTCTGGTTCCCCAGACATTCTGACTGCCAGGACCAGGCACCTACGTCAGCATCGCCACTCAGAGCTGGCTTCTTCCAGGAGGGAGTCTGGTTACGTTCTCAGGGCCCCCTGAGGATTTTGGCACCTTTAGATCCAAGTTGTAATTGACCCTGAACTAATGAGAAATGAGCTTATTCCTCCCTTTCTCTTGTTGTCTTCCCGAGATTTAATTATAGCTGGGTTATTTCAATAGATTTATTAGGAGGCAAGAAAACCCAGCAGCAATTTTTAACATTAAAAAGGAGACCTGTCTGTGTGCTGGTGTATGCAGACAAATCCTTTGCACTGCACGTCCTTTGTAGCAGAATGTCGAGCAGGAGCTAATGAGGGAATCGGGTTTATGTGCGTGCTGTGCTCCCCTCATTTTAGCTGTCTGTAAAGGGAGACAGCCCTGGAATGGTAATGAAAGCTCCCCGCTCTCATTCTTGTTCGTACTACTTGACAGAGAAGAGGTGGAGAGGCTTTCCTAAGCCTCCTTTGCCTGCTACGGAATGAGACACACACACTGGCAACTCGAATTACCTTGCCGGGCACCAAGGCTTGCCCAGGAGTTGGCAACGTGTCTCCATGTCAACAAAGAAGAAACATGGCCAGGATCTCGTCCATTTGCTGTCCTGCTGGACTCGATGGCTGAACGAATGATCAGACGAGGTTAAAAATAAAACGATTTTCTCCCAGAGGTGAGGGAGTCATCCCTCCTGATTCTTGCTCCTCACAGAGGAGGCCCTGGCTTTCTTCGCAGATGGATTGGATGGGAAACCATCAGTTCAAGAATGTTGACCGAGCCCTAGCTGGTTTGGCTCAGTGGATAGAGCATCGGCCTGCGGACTCAAGGGTCCCAGGTTCCATTCCGGTCAAGGGCATGTACCTTGGTTGCGGGCACATCCCCAGTAGGGGGTGTGCGGGAGGCAGCTGATCGATGTTTCTCTCTCATCAATGTTTCTAGCTCTCTATTCCTCTCCCTTCTTCTCTGTAAAAAATCAATAAAATAAAATAAATAAAAAGAATGTTGACCGAGCAGCCTGAATATTTCAGGCGAGGGGTTGACTGGAGTGGTGAGTTGGACAGAGCCATTGAACTAAGCATTTGTTTTACCCGCACGTCTAGACTGGCATCCAGACTGGCACCACACCGTGAGGCACACGGAGGGAAAGGCTCTCTCAAAGGGTTCTCGTCGCGATAACGTAACTGGAACTAATTCCCAACTTGTTTTACTGGTAAAATCAAGTAGCGTTTCTCTTCCGTGAGTCATCAACTCTTTATTCTTATATTTGAATTAGTCATGGGCCAAAGTATAATACCTAGAACCTCCCGTGTTTATTCTCATTCTCTCCCTCTCTCTGCCCCCACCACCCCCCTTCTCTCTTTCCCATAAAAACTAAATCCATAAGGTCTTACTCTAATGGGAACAAATCTGGCATTGCCTAGTGGAAGTGAATGTGAACCTCAAGTTTACTTAATAGCAACTTACGTTTCAATGACTTTTGTGGGGAATTTTCTGAAGGCTAAGTCTTTTCTTAAATTTAGTGTGTTGTTTCATTCACAGTACTACATGGTTCATTCCAAATACTATCATAGTGAGATTTTTTTTTTTTAAGAAAAGCTTACATTGAAGGAGAATCAATAACAGCATCAAAGCTTGGGTGATCTATGCTATATTGGTGAAAAAAGAGGCAAGGACAAAATCCTTTCTGTAAAATCATAGAACATTATCAGTGGTCAAACCCAAGGGGAAAAAAAAGATATTTGCTCAAGTAAGAAAGATGAATCAGCCCTAACCGGTTTGGCTCAGTGGATAGAGCGTTGGCCTGCGGACTCAAGGGTCCCACGTTCGATTCCGGACAAGGGCATGTACCTTGGTTGCGGGCACATCCCCAGTGGGGGGTGTGCAGGAGGCAGCTGATGAACGTTTCTAACTCTCTATCCCTCTCTCTTCCTCTCTGTAAAAAATCAATAAAAAAACATATTTAAAAAAATAAAAAAGAAAGATGACTCAAATCAGTAAGGGTGCAATGGAAGTGATCTTTTATAACATTTCTCTCAACGTTTCCCTATGGCAAACCACCACACACCTTTTAGAAAGGAATTATCTGGAAAATGCAGGCCATGAAGAAAACCCAGGAGCTCTCTGATGTCCAGCAGCAAATTCATGGAATTTCTGCTTAACCAGACATTCGAATTCCTCGGTGAAGGAGTTTGATTTCCTGGGGACAATGACAGAATGGGCTAGGTTCTCTTTGCATCTTCGTTTGTCCCTGTACTTCCTTCCTCCCACCTGTAGGCTCTCCCTACTCTTGTAAATGCCTTCCCTTTCTTGACTGTACTTCCTGGTTTCATTTGGCGGACTTCGTGCTGCCTCTGTGACAGCTGGTCACGTTACTGGCCTCACCAGTCCAGTCCACATTTCCTGTTCAGATTTCAGGCAGGCCACAGACCCTGGAGGATCATCGTTTTGATTTGGTTTGGTCACAAAACTTTTTTTAAAGAAACCATGAAACCACACAGTAAGTCCATAGCCCCAAAGGCTGCCAAGCATCCCTGGTTGACCTAGTTAGTATTGTAGTAGAAACAGGAGAGGGGAGAAGTCAAAGAATACCACCCTAATTAAAATACTCAGAAGACTTTAAAGTTTTTTAAATTTAACTCTTTGTTTAGAGTAAAAACAACGAAATATTTGGACCCAAGAAAGAATATACCAAAAATTATAACAATTTCTTCTTTAAATTTCAGTTACCTCTATCGGAACTAAATTAGATGCAATAAGTTTACATTCTAAATTTAAATTTCATGAATTGAGGTTATGAAGCTCTGCCAGTTACTTTTACATTAGTTTAAAATATATGTTTTTTATTTTTAAAACATCTATATATATAAAAGGCTAAGCAACCAGCTGACTGGCCAGTGGGTATGATGCTCACTGACCACCAGGGGGCAGACGCTTAATGCAGGAGCTGCTGAGCTGTGGTGACTTGTCAGTGGCAGTTCTCAGGTGACGCACCCTGGAACCAGAGAGGAGGGAGCCCGATTCCTCGTGGGGCCGTGTGATTCCACCTTTGGCAGTGGGTTATGTTGTTGCTGGGGCACTGTCCACCCTGAATCTGGTTTACTGACAAGCTGTGGTGACCACAGATGCCCTTCGAGCCGCGGCGCTGCCCCAGGTGCGGCAGGCCAGGGACGGACCTCAGCAGGTTGGCTGCGGGGCATGTCTGGCTGGTCTGGCCCAGTACCGCCCCACCGGCCACCTTCTAATTAATTTCCTTTCAATGTGCACAAATCCGTGCACCGGGCCACTAGTATTATATAATATTGCATAATATAATAAGCATGTACATGGAAAGACTTTTTTATGATTGTTTCTAATGTATATTTCTTTTTTAAAAACATTTTTATTGATTTCAGAGAGGAAGAGAGAGGGAGAGAGAGATAGAAACAGCAATGATGAGAGAGACTCATGGATCGGCTGCCTCCTGCACGCCCCACACTGGGGATTGAGCCTGCAACTCGGGCATGTGCCCTGACCGGGAATCGAACCTTAACCTCTTGGTTCATAGGTAGATGTTCAACCACTGAGCCACACCAGCCGAGCTGATGTATATTTCTTAGTGAAATGCTGCATGGTTTTTTTTGCTCAGTTTCAGTACTTAACTAATAAGTAGACCAACGAGATTCATATTTGAAACATTTACACAAATTTTCCAAATAAATTATTCTTTTTTCCGCATTTGAAGTAGGCCCCAAACTAAGCCTTTGGTTTAGAGTGGATCTTTCTTATTTTCCTTTCCAAAGTATGCAAAGCCGGGATCTCGTCCCTAATGGCACTTTGAAAACATTCCTGGCAGCGTCCACATCAAAACAAATACAAGTTCCATTCCTGAAAACGAACATGGAATCGAGTCGGCTCTGAAAGTGATGTTGTCGCCACTCACTTCAACAAAGAGAAGTTCTGAAATTAAAAACACGTTTCCTGTGTCATGTACGGAAACAATGGAAAAAAGGAGATCTTAGTGTGTTCCTAATTTAGATTCCTCTTCTTGACTGTAAACATAACTTTCTCCAGCGATGACACACACAAGTATGTCGTGCTTTCCTTGAGTATTGAAGCCTTGTTTTTTTTTTTTCCAATTTCAGATCGCGCCATTTGGACAGTGCGTTTAAAAATGAAGTTTAGGGTAGGGGAGGCTGGGGGAAGGTCATTGGGTGGGGGGAGATATATGTACTCCCTGTGTAATACTTTAAACAATAAAATAAAAATTTTAAAAAATGAAGTTTATATGCTTATATACAAGAGATGATGGGAGTGGGCCTACTATTTCACAAATGTTTCTCAAAGAGGCTTTTGGTCCTAATTTGAAAACCAAAGGGTCGTGAAACATATTTCTTTGAGAAATTACAGTTTGGAATATTAGTCTTCCTTTTTAAATACATTTTTATTGATTTCAGAGAGGAAGGGAGAGGGAGAGAGAGATAGAAACACCAATGATGAGAGAGAATCATTGATCGGCTGCCTCCTGCACGCCCCCTACTGGGAACCGCGGCTGCAACCTGGGCATGTGCCCTTGACTGGAATCAAACCCCAGACCCCTCAGTCTGCAGGCCGACGCTCTATCCACTGGGCCACACCATCCATGGTCGAATATTAGTCTTAATGTCAAGTCTGATCAATTCACAAACTATTAAACTGACTACTTAACAATATTAGCACTGTAACATCATAAACTTATGGTTACCTATGTGTCTTTTCAGTATAACGTTTTTTTGTTGTTGTTTGTTTGTTTGTTTTAAATATATTTTATTGATTTTTTACAGAGAGGAAGGGAGAGAGATAGAGAGTCAGAATCGTCGATGAGAGAGAAACATCAATCAGCTGCCTCCCGCACATCTCCCACTGGGGATATGCCCCCAACCCAGGCACATGCCCTCGACCGGAATCGAACCTGGGACCTTCCAGTCCGCAGGCCGACGCTCTATCCACTGAGCCAAACTGGTCTCGGCTTCAGTTATAACGTTTTGTAACTTTGGCAGATTTCTGAAAATTCACAATGAAAAGGAGTCAGGCACCGATGAAATACATGTGAACAAATTTACATTTTTAGAATAACCCAACCAAGTAAATAAATTACTCTCTAAAGAAAAAGTGCTCAAGAACTCAAGGTCAATATTTCTTGAGAGCAGTTCATGAATCTTTTTAGTTGCGTGGCATTCGTGCAGAGCAGGAAGCTAAGGGTGTTGTCTGAGGACCTGGGGGGTGAGAAGGTGGAGGAAATGGGCTTACTCTTTTCTTTAAGGCCTCCTCACTCCATGCCTTTGGCAAGGAAATTCTCTTTCCTTCGTTTGCTCACCTAAAACGTGGGTATAGAAGCCTTGCTACTCCACCCCTATGTTCCGCCTCCTAGAGGCCTTCTGAGCACGGCTTCTGATTAATATATCATTTCCCACTCAATTACGTTGTTTTGACTTGTTCCCAACCTGCCTCCATCCAAACCTCAATTTCACTGATGATGAAATAAATGAAACTGGAATTCTTAACAGATGCTACACCATAAAATCTCATGGGCTCCAGCCAAACGCATGGCAGACTTTAAGGCTGTTCATGAGCGTTAATGAGATAATCATCTATGCGAGGATCTTGAGGGGGAAACAGCATCACCCACAGAGTACACACGCCAGGCTCACAGGGGCTCACTCTCTCTCTCTTTTGTTCAAATTGTGATCTAGTCGTCGTTTTCATGAGCATCACCTGTGAACTTATTTAAGATGCCGATTTCAAGACTCTTCTACAGACCTTAGAACCAGAATCTAGATTACAGTCCCCAGTTGAAATACCCAAGTAAAAGGATTTTAATGGGATGACAGGCAATGGATGATTAGGGTGATGTTGGCCAGACCATAAAAAATTACATACTTAGTCCCATGAGAGGGGTTGGGATTGGAAGAGGACATTTTTTTCCAGTCAGGTAGGAATTTGTCTGCTTCTTGGCACTTTCGAGACTAGAAGATTCTTCTCCTTTCCCTTTAGACACTTACTGTCGGATGGATGTTGCTCTTAAACTTTCAGGGGCGGGGAGAGGAGTCGCCCAGGCCACAGCCATGAGATTCCCCAGGACAGTGGCAAGCCCGTACTCATCCTCCCTGTCACCACGGCTGTCTGTGGGGGAAGCTCGGAGATGTGTAGAGAAGTCTAGAAAGTTGTGGAGAAGCAATGGTAGGCTGAAATGTCAACTTGGCAGTAGGGTCTCTGATGGCCTTGGGAATGGGTTAATTCGTTTTTCAATGTGTCTGTTAATTCGACAAAAATTTCGAAGACAGCTGTCCATTGGGAGGAGTAGAGATTTGGAGTCAGAAGCCCCAGAGTGCCCTTAAGCAAAAACACTTCCTCCGTCTCGCTCTCGAGTTCTTCGTGGATGGCAAGGGAATGAGAACTACACCCACTTCGCAGGGCAGCCGTGAGAATGCAATGAGATGTGCAGGGAAAGCATGTTGTCATCTGAGACGGTTGAACAGATTTTCTTCTTTTCATGTACAAGACCCTGGGTCAGGACTTCTGCGAACGCAACAATAGCAAAGACAGGGTTTCTTCCCGCAAAGAAACCAACGTGTCAGGAAATGCAGCTGACATCCACGTGAGAAACTATAATATGAATATCATGTGAGTGAAGGACATGCTAAGGGAGTTTCAAATCATTTCGTGTGGGTCCGCAAGTAAGGCTTGTCGCAGAGCGCGATGGCATAGCATTTAGGCTTTACAATGTGCTTAGGGCAGGCCGGTGTGGCTCAGTGGTTGAGCATCGACCTAAGAACCAGGAGGTTACGGTTCGATTCCCGGTCAGGGCACATGCCCGGTTTGGGGGGCTCGATCCCCAGTGTGGGGCGTGCAGAAGGCAGCCAATCAATGATTCTCCCTCAGCATTGATGTTTCTATCTCTCTCTCCCTCTTCCATCCACTCAGAAATTAATAAAAATATATTTTTTAAAAAAGAAAATTTTAAAAAAACGTTCCTGTTAAAATATTTCACAGTGATATCTATACAAGAATGGAGCATGAATAGATAAATTACGATTTTGTTATGTTTCTGTTCTGAGCCCCTTGAGAATAAAAATGGTTTGAATCTTCACAAACTTTTCTCAGGACTGGGGTGAAGCAGGTGTGTTGCCCGGGTGCCAGGTTTAAGGAGGTTCTCGCCCTCGGCGTCATGCCATGCAGCTTTTTGCCCTTAACTCCGCTGTCATCTGCAACTCAGCTGTGAGCAAAGGGTTGAAAGCTTAGAGAAATGTACTTCACAGAGACTGAAGTTTAGGGGTTAAAGAAAAAGATGTGAAATTTCCCAGCTGGCGGAGGACCTCTCAAACATGTACCATGCAGACATGGCTAAGGCCCACCAATAAGGCCAGTCCTTGGTTTGAAGAACAATGACCTGGGAGTACGAGGGGGGAGGACGCTTGTAATTATACAAAGAAATGCATAGGCTGGATATAGAACTGAAAGCAACAAATGAACACACAAGGAAAACAAACAGAAACTCCCAGCCACAGACAGCAGGAAGGTGGTCAGCAGAGGGAAGGCGGGCAGAAGGGTAGCAAAAGGCGGAAGGGGTCAAGTGCATAGTGACGTGGGGCGATCAACCCACAATGCACTCTACAGATGCTGGACCGTACAATTGCAGGCTTGAAACCTACGTTTATGAACCAATGTTATTAACCAATGCCCCCTCCGTAAATTTAATTTTAAAAGCATTTGCAGCTAATGAGCTCTTTCTCAGAACAATTTTCCCACTTGGGCCCTAAAAATAAGTTTTTAAAGAGTTGTACGATGTTTAATTCAGAACGCACAGTAAAAACAAAGAAACAAACAAATCAGAACAGAAAACACACACAATTAGCGGAGGAATGCCTACTCTATGACCTACCCCGGACACGGTTACACTCCATGAGCAGAATTTAGGGGGATTTCTGCCCCCTCAGCATGGCATCCAGGCAAAGGTTACCCCCCAGTGACAAAGCTAACCCCTCTCAGGACCAGAGAGCTTGAGGATCAGATAGTTCCTGATTAGCACCTGCCAGGAACTAGGATGCTATTAATACTCGGAGAGCTCTCTGGACTAGAAATCCATTGCTAGCAGGAGTCCAAGTCCATTTTTGTTTTAGGCAGTTAATCTAATTTGACTTTCTCCTGAGCCCTGCTTAACAGAAATGGCCCTGCCTGGTTTGGCTCAGTGGATAGAGCGTCGGCCTGTGGACTGAAGGGTCCCGGGTTCAATTCCAGTCAAGGGCACAGGCCCGGGTTGTGGGCTCGATCCCCAGTAGGGGGCGTGCAGGAGGCAGCCGATCCACAATTACCTCTCATCATGGATGCTTCTATCTCTCTCTCCCTCTCCTTGCTTTTTATAGTGGTAAGTGCTCTAAGGGAGGTGGGAAGTCCTGTGGAGGGCAGAGGAAGGAAAGATGAGTTCTGGCAGAGGGTGGAGGGAAGGTCTGATGGGACAGGTGGCCTGGAAGCTGGGTCTGGAAGGATGGGTAGGATTTCAACAGGCGGATGTCGGGGTGGGAGTCCGGGGAGGAGGAGGAAGGAGCAGAAGAGCAAAGGAAAATGCAATCCGTGTTCAGGGAATGTCGCGTGGCGAGGGGTGACTGGCTCCCGGAACACGTGGGGGGAGACAGAACGGATGTGTTTAACCTTACACGATGGAGCACCCTCCCTCGGCGCCTGGCAGTGTCCATGCTGTTTCCGACCTAGTGGACCTGTGAGCAGGCATGTGCCATAATTACGTCAGCGTTTTAAGAACACTCATCTGAAGCTACTTTCCTTTGTTATTAGATACTCTTCATTGTGGTGTCCTCTGCCATTCTTTTAATAGAGAATAAAATTCACAGCCCGGCCGGCATGGCTCAGTGGTTGAGCCAGGAGGTCAAGGTTCGATTCCAGGTCAGTCGGGGCATGTGGTTGCGGGCTCGATCTCCAGTGTGGGGAGGCAGGAGGCAGCTGATCCATGATTCTCTCTCATCACTGATGTTTCTCTCTCTCTCTCTCTCTCTCCCTCTCTGAACTCAATAAAAAAATATATATTTTTTAAAAAATTCACACAGAATAGCATCAGAGCTGTTCACCACAGCTTCGGCAGCATATAGTATCTAGCCCTTCTGCCCCTTAAATTGTGCCCCTGTCATGTGCATACTAAACTCTGAGCACAACTGCGTCTAGAAGTTCCTGGAAAAGACTGGTCTTGCCCTTGCCTGGCCCAGGGATTTTTGTCCTTCTCCCAGCCTCCATACACCCAGCTACTTCTTAACTCGCCCCTGGCAGCCAATCTAAAGCAACACTCATGCTATTTCCTACCTAGAAACCACACTTATTTATTATTTATTTGGTTCGTTTTCACTCTCCGCCAGTCAATGCGGGCACAGCTCAGAGAGTTGTGGTCCCTCAGGGCATCCCCGGAGCTTGGCCGAGTGACTGACACATGTGAGAAGCACAAAAATACTTATTGAATAAGTTCACTGAAGTCCGATTAATGTTACTAGAAAACTGGAATGATAAATACACCGGTTAGAGAGACACCTAAGTAAGTCACTTATGTCCGGCTGGTGTGGCTCAGTGGTTGAGCATCGAGCTATGAACCAGGAGGTCACGGTTTGACTCCCGGTCAAGGGCCCATGCCCAGGTTGTGGGCTGGATCCCCAGTGTGGGGCGTGCAGGAGGCAGCCGATCCCTGACTCTCTCTCATCATGGATGTTTCTCTCTCTCCCTCTCTCTTCCTCTCTGAAATCAATAACAATCTATTTAAAAAAAAAAAAAAAAAAGCCATTCAGCATCTGATTGTGGAGGTTTGTACCGAGGACTTGGGAACCACGGGTTCAAGGTTGCAGAGCGTCTGACGGCTTTGGCGTTCCTGCCAGACTCGCGTTGGAGGTGCATTGCTTCTAGGGGGGGGTGGGGGGGGATGTCCTCTCGGGACTTTTGTTCCTGCGCCCCCACCTCCCCCGCCTCCAGCATTTTCCGGCCACGACTTCAGCTAAGTGTGAGGCTTGGTGATTTTCCTAATGATCTGGACGTGGACTGTTCCCTCCCAGATGGCCGTGGAGGGAGCTGCCCACGACCTGGCCATAAGGCCTGACTTGCTGAAAAGAGGGGGGTGGGGGGGTGGAAGTGGAGGGGGCCCTGGGACGTCACCCAGCGGCTTTGGGAGCGGCCCCAGCTGCCGGGCTCATAGGCCAGCACCTTGCCTGGCTGTAGGGCTTCCTGACTTACTCCGAGGTACGGAGCTGTTTACGATGCTTTCGATAGAAAATAAATGGCCCTTCATTCGACCGTCCGGGAAAGTTCATATGGAACATGTTTGAAAAGCCTTTTCAGACGGTGGTTCTCCCATTGGCTATAAAATGTTACAGTCTTGTTCTCAGGATAGAAAGGTCTGTGATTGGAGCCTCTGCTTGAGGCTAAAGGTGGAATTCTTAGAAAGGCCGAGGCTACAGCGAAGAGCTACTCCTTTCTGGCTTTGGAACCAAAAATACATCGAACCAAAGACTCTGTGTATAAGACAGGTAGGTTTGATTTGAGACTGCTTCTAAAATTACGTTTCACCTGGAAGGTGAGTAAAATTATACTTATTAACACATCTCAGGGTTTTGAGAGTAAAACATAATTAAGACTATAATATTCAGTTCATGCTTTTTAAAAAATATATAAATTTTTATTGATTTCAGAGAGGAAGGGAGAGGGAGAGAGAGATAGAAACATCCACGATGAGAGAGAATCATGGATGGGCTGCCTCCTGCATGCCCCCCACTGGGGATGGAGCCCACAACCTGGGCATGTGGCCTGACTGGGAATCGAACCATGACCTCCTGGTTCACAGGTCGACGCTCAACCACTGAGCCACGCTGGCCGGGCCCACATCTAGTTTTAATGTCCTCTCTGCTGTGGAGAGCAGTTTGCACTCCAGGTTACCCTCTGTTAGGAAACAGGTATTCCAGTCTAGCTGCCTGTGGTCACCCAGATGTCCCCAAACTTATGCTTGGATAGAAAAACCAATATTTGGTGATCTCCTTGTGCGTTCCTAGGGGAGCAGAAAGAAAAAGAAAGGAAAAATAGCTGTCCTTTTGCTACTCCCTGCTCCACCCTGCATGCTGGCCAGCGCACAGGGAAATAAAGACTGGGAACTCCGAACAGTCGGCCCGCGGCAGATATGAAACCAGAAGCAAAGAGCGTTACTGCTCCCCCGAGGCCCTTCGCCTTCCAAAGAGCTACACCTGGATGTGCCTGCGGGATTCCGGGAATCCCTTTTTACGGTTACGATCCTTTCGGGAAAGGCCAGGAATGAGACCCCTCTCTGGTGAGCAGCAAAACCAGAAGCCAGAGCCCGCGGAGGGCTGCGAGCCAGCAGAGACGCCTGAGCCTCAGGCTGGATACTTTCCTTATTTTCTAAAATATATTTTTATTGATTTCAGAGAGGAAGGGAGAGGGAGAGAGAGAGAAACATCCATGATGAGAGAGAATCATGGATCGGCTGCCTCCTGCACGCCCTACACTGGGGATGGAGCCTGCAACCTGGGCATGTGCCCTGACCGGGAATCGAACTCAGGACCCCCCCCAAGCAGAAACAGCGATCTGAGTTGCCAGGGCCACCCGGATCCCACCCGGTCCTGCTCAGGGGTACCCTTCACTGGGGCATGCTGGTTCCTTGTTCAGTGCCTGCTTCTCCTCATGGGCTGGGAGCCACCACGGGAAGACAGGGCCAAAGCCTAGACTTTTTTTCATGTCTCCAATGGCTGGCACGTTGGAAACACTTCGCAAGTGTCTGTTGATTATAGAGAAGTCACATTTCTGACAAAATAAAGCGCAAGTTCTGAGCTGATGGCCAATGTGTCAGCATTAGCTGTGACGCTGTTATCTTTAAACAATTACAGCCAGGCCGGTGTGGCTCCCCAACCTGTGAGTATCACCCTATGGACCAGGAGGTAACAGTTCAATTCCTGGTCAGGGCACATGCCCTGGTTTTGGGCTCGATTCCTAGTGTGAGCATGCAATGATTCGCTCTCATCATTGATGTTTCTCTCTCTCTCTCTCTCTCTCTCTGTCTCTCTCTCTCTCTTCCTCTCTGAAATCAATAAAAATACACTTTAAAGAAAAAAGCAATTACAGATCCTTCCTTTCAAATCCCCATGCTCTACATGATTCTGTTTCTACACCCCGCCAAAACAGTTTAAATGCACCTGCCCTGTGCCAGCTACTGAGGGTTTACGCAGATGGAAAAGAATAAAATCTTCTCCTTCAGGGAGGTTATTGAGTCCTTGTAATGAACCCCAGTCTATATATTCGGAAGCCGCCCTAATAAATATTTTTGGGTTTATTGGGTAGTTCTGGCTGTCATTTGAAACAGAAAATCGGTTAAACACCATTGCAGTTCATATTGACTCACCAGCTCCAGACCTCAGCTGGCCAATGTGTGAATCATATGGAGACAATCTGAATCTGACTGCCATCGCGAAACGGCGGGGACAGCGACGCACGCATGAGGGATGCGTGTCCGTGTTCACAGTGCAGCCTGGCAGTGAGGAAAGGACCCTTTCTCGTTGCCATGAGAGGGGCTTTCGGGTAGCCCGACTATTGCTCTCGTGCGTGGGGAGTCTGAGGACCCCGCGGGCCTCTCTGCCTTTGACCTTGGCGAGCCTGAGGTGGTGGGATTTTGCCTGCTGCACTGATCGTCGCTCTACAAGGAAAAGTTTCTATTAGTTCAAGAACAGTGGTTTATGGCAAAACCACCTGACAGGAGCACATCCCCCTTCCGAAGACCAAAGGAATTTTTACAAGAGTGGGTTCTTTTCCTCCCTTTGTACGGACCCATCTGAGGCCTCTTCAGACACCGGGCATCGGCCACGCTGTCTCATTCCACCCCGACGACAGGGTTCACGACGTCTGCTCCAAGTTTGGGTGGAAAGAACTTTTAATGAGGAGTTAGTTGTTTTATCTTCCGCAGTTCAGTTACCCCAGGTCGATGGCATGTACACTCCCCGGGAGCAGGATGGCGAGCATAAATGAAAGAGGCGGGGGCCCTGACCGGTGTGGCCCAGTGGATAGAGCGTCGGCCTGTGGACTGCAGGGTCCCGGGTTCGATTCCGGCCAAGGGCATGTACCTTGGTTGCGGGCACATCCCCAGTCGGGGGTATGCAAGAGGCAGCTGATCGATGTTTCTAACTCTCTATCCCTCACCCTTCCTCTCTGTAAAAAATCAATAACATATATTTTTTAAAAAAAATGAAAGAGGCGGGGATACGGCTCTTCTGCTTGGTCACGCCCTGTGGGGTCTCTCTGCTGCCCCCTGCTGCTCTCCCTCCTGGAGTCAACTGTCTGCTCGACACTGCAAGGGACAGTACCTCCCCCACGACAACAGTCCATCTGTTGCGGACCCTTATTGTTGTATGGGAGCATTGTGGGTAGGAACTGCTGCGCCTCATTCATTCATTCCTCCATTCATTCCTTCATTCCTCCATTCATTCATTCATTCATTCATTCATTCCTCCCTCCATTCATTCATTCAATAGAGAGTAAATGAGGGAGGTGCCTACTATTTACTGGGGAGTCTGTCTCAGGTGGGTGCCTGGCTGTTTGCATGCCTGGTTCCAGAAATAAAAGGAGAGTGTGGGCAGAGGAGCCCCGGGCAACAGGAACTGGCTAAAGAATAGCAGGACAGCCCGGCTGGTGTGGCTCAGTGGTTGAGTGTCAACCAATGAACCAGGAGGTCAGGGTTCAATTGCCAGTCAGGGCACACGCCCGGGTTGTGGGCTCGATCCCCAGTGTGGGGCGAGCAGGAGGCAGCCGATCCATGATTCTCTCTCATCACGGATGTTTCTGTCTCTCTCTCTCCCTCTCCTTTCCTGTCTGAAATCAATAAAAAAAAAATCTATTAAAAAATAATAAAGAGTGAAGCTGATGAAAAGAGAGGGAAACCGAGTTATCTGTTAAATACGCTGCAGTCCGTCTTTGCCAGGCACGTCCACGTCTGGCGTAAAAATAAGAACAAGCCTTTCTGAGCAGTGCATCCGTGACCAAGACCCCGGCCCCTTCTTCCGGAGGGAGAGGGGTGCGTACAGTCAGGGGCGCATTTTCTCAGCCGTTTGGAGGGTGCAGGCTCCCCCTGGTCAAGGGGAGGCCTGGCTTTTTCCCGTTTGCATATTGCCCTCTCCTGGACTGTAAGGACAGGAGAGTTAAGAGCTCATCAGATGCCTGTATTTCCACCCACCTCTGCATGGGAGACCTGTGTGTGCATGAGAAATCATTTAAAATATCCAGAAAATCGCCCTGGCCGGTTTGGCTCAGTGGATAGAGCATCAGCCTGCAGACTTAAGGGTCCCGGGTTTGATTCCGGTCAAGGGCACATGCCCAGGTTGCGGCTGGATCCCCAATAGGGGGCGTGCAGGAGGCGGCCGATTGAGGTTTTGCTCTTACATACATGCTTCTCTCTCTCTGCCTCTCCTTCCTCTCTCCCTAAAAATAAATAAAAGAAAAAAATCTTTAAAAATAAAGAACACTGTGGTAGTAAGAGAAATAGCGAAGCAAACAGAAGTAGATGGCATCAGAGGCCTACCGTATAAATGCACACTCTCCTCTCCAAAACAGGATGTCTCATTTATTGCTTCTTTTTTTTTTAATATTTTTTTTTTATTGATTTTTTACAGAGAGGAAGGGAGAGGGATAGAGAGCTAGAAACATCGATGAGGGCGAAACATCGATCAGCTGCCTCCTGCACACTCCCCACTGGGGATGTGCCCGCAACCAAGGCACATGCCCTTGACCGGAATCGAACATGGGACCCTTCAGTCCGCAGGCTGACACTCTATCCACTGAGCCACACCGGTTTTAGCACATTTATTGCTTCTTATTGTGACTCGTTTCAAGCCCCATACTCCACACATTTATCCATTTGGAACCTTTTTTTTTTTCTTTTCTCCTAAATCAGTGGTTCTCAACCCTGGCTGCACATTAGAATCCCCTGGGAATCTTTCTAAAATCCTGATTTCTGGGCCTCCGCCTCCGGAAATTCTGTCTCTTTGTGATGGGGTGGGGCCACCACAGTAGTAACAGAGAAACAGAATTTCCGGAGGAGGAGGCCCAGACATCAGGATTCTCCAAAGATTCCCAGGGGATTCTAATGTGCAGCCAAGGTTGAGAACCGCTGTCCTAAATCCTTAAAGGTCCCCGACACTGAGCAAAGGCCTGCTACCTGGCCTGCCGGCTGCAGCCACACCTGAGTGCCACCGGGGCTGGTCCGATCCGTGTGCGCCAGCCCCTGCGGGCTCTCAGTGCTTGTCCTTGACCCAGGCTGGCCGGCCCTCTCCATATCAATGAGAGCCTGGCGCCCGGACGCAGAGTCTAATTCCATTCCTGTGCTTTCGCAGAAGAGGGCTGAGGGACAGGCGTCCCCTTTAAAGAGACTGAAGGCATGTACCTCGTTCAGACTGCACCGAACGTTTCAACTGGAGGGTGTCTCAAGCTCGGGCTGGCTGGACGGAGATACCCAGGGAAGGGCAGTTTGATCTCCTCTCTCAGGGAAAAATGACAGCACTACACAAGGGGTAGCCAGACACTGTTTATATTTATCTTTAAAATCCCACCAGCGTCTCTCAGGCCATACACAGCCTATATATTCAGTCTCTCCTTCGCTCAGTTTACCACCAACATGCCCAATATTTTTAAGACTTTGAATGGTAAGCCATGGGTGGTTTGGCGCAGTGGACAGAGCACTGGCCTGCTGACTGAAGGGTCCCGGGTTCGATTCCCGGTCGGGCACATGCCCGGGTTGTGGGCTTGATTCCCAGTAGGGGGCGCAGCCGATCCATGATTCTCATTATTGATGTTTCTATCTCTCTCTCCTTTCCTCTCTGAAATCAATAAAAATACTTTAAAAAAGAGTTTGAAAGAGGGAAATGAGTCTCCATTTAGTTCAGATATGATATGGATAGGAAATTGACAAATACTTCCAGCACTACAAAGCCACCCCTTTTAACTACAAATTCAATTGAGCTGGGTCAATTAATTTGTATTTATTCAAAGCGGGAAATTCCCTTACCATCAAGTTCCTTGTGATGTAAAAAGAGAAAAATATTCATCTGTAAAATCAAAACGCTCGCTCCTAAATATAATATTGACTCGCCACATCCATCCTATGACGTGCTTTCAAACGCACCTTGTTAACTCATTCAAATCTGGGGATGGGCAAAAATATAGGCAGTTTTCATGACTCTAAGGCAGTGGTTCTCAACCTCCTGGCCCTTTAAACACAGCTCCTCATGTTGTGACCCAACCATACAATTATTTTCGTTGCTACTTCCTAACTGTCATGTTGCTACTGTGATGAATCGTCATGTAAATATCTGACATGCAGGATGGTCTTAGGCGCCCCCTGTGAAAGGGTCGTTCGACCGCCGAAGGGGTCGCGACCCACAGGTTGAGAACCGCTGCTCTAAGGTATAGCTACGTGTGGAGAGCGGCTACGGTGTTTGGACAGGTTCAAGCCTCGGACTGATGAGAGGGCACAGTCCCCTCATGGCCACGTGCAAGTCCCCGCTTGGAGGGCAGGGCCCTCCCAGCACAATTATAGCCAAGGGCTGTGGTTGTGAGCTTGAACCTGTGGTCCGAACACGTGGCCCCACGTGCCCGAGTGATAGAGTTCAGGTGCATGTAGTTGAGTGGGACTGAAACCCACGAGAATGCTGTAAACAACGTGATCACGCCCCTACTTTGCCTCGTGGAATCTGCTCTAAAATAAAGACACGGCTTGTGGGCGCGGGTGCTGTCCATCAGAGGGGCAGCGTCCCCCCGAGACCCAGCTTTCATTCTCTTGTCTGTCTTTTCTTTTTTTTCTTTTAAAATATATTTTTATTGATTTCAGAGAGGGAGAGGGAGAGGGAGAGAGAGATAGAAACATCAATGATGAGAGAGAATCATGGATCAGCTGCCTCCCGCACGCCCCCCACTAGGGACCGAGCTCACAACCCAGGCATGTGCCTTTGACCGGAATCGAACCTGGGACCCCTCAGTCCGCAGCCTGACGCTCCATCCACTGGGCCAAACCAACCAGGGCTTGTCTGTCTTTTCTTAATCCTTTCATCGCCCCCCACTCAGGGTCACTGAACCAGGCTGAGCTGGCATGAGCATGCCATGGCCGCGCTGGCTCCCCACAGCTACGCGTGAATTTCCCTTCGTGACAAGAGAACACGTTCATCGGGTGAAACACGGGGCGATGTGAACTCTCCACGGTGATACGCAAAACCAATGCCTGTCTCGTAACTCCCTTATCTTTCTTGGGGCGGCCTGTGTCTCGGGCTGAGCCGGCCCCGTAAACCCAGCGGGACTGGATATGGGACTGGGTGTGCGGCTGACTGTGCGTGATCAGGGGTGTCTGGGGGATGATCTGTGAAGAATCCACGCACAGGAGTGCCATTTAGACCTAACACCACATGGCCCGCTGCTCCTGCACCTGCTGCGGGGTCCTGTTCTTACTGAACTACAGCCCCAACCGGAGTAAGCTCCTCACTGCAGGAGCGCTCTTCACGGACATTCAGAGCAGTTACCAGTCTCTGAGGGTGCCCCCCCCCCCCAGCACAACGCATCCCATAGCTGAGGCTCCGTTCAGTCCCCTCCGGCTTCTCCAAGGGAAGCCCTGAACTCCTGAAGCAGGGCTAACGAACCACAAGTCAGCCACAGGAAGCCACGTTATATAACCATCGTCAACATTCAAACTCGAACGTGGCAAAATCTCAGAAAAAATTGGATTTTTTTTTTCCCCACATACAACCCGTCTCTCAAAATAAAGAGAGAAAGGAAACGAAGGACATGGCCAGAAGTCTACCCATGCAAGGATCTATATACAAAAAAAAAAAAAACATTTCAACCCCAAAAGGACATTTCCTCGCAGGTGTATTTAAGACAGTGCTCCCGTCCGGGACTTTTCGATGTAAGAACAGGTTGAGGGCCTGGTACTGAGCCTGCCTGCGGGTGCAGAATGACAACCGCAGTTTCTACTCAGAAGGCAAAACTGTACACAGAAACCAGGTAACACCGCCGGGGTCCCCCACACTTCACATTTCTAAAGAATCTCTCTGCCTTCTCCCTCGCCTCCTTCCACCCTGGCACCCTGATCCTGTGACATTTCACTGCTGAGCCCAGTCCGGCTTGGCCAGATGCCTCAGCCATGCCAACCCTGCCCAGGTCCCCAGTGGCTCCCGGTCTGGGGGGGGGGGGGGCTCCATTCACCTGGCAGGTAGGTGGAGGGGGTGCAAAGCCGCCTCCTCACAGCCACACGGTGTGTGACCTGCTCTGGGTCACAGCTATCAAGGAGGTCAGCCTCCAGGAGGTATGCATGGCTAGCCTGACAGCGTGCAGGTACTGAGCTTATTAGAGAGAGAGAGAGAGAGAGAGAGAGAGAGAGAGAGAGAGAGAGAGAGAGAGCGCAGTCAAGTTTGAAGGTCCGTGCTTCCCACCCACGGATCATTCAATCGGTGAGCAAACCCCGTGGCCCCCCAAAACGCACGCCAACCGCTCGGAAGCGCGGGGGTGACCCGGGCCCCGCGGGCACTCCGATCGCGCCCGGCGATCGATGGAACCGCGTCCACGACTTGTCAGCGTCTCGGGGCGACGGGAGAAAAGCAGCAGAACCCGCCGCGAGCTCCTACCTGCAGCGACGGGGTGCAAGCCGCCTGCTCCTCCTCCTCCTCCTCCTCCTCCTCCTCCTCCTCCTCCTCCTCCTCCTCCTCGGGGCGCTCCTCTGGCTCTCCCTGCCCCTCGCTTTCTCGGGGAGCTCCTATCCGCCACGGGGGACCCCGGCCGGAGCGCAGCAGCGCCGCGCGCCCGAGGAGGGAGCAGCCCCAGGCGGTCGGGCGGTCGGCGGCGGCGCCCGCAGCGCGATCCGAGGCTCCGAGCTGCAGGCTCAGCTCTGACTCCTCCGTCGGCGGCGCTGCCTGGGATATTCGCACAGCCCGGGGTTTCTATTGGCTCCGAACACCAAACAGATCGCACCAGCCTCCCCCCTCCCCCTCCCCCTCCCTCTCCCCCCTCCCTCCACCCCCACCCCCGCGGGCCCCCCCCCTCCGCTTCACTCTCCGCTGGGAACCCACAGACATCGCAGCCACACACACACTTTCTCCTCGCCTCCGTCCAGCCTGTGGCTTTACAGCCTTGTGGGCGAGCGGTAACATTTTTATTTTTTATTTTTTAAAAAAGCGGACTTGCCATCCAGAGCTTCTTGTTTATGTAGAGACATTCTCATCCCCCCCCCCCCCCCGAATCCGCAGAAACCACTCGTTCGCCTCAGATCTTCTCCCTTCTTTTGTTGATGGGTTTGCAATGTGAAGAATGTCCGAAGCCTGTGTATATGCCCGCCTCCTCTCTCTCTCTCTCTCTCTCTCTCTCTCTCTCTCTCTCTCTCTCTCTCTCTCTCTCTCTCCCTCTCCTATTGTTTTGAATAGCTGAGGCCAGTGCAATTAGAAGCACGCTGAGCCTTATAATCTAAGTGAGAGCTCAAGGAATGAACTCTTGAATGAATGCCGTGGGGAAAAAAAACACTCATGGTCCGAGTTTGTTTTCTGCTCCAAAGAGCGCTTTGGTGGCCATCATCATCATCATCCTATTTTCTGTGTATGGAATGCAGAGGTCCCTAATGCAAATCAGACTCTGCCGCATCCCGGAGCGTGGAGCAAGGACGCCCTGAGCTCTGTGGGTTCCGTGGGCTCCGTGGGCCCCGTGGGCCCCGTGGGCTCCATCAGGAGGTCCCAGCGATGCCGACCAGCTCCCACTCTTCATGACTTTGTGGTCTCCTCCGCACTGAATCGTCTCAAGAGGGCGACTCTTAGTGTGGCTCACTAGCCAGAGAAGACTGATAAAGTTTCCTGGATTAAAAAATTTAATCAGTGGCCCTAGCTGGTGTGGCCCAGTGGATAGAGCGTGGGCCTGCGGACTGCAGGGTTTTGGATTCGATTCTGGTCAAGGGCACATGCCCGGGTTGCAGCCCAATTCCCAGTAGCGGGGCGTGCAGGAGGCAGCCGATCCATGATTCTCTCTCATCATGGATTTTTCTCTCTCTCTCCCTCTTCCTTCCTCTCTGAAATCAATATCTATATCTATAGATCTGTATCTATCTATCTATCTATCTATACTAGTATATATATATATATATATATATATATATATACGCAAACTCAATATATATGGTAAATCCATTAAAAAATTTAATCAGTATATAAAACTATGGCCCCCCCAGCAGAGAAAAAAGCCAAGAAAAAATCTTCGATCATGCAAACGTGACTGGGAAAATTAGGACTAAAATAACATTTCACCGTGTTTGATTGAACAGATCCTTCTTTAATCTTGGCCCCAGATCATTCTCACCGGTGCCTCTGGGAATTCAAATGACAGTTATTCTTGACAAGAAGCCATTGCCTCTGAAATCATTCTATTTTGATTTGACTTGAAAACAAAGTCTTTCCCAGTATTATCCCTTTTGTATGTTATTTGGTATTTGATATTCTGGTTCCATCCTAAGTCATGGCCCATTTTGTTGCAAAAATCACAGGGGGGCGGGGGGGGGGACACACATTTCGTTTTTTGGAAATGTCTTATTATCACCAGACTGACTACCTGCCTGCTTCTCTCTTCCTTGGGCGCATTCCAGGAATTCTGCCATGAAACCTACTTTCAAAATGGGCCAACCTGCAATTGACAAAAAGAAATACAAAACAAAACTATGTCTGGCTGGGGTGTCTGCCGATCCCAATCCCACCTCACGGGGCATGTCCTTATGATTTGAACAAACTCCAATCCATTCGCTGGCTTTAGGTCAGCAGTTAAAAACACCACCCGCCCATAAATCCCGGAGTGTGTAGAGCGCCTGTCCTCTGAGGTCCCCAGCAGCCTTGGAAAGAAAGGAGACTTTCCAGGTAGAGAGAGTTGGAGAATGATAAAGGGGCTTGCCTCAGGGGATGAAGGCAGATAGCAGACACAGCCTTTTCCTCCTTATCTTCCGGAGATTATCTTTCTGCACAAGCTACTCAACTGCCAAAAACGTGGTGCTAATAGAGCAGGTTCTGATTTCTGCCTGTGTTTGCATAGTCAGCTGACAGTTCATGAAATCATCTGAGCAACTTGGTGAACATTCATGTTCCACGTGATTCCAGGACAGATTCCGGCAGGTTCTGTTCAGTTGCCAATAATTGGCGCTTTCTTAGAATTCTTTCTAGAAAAAAAAAAAAAGGCGGGGGGGGGGGGGACTGATGGGAACAAGCAAGGGGTTATATTTTCTGCTTGTTATTTTTTTGGGGGGGGAGGCGGGGGCTCATTCTAGCTCTTGATTTCACTGGAGAGGCCGTGTAAATAAAACCCTGAGTAACTTCAAGCCACTGATAAATTTGAAACTTGCCTAGAAGGCAAGAATTCAAGCCCTCTTTCCTTCAATTAATGAAAAGCAAAACTGGATGAGTAAGGAGTTAACCCTGATGCCCAGTCATCAGGTGATTAGGGAATATGCTAGTGGAGGAGAAGTCACCCTGGGGGGGTGGGGGGAGGGGGGAGGGCTCACCCTACAATTACAGACTATGGGCCAGGTACACAAGGTCATCAGGGTGGAAAGCCCTGGGTGCCCAGCGAGGGGCAATCGTCTGTGGTGGGACCTCATTCCCAGGGTGAGTCTTCCTCCCTGGCATATGGCTGGTCATGCCGTGTGGACCCCCTGACTTTTCCTCCCGAGAGATAACATCTGGGCCTCAGTTGTGTTTCAGCTCTAGGCCCAGAGACGCAAGGAAACCGGCCACAGCGGACATCAGGGCCAGCGCCATTGGATGATGGCCCGCTGCCCTGGTGCCGCCAGTCCATCCGTGGAGCCCACAGCCCTAGATGGACACCCCTGGGAAGCTGCTGACTGTTCTATTCAATAGAATCTATTGAGATCTTCCCCTGGGGCCTCCCCCGAAAGTCTCCGCCCTTAGAACCCTTAGGAGGGAGGACCCAGTGCCTCTCCCTCCAGGGAGCAAGTTCTTGCCTTCCCTTCCCCCTCTCAGCCCCAGGCACATTACCATCAGCTTCCTCACTCCCAAGCTCCCAGAGCCCTTCCTGTACCTGCATGACTCATTTCCTAAGCCCCTTTCTTCTAGGAATTACTCTTTCTCCCTCTGTGAGTTACCCAGTAAATGTTCTCTTACAGTTTAGGTTTTGGCTGTGAATTCTTTCCTAGCCGGAACCCAAGGGCCGAGGTTGCTGAACCCAGGTTTGGTCTGGCCCCGAGGGTCCGGCACCGGGTGCCGTTCCAGCTGCCTACAACACGTACACCAACATCTCCAAATGATGTTTCCATGATCCACGGATACATAGGAATCTATCATCTTACCATCCGCAAATGCCTAGTCTTTCCATGTATGAAATAGCATGCATCTCTCTTGTTTTACAATGTTCCTGCCTAACAATGCATAACAGTGATTTATAAACGTTTTGTAGCAAAAGAATATAGCCCTTCCTGTGTGGCAGAATAAATTCTCTGGGCAGGCGAGTGCCATCTGTCATGTCGGTGCCATCCCAGTGGAGCAGAGAGCAGAGCCCACAGAGGAGCTGGGGAAATTAATCGGAAAGGGAATTCCCACAGATTCGGCTCAAGCCCTATATTCTCCCCGAAGACCCCAGGATCAGGTGGCGTGGGCTTTTTGATTCATTAGTTCTTGCTTGTTAGCTCTGAGCTCTGAGATAGGAATGGGAAGAGGTGACGAGGGCAGCACCAGCGGCAAGGGAAGACAGAACCACCTTTGACCTAAAAAACGTGTTTATGATCTAGGATATACAGCGAATACAAGCTGTATAGCGAATACAGCTATACAAGATAGGCAGCCAGCACTAGCCCACTAGCACTAGTGGGCTAAGGTAAGATTTAATAATGCCAGACACAGCTGAGGTGATGGCCAGGGACGTCCATTATGGTGTCTGCCCCTCCCTCAGCTCTCTCCCCACCCAACCTGCTAAAGGCGCAATCTAGATTGTTCCATAGGTGGGTACCGATGCATCAGACTCATCTACCCCCATGGCAGCAGATGTCAGATTACACTGGGCTCAGAGGCACCCCATCTTCCACCGATGCAGAGATAATGATGGTTGGTTGTCAATTAGATTTCTTCTTTTTTAAAAAAAAAAATACATTTTTATTGATTTCAGAGAGGAAGGGAGAGGGAGAAATAGAAACATCGATGATGAGAGTCATTGATTGGCTTCCTCCAGCTCGCCCACTCCTGGAGATCCAGCCCGAAATCTGGCATGTGCCCTGCCTGGGACTCGAACTCCTGGATCTTAGATCAACGCTCAACCACTGATCCACACTGGCCCGGCCACAAATAGTTCTTAATCTTATGGGCAGCCATGGACCACTTTGAGAATTGATGGAAATGTATAGACCTGTGCTCTCCAGTATGGCAGCCACTGGCCATAGGTGCTTATAGAGCATTTGAATTGTGCCTACTCCAAATTGAGATGTGCTGTCAGTGTAAGATATGGACCTGATTTCAAAGACTTCATCTGAAAAAAAGATGTAAATAATATCATTATTTTTTATATTGATTATGTGTTGAAATGATAATGCCTTGGATATATTGGGTTAAATATCTTCTTAAGTTTTTATTAACATGTATTTCACCTGTTTTCTTTTTTTTTTTTATATGGCTACTAGAAAATTAAAATGACACGTGTAGCTCACATTACATTTTCCTGGGCAATGTTCGTATAGACACTTTCTTTAGAAAAAGGCGTTTAGTCACAGATGCAATTTAAATTTCTATTTAACTGTTGGCATCCAGGCCCCTGGTTAGAATTGGTGGAGTCCAGGTAGAGAAACACAGGTCCAGTCTACTCTTTGGAATACTTCTCTGATGGAATTTTCACAAAGAACAAGAGGAAAAATGTCATGGCTGTGGCTTAACATATCGCATGAATCTCTTCTTGCCTGCAACACGCACTATGAATTTCTGTCATGTTATACGTCAAGGTTCTTCTCAGGATGACCCTAGTTGACTTTCCCAGCTTCCTTTCCTGACCCCTGCTGACCACACATGTGTATTCTGTCCTCCACGCCGCCAAACAATCTCACGTCCTCACAATAGGCATGCACGTGGCTTCTGCCTTCTCACCCTCCTCGTCCCTTCACCTAGCTGTGCCTTCCTTCAATGCCCCCGTCTAAATCCTCCTCACTCAACAAGGCCCGTGCAAGCATCATTTCCGCCGTTCATCCCTTTCTGTCCTCAAAGTCTGAGTTGGTTACAGCTCTGTGGTCCGTCTCCCTGTGGCAGACTCACATCACCGTGACGTCAACTGACGTCATGTTGCAGCTCAACATACCGTGCATTTTAAAAAGATCCCAAGTCCTCGAGGCTGATGAACTTGGATTCAAATCCCAGATCTCCAATGAACTGTGTCTGATTCCCAGCCAACGGGGGAACTTCTCACAGGTGTAAGTCAGCCTAATTCTCCCTGGGAGCAGTGAGAGTATTTTCTCTCTGGTCCTGAAAGTGCATTTGCTAAGGGGCGCCTGGTGCTCCGGTCACCATGACAACACCCCATGATGCTGTAAGAATGAAATAATGCATAGTGAGGCTAGCGCGATGCCTGGCCTGCGTTACGTGTTTAGGAGCTGCTACCCACTGTCTTTGCTCATATGTTTATTACTCGGTTGGTTGGCAATGAACTGCTCACATAGGTCCCTGCCCTTTCAGGCGGTGATGAAGTTCAGCCAGCGGTCCTGCCTCCTTCCTATTCATTTCCCTGAACATCTGTCAATAGGGGCTCGGTGACTGTGTGCCTAACGAACAGATCGATGAGTCAGCAATGGCTTTGACGTGTTCCTGTTGGAAACTGTGTTTGGCTGCTTTAAAAAAAAAAAAAATGGAAAGTATGCAACGGGTTTGGGGTCAGGCCAGAGGTTTGTCCTTAACCAGCATCTTCGTGAACTTGGAGAGAGAACTGGATGGTATATCGTCCAGACATATCACATTCAGTGACGAAAGGCCAGCGACCCAGCAGCCTTATCCCCGGGGGCTTTTTTCATTTTTAATTGACCAGCTGTGGCAGCTGCTCTCTCCAATAATGCTCGCCTTCTCTCTGCCCACAGTCTGTTTCCTAAATTTGGTCCCCACCATCAAAGCAAGAAAACTCCCAAACGCAGGGCCGTGCGGACACGCCAGCGTGGTGTCCGTTCCTATTTCGCAGGAGGTGTGAGAACCATGTGGATGCACTTGGATATCGGGAAAGCCAGCCGACGCCCGCCAGGTTCCAGAAATGGCTTTGGGGAGCACATTGTTTAAATCCCCAAATGGCTGTGCCTGGTGTGAAAAAAGCCTGCAAGCGTGGCTGTCCGTCTTCAGAATCACAGTCTCCACCTCAACCGCATGCTTGTGGGTCTGCTGTTTCCAAGTGTCTGGAAGGTTCCTGACACTGTCTGATCGCCAGCACGGACATCTCTATATTTAAGCGCAGTTTTCTACTAGAAATATGCCACCCTTCCCCTTCGAAATACCGCAGTTTTCCTAAACTCATTCTCCTCAAAAAGGAGTTATATTTGGGTCCCTGTGTGTGTGTGTAGGCACACGTGCATGTATGTAAGGTGGGAAGGTAGTGCCATGGTTGAATTTTCAAAAAATTTCCCTTTTTTTTTTTTCCAATTCTAAGAAGTGGGCCATCTTTCACATGTAGGTTCATGTTGACAAAATTCATCTGGCTGGAGAAAAACCAACCACTGATGACTGCAGGGTACTTTTTTTTTAAATACATTTTATTGATTTTTTACAGAGAGGAAGGGAGAGGGACAGAGAGTTAGAAATATCGATGAGAGAGAAATATCGATCGGCTGCCTCCTGCACACTTCCCACTGGGGATATACCCGCAACCAAGGTACATGCCCTTGACCGGAATCGAACCTGGGACCTTTCAGTCTGCAGGCCGACGCTCTATCCACTGAGCCGCACCAGTTAGGGCCTGCAGGGTATTTTTTTATTCAATAAGTGCTGGGGTGGGGAGGAAGGGAGGGGGGAATTGAGCTCAGTAGTCACCCTGTGGTCATCTGAATAAAGATGCAGGTTGGCATTCTGGGAGGGGACTAAACTTCCCTGGCCTCCTTTTTATCTGGGAACGCCTCATGCATGTGGGGTCTCTGACTCTCTCATGTAAGTGGGGTTGGCAGAATGGAAAGATTTATCTTCATTTTTTAAATATCTTTTTATTGATTTCAGAGAGGAAGGCAGAGAGAGATAGAGAAACATCCATGATGAGAGACAATCATGGATCGGCCATCTCCTGCACGCCCCACACTGGGGATGGAGCCTGCAACCCGGGCATGGGCCCTGACCGGGAATCGAACCGTGACCTCCTGGTTCATAGGTTGATGCTCAATCACCAAGCCAAGGGGAGGTGGGGAGGGACGTGGAGCAAAATGTAAAGATTTTTACTCAGTTAGCACCCCCTCCAGTCCTCTGTTTGAAAATTCCAGTGGAAGCAAACGCGGAGAGAATCTTTCTCTCGTCTACATTTCGATGGCAGGAGAAAGCCTTTGTGAATGAGTGTCTTGGGCTGGCGACTCAGTTACTTGATATGAGCACTCGTGGATTTTTTTTTTCCTGTCTCTGTCTGGGTTGTTTCCTTGCATCTTGTTCTGTGGCCTGAGAGCGTGGCCTGTGAGCAGGGAGAATATTTTCTCTCGGGGCCTGAAGGTGCATTTGCTAAGGTGCCCCTAGTTCTCTACCTGCCATGACACGCTCTCTGCGTCCACCCTGACCTTCCTAGCGATGGTCTGTGATCCCCACCAGCCCGAGGAGGCCCATGTACCTGGTGGACCACCACAGGGGCTGTGGGTCCACGCCTAGGCAATAGGACGTCTCCTCCCTCTGTTCCAGGGAGAAACGCCCATGATTCCCTGGGTTTGGGGACTGCTGTGTTTTTCCCTTAAATTTTCATTTATTTTTTAATTTTTTCCAATGACAGTTTATAGTCTATATTATTTTATATCGGTTGCAAATGTACAGTATCATGGTTAGATGACCATGGACTTTCAAAGTGCCCCCCCCCCCATATTTCCAGCGCCCCAATGGCCCCGCACACAGTTACTATGTGGGAGGCAGTTAAGACAGACAGGAGCCGGGCCTGGATGATGGGCCGGGTGCAGGCCATCCGGGCGGACACCCCCAGGGGCCTAGCAATGGACAATCCATTGTAGGGAGGGACTCGCCCCCAGGGTGACTCCTCCTCCATTAGCATATCGCTGCCCAGGAGGTTTGGACCCCCCCCCCTTTCCTCCTGATAGATGACATCTAGGCCCCAGTTGTACTTCAGCTCCAGGCCCAGAGAAGCAGCCGAACCGGCCACAGCTGATGCCAGGACCAGCTGCACGGAATGATGGCCCCTGCCCTGGTGCCGCCATCCGTCCCTGGAGACCACAGCCCTGAATGGACGCCCTGGGAAGCTGCTGGGTGTCCTCCTGAGATGTTCTCCGAGGATAACCCTTCCCCCTTAAAACCCTTAGGATGGAGGGCCCGGTAGCTCTCCCTCCTGGGAGCACGCCCAGCCCTGCCTTTTCCTTCCCCCATCCCCCCCACCCCACCCCCCCACCCCCGTCCCCCATCCCCCTCCCTCTCCAGGCCTCAGGCACTTGACCATTGGCTTCCTCACTCCCAAGCTCCAAGGGCCTCCCTTTACCTCTGTAACTGGTTTCCTAAGCCCATGTCTCTGCAGCGGTTCTCAACCTGTGGGTCGCGACCCCTTTGGGGGTCGAGCGACCCTTTAACAGGGGCCTCCTAAGACCCTCGGAAAACACACCTATAATGACATACTGTTTTTGTGATTCATCACTATGCTTTCATGATGTTCAATTTGTAACCATGACATTGGGGGTCGCCACAACATGAGGAACTGTAGGAAAGGGTCGCGGCATGAGGAAGGTTGAGAACCACTGCTCTAAAGAGTTACTTTTTCTACCTCCGTGACTTACCAAGGAAATGTTGGGGTCTCGGCTCTGAATTCTTCCCCAGCCAACACCCAATGACGGAGGTTGCTGAAGGAAGCCAGGTTTGGGCTGACCCCAGCGGTCAGATATTAAAAAGACGGCTGTGCCCTGGCCGGTGTGGCTCAGCGGATAGAGCGTCAGCCTGTGGACTGAAGGGTCCCGGGTTCGATCCCGGTCAAGGGCACATGCCCGGGTTGCAGGCGCGATCCCCAGTGGAGAACGTGCAGGAGGCAGCCGATCCATGACTCTCTCTCATCGATGTTTCTCTCTCCCTTCCTCTCTGAAGTCAATTTAAAAAAAAAGATCACATACTTTGTGCAGAGGTTTTTTGTTTTTTTTTTATAAATATATTTTATTGATTTTTTACAGAGAGGAAGGGAGAGGGATAGAGAGTTAGAAACATCGATGAGAGAGAAACATCGATCAGCTGCCTCCTGCACACCCCCCACTGGGGATGTGCCCGCAACCCAGGTACATGCCCTTGACCGGAATCGAACCTGGGACCCTTCAGTCCGCAGGCCGCCGCTCTATCCACTGGGCCACACCGGCTAGGGCTCCACTTGATTTTTAAAAATAGGTCTCCGTGATGCGATCAATGATGGCGAAGGCCCCGAAAATGTCAGCCGTGTGGCCCCAGCGCCCGTCCGATGCCGTGAGGAATGTTCTGTCACTGGTCCGGTGGCTGAGCCAGGGAGATAGTAAATATTTATGGGCTGATCCGAGGGCGCTGGCGAAAGAGCGCCGGGCCGGCTCCTCAGAGCCAATAAACAAGAACCCCCGCGGTACTTGAACTTGCTCCCTGCTTCTCAGCCAGCTCCTCTCTGCCCTCTTCGCAGCCGTCATCTCCCACTCAGTCCCGACCGCAGCTCCGTGGGCCTGCCGCCGCCTCAGCACGAGGATTCTCCAGGAGATGGAGTTGTTTTTCTTATTCCTTGACCGCATATTTAGATTATCGGAGCGCTTGTGTTTATCCAAGTTTTTTTCATCCCTCGTGTGCTTATCCTGTCTCAAAAGGCGACAACGATGTTTGCTTTTGCTCAGGAAACTGTTTGAGCATCACACAGGGTATTACAACAGCGAAGTATTTAAACAGTGGGACGTAGAAACGCATCAAATCATGTCGTCTGCAATCAGAGGCCTGGCTTCCCGGAGCCCCGAGATTGGGGGGTTGAGAAACAAGTGATTTTGTGAGACTGGGAGACGTCACAGACTTTCATGGCTTGTTTAAATATTTAATTGACTATTATCAGATTTGTTGCAAGGATTTTTTTTTTTAACCAATTGGCTTGTTTATTGAAATATATATATATTTTGAATATATTTTATTGATTTTTTACAGAGAGGAAGGGAGAGGGATAGAGAGCCAGAAACATCGATGAGAGAGAAACATCGATCAGTTGCCTCCTGCACACCTCCCACTGGGGATGTGCCCGCAACCAAGGCACATGCCCTTGACCGGGATGGAACCTGGAACCCTTCAGTCTGCAGGCCGACGCTCTATCCACTGAGCCACACTTGGCTGGGCAAGTTAAATTAGTTTTGAAGGGAAAAAAACCACAATCAAAGGACTCATACCAATGAACTTGAAGAATTATTTTAAAGCTATAGTAATTTAAATAGTGTGGTATTGGTAGAAATATTGATAAGGAGACCAAAAACAGGTCTACAGTGGGGCCCTGACTTACCAGTTTAATTCGTTCTGAGACAGAGCTCGTTAAGCAGCTCGTTAAGAAGCTCCTTAACTCAAATCACTCTGTCAACTCAATGCAAAAAATCCGGAAGAGACAGCTGGTATCTCAAAAAACTCGTTAGTCGGGACACTCGTAAGTCAAGGCCCCACTGTATTCCTATACAATTAGCTAATTTGTATAAAGTGCTATAATGTTATAGGGAAAAATAGTCTTTTAAATATTTGCTGCTGAATAAATCATATATATATATATATTTTTAATTCTGATTTCCCATAATGTAAAGCTATTCTTATAAGGAGCAACCAGCCACATTTTCTCTCTTATTCTACTTCAAATGGTGTGATTTTTATTGCCTAACACGACATCATTGCTAATTAAGAGCCAGTGCCTTAATTAAAAACACAATTCCATCTTTAATCATTACATAACATGATGAATACCATGCCTGTAGACTGAGAAATATTCTGGAGAAATATTTCTTAAGGATAGCCTGGGCGTCACAATTTGATCTTTATTCCTAGAGACAACGGGAATTAGCGAGGCCCGAGAGTGTCATTTGCTCCCCACGTAAACGATCCCGCCTGCAGATCGGCCCAGGTGTCGGCAATGACTGCGGTGTGGACACGAGTCCTCGCGATGGTGCCAGGAACAAGCCCTGCCTGGACGGTACCCAGAAAACAAGCTGTTCACGCTGGAGGCTTCACTAGAGGAGAAAGAATGACGGGAAGTGTCTTTTATCATGAAACACATCACTCCCCGTGGCAATCAAGGCCATCATTGGTTGATAATATAAAAAAGCAACGCAGGTCACAGTTTCATTGTTGTTTTTAAATTTGTATATATATTTTAGAGCGGAAGGGAGAGGGAGAGAGAGATAGAAACATCCGTGATGAGAGAGAATCACGGATCGGCTGCCTCCTGCACGCCCCGCACTGGGGATCGAGTCCACAACCCGGGCCTGTGCCCTGACCGGGAATCGAACCGTGACCTCCTGGCTCATAGGTCGACGCTCAACCCCTGAGCCACGCCGGCGGGGCTATTCTGGCTTTAAGGAAACCGCATGCTCCAGCAGAAACACAGAAAAGCGATGGCAAATAGCAGGGTTCCCGTCCATGATGAGCATCTCTCCCTGTTTCTCAGAATGACAGTCGTCAGTCCTGGTGCTCCTTGCCCTCAGATCATAATCTTACAGTGACCAGAACTCACTGGCTTCAAGTGGGCTCCACCCCTCACCCCCCCCATCACCCCCTCCTGCCTCTGGAATGTGATCAGACTCCTAGACCACTCCCACCGCAAAGGATGATTAAGAAAATAATGTTTTAAAAATATTTGTATAGATTTCAGAGAGGAAGGGAGAGGGAGAGAGAGAAACATCCATGATGAGAGAGAATCATGGATCGGCTGCCTCCTGCACGCCCCCGACTGGGGATGGAGCCCACAACCTGGGCCTGGGCCCTGACCGGGAATCGAACCCTGACCTCCTGGTTCCTAGGTCGAGGCTCAACCCCTGAGCCACGCCGGCCGGGCCATGCAGGAGTCATGAAGCTGCATGGGCAGGAGGGTTATACTGTGGGTGAAATGTCATGAACCCAATGCAGTCGGCACCGGTGCACACGTGTGGATGCCTGTGAGCATGCGGAGCTGTCTTCAGATTCTCAAAGCGACCCCCTGCTCCCACCAGGCCCAGGGCCCCTGCAACGGGCATTGCTTCTTTCTCCACACATCCGGCCTCTGGGTTTCCCATCAAGTGTTGATGCTTTAGGCCCCTCCTGCTGCCGGCATTGCCATCATCTCCTTTTATCGTCTAAAGTTTAGACTCTAAACCAGGGGTCCTCAAACTTTTTAAACAGGGGGCCAGTTCACTGTCCCTCAGACCGTTGGAGGGCCGGACTATCGTTTAAAAAAAAAAAAACTATGAACAAATTCCTATGCACACTGCACAGATCTTATTTTGAAGTAAAAAAACAAAACGGGAACAAATACAATATCTGTATTTGCATGTGGCCCGCGGGCTGTAGTTTGAGGACCCCTGATCTAAACTATTCCGAGGAAGCAGACCCTGTTGTTTTACGTGTCGTGTTTTCCCTTTTATTCTTGTCTCTGTCTGGGTGCCTTCCCAAGGGCAGAAATCCGAGTTTGGCCTCGCATCTTACTCTTCTGCCCACCCTTGTCGTTCCAGGATTTGGCGGTGGTTGTTATTGTTAATCTTATCTGTTTCTGGGAAGCTTTTGAAATAGTCAGATTCTTTTGCCTTTTTTTTCTGAAACATTCTTCGCGTCCCTAGTTCACAGGAATTCATGTAAATTGTATGTTCTCTGGGGATTTTATGCCGACGGATTCTAGAACGTTCTCCTCTGCTGTTATCCTCCCGTTCTCATCTACAATGCTAGTTTCAGGCTTACCTCAAGGGGTATTTTGCTCCCATAATTCACTTCAACACGACTTCCAAATCTAGAGAGAATTCGCTCGCCAGCTCCTGAGAGGTCTTAAGACAGTGGTTCTCAACCTTGGCTGCACATTAGAATCCCCTGGGAATCTCTTTAAAATCCTGATTTCTGGGCCTCATCCTCCGGAAATTCTGTTTCTTTGTTACTAATATTGTGGCCTCACCCCATAACAAAGAAACAGAATTTCCGGAGGATGAGGCCGAGAAATCAGGATTTTAAAAGGATTCCCAGATGATTCTAATGTGCAGCCAAGGTTGAGAACCACTGTCTTAAGAGGTCAGAGAGTACAATTACTATATTCCATTCAGTCAAGAAAGATTTCATGTCGTGGCTTCATTCACAGGCCACCATGCCTACCACCTGGCAACATTCATGAAGTTCATGCTTTTTCTAAAATATTAAATATATTTTCATTGATTTCAGAGAGGAAGGGAGATGGAGAGGGAGAGAGAGAGAGAAACATCAATGATGAGAGAGAATCATTGATCTGCTGCCTCCTGCACGCCCCACACTGGGGATCAAGCCCGCAACCCGGGCATGTGTCCTGACCGGGAATTGAACCCTGACCTTCTGGTTCATAGGTTGTTGCTCAATCACTGAGCCACACCTGGCCAGACAGCTCATGCTTGATTCAGACAAAGATACCAGCCTAGGGCCACCCATAGATTTCCCTCCAGATCCCTGGCGGGGGGAGATGATGTGTCAATAGCTGGGGGAGAGGATAATGGACTGGGATAAAACCCAAAGTTTGAAAATCAGATTTTTCGGAGTGCTTTGATAACATTTTGAAAGACTATTGGGGAATATCTCTTGTCAACTTGGACATTTTGTTTTTCTTCTTGGTTAATAGGTTCACATTTTGAAGTGGCAAAAATAGCTAGGAGTATTATTTCATAATTCGTATATCAGGGTAGATGAAAGTTGATCATTTAGCTAAGACTCCTCACCTTGCTAATCAGTCAACCTTTCCTCGGAGGACACTCAGACACTTCGCCACATGCCCAGCTAAGGAGGCCGGGCAGAAGTGGCTTCTGGTGTGGCCCTGTGGTTGAGCTTTGGACCTATGAACAAGGAAGTCAGGGTTCGATTCCCGGTCAGGGTGGGTCGCAGGCTCGATCCCCAGTAGGGGGCCTGCAGGAGGCAGCTGATCAATGATTCTCTCTCATCATTGATGTTTCTCTCTCCTCTCTTCTCTCTGAAATCAACAACAACAAAAAATGGTTTTTAAAAATCCAATTTTTCTCTATTCATTCTCTGAACCCAATATTCAGAAATTCATTGACTGAGTTTTTGACAAAATGGTTGCCCTGTTTCTGAGAGTAGATGGCCAAGGAGAGTTAGAGCTAATTTCACACGAAAGCCTGAACTCCAGGTGAATGGCCCGGCTAGAAGCATGTCGGGGTTACCAATCCTGCTCAGCAATGAAGTTATGACAATGATCTTGAACCCAAGACATTCGAGAGTCGGATCCATAACCCTACTTTCTTACAGAGCTGATTGCGGAAGAATTCTAACCGTGGGCAACTGTAATCTTAACTGTAATATCCGATCACAAAGCGGAATGATCAGGGCAAGTACATACTGGCTGGTTATAAAAATAAACGGGGCTATCGTTCTGTGAAATGATGAAAAACACAAAAGAACAAATTCACTTCTGCACTTTAGCACGAGGAAGAAAGGGTACAAATCACCTACTAAATCCCCAGAGATAAAGAGCATCTGCCTCATCTCGCACCCCTCAGCCAGTCCCCAAATCCCAAACTCCCTGCTAGTGCGCGCGGCTTACTGACTTCAGCCTGGATAAATGGCTCCATTAATGTCAGGGCAGTTCTGCCGGCCCGTCTGAAGCATATCCATGTGTATTTTAAGCGGCGTTATCCAGTTTATCCAGGGGATAAGGCTTGTTTACCTTCACAAATTCCAGGCTTCTGAGCCGCACCAAACAGGCCAAGTCGAAAGGCAGGCGCTTCGGGCAGGTCCTCGCCTTGAGACGGCGGCCCTGCTGTGGTCGGTCAAGGCCGCGCTGGGGAGACCCCAAGTTCATCTCTTGGCTTCTGGGCTGAGAGAGGCCTGGGCGCTCAGGTCTTTTCTGCCACCCGCGCCCCCCTTGAACGCGTTGCAAAGCTGGTGGTTGCCAAGGTGACGAAATGATGCTTCCGAGTGTTGTTGGGCGTGGGGTGAGCATCCACAGATGTGGGCCCAAGGAGTTGCTCAACAGCCCATCGGAGCCAAGGAAGATCTCCACCAGGACACCAGGGCCGCGCCTGGCGAGGCCAGCTCAGTCATTCTCTTGCTTCCAGTCTGTGTGCTTCTGCCAAGTGAGGGGTTTCCTCGTCACTTCTGAGAGGGCCAGAAAGGTGGAGGCAGAAGGTGAGACGGGTCTGTAAGAAATCAGGGCCTCCCTTCAGCCCCACGTGGAAATGAGCTGCGGGCCAAGGTTTGGGACGTGCAGCAGCGACTTGCTGCCATCTGCTGTACTCACTGTTGCTAGCAAGCCCCCGGCCAGGCTCACAGCGAAGGAGAAGGAATGGAAGAAAGGATGGGGTCAGGCAAAGGATAGGGAGCGTCCTCCGTGCCCGGGAAACGCCCACAATCATGTAGCCACGAATCCATGTCACAATAGCAGCCACCTTTTCCACTGCAAATGATCCAGAGTGATTTTTCAGGCCTTAGAATATGCCTTTCTTAACACTAAAATGTGATTATTTCTTCCATATTATGATGCTGGAGGGAGAAAGAAAGGGCATATGCAAATATAGGTTAGGTCCAATAAAATGTAAGGAGTCTTATAGATTTAAAAACACAGTCCATCAATCGTTATTAAAAGTCTTCCCATTTGGCTCTAGCTCAGTGGTTCTCAACCTTGGCTGCACATTAGAATCCCCTGGGAATCTTTTTTAAAAATCCTGATTTCTGGGCCTCATCCTCTGGAAATTCTGTTTCTCTGTTACTAATGTGGTGGCCCCACCCCATCACAAAGAAACAGAATTTCCAGAGGATGAGGCCCAGAAATCAGGATTTTTAAAAGATTCTTATGTGCAGCCAAGGTTGAGAACCACTGCTCTAGCTGGTTCGGCTCCGTGGATAGAGCCTCGGGCTCTACACGGAGGGGTCCCAGGTTCGATTTCGAGGGCACGTACCTCGGTTGCAGGCTCCATCTCCGGCCCTGGTCGGGGCATGTGTGGGAGGCAACCAATCGAAGTGTCTTTCTCACATCGAGGTTTCTCTCTCTGTCTCTCCCCCTCCCTTCCGCTCCCTCCAAAAATCAATGGGAAAATATCCTTGGGTGAGGATTAATTACCACAAAAGTCTTCCGATTGGAACTCCTCAGTAGACATTGAATTGAAATACAGGGTAAAGGATCACTGCTGAGTGAGTCTAGTAACTCTAAGAGGCACACACCTAGAGATGATCAACACTTTTGGTCCTGAAAAGTAATTGTATGACATCATTCTCCCTCCTTTCCAACAGCCCCCTCGCTTAACCGTCTTTCTAAATCAGACTCCTTCAGTGGTTCTCAACCTTCTGGCCCTGTAAATACAATTCCTCATGTTGTGACCCAACCATACAATCATTTTCTTTGCTACTTCATCACTGTCATGTTGCCACTGTGATGAATCGTCATGGAAATATCTGATATGCAGGATGGTCTTAGGCGACCCCCGTGAAAGGGTCGTTCGACCGCCAAAGGGGTCGCGACCCACAGGTTGAGAACCGCTGCCTTAAATGATCCCATTCATTTCCGTCGGGTGAACTAGCTTCCAGCTGCCCGCTCTCATGTGTCTTCGGGACAACTCCCAAGTGGAAGAGATAACATTTGATCGGAATCCTCCGAAGGTCTGCTTTGTACTCGATGTGGAACACGCCCTCCTTCGCTGGCTCCGAATCCAGTTTCCTAGACACAGTCTGAGCTGCTCTCCAGAACACGGACCTCTCCCTGTGTCCTGTGATGGCCTTTCTACTAATATTGGAGGACGCCACGCTGTTTCCGCTCACCGTAGGCAATAGGAATGTATCTGAGCTTGGACGTGAAGAGGTTGGTTTTCCAACTCTTTTTTTAATCCTCACCAGAGGATATTTTTCCATTCATTTTTAAAGAATATATGTTTTTATTGATTTCAGAGAGGAAGGGAGAGGGAGAGAGAGAGAGAAACATCAATGATGAGAGAGAAACATTGGTTGGCTGCCTCCCACACTCCCCTCACTGGGGATCAAGCCGGCAACCCGGGCATGTGCCCTTGACTGGAATCAAACCCAGGACCCTTTGGTCTGCAGGCTGATGCTCTATCCACTGAGCCAAACCAGCAGGGGCTCCATTGATTTTTAGAGACAGTGAAAGAGAGAGGGAAAGACACAGAGAAACATTGATGTGAGAGAAACATAAAATCGGTAATTTTTTTTTAACCTCTAGAATATTTATTATAACTATTTTACTAAGTGAGCATAGTTAGAATTGTGGAGCTGAAATATATAGGGTGGGAGAAAAGTAGGTTTACAGTTGTTCATACAGAAAAGACTACAACAATTAATAAATAATAACCCTGACTGGTTTGGCTCAGTGGATAGAGTGTTGGCCTACAGACTGAAGGGTCCCGGGTTCGATTCCAGTCAAGGGAACATGCCCAGGTTTCAGGCTCCATCCCCAGTAGGGGGTGTGCAGGAGGCAGCCAATCAGTGATCCTCTCTCATCATTGATGTTTCTCTCTCTCCCTCTCCCTTCCTCTCTGAAATCAATAAAAATATATTTTAAAATAAATAACACAAGAATAAACTCTGTGTTTCGAGTATTTACAACTGTGCGCCTCCTTGGCCCCACCCTGTATTGTAACATTGGAGAGTTGAGCCATCACAGCAGAAGACACATCTGTGCCTTATTTGTCCAACTGGGGAATAAAGCTAATTGACTACATATTCTCTGTTCTATGAAAATTACCTCCAAAAAGTATTCTTGTATGAACTGAAAATATCACTTTTCAAATGGCATGTTTTGACACTTATGCAAGTCAAATATTGGACGGACTGATGTTCTGACAAAGCTTTCTCTGCCAAGTTCGAATCCAAAGAATCTTTCTCTTCCATTGTCCTGTGATGACCCTTGGAAATGAGCTCTGTTAATGAAAACCCAAGTGACCACTCTGTTAAGACACATGGTTGAACGTGGCGCTCTCCACATTTCAGTCGGTTATTCCAAAAAACCCAGCTTTGTGGCTTCCTGATACTCTCTCTAGGAGTCAAATACCCATGTGCATTTTTCTCTTTTAATCCTCACCCCAGGATATTTTTCCATCGACTTTTATAGAGAGAGGGAAAGACAGAGAGAAACATCAATGGGCTGCCTCCACGTGTGTCCTGACCAGGGCCGGGGCCGGGGAGGAGCCTGCAACCGAGGTACGTACCCTTGACCTGAATGGAACCTGGAACCCTTCGGTCCGCAGGCCGACGCTCTAGCCACTGAGCCAAACAGGCGAGGGCCAGCCTATCCCTTCCAAGCACTCTGCACTCTGATCGCACAAGGCCCCCGTGATGTGCCTTTTTCCATTCTGGGTCTTTGCAAGAGCTCACCAATCTTCCTAGAAGTTTCTTCTTGCAACCCTCTGTTGTCAATAGTGTGACCAGGCTGCTGTACAGACTATAACAGACTGGGTGGCGTAACCAAATAGAAATCTACTTTCTTCCAGTTCTGGAGACTGGAAGTCTCAGCTGTGGGTGCCTTTAAGCTTCGTTCCGGGTGCTACCTCTCTTCTCATCTTGTAGAAGGCACCTTCTCTCTGGGTCTTCACAGAGCTCTCTCTGAGCACGTGCAGGGAGAGAGCGACCTCCGGCTTCCCTCCCTCCTCTTCTGGGAACGCCCTTCCTATAGAGTTAGCTCTCTACCATCTGACCTTCTTTAACCTGAATTACCTCCTTGAAGACACTCACAGTGGCCGGCACCCGCAGAGCCCTTTGCCTTGTGGAACAAAGTTAACAGAGAAAGCCCTAGCTGGTGTGGCTCAGTGGATAGAGCATCAGCCTGCGGACTGAAGGGTCCTGGGTTCCATTCCGGTCAAGGGCACATGCCAGGGTTTTGGGCTCGATCCCCAGTGTGGGGCGTGCAGGAGGCAGCCGATCCATGATTCTCACTCATCATTGATGTTTCTGTCTCCTTCTCCTGCTATCCTTCCTCTCTGTAATCAATAAATAAATGTATATATTTTAAAGTTAACAGAGAGAGAGCTTCCCCCTGAGCCTTCCTAAACAGCTATTGACTTTTTTTTTTTTTAACCTTTCAGCACGTCTGCCTTCCCCTGCTTCTGCCCCCTCCTCCACGGCCCTACTCAACTTCCTTCTTGAACATGGCCCATAAAAGGCTGCATCTCGGTTCAGGGTTGGAGTCACATCAATTGCAATCGCAGCAGGCGGGCTCCAGGCTTGTCCATTTCCGAGGGAGGCTGTCAGAGCAAGGCTGCCTCTGCGGAGGAGAGCAGTGCGGGGAGGGGGGTGAGAGGGGAGGGGGGAGCCACGCGTTTCAGACGCGGAGTGGGGAGAGTCTGGCTCCACTGTGACACGTGACGAGATTCCAAAGCCTCTAAGCAACTCGAGCTGCTGAGCCGGCGCCCTGCTGCCGGGAGAGGCTCTCTGCGCTTTTTAAAAATATATTTGTATGGATGTCAGAGAGGAAGGGAGAGGGAGAGAGAGAAACATCCATGAGGAGAGAGACTCATGCATCGGCTGCCTCCTGCACGCCCCCCACTGGGGATGGAGCCCACAACACGGGCACGTGCCCTTGTCCAGGAATCAAACCATGACCTCCTGGCTCATAGGTCAATGCTCAACCACTGAGCCACGCCGGCTAGAAGTGGGATTCTTTAAATGGATGTTATGTTCCCTGAAATTCTCCCCTCCAGCCAGGGAGAGAGGAGGCCCTGGGAAAATCATTGGAAAGGCTCATTCCCTGACTCTACTGAGGGTTTCATTCTGTCTTCCTGGGGTGAAAAGAAGGCGAGAGCCTTCCCTAAGCTCGCACCTGCTGAGGGACCAGGAATGTATTCTTCTTCTTTGCCATCTCTGCATATTATTAAAAAGACTAGAGGGTCAGTGCACGAAATTCGTGCAAGAGTAGGCCTTCCTTCCCCGGCTGCCGGCACCGGCTTCCCTCACAACCCTGGCTTCATCTGGAAGGATGTCCGGTCCAATTAGCATATTGTGCTTTTATTATTCTAGATGCCAAATTCAACTTGGCATTTCAGAGAGTTTCAGAAACGGGAGGCGACTTTGGGAAGTTGGATTTTCACTCAAGTACAAACCAGAGGTGCATTTCAAAGCTGTGAGAGCTGCTGTTTCCCGGCGAGAAAGGAGCTTATGTTTAGGTGCTCAGTTTAGTATCCACTAACGATTTAGTGGCGATGAGGCAGGTTCTTTAACCCCACCTCCCCTTCTGGGGAACAGAAGAAAGCAAGGTACCGGGTCTAAAATAGTCTTCTTGTGATGCCGAGGAGCCCAGGAAGTGACCTTGCACCGAATGGCCCGCAGGCAGAAGTAAGGAGGGGACGTGGAAGATGAGGCCCCTCAGATCTGTGGGACTGCCTGTTCCCCTGGCAACCACAGAGCGTCTTCTTTGCTTTTTCTTCCCCATCAGCTCTATGGAATAGCCTTTTGATATATGTCACCCAACGAAACCCCAGAAATGCTGAAGCAGTTGGCTTTCCCAAGGGGAAGTGAACAGAGTCCTCAAATCTGAAGAAAACCATTTTTTCCTCCTTGAGGGGAATGGATCAAAAATTAAATTGGAAAAAAAAAATCAGGAAATTTCTTGTGCCCTCTTAAACCCCCGCCCCCCAAGCAAGGTTGATGCACGTCACCAACAGATGCAGCTACACCGTGTGTGTGTGTGTGTGTGTGTGTGTGTGTGTCTACAGGGGTTAGGGCAAGGTCTGCATAAATTCTAAATATTGGGGTTTGGATTGCAACGAAGTCCACATAAAAATGTACCTTGCTGGAACTGGCAACTAGGACTGATGATCTCATATAACATGGATAGTTTATTTTTAAGTAACATTTATTAATATATTTAACTGCTTTACAAATAATACCTATTCATTATAGAAAAATTGGATAAAATAGAAAAGGAAAAGACACTGGGTCATCCCAACATCTTGAGATAAGATTTTATGTTGCTAGACTTTTGATGTAATATATACATATATTTCAGGTTATAGTTAAATAACAGGTACATAGAATGTGCATGTTAATATATATTTATATTTACATGATGCTTTTTTTTCTCTATTTCGTATTCTGCCTTAAATTTATTAATAGGTGCCCTAGCCAGTTTGGCTTAGTGGATAAAGTGTCGGTCTGCAGACTGAAGGGTCCTGGGTTCGATTCTGGTCAAGGGCACGTACCTTGGTTGCAGGCTCCTCCCCAGCCTGGGCCCTGGTCCTGGGACGTGCAGGAGGCAGCCAATCGATGTGTTTCTCTCACATCGATATTTCTCTCTGTCTTTCCCTCTCTCCTCCACTCTCTCTAAAAAAAATATATATATCGATGGAAAAAATTCTCAGGTGAGGATTAAACAAAAAAATTAATAATAGGTTACAAACATTTCTCTGGCCACCAAATATTTGTCCATAACATAGTCAGCAAGCTTTATTTAATTTGTATTGATTGATTGATTTTAGAGAAATATAAACATATTTCATTTTAAACAATCAATATTATAACCATCATTGCATTTTTATTAAATTATATTTGCACTATTTTTTATTATAGTGTTTGATTCAGATATTTGCATCTAAGTTCATAAATCATGCATAATTCTTGGAAATTAGAATAAGTTAAAATGTATTTTGCTCCTACTATATTAAATCAAAGAAATGCAAGTTATAGGATCATACATATAATGGCCTTATTTTCATTTTTACAAGGCCTGATACATGAATATATTTGCAGAAATATAGGAAAACATGGAAGGTTGCAAATCAACCCACTAATTTTGCTTTTCCGAGGGATCAGAGAGAAGAATGAGAAAGTAGAAAGGGGAGTCCCCAGGCACAGTTTGTGTGACTCTATATGGCTTGATTTGAAATGAATGTGACATCGTGCACTACTTATAAAAATAAAAGAGCGTGATATATTTTTTAAGAAAAATAAAATTAAATAAAATACTCATGACGACTTCCTCTCTCCTCAGTCAAGCCCTCCGTCCGGAGCAGCTACCATCTGGCTCTTCTGGCCAAGTAAACATCTGAAATAGAACTTCTCATCCCAACCTGCGAGGTTGTGGCATTATCTTCATTTTCCAAGTGAAAAAAAAATGAACGGTGCCTCATAGTTCACCAACAGGTGCTGTTGCCAGCTGTCCCCATCCCAAACCCACTCTCTGCCCTCCCCCCTCCCCCCACGCCCCCCGGGTAGTCCCGCTGGGGTCCTCGTGATGCGTACGCCAAATTATTGTTCCCAACTGCCTCTGTGTCTTCTGAGTCTTGCTGTTGTCTCTATCTCTACACCGTGGTCCATGAGCTGTCAATCCAACAACCCTGTTCTCCAAGCACTGCTTGATGAATCGGGGACAGAAAACGCGTCATCCTGCTTCCAGAACACCCCTAGCAGGAGATGTACCCGCACAGGAATGACTATGTGATAAAGATGTTTTCTATTCTTTCTCCTTTACCTGTTCCTCTTCCCTGAGACAGGAAGGGGCGCTCTGGGATAGGAGGGATTCACGTTCTTTCCCCCCTCCCCAACACTCTGCTCCCGCCCTCCCTCCCCCCGGGCTCCCCAACCTCCCCGGGTGACCCTCATGAATGGCTCTGACCTCCCAGCAGCCTCACTTGTCCCCCAGAGGGTCCCCTTCGATCTGCACATCCCTCTGATGACTCCCACATCTGGGACTCGTCACACGCTTGCCTTAACCATGAGCATGTGCCGAGTCACCCAGCAGGACTTGAGGAGACACTCGGTCAGAAAACTCATGCCCGCTGACAACAACATCTGGAAGCAATTAAGAGGGGATAGTTCCCATCGCGAAGCCTCGGGCAAGATATTTATGATGTAGAGACAGGCAGACACGCGCACACAGGCCGAGACGGGCGCTGCTCTCTCTCTCTCTCTCTCTCTCTCTCTCTCTCTCTCTCTCTCTCTCTCGGGCTGAGGAAGAGGACTATTTCTTCAGAAGATTCCCGAATTAATGATGCGCCATCAATGCAAATGCGTGGTACGCTCACCAATAAACGAGGGATTTTCTCCCAAAGTCCAGTTTAGAATCAGGCGTTGTCGCCAATAGAAATGTCTCGTGGGTTTTTCGGTGCCACGTGTGTGAATAAATAAAGGTTTTTATAAAAGGGGGAAGGGCCTGGGCCATGTTGTCCGGAGTTGGATCATCGAACATCTCCGACTCTTTTCCCCAAGCTTTGGGATTGGCAAAAGCCAAAATTGCCATGGCCAAGCATTTTTTCGTTAATTTTAAAATCCACGTGCATTAAAGGAAATTTAATTCGTATGTTTTTGATTCATTTACAGTTAACGCATCAAAACATTGTTTTGTAAGAGTCGTTGGGCCCTCAACAGGACTTAGGAGCCCTCTGAGCAGCACACAAACATGCACTCACACATGTGGGCGCACAAGAGTACCCGGACATATGTCCTTGGTTGCTTAGAATTAAGAGTCACTGTGGCCTGCACAGCATAGCTCAGTGGTTGAGTGTCGACCTATGAACCAGGAGGTCATGGTTTGATTCCTGGTGAACGGGCTTGATCCCCAGTGTGGGGCATGCAGGAGGCAGCTGATCAATGATTCTCTCTCATCATTGATGTTTTTATCTCCCCCTCTCCCTTCCACTCTGAAATCAATAAAATATATATCCTATATAATAAAAGGGTAATATGCAAATCGACCAAACAGCAGAATGACTGGTCCCTATGATGCACACTGACCACCAGGGGGCAGATGCTGAATGCAGGAGCTGCTCCCTGGTGGTCAGTGTGCTCCCACAGGGGGGCGTGGGCCTAAGCCATCAGTCGGACATCCCCCGAGGGCTCCTGGACTGCTAAAGGGTGCAGGCTGGGCTGAGGGGGTCGACCCCCCACACACACACACCCCCTGAGTGCACAGATGTCGTGCACTGTGCCTCCTTGAATGAATGGCTTTGTTTTGGTAAATCATGAGCATTTAGTTGTATCTCAGGGGGGAGAAAGACCTACTCGTCACCCTTCTGAGTGTCTGGGGAATGAATTATTCCGGGAGCTGCTGCCTCAGGTGCTCATCCCGGCTCTGCACGAGTGGCTACTTAAAGGAGCTAATGCTCAGCAGGTTGGACTTCCCTATGTTCCTTAAGTGCAAATCGTAATTGAAAATTGCATTCATTTGTAAAAAGTGGCTGATAATGAGGAGATTGGTGATGATGATGATGATGATGATTTGGGGAAAGGTAGACCATGGGCACCTGCATGGAGATGGGGTTGAGGACAGCCAAAGTGAAGACTTTGGGAGGCTGTGTGAAGGTCTTGTTTCTATTGGCTCAGAGCCTCAGCATGAGGAGATGATGTACTTGCAGCACCAGTGTCCGATAGACATTTCAGAAGTGGTGTTGACGTTAAGAGTTGGAAACTATTAGAATGTATTCCTTTTGAAAAGATATAGTTTTATTGATTACAGAGAGGAAGGGAGAGGGAGAGAGACAGAAAGATCCATAACTTTATTTTTCTAGTTTGATGGCCTGTAGTCTTTCTTCCTAGAGCTGCCATCTTACTGTGAACAATTTTGTAAGATTTAAACAAGATTTTACTTTTTTTGAATACTCGTACATTTTTCTAAGTATTTCCAAATGAAATTATGCTTGTTTAATTTTGTGTGGGATTAAATACTATTTATAATCCCCTTCCAAAGCTATGACACATAGTGGGTTTTACAAAAGAAATACATTTAATAGCCAATTAGATTAACTATCAAATCTGTTTCAGGAGAAAAAAAAGAAGAATCTGGTAATGGTTTGATTTTTACCAAACTATGTTGTATATTTTTATTTTTGAAAAAAAAAATATCCTATTTCCTGAAGCTGAAGTTCTTCAAGTTTGTTTCCCTCATTTAATTGAAACCACTATTTCCAAGCAAAATGGAATCAAAGAAAGATGACATTTTCTCACTCAATAGAAACTTGTGTCATATGAACAACACTCTCCACTGACATAATTTCATCTTTATTTTTGTGTGAATTAAAAACAAAACAACAAAAAAACTATAGCAGTCCAGAAATCCTACTTTTCTTAAAGCAAAGACAAGAAAAAAAATCCCAAATTCTATTTTCTGATCTCCCACTCGCACTCCCAAACCTGGGCCGCTATCCTCCCTATGTCTGCCTACGTGACATCTGAAGGCCGTATGGCTAGGAGCCCTGAGCTACAGTGCCTTCCTCTCCTTTCCACCAGCAAGTCTCTGCTTAGCCCACGAAGACTGGCTCAAAGGTCACACGAGATGCTCTTTATATATCTACTGACTAGAGGCCTAGTGCACGACATTGGTGCACTCAGGGGTGGGGTCCCTCAGCCTAGCCTGTGCCCTTTCGCAGTCTGGGGGCCCTCAGGGGATGTCTGACTGCTGGCTTAGGCCTGCTCCTGCACTGAGTGTCTGCCCCTGTTGGTCAGTGCACATCATAGCAACCAGTCATTCTGCTATTCGGTCAATTTGCATATTACCCTTTTATTAGATAGGATTTCAAAAAGGGAGAGGGACAGAGAGATAGAAACATTAATGCTGAGAGAGAATCACTGATCAGCTGCCTCCTGCACGCCCCCTATTGGGGATGGAGCCTGCAACCCAGGCATGTGCCCTGACCTGGAATCAAACCATGACCTCCTGGTTCATAGGTCGATGCTCAACCACTGAGCCACACTGGCCAGGCTGCACTCAGAGCTTTTAGCCGCAGCCTCTCTGAGCTTCAAGGCTTCACGGTCAAGTCTGAGAGGCACCCTCCCAGGAGGCAGGCGGCTGGCCCGAGCTCACTCAGCCGCTCGTGTGAAGCCACATATCCTGGCCCGAGACAAAAGGGAAAGTCCCTCCCTGCCCTGGTCCCAGGCGGCTCATTTCCTGCCCCAGCCTGGCCTGCATCTCCAGGGCAAGGCCTGTCATGAAACACCCAGGGCTAATGTAAGCAGGGCCAGGGCCGGGGTGCGGTGGCTTAATGAGTTTCTGGCCCCCACCCCGGGCCCCTCCCGCACATCACCACCCACTCCTCCTCGTTCTCACACTTAGGGACACGCTCTGGGCCATCTCATCAGAGTCTTCTTGGATCACGTTGCCCCTGGAAGCCGCCCTCGAGCCAATTGACCAGGGATTTCTGACTCAGGGAGGGATCTGCGAGGCCCCTCGGGGACATTCTTAGACATCCCGGGATTAGGTTTTTCCAGAAATGATGAGCTACAGAAGGAACAGTGTCATAGGTCTTTTCCGGTGACTCAGACTCAGCCCGCAAAGCATTTAAGGTCCAGCCGTGCCTATGGCCTGGCCCCCAGGACACCCCCGCCCCCCACCCCCCAGCTCTCTACTTGTTTTTCTTTTTTCTTTTTTTGGATGTATTGGGGTGACATTGGTTAGTGAAGTTATGTAGGTTTCAGGTGTACGATTCCATAGCACGTCTTCTGTGTATATATATATATATATATATATACATATATATATATATATATATATATTAAATATATTTTATTGATTTTTTACAGAGGGGAAGGGAAAGGGATAGAGTTAGAAACATCGATGATGAGAAAGAAACATCGATCAGCTGCCTCCTGCACACCCCCTACTGGGGATGTGCCCACAACCAAGGTACATGCCCTTGACTGGAATGGAACCCGGGACCCTTCAGTCCGCAGGCCGACGCTCTATCCACTGAGCCAAACCGGTTAGGGCTGTATATTTCATTGGGTTCACCACCCCAAGTGTCCTTCTATCCCCATTTAGCCCCTTCACCCTCTTCTACCTGTCCCCTCCCTTCCCTCTGGGTTGTGGGCTCAATCCCAATAGGGGGGCGTGCAGGAGGCAGCTGATGAATGATTCTCTCTCACCAGACTGTTGTCTGTGTCTATGATTTTTTTGTTTGTTTTTGCTTCATTCTTTCACCGTTTTCACCCAGCCCCCCTCCCCCCTCCCCTCTGACGGCTGCCAGGCTGGTCTCTGTGCCTGAGTCTCTGTTTTGTTTAGTCATTTAACATCTCAGAGGGCTGGGCTTGGGGGAGAAGAATGCCTAGAGCGCCCTCCTACTGGGCAACCTTGGGACATGAAAGGGGCCACCAAAGGCCACTGAGACAGCAACGGACAAGTGATCTGTGTCCTGAAATTCGCTCTCCGGTCAGAAAAATGGGGGTAGGGAGGGAGGGAGGGTTTCTTTGATTGTCTTTCTATTCTCATACAGGCTCTAGGGCAGTGATGGCGAACCTTTTGAGCTCGGCGTGTCAGCATTTTGAAAAACCCTAACTTCACTCTGGTGCCGTGTCACATATAGAAATGTTTTGATCTTTGCAACCAGAGTAAAACAAAGACGTATATTTTTGATATTTATTTTATATATTTAAATGCCATGTAACAAAGAAAAATCAACCAAAAAAATGAGTTTGCGTGTCACCTCTGACCCGCGTGTCATAGGTTCGCCATCACTGCTCTAGGTGGACATTATAATGTCCTAAAGGAAAAACAACAGGTGGGGCCGAAACCGGTTTGGCTCAGTGGATAGAGCGTCGGCCTGTGGACTGAAAGGTCTCAGGTTCGATTCCCGTCAAGGGCATGTACCTGGGTTGCGGGCACATCCCCAGTAGGAGATGTGCAGGAGGCAGCTGATCGATGTTTCTCTCTCATCGATGTTTCTAACTCTCTATGTCTCTCCCTTCCTCTCTGTAAAAGATCAATAAAATATACTTAAGAAAACAACAACAAAACAACAGGTGGGATCAGAGAGAGATTCTCAGATCATTCATAATGGATGTTAATGCGACTTGTTGTAGTAATCATTTCGCAATCTATCAAAACATCATGCTGCACACCTAAAACGAATCCAGTGGCCTATGTCAATTATGTCTCAGTAAAACTGGGGGATAAATGTTCAAATTAAAAATTAAAAACAGCCGAAACCGGTGTGGCTCAGTGGATAGAGCGTCGGCCTGCGGACTGAAGGGTCCCAGGTTCGATTCCGGTCAAGGGCATGTGCCTGGATTGTGGGCATATCCCCAGTAGGAGATGTGCAGGAGGCAGCTGATCGATGTTTCTCTCTCATCGATGTTTCTCTCCATCTCTCTCCCTTCCTCTCTGTAAAAAATGAATAAAATATATTTTAAAAAAAATTAAAAACAACAACCACTCATACACATCCATGTCAATTGAATAGCAAATAAAATCAAGAACTCTGTATTAAGGCAGAGATTTTTATAACTGTCTTCTTCCACTCATGGATAATAATTTATGATTTATTTGTATAATATTAATGAATATTAATATCTAATAATGCAGTTATTGCTTATTGTTACCCCATCATAATGCCATACTCAGAGAGGAAAGATTTTTCATACCCTCTCCCTCTGTCTGCTACAATGCGCTGGGTGACTGTGGCCTCACAGGAAACCACAGAATTTAGGAGAGAAATTTGAACCTATTAACTTTTGTTATAAGAACTTGGGCAACTCAGCAAGTCATTTACCTATTTTGTCAGCATTCAATAGCCTTATTTTTCAAGGTGGCCGAGAGGACAGTGATGCTGGACGCCTTTAGCATAGTACCTGACAGCCGGTATCCTGTAGAATCCTTATTATTGAGGTTATTGCTAAGAAACATGCACATTCCCCTTGCTCTCTCTCCCTCTTCCTTGTGAAGTGACCGCCTGGAACTCATGTCTTTGAGTCCATGTCGCTGTTGGTGGGACAAACATCCGAGTGACTTTCCTGATTTCCCCCAGTCGCACTGACTCCACCGGTCAGGGCTCTGCTCCCATCACAGCCAAGGTGACCAGATGTACTTCAGCTGCCTGAGAAATACCAACTGACCGCTAGGGGTCAGACTTGCTAAATAGTTAGAAATGGACTCCAATTCCCCATCCCTAGAACTCAGAAAGCACAGGGATTTTTTTCTCCTTTGGAAGTTTTCAGTGACTTTGACATCTCTCTCATGGGGGTCGCGTTTCTACTGGTGTAGTGTGTGTCTACGTGTAGGTGAATATGGAGTGAGTTTGTGCCAGCATCAGTGGTGTTATTCAAAGATAAAAAGTCAAGAGTAGATTCTACCGTCCTTGTACCTTCTGTGATACACGCTCACCCACCGACCCAAGTTCATGGAAGGATAAAGAAAACGAAGGAAATCAAATGGTGACAAAAGACCGGCTCAGAGAGTGGCCTGGTGACTGTGATGAGCAGAAGCTGCCTCTAGAAGCAAACATCGCCCTTCCTGGTTCAATTCCAGGTCAGGGCACATGCTTGGGTTGTGGACTCGATCTCCAGTGAGGGGGCGTGCAGGAGGCAGCCCATCCATGATTCTCTCTCATCATCAATGTTTCTCTCTCTCTCTCTCCCTTTCCTTCTCTGAAATCAATAAAAATATACTTAAAAAATTAATAAGTGAAATGAAATCAGCCCTGGAGTTGGGAAGTCACACTCAAACCTAATTCTAATAAAATATTCATCAGCGAAACATAGAGATGCATATTCATAATGAGGCAGAAAGACCTATAAATAGCTCTGAAAATGTCGAAGTTCCATTGTTGTTGATTTTCCATGGGAGAAAAAGGATCGAACACATTCAATCTGTCCCGGTTACTGTACCACCCAAGATTGTCTTGAAACCCTGAAATGAAACTTCCAGGGCGATCATTTATTTTTAATTTTTTTAAATTATTTCTTTCTTTCTTTAATCCTCACCTGAGGATATTTTCCCATTGATTTTTTTTAGAGAGTGGAATGGAGGGGGAGAAACAAAGAAACATCGATGTCACATATCGATTGGTTGCCTCCCCCATGGGCCCTGACCAGGGCTCGGATTCAAACCCGGGACCCTTCAGTCCCCAGGCCGATGCTCAATCCACTGAGCCAAACCGGCGAGGGCCAGGGTGACTGTTTAAATTGCTCCTCTACTTTTGTGGATGCTCTCTGAGCATTCTCTTTTTCTCAGCTGTCACGAAAGTCAAAAGTTACAGAAGCCACAAGATTCTGCATCATTTAATGAAAGATAAAACAACGATATAAACATACACAAATTTACAGGGCAGGAATCCGCTTGAATCCATTGGGAGTTAAGAGGTGTTTCGTATTTAAATACAGTATAAAAATAAATGCAGAAACGGGAACCGAGAACGTACAGACGGCGGACAGAAATGGGAGCTTGTTTCTGCGACTACCTCGGTGAAATGAGCCTTTCCGGGCTAAATGAATTGTTTAATGAATGGGAAGCCGTAGGCGTACTGATCGATAGATGCTGCTCTTCTTGGACAGTTCTTCCGGTTTGTGACGGATTCCATTGCCAGTGAACTGTGTGTCTAGCTGAAGCTTTACGGGAAAGAAAAAAGAAAGGGGGGGGGGGGCGAGTAAAAGGTGTACGTCACTTGAACTTGATCAAAAGGAAAAGACACAGATCCAGCTTGGTACGTGGAGGAAGTAGGCTGACAACGTTTGGACGTGGAGGCATGGAGACGGCGGAGTCCCGTGGAGATGGCACACGAAGGAAGGACGACGCGGGTCCTTTGCTCATGCAACATCTTGGCCTAAGGTCCTCGGCTCCAGGTCACAACAGAGAGCGACAACGTATAGGCAACCACTCGGTCTGCTTCCATGCTACAGGGTGGTCCTATCAGTTAGACTGCACGAGGCTCGTTAGCCTCTTTGACGTGAGCGATTTCCCCTGAGAAAAAAAACAGAAAGCAACACGGTATGATCACTGAAAACCTGCTCACAGGTTAACACCTACTCCTCACAGCTTATTTGTGTGCGAGGGTGAACACGGGACCCTTTGGGTACATCGTCGTTCAAGCGCCAGGGCCAGCCTCCCTCCCAGCAACACATGGGACAAGATGCCCCTCCCTCCTCCCACCCTCCCGCCCGCCTCCGCCCCATTGCAAACAGACTGATGGGCTCACAGCACAAAGCAGCAACTCAGAAAACATGTCCATCCACGTCCCATCCAGGCTTAGCGATGATGCAACACCTAGGTTAGCCGCTGGGGATAAACACCGTACAAGGAAACCCAGAAAGCTGCCCCGGAAGATAGCCACGTGCATGCATTCTCGCTCAGCTGCTGGGGTTGGTGCCGCACTGATAAATATCGAGAGATGCCCAGAGGGTGATTTCATTAAGTGAAATGTATTTCTGATGGTGTGATTGGTGGAACCCTCAAGATCGAGTCTGTCCCTCATCCTACAGAGTGACGGAGAGAAAGGTGCCAATTATACATCCAAGGAAAAGAACCTCTTTGCTCCTTACTTCAAACCTAAGGCATTGCCCTGTCTTTTCCTACCTGATTTCCTCCAACCCCAAGCCCAGAGTAATACCATATATTCTGATTCCACATAGTGTGTGAAGGCCTAGAATATATCTTTATGTTGGGGGGGGGGGGGGGGGAGGCGATCTTGCAAGCTAAAGTGTCCCTGTTAGTTACAAGTACTCTGGAGTGGTAAACATTTCAGATTGGAATTATTTTATCAAAACTGTATAAGTGTGAGTTCCTAGAAAGTTAAAGATAAACTCAAATTGTTGAGACCTAGTGTATTTAATGTTGAACACTGAAAAAATTCTGTCATGACGGACTAAAAAGAGATGGTTTAGGAGCACATTTACCTTTAACTACCGATTACTAGCTTCTGTGTGGACTGAGAAAGAATAAGACAAATACTTTAATTCCCTTAGCTAAAACTATTTCCCTGAAATAAAAGTAGAGTGGGTCCATTAGAGACAAATGAGAAAAGCACAGAAAAATATTACAAGAAATAAACATTATATGAAATACAGTTTTTTACATACTAATACAGCACCTACTTTTTATACAAAAATATGGTTTATTAAAACTGGAATTACACTGTGCATAATATTATGACTTATTATGAGAAACATGTATATTAAAATAATTATATTTTGATCAATTATCCATGCTACACATATTTCTTCTAATATAATGTTTTGTTCACATTCATTGCGTTAGTGGGTAAGAAAATCAATTTAGAAAGATGCAGACAACATTTAAGAAAATAATTGAATATTATAGAATAGGTCAGAATATCTCAGACTGTGTTGCACGTAATAAGGATAATTTCAGTTCTAAACACAGATAGTTTATATATTAGAGTTTAGTTCTACACAGTACCATTTATGTAGTAACACACACAAACACATATGCATTACTATGTCAAATGTGGGTGGCAAAAAATAAAGATGAAAACCACTACTCTAAAATCTAATTTTTAATCGCTGTGTAATATTCTTCCAGGTAGATATACCCTGATGCTTTTAAGAAATTCACAACTGTGCATTCAGACTGTGTCTTCTGTTTGGCATTTATAAGATGCAACAGATACTCTTGCTTGAGTGTGAACCCCTGGGTTTCTTAAAATAATTTATTAAAAGTTGAATGACTGAAAGTGAGAGATTTTTTTTGAAGGTTTGACACATTCTGTAAAGTTTCGTTTGGGAAAAGTGATTAGCAATTACACTCCTATGAACTGTGTAGGAAATCACTTTCATGAGAAGAATGACCCGACGTTGGTGCCGCTGGTAGTGCCAGCCCCAGATGAGTTATTCCTGTCGACATCGACCCTCTTATACACCTCGAGCTTCCTAAGAGGAATAGCCATATCTCTCAATGTGTGTCCTCCGATAGGGGGCAAAGTGCCTGTTGTCATTTTGTTGGATGGAAATACAGTGGGGCCTTGACTTACGAGTGTCCCGACTAACGAGTTTTTCGAGATACGAGCCGCCTCTCGGCCGATTTTTTGCTTTGAGTTGCGAGCTAAAATTCGGGTTACGAGCCAGCTTCAGATATCCCACCGCTAGCTGGCGCAGCGAACGTCTCAGTGAACGCCACATCAGCCCAGCATCACGTGTCTCACTCGTTCACTTTTTGATTTGACATATGAGTAACTTGAGTTACGAGCTCTGTCACGGAACGAATTAAACTCGTAAGTCAAGGCCCCACTGTATGGGGTAGTGCTTGGGTACATGGGAGCTACTAGGCTACACGCTAATTACACAGAGGCCCCCAGGATGTCTCCATCAACACAGGTAGCTGGGGCCTCAGAGCCACGGCCATCGACCCAAGGTCAAGTACATCAGAACAGGATTTGGGGAAATGCTACTGAAACTTCCATTTCTGGGAGAACTTTCTCACTGGGGGCTGTCTATTCAGCAGCCTCGAAACATTCCTTAGGAACCCCTGGGATGCTCTCTGACCAAAAACCACTGTGCAATTCACAGCTTATGGAACGTGAGTGGCAATTTCAGAACGGATGATGCTACTAGGGGGAAATGAAGATCTATTGTCCAAACTAAACAGGCTACACAGTCGGGTACATTTCATAGCAATCGATGTTCCTAAAATTGCTTTCTCAGGCAAGTTATCACCACAAGCCGCTTGAGTTTCAATAAAACAAGGTGGGTAACCATAGATGCCAACAAAAATATGATAAATGAGGTGAGTTTCAGGTCCCTGAGAGGAGAAAGAGGAGAAAAGAGTTCATCCCTGTCCAGACTCACTTTATGTGTTTGTTGGTGATATCTCTGGTAGGGAGCCCATACCATATGCTTTATAATTATACATTATATTTACTCAAGGTGCTCTAGGAATTTTCTCAGATAGTTCATCTGTATGAATATACCTGGAATCTCAAGTAATAAAATCTACAGCACTCAACCCCCCCCAAAAAAACACCCAAAGTTCCAAAGATGCACAGATACAAGTCAAAACCTTCCTTTACTCAGTTCCTGATCTGCTTGTGTATCGTTTTTTAAAAATATATTTTTGCTGATTTCAGAGAGGAAGGGAGAGGGAGAGAGAGAGAAACATCAATGATGAGAATCACTGATCGGCTGCCTCCTGCACGCCCCCTCCCGGGGATCGAGCCTGCGACCTGGGCATGTGCCCTTGACTGGAATCGAACCTGGGACCCTTCAGTCTACAGGCTGATGCTCTATCCACTCACTAAACCAAACCAGCTAGGGCTTGTGATGCTATTTCTAGAACCAGGTTATAACAATATGCAGGACCAGGACACTAAACTTCCACAAATAAACACGAATTGAAAATGGGCTCACCCTCCAGAGGAGGGTGTCAGCTGGTGGCAGCATTTATCAAGGAGCAAGGTGATCAGTGGGAGGGAAAGAATTTGGGAACAAAATAAATTTTGGGTCAGTGCCAGCTGGGCAAATTATGTCCCTCTTTGGCAACTAGGTGTGATTCTGGGCCAATTATGTCCCACCTCTGACCCTTCAGTTTTCTCACTTGTGAAATAATGACTATGATCATACCTAATGTGCAGGGTCAGATTAAACAAAAATAGATAACAGTAGGATGGTGAAGGTCTAGGGCAGGGATGGGTGGGTCGGGCTAGAAGAGGTTAATGGGGGGACAAAAGGGGTACATATAATATTTTCAACAATAAAAGTTAACAAAAAAACAAAAGAAAAAGAAAATGAAGTATAGTTGACATACAATAGTACAGCATATTGTTTTAATTGTTCAATGGAGTCATTCTGCCTTTATATCCCTTACAATGTGATCATCACAATAAACCAAATAATCATCTGTCACCATACGACGTTGTTGTGATGTTACTGACCGTATCCCCTGTGCTGTACATTCTATCCCAGGGATTGATTTATTTCATAACAGGAAGTGTGCACTTCTCCCCCCCCTTCACCTTTTCCACCCATCCCCTGAAAATGAAAACACTAATTGGAAAACATATCTGCAGCCCTACGTGTACTGCAGCATGATTTACAAGGGCCAAGATACGGAAGCAACCTTGGTGCCCCGTGATAACTAAATGAATAAAGAAGAGATGGGAGATACCTATTCATATATATAAGCCGACCGGCCAGTAGCTATGGCATGCAATGACCACCAGGGGGCAGATGCTCAATGCAGGAGCTGCTGAGCGACAGCAACTTTGCAGAGTGCCCTCTCGCACTCCGGGACCCCTTGGGGGATGTTGGACTGCTGGTTTCGGCCCTATTCCCGCAGGCCAGGTCTTGGGATCCCACTGATGCACGAATCCATGCACCAGACCTCTAGTATCCCTATCTATCTATCTATCTATCTATCTATCTATCTATCTATCTATCTATCTATATCTATATCTAATACATGTAATATATATAATAAAATAATATTCATCAAAAAATAATAAGATCTTGTCATTTATGAGAACACGGGTGGACCTAGATGGTATTGCGCTAAGCGAAGTAAGTCAGACAGAGAAACACAAATACCATATGCTTTTACTTATATGTGGAATCTGAAAACATCAAAACAACAAGTAAATGTGGTGCTGTTTTAAGAGTTGGGGAACTTGGTCAGAATCAGGGATGGGGTTGGAGGAAAGACATCCATTTGGCTTCCCCTTCCCATCTTCCTTAAGTTGCAGTATTATTTTTAATTCTATCACAGAAACATCCACTCTGGCCTCACGAACAATATTCTGTCGGCATTACATTCGGAAAGGACGAATTGGAAACGATTCTTACACAATATACTGAGCACGGTGCAACTTTCTCCGCCAAAACCTTGAGGCGTTTCTTTCCCCTTCCCTTCCCGTGGTGACATCTTATATTAAAGGTCAGAGACGGCAACAGATCCCGCCAAAATGGTGGGACGTTTCTAATGTGATCCATTCCCGGGGCCCGGCGTGTCCCAGCCCTTTACTTCGTACAACCCCGTGGAATGTTCAAAGTGGACACTGCTCTTGACCGTCTTTCAAAATCCCTGCACACGGTCGCCACGTGCCATTTGTAAACACAGCCGACGGACATTCCCCACCGCAAAGATCTTTGGCAGGAAACGAAAAGCAAACACCACCTCTTCGTTGAATCCAATTTGCTGATGTTTCAACACACACAACTCCACGGAACTAGCCATCACAGCAGAAGCCACAACACAGCACACCACACACACACACACACACACACAGCAGCATGGAGCTATAACCAGACAACTCCACAGACAATGCGGACGAACTGGAGTAGAAACCAAGAGTGGTCTACCTCTTTTCATAACAGGTTAGTGCTGGCTCTCATTGTTGGAGTACAGTTTTTATGGCATGGGAAAATGGGGAGGTTCCTGCCCTATAAAAATAAATGCGGTCAAGGCTTTAGTTGGAGCTCGCACGAGGCCGGAAAGTCCCCAAGGCACTGGCACAATACAAAGAGAAAAAGAAGAGGAGGAACAATCCCACACACAAATATATCACCCAAACACATGGCTAGAGGCTAAGAAAACGAATGAGGTATGCAACAACTTTCAACAGCTTTCCTGAACAGGAAAGGAGAAGGACAGCCTGGTGGCGGGCCAGTGAGGGGCATAGCTTGTCACCGGCCACCATTCGGACCCAATAGGTCATTTTCTCCCTATAGACGTAGAAAGCACAGACCCCCTCATTGTTGTTAATCTTTTAAGCGTTACAGAAAGCCAAGGGGGAGATCACAGAAACCCATGCACTCTCTTTAATAAAGGGATATAGTGAATAAAAAGAAAAACGTTAAGAAAATAATGATTTCTTCATTTTCCGTATTATAATATAGGGGTCTCTGCAAACCTTAGTTTGATTGGGACTTGGAGTTTTTCATAGGAGACTTCTCTTTCTACCCTGGAAAGGGCTGAGACCCAAGGGTAGATAGGAACCAAGTTCTGGATTTGAATCGAGGCAGCACCTTGGCTGTTACACCCGAGTGGGAGACGGGGTGAGAAACGGGGGACATTGCTTGATTGGGCTTAAGGATGCGTCATTCCTCCCCAAAGAAGACTTACCACATTCTGTGCAAATTTCTCAAAAGACGTTCTGCGATCCATGGAGGGTTCCGACTTAACACGTGTGGGGCGGGGCAAGGCAAAGGGAAACAGGGAATGTAAAAAAAAAAAAAAAAAGAAAGAAAGCAAGAAAACAGCAGAAAGACACAGGAGAGGAAATGATAAAACGCCAAATCATGTCCTAACCCACGGGGACCGGGAGGGGGCCGAGCTGCCAAGGACGGCCTCCTTGTATTAAAGACTTTATTTTATTTTATTGTTATTTTTAAAAAATCATTTTATTGATTTCAGAGAAGAAGGGAGAGGGACAGAGAGAGAAACATCCGTGATGAGAGAGAATCATGGATTGGCTGCCTCCTGCATGCCCCCTACTGGGGATCAAGCCCACAACCCGGGCATGTGCCCTGACAGGGAATCGAACTGTGACCTCCTGGTTCCTAGGTCAATGCTCAACCACTGAGCCACAACGCCGGGCTATTGCAATTTTTTATTTCCTTGAACTAGGCATATCGAAGACTAACATGAAACATGAAAAACCGCTTGAAAAAATTTGTAAAGCAAGAACATCTACAGAAACAAACAAAAAAGAAAATAAGCGATCAACAAAGAGAAGCAAAGAGAACGTAAATGGCTCTTATAAAAGGCACAGGTTTGGGGAGGGTCTCGGGGTGTGTTCACTTACCCTTTGTCCACTTCCCCGGGGCCCCATGGAGGTCACCACTCCAAAGAATTATAACTGAGAACCCGATTTAAAAAGGTCACAAAGAACCGGTACCTTTTTCTTTGCCTGTAGAAGCTCCTGGTAGGCACTGGATCGTATAAAACGTGGGTATGAATCACTTTTCATCAATTTGTAAATGTGCTCCTGGAAAGAAATAATGGTGAGGGCGCGGCTCCATCATTTCTCAGGGGAAACCAACCGCCGTGATCCGAAGACAACAGACAGTGGGAAAACCAATCTGGAAGCAGCTAGCAATAAAGGCTGATTCTGCTGCTGCCGAGAACACCTTATGTTGACAGATCTTATTCATAAATCAATTTTAAAACTGGCTGAGGAGCTACACAGAACGCCAATGGAATTTCGTTAACAGAATGTCATAAAGGGATTCTACATCAAGTTGGCGATTGCTGTGGATTATTTGGGAAGATAAATCAATCTGCTAGCGCTTCAAACTACTCCAGGTCAATGTCGAGTTTCGAACCCTCTGAGAGTGTCTGGATGTCCCAGCCTCTTCTTATTTGGAGAAAATATATAATTTTAGAAATGACTCAGGTTTCGTCGTCTCAAACACACCAGCAGTAACGCTCTACCCCAGTGGTTCTCAACCTGTGGGTTGCGACCCCTTTGGGGGTCGAACGACCCTTTCACAGGGGTCCCCTAAGACCATTGGAAAACACATAGATAATTACATACTGTTTTTGTGATGAATCACTATGCTTTAATGATGTTCCATTTGTAACAAAGAAATTGGGGGTCACCACAACATGAGGAACCCTATTAAAGAGTCGTGGCATGAGGAAGGTAGAGAACCACTGCTCTAGCCCAAGGTTCCTCTCCAAGCGTCCGGGACATTGAAAACCGTATCGGCTTGTAGCTGTGAAGAGTGAAATCATGTCTTTGTTCTGGAGTCGGGCATTTTGGGAATCAGACACTCTCTTGCTAAAGATCTCAGTCACACAGTACAAATTTGGGCCAATTCACCCATTTCCCTCCGCTTTCATTTCTAATGCAGAATATAGAGTTCTCGTGAGAATGAAAGGCATGGTAAGTGCTGAGCAGAGCGTGGAGCTGTGCGCAGCAAGCACTCAAATCTACTCGAGTCTATGCCAGGTTCGTGTCTGAGTGCGCGCCTGTATTGGTTAATGTCGTCCTCGCAGGGCCTCAGCAAGACTGGTAACCATTTCACATTCATTTTATAAAACGGATGGAGGACAAGCTTCGAGAGAGGAAGGGGGAGCTAGGGAGAGAGAGAAAAGCATCGCCGTGAGGAAGACATATTGATCGGTTGCCTCCCGCATGTGCTCTGACAGGGGCCAGGATCGAACCAGCAACCCAGGTACACGCCCTCGACCGCAAATCCAACCGGAGACCCTTCAGTGTGCAGGCCAGCGCTCTAACCATTGAGCAACACAGGCCAGGGCTAAATATTCCTTTTACCACGTCAGGAAGGTGATGCCAAACAGTTTACGCATGGTTGGCGCCAGAGGAAAAATGCTGGGAATTTTATCTTGAACTGAAATACAAAATAAATAAGCAGAGAAGCAAGCAGGGCCAGGGTTTTTATCCTGGTCCCTGTCGCGTGTCTCCGTAGGATAGAATTATTTCCACATGGAAGAGCTTAGCACAGAGGGAGGACGGAAGTTCGGTTAGCTGGGTTCGTTTCCTACTCAGGGGGAAATATTTTCAACTGGGAGTAAAATCAAGGAAGGGCATTTGTGTAGCTCGCTGTTCATGTTCCAGACTGTATTTTACTTAGTAACACTGTTATTTAACATACGACATGCGTTCTAGAGTTAAAATCCTTTTCTTTTTTCTTTTTTTAAATATATTTTATTAATTTTTTACAGAGAGGAAGGGAGAGAGATAGAGAGTTAGAAACATCGATGAGAGAGAAACATCGATCAGCCGCCTCCTGCACACTCCCCGCTGGGGATGTGCCCGCAACCCAGGTACATGCCCTTGACCGGAATCGAACCCGGGACCTTTCAGTCCGCAGGCCGACGCTCTATCCACTGAGCCAAACCGGTTTCGGCAATATCCTTTTCTAAAGGTGGCTTAAGAAATTATGAAGGATGCGTGTTCTGATTTAAAGGCCAGCTGCAACCCATCGTTAGGAAAGAATATCCTCTCGTTACAACTTTAGTTTTCTTCTGGAGAATAATATTTTCTTAGAGAAAGTGGAAATTCAAATTGTTCTGAAGGGGGAGATTATGTCCAATGTGAGGGGGGGGAAAAACTGGAATTTTGACTTAGGAAGTTAATATCTTCATGTAAATTTCCTTTCGTTTCTTTTCGCAGACTGGAAAATAATTAATTTGGAAAATTAACAAGTGCCTGAATCTAGCATTCCGCTTTCTCATCAGTGCCGAAACGGGTTTGAGTCTGGCGTATCTTACGCTACTTTAATTTAGTTCTGACGATGAGTAATAGTAAATCATTTAGAAATATCGGTGTCTTAGAATCTCTATATTGAAAGACACCTGAAGGGGGTCCAATGTGTTACTGAGGTTGGGCCACTTTGTTGTTTTTCATTTCCAAAGAATTAATTTTTATATATTTTCTGAACCTCTTGTTGATTTTACATATGTCCCTCTGTTGTCTGTGTCCATGGGTTATGCGTATCTACATACAAGGTCTTCAGCTGATCTCTTCCTCCTCCCTCCCCCCCACCCCTGGGGCCAGTTTGTATAAATGCTTGCTCACCTATTGGGTGACCGAGTAGAAAATGAAAGTAAAAGGTTTCAAATATTTCAAATATTCACATCAAACCAAATGTTCACATCAAACCATATACATTTACAAACATTCCCAGGCTTTTCAAAACAGGTCACTCTAGCACAGTGGTTCTCAACCTTCCTGATGCCGCGACCCTTTCATACGGTTCCTCATGTGGTGGGGACCCCCAACCACAGAATTATTTCCGTGGCGACTTCATCACTGTCATGTTGCTGCTGTCACGAATCGTCATGTAACTATCTGATAGGCAGGATGCATTTTCAGGGGTCCCGACCTGTACTCTCCCAGATCGATCAGAGTTATGTTACACACCGTGACCTAAACTGGAATATTAGACACGGCTGCCCATGACCAGAAAAGCAAAATACAAGTCTCTCCGCCCACCAGCTCCGTGGGAGCACGTGCGTGACCCAACGCGAGGCCCACGTGTACCCACCTGAGCGTCTTCGAACGTGTACCGTCCGGGTTCCTTCACGTTCTGCGTGGTTTTGTCGTAGCTCTTGGAGTCCAAGTTGATGGCGCTGGGGGCTCCCGGAGCCAGGAATTCTTGCCATATTTCCTGCACCCGAGAGGGGACTTCCCTGATGGGCCTTTTCTTCAAGTCCTCCACCGCCAGCCAGAACCTGCGTGGGGCGACACCGAGCATTCACGCCAATGGATGGGGCGGAGACAGGCTGTTGGGGACCAGCGAGGACGGTAAGAACAGGCATCACGCTCTGTTGGCCGCGGTGGTGTTGCTCTGATTGGAGGAGGCACAGCCTAACCTGGCTGGGAGCAGCCTGTGGGCCTGGGCGCTCACCCGGACATGCGGCCTCTCCTCCCCACCCGGGAGCTGCCTGTGATCATGAAAATATTAACAATTTGGCAGCAGAAACTGCCCATTAGCCCTTTTACCTACTTTCCCAAGTGATCTTTGTCCTTCTCCCCAATATAAGCAGCTGGCTGATGGGGGGGGGGCAGAGCAGATGTTTGTGGGTGCCCTGCTGCTCTCCACGCTGCCGGCAGGACTGGAATCAACGCTCATCTAGGACTCACCCCTGTCTCTGCTGAATTGGCTCACGTCGTGACAGGCAGCTCGGACCCATTGATTGTCTGGTTACACAATGTCTCATAATCTGAAAATCCTCATAAAATCAATCCACAATGAGGCCTAAAGATGAATTCACTTTCTCTGAGGGCTTCCTACATTGAGCCTTTACCGATTTTTCTTTATTAGTTGTATTCAAAGGTGTAAAATGTTTCATAAGGAAATACTGAAAATAATTTAAGTGTTTGCTGTTAAAAGTGGATCGGCCATGCCCGGCCGGCGTGGCTCAGTGGTTGAGTGTCGGCCTATGAACCAGGAGGTCAGGGTTCGATTCCCGGTCAGGGCACAGGCCCGGGTTGTGGGCTCCATCCCCAGTGTGGGGTGTGCAGGAGGCAGCCGATCCATGATTCTTTCTCATCATTGATATTTCTCTCTCTCCCTCTCTGAAATCAATAAAAGTATAATTTTTAAGAAAGTGGATCGACCTGAGCCCCCATTCTGTGCAACCTCCATTTTATTGAAGCTGGGAAGACCCATTTATGAGAGAGGAACTAGGGTTTGGAGGGTCCCAGGGTGAGTGACATTCAGCATCTGATGGGGGGATAGAGCCGTGCACTGTCCTGTAGTCTCTGGGCCTTGTGTCCATTTGAGCGCTGAGGGTCAGCAGAGAGAGGATTTTCTGCTCTGCCTGGCAAGGGGATTACACCCAAGCTTTCCTGGAGTTAAAAGGGCTCTGGGCTCAGCTCAGAACGGCCCTCGCTGGAGAAATCAGGGCAAGTAGCTAATTTTGGGCCATTTAATGCAGACAGTGATGGGATGGTAGAAGCAGGAAGCTCTCCCAGGCAACAACCGGAAAGGCTTACATTTGCAGGGGCATCGAAACCCTTCACATATATGTGATAGATGGAATGTTTCATACGCAATTCCTTAGCAGGGAAACCAGTGGGCATAGAATTTCTGAGATAAGAAATGGGCCGAAACTGGTTTGGCTCAGTGGATAGAGCGTCGGCCTGCGGACTGAAGGTTCCCAGGTTCGATTCCGGTCAAGGGCATGTACCTTGGTTGTGGGCACATCCCCAGTGGGGAGTGTGCAGGAGGCAGCTGATCGATGTTTCTCTCTCATTGATGTTTCTAACTCTCTATCTCTCTCCCTTCCTCTCTGTAAAAAATCAATAAAATATATCTTTAAAAAAAAAGAAAAAGAAAAAAGAAATGGTTAGCCCTGGCCGGTTTGGCTCCGTGGATAGAGTTTTGGTCTGCGGACTGAAGGGTCCTGGGTTCCATTCTGGTCAAGGGCACAGGCCTGGGTTGCGGGCTCGATCCCCAGTGTGGGGCGTGCAGCAGGCAGCCGATCAATGAATCTCTCTCATCACTGATATTTCTCTCTCCCTCTCCCTTCCTCTCTGAAATCAATAAAAATATTTTTTTATGGGTAAAGACAGGGTAAAAATAAACCCCCTGGTGGTCAGTGCACGTCATCGCGAGTGATTTTGCGACCGTAGCATAGCATTAGCATATATTATGCTTTGGTTGGTTGAACGGCCAACCAGTCGACCGGACTCTTAGCATATTAAGCTTTTATTATATAGAATTGTATAAAAAAAATAAATGATGATGCAACCTGAATAGAGAAAATGTTCCTCGGTAGGCTCAAGGAAATCCTTAGCAACTGTAGCTCTCATAACCTTCAGAAGCTTATCGTGACCTTGAAGGAGGAGAGGAAGCTGCAACCCAACAACCCATGGCGGGCACATGTCTTACCTCAAGTTTTCTGAGCTGAATTCGGACTCTAGGAATTTAAGGAACTGCTCTCTCCCAACGGGGTCTTTCAACGCTTCGTCCATTCCAAACCCCCACCGTTTGACCCGCTGCTGGCTCGGTTCTTTGCTTGAGGAGACAAAAGCAAACCAGACACATTCCGTTCAGTACAAGCCCTATTTGCCGCCATTACAGTTCCTCTCAGAACCATGTGTGTCTTGACATTCCCGTCTTTAACTGAACTCTCAGGGGCGGTGGTGGGGGGATGGGGGGGGGATCTCAGATTGATGACCCTGAATGCAATGGTAGCGAGGGGTAAGCCAGGCATCGATAATGAAGTCTACGGTCAGTTGAGCATCGGTTGGATCTTTTAGTATATGGATCCTCTTAGTGTCTTCCAACAACTTTATGAGATAGGTACTATTTTAATTCTCATCTTGTAGACGATGAAATCGCAGCACAGAGAGGGTTACCACTTGCCAACGACAGGCAGGAGATCAGGGGCAAACAGCAGACTCTCTGACCCCACAGCCCAATTCCGTGGCCACACCCCCATGCGGTCGCGTGGTGGCATGTTGTCCTGGGAGAAAATGCATCGTGAACTGAAAGGCCTACCCCCTCACTGGGGGTTCCGCTGTCAATTAAACGTGTGACCTATTCCTGGGGGAGCATCGGCCCTTGGGAATTCTAGCTCCCCATCTGTGAAATCCAGAACCTACGCATCAAGAGCTCTGGGCTCCTCAAGCCATTTAAGAAGCCCTGCACGGAGGCAAAAGAAAGAGAAGGTCCCCACATCCAAGCTGGAGAAGTGCTACAGGGTACAGAAGGCTCCCTCTATGAAGCGACATGCAATGGTCTTTTCATCACGCGGTCTAGACGGGTAATAGGATTCTTTCCTGGCTCGTGCAAGAAACCAGGGAGTCCTTAATGGTGCCTTTGGTTTTCTTAAGAAGCCAGTCTTGCCGGAACCGGTTTGGCTCAGTGGATAGAGCGTCGGCCTGCGGACTGAAAGGTCCCAGGTTCGATTCCGGTCAAGGGCATGTACCTGGGTTGCGGGCACATCCCAAGTAGGAGATGTGCAGCAGGCAGCTGATCGATGTTTCTCTCTCATCGATGTTTCTAACTCTCTATCTCTCTCCCTTCCTCTCTGTAAAAAATCAATAAAATATATTTAAAAAAAAAAAAGAAGAAGAAGCCAGTCTCTTGCCAATTTCTCTTAGAGTAAGGTCCTTTTGTTTTCAAATTGAATGTATAAAGGCATATAGTTTACTTAGGTATGGAGTTAGGATTCAGTTTTACTTGAACACATGGGCCCTTGTGCCTACGTGGGTTTTTAAGGAAGCTAAGACAATAAGCTAAATTTAAAGAACCGAAGATCCCAACTCTGACTGGTCTACCTTAACCTTTACACCTCTTTTCTGCCCTTGTCTTTTGGAAATGCAAATGTTAATGCAAATTCAAATATCCAAGGTTCAAAGCCATTGCCTTTATAGAAAGAACGTTATATCACGGGCTAATGTAGACACCGAGTAAAATTACGGGGACCACGACTCAGCTATAGAATCCTTCCTGTTGAACCCAAATGCTGAAATCAGGGAAATATTTCGAGGGACGGGAGCATGGCACTCACCTCGCTTCCAGTTCCCAGAAAGTAGTGTCGTCAGACAGCCATGGGTTGGAAGGGTCAGGCAGCACAAAAAATGGGTCGTAGTCTAAATACTGTTCCGTGTAGCTTAGCAGACTGGAGAGAAGAAACATGCTCATGTCCCTCAGCTGTCTGGCTGAGGTTACAACCAGCCCAAAGTAAGGAACACTATGAAAATGTCTGGCCAAGGAATCCGTGCTGGTTTCCAGCATGAAATCCAATGGCCGTTTTCACATTTCAATAATTTACATGCATTCACTTATTGTGCTTCTCAGAAGGCAAATGTGCCAAGGATTCCATCCCCCCCCCCCCCATGCCTACGCCATGTGAGCTGATATCCCTCCATTTACAATAAACAAAACAGAAGAGGTCAGTGTGTGAAGGGCGGGGCTAAGGGCCAGCTCCGATCCTTGGTTGACCAGTCGCCCGCAGCTGAAGTGATTTGAGCCAACTTGGAAAAGAGCTTAAAAAGTCATTTTTTTCTAAAGTATTTATAGAAATTAGGTAAAAGGGGAGTGACTCGCTGAGCAAAACATTTTTAAAATCCATATTTAAAAGTAAAAATAAGAGGAGGAGAGGAAGAAAGTTGAAGAGGTAGGATCTGACAATGCCTCAAAGTGCAGAATGCAAGGGATATTTAGAACAGATTTAAATAAAGAAATGGGAAAAATATAAAATCTGAGTTTAATTCCAATTTTGAGGTTATGCAAGAATTCAGTGTGAATTTAAAGAAAGGCCAACTTCAGGAGTTGAAAGGGCCATTTCTCCCAGCAGGAGGGAGAAGATTCAGGGCCCTGGAATTATCTCCTGTATCAGATTCTGGCTGCACAAGGATTGGACCTCTAGGGATGTAAGACAATAAGGATCATTCTGTAATTAATTTAAACTGCAACAGGACAGCCCCGCTGGTGTGGCTCAGTGATTGAGCGTCGACCTCTGAACCAGGAGGTCACGGTTCGATTCCCAGTCAGGGCACATGCCCAGGTTGCAGGCTCTGCCCTAAGTAGGGGGCGTGCAGGGGGCAATCAATGATTCTCTCACATCATTGATGTTTCTCTCTCCCTCTCCCTTCCTCTCTGAAGTCCATAAAAATATTTAAAAATAAATGAGGACAAACAAAATAACATTTATTACAGTGTTCCAATCACTTATCTCAGCCCCCTTCCAACAGTTACCATTTTTATCAGATTTCATTGTCAGATAGAAAGTGTAAGTGCATAGGGGCATCTCCAAATACTTACCTATCAGCAACTTTGGACATTTTTAACCGATGTCTATCTAACTGTATTTGCCAATAGTTTATCTGAAAACAGAGTTAAAGAAATAGTTACATAAGTCGTGAGAGTCTCCCAATTTTCAGCTCTAATTTCTGATAAACTGGGAAATTCCAAACAAGAGCATGTTCTACATCAGTACAATTCCAAAGTCTGTTAAAAAAAAAAAATCAAATGAGAGAGATCTGAAAGAGCTAAAAAATTAAAATCTGCTTCAATGTAAATATAACCAATAGCTTTAGAACAGCAATGAATTTAAATATTCTGCCTGCTTTAACAAAATGTAACTTTCTTTTAAAGTGTTATACACATTTTAGGTTTTTTAAATATATTTTTTTATTGGTTTCCAGAGAGGGAGAGAAACATCAGTGATGAGAGAGAATCATTGATCAGCTGCCTTCAGCATGCCCCACACTGGGGATCTAACCCACAACCTGGGCATGTGCCCTAACCAGGAATCAAACCGTGACCAATGAGCCACACCGGTCAGGCGAACGTGTTATAAAGATTTTAAACATGTATTCATGGTGAATAACCACATCAGAATCACACTTACTTCCTCACTATTGAATTCAGAGTATAAATGTGTTTGTTATGTTATTATAATTTCAAAATATAACCTACTTCCTAATACCATCCCATGAAAGCATCAATAATGTGTTTTGAGAATAATTTTACCAACAGTTCAAACACCCACAGGGACATAATCACACTTGGGAAACTTTCATTTAAAATTCTCTGAATTTTCCAGCCTCTGTAGCTCAGTGGTTGAGCATCAATTTATGAACCAGGAGGCCATGGTTCAATTCCTGGTCAGGGCACATGCCCGGGTAGGGGGCTCAGTTCCCAGTAGGGGGGTGTGCAGGAGGCAGTCGATCACAGATTCTCTCTCATCCCTGATGTTTCTCTCTCTCCCTCTGCCTTCCTCTCTCTGAAATCAATAAAAACCTATAAAGATTTTATCTGAATTACTTTTTCCTTCATGAGGACTGTAAGTATACTAGAAAAATGTATTATATTATTGATAAATCGTATTACAATCAGATATAAGAAAAAAAAGAATAAAAAAGGTGAAAAGTCCCATGACTGACTCAACCAAGAGGTTAATTATTATTTGACTAGAAGCCTGATGCACAAAATTCGTGCAAGGGGCTCGGCCCTCATAGCAGCAGGGGCTTGCCTCGGCCCTCGCATCCCCAGCTTCGTCCGGAAGGTCATCCGGAAGGCTGTCTGGTCTAATTAGCATATTACACGTTTATTATTTTAGATAGGAGACACTGGTGATTGCACTGCAATATTACTCGGAGACAAAATGATTGATCAATTGGTAAAACAAGATGTGATGTATACCATGACCTTACACCAGCGTTGGTAAGGGAAAACTTCAAGAGGCTATAGAGTTAGAGACCAGACTGTAGAAACAAGAATAATCACTCATTTGTGAAAATCATGTCACATGATTGGACATGGTGAAGCCATGGCGATGTAGACAACATGTTGTCTTCTCATTCTATGAGACCCCGTGTCGGGGTACAAAATAAACTAGTGCGTGTGACTTTAAAAAATGGGGTAGAGCCGAAACCGGTTTGGCTCGGTGGATAGAGCATCGGCCTACGGACTGAAAGGTCCCAGGTTCGATTCCGGTCAAGGGCATGTACCTGGGTTGCGGGCACATCCCCAATAGGAGATGTGCAGCAGGCAGCTGATCGATGTTTCTCTCTCATCGATGTTTCTAACTCTATCTCTCTCCCTTCCTCTCTGTAAAAAATCAATAAAATATATTTTAAAAAAAATGGGGTAGAGATAAAGGACTGGGGAGTTACATACTGAGGAGTTTTGACTGCATATCTTAGAATGAGCCAATTTCATTACTTTTTAACTGAAAATTCTTCCCTATGAAACAGTCAACCCTATGAGTAAGCTTTTAAAACACCTGCTATTACACATTCACCGCCTGGTTTTCATAGCTGCGACTCTGCAAACCGTTCACAGGCCATGGTACAGGTTGACCCACCTGCTCCTGTAACTCATCTTCTGTGGGAGGTTTCGTTTCTGGCGTGGGTGTGTGGGTGGGACTGTGACTTCGAATATCGTTTTGTAAACCATAGACAGACTATATGAAATGAAAAAAAAAAAAAAAAGGAACAGGTTAGGACAAAACAGCATGGGCAGTCGCGGAGTTGCTGACAGGTAATTTTGTGTGATATATTCAGGAAAGTAACCTCGAGGCAGACCTGTTTAAGCTTCTGATCAAAATTCAAAAGGCATAGCCGTAACCGGTGTGGCTCAGTGGCTAGAGTGTCGGCCTGCGGACTGAAGGTTCCCAGGTTCGATTCCGGTCAAGGGCATGTACCTTGTTTGCTGGCACATCCCCAGTAGGGGGTGTGCAGGAGGCAGCTGATGGATGTTTCTCTCTCATCAATGTTTCTGACTCTCTACCCCTCTCCCTTCCTCTCTGTAAAAAAATCAATAAAATATATATATTTTTTTTAAAAAAAGGCACCGCTATCCTAAATGTCTTAGGGATGTAAAACAGAAGCACAGCTCTGAAACAAAGACGTGGTTAGGTTATGAACTTGATGCTTCTCCTCCCCCCCCCCCCAACATCAATAAAAACATGTTATTAAAAAAACTAAAATGCCTTTCTCTCATGAGCACCATTTTTCTCAGCTAGTCCCTGTCTCCATTTCCTCGTCGCCTGGTCTCTGAAAGAGAGGCCTCCCATTGCTGATGGTCCCTCTCCCCGATGGAGGGTGTGGGGGGGCCCTCGGCAGCCTTGCCCCTTCCCTGGCACAGACACCTGCTGCCCCAGGATGGGGCTGGGTCCTCAGGAGAGGGGCACCGGAGGACGACGGGGGCTTGAGGGCCAAGCTTTTCCTCTGGCCAAGCAACAGGGACGAGCAGGGGAGACACTCGAAGACTCTGGATGAAGGGGGGGCAGAGGTGTTCATGCGAAGCTCATTCCTGAGGTTAGCACGACGCCGGGGGGGGGGGGGGGTCTTACCTTCCGGGTTTTGTGTGGGTTTCTCATTCGGGACGACTTCTTGATGTCCACTTCCGTGGTGTTCACGCACCCGGGCTGCAGGTGGGAGCAGAGAGAAAGAGGAACCTTTGACCGTCAAGTGTTTGATCCTGAGTGGATGACTTGCCCGCCTGAACCCGAGCAAAGGCCCAGATGACAGGCCCTGATGGCCACTCGTTCTAAAAGGCCACAGCCACGTCCATCAGCTGTGGTCGGTGACAAAATCAGTTACATTCTTTTCGAAAAATACATATATTTTTATTGATTTCAGAGAGGAAGGAAGAGGGAGAGAGAGAGAAACATCAACGATGAGAGAGAATCACTGATCGGCCGCCTCCTGCACGCCCCCCACTGGGAATCGAGCCCGCAACCTGGGCCTGTGCCCTGATCGGGAATCTAACCGTGACCTCCTGGTTCATAGGCTGGGCACAGAGGGGCGCTGGGCAGTGCAGGCGGAAGGCAGGGCACCACAGAGGGGGACGCACTGACGAAGCAACGCTGAGCCATTTACTTAACCCCCCTCCTACCCCCCAGCTTCAGGCTGATTGATGGCCGACGCTCTGATTTTATTCGTCTGTGGCGGCCTGGCATCCGTACTTTGTACAAGACCTTCAGCGGTTTTTAATAACCAGCCGGGATGCAGGCCCATGGAGCTAGATGTAACAGGGATAATGCCCTGGACATATGACAGCAACATGCTTTCATTTCCTACTCAGTGGCCACTTCCTTGCAGCCTCCCGCCCCTGGGTCCGAGTCCCTCAGTAAAGGGCAGGGGAGGCACTGAGATCCTTCAGGCTTCTGTCCACACACCCAGAGCCAAGCAAGGCAAGATGGGTCACAGAGATCTCCTCCCAGAAGCCATGGGGAGGGAACAGTGGGGGTGCAACACGCAGAAGGAAGGCCTATCCTCCCAGAACCTGGAGAAAAGGAGGAATAAAGGCGAGAGGCGGAGATCAACAGGCCTCCCGTCCCGTTCTTCTCCTGGGAGGCAGAAACCCAGGCGGGTGGAGAGAGGGAGAGAAGTGCCCAGACAAGGAAGAGGGAGCCTGTGAATGTGGGGGTGGGAGAGCTGGCCCCCTTCACCTCGAGCCGGGGTGGGGAACCTGTTTTTCTGCCCAGGGCCCTGTGGCTATTCATAACATGCTCAGACCCCAGCGGGGGGCGTGCAGGAGGCAGCCGGTCCATGACTCTCTCTCATCATTGGTGTTTCCATCTCTCCCTCGCCCTTCCTCTCTGAAATCAATACAAATATCTTTAAAAAACACCCAAGCCTTCTCTCACCAAATTTCTAATCCCTAGGGAATCTTGCAAAGTGGGACTAAATCTGAGGGTCTGATCGTTTACCTAAAAGTGGCTCAGTTACCTAACCCGTGGTTTACATGACTGCAACATGCTAAGCGCACACGTTGAAACCTACCCTTTACATGGGTCTGAGGAAAATAGAGCAATTACAGAAAATGCGGAAAATGAATTTTCTTTATACATCTGAGGAGTACGAACTACTTTTTGTTTTTAAGCACTTTTCAAAAAAATACATTTTTTTTTTTAATTTCAGAGAGGAAGGGAGAGGGAGAGGGAGAGGGAGGGGGAGGGAGGGAGGGAGAGAGAGAGAGAGAGAGAGAGAGAGAGAGAGAGAGAGAGAGAGAGAGAAAGAAACATCCATGATGAGAGAGAATCATGGATCAGCTGCCTCCTGCATGCCCCCTACTGGGGATGGAGCCCACAACCTGGGCACATGCCCTTGATCGGAATCAAACCCAGAACCCTTCAGTCTGCAGGCTGACGCTCTATCAACTGAGCCAAACTGGCTAGGGTTGTTTTTAAGCACTTTGATTTCAATAAAATCATGTTGTTATTTTAAAAAGGCAGTTACTATATTTTTTTAAAATTATATTTTTATTGATTTCAGAGAGGCAGGGAGAGGGAGAGAGAGAGAGAGACAAACATCAGTGATGAGAGAGAATCACTGATCGGTCGCCTCCTGCACGCCCCACATGGGGATTGAGTCTGCAACCCTTGGCATGTGCCCTGTCTGGGAATCAAACCAGTGACCTCCTGGTTCATAGGTCAATGCTCAGCGGCTGAGCCACACTGGCCGGGCACAGAAAGGCAGGTATCTTTTTGAAGCATATATATTATGTACCAGGAGCTGGCACCAACTCACATGAAACGTTATACATACGCTGGTGACCTACACTGCTAAACATATCTTCCCAGTAAGATAGAGATAACATTTCCATGACCCAGTAGGCACTTAATAAAAATGTTCAAACATGTATCCTATTTGCTAGATATAATATTTAAGTACATAATATTGGATGTAAGGAATAATATGTGGTGTTTACATTGGCCTAGAAAAGAATCGTAAGTTATTCCCAGCGATTTAAAGCTGCATTTATTTTCAACAGAATGAAGCTGTGCCGTCACGTTACTTTCATACTATTTATTAAAAGGCAGAACTGAACGCCTCGGAATCCATTCCCAAAGGAGCAAAAAGGTGCCTGTTACTGAGAAATATGACTGCCGCCGTGTTCATGGACATGCCTTAATGGGCTGTGAAACAGACGCTGGAATTTTTTGGTTTTATTGTTGATATTTTATTTAAAGGAATGTCAATGCCACTTAATTCCTTTCTTGGCATAATGCGTTTTTATTCATTGCAGCGGGAGGCACATGTGTTTGAGTGACTTGGGATAACAGGACTCTTCAGAAGGGCAGAGCTCTGAGTCGGCAATGGAGAACAAGTCTCTCAAATCAATCTCTCCCATATTGATGTTTCTCTCCCTCTCTCCCTCGCCCTTCCTCCCTCCCTTCCACTCTCTGAGAAATCAATGGGAAACATATCCTTGGGTGAGGATTAAAAAAATAATAATAAAATACAATCAATCACTGTAGCTGATGTGTGACTGAGCACAATGATGCCCCACACGAGAAAGGAAGGGAGATTTCAGAATGAGGTGGCAAACAGAGTTGACAGTAAGATATATGCATATTCCTGGAAATCCTTCAGAAAGACGGGATTCTGGAAACTTAAGGTTTGTAACAGACATACTTATGGGTTCACGTACAATTAAACGATGGGAAAAGATTTTTCCTTTTGTGACACAGTACATGTTTTTTTTGAAAAAATATGTTTTTATTGAGTTCAGAAAGGAAGGGAGTGGCTGAGCATCGGCCTATGAACCAGGAGATCATGGTTCCATTCCCAGTCAGTGCACATGCCGGGTTACGGGCTCCATCCCCAGGAGGGGGCGTGCAAGAGGCAGCCGATCCGTGATTCTCTCTCATCATTGATGTTTCTATCTCTCCCTCTCCCTTCCTCTGTGAAATAAATAAAAAATATATATTAAGAACAATGAAAAGAGTTTTATCTAAGCTTTTTTTTATAAAAAAAAAAATTCTAGTTCTGAGCAGTTTTAGGCTTACAGAAAAATTGAGCAATTGAAAGTGCTGGGGAGCCGGCATGGGGAGTCCTCCGGGCTCCCAGGAGCATCCGAGGTTCAGGGGCCTAAAGTGGACACACACGGAGCCAGAGCGATGACCTGCCTCTAGAGATGGCTTCAAATGAACCAACAAATAAGCAAAACCCTACTCCACAGCCTTGCAGTCCTTATGCCTGGGAACTCATAATCCTTTTTCACTGTTTGCAATAAAACTCAAGCTGAATTTTGAGTAGGAAAGGCAGTTAAGTCTCAGTTCCAATCTTCTGTGAATTCGAAAGAGAGAAAAAAAAAAACTCAACAGGGAATTTAACAACGGCACTGCTATCTGAAATTGACATAGCTGCGTCTGAAACAAATTTTTGGAAGGCAGACCTATTTTGGTCCGAACCTGAAGATAATCAAGAGGACAATTTCAAGGGATTCTCATCAATCTTGATTCCTGTGATGGCAGGAACCTGTTATTTATTCTACTAACTAGAGGCCCAGTGCATGAAAATCATGCACTGGGGAGGGGGAGTTGTCCCTCAGCCCAGCCTGTGCCCTCTCGCAGTCCAGGAGCCCTCGGGGGATGTCCGACTGACGGCTTAGGCCCGCTCCCCATGTGTTTCCTTCCTTCGAGTGTTTGCAAGGATCAGGCAACTCCAATGCCGAGAGTAAGTAAGCAAGTGATATCACGGTGGAAAAAATGCAGTTTTATAAATTAAACTAGAGGCCCTCGCACCGGTGCACGATCAGGGCCGGGAGGGACCGCGGGAGGGCTCCAGGGTGTGTCCAGCCCATCTTTCCCAGTCCCAATTGGCCGGACCCCAGCAGCAAGCTAACCTACCGGTTGGAGCGTCTGCCTCCTGGTGGTCAGTGCGTGTCATAGCTACCAGGCGACAGGTCGAACGGTCGCTTAGGCTTTTATGTATATAGATTCTGCATCACTAAACCCTGGTCATCTTACACAAAAGTGGTAATGTTTAAGTAATTTTCCAAGACTTTGGGGAAATTATGGGGTTACAATCGTCTTCTCTCACTTTCCCGGGGCAACCCTCACTTTCCGAAGGTGGGGGTGATGCATGGAGGCCGTGGGGGCACGATGGCTTACCACAGGGCGGTGCACGTCCCAGAAGGCCCTCTCTTGGCTGTCGAGGATCTTCCTTTCAATCTTGTCCCTCTTCTTGTCCACTCTGCCAAAGGCGGAACAAAGAGCCATCAGTAGCGCTAACCACGGTGCCTCCCTGAACAAAGGGCCGTGTCCAGCCCATCTCGCTCAGTCCCAACAAGCTAAAATTCCCTTGCAACCGGAACGAAACTTCCAGGAGACTCACAAGGACTCACTTTGCCTGTGCCTCTGCTTGCATGAAGATGAACTCCCACTTGCGGGCGAATGCTCTCTGCAGCCGGGCCAGGCTCTCCTGAAAAGTACAGCACCGGTGAAGACGTTCCGCTGTTCATCTTCCCTCTCCCCTTCTAGTTTACCCGCCATATGTATTCATCAAGAAGAGAAATATAGCCCGGCCGGGGTGGCTCAGTGGTTCAGCATCGACCCATGACCCAGGAGGTCACGGTTTGATTCCTGGTCAGGGCACATGCCCGGGTTGCGGGCTTGATCCCCAGTAGGGGGCGTGCAGGAGGCATTGATCCATGATTGTCTCTCATCATGGATGTTTCCATATCTCCCTCTCCCTCCCTCTCTCTTTAAAAATCAATAAAAACGTATCTTTTAAAAAAATAAAGAAAACAAATAGAGACTTTCTAAAGTAGAAAATGCACTCTGGTGTGAATGATAAGTCACGTTTCCTGAATACAGCCAAGCCTATCATTACCAGCCATAGAGAAACACAGAGAGACCTGTCACAAATATTAATTTTTATGAGTAACTGCCTTCAGAGAACACAGCTCAAAGCCCAAAAGGCTAAAATTCCCTTGCATAAAAAAAAAGTGCTCCTTCAGCATCTAGAATAGACAGAGCATGTACCCAATTTCATGAGCCTTAAGAATCATATAGTAGAATCTGTGCCCACTTTGCAGATTCTACTGCTGATTCCATCAGTCACCCAGGTCTCGACAACAGTGAAAGTGCCTGCCAGCCTGCTACCCTTTCCAGACAAGTGTTTCAAGCCCAGTCAATCACAACACAGCAGTTACCTGAACAGATGACATCAGAGTAATTGAATCTGCTGATGGTGACCAACCGGAAAGTTTTGTGTAATCTATTTTCCTGGTGTAAATGCTCTTTAATTCTCTAAATTTGGATATCTTCACTATAATAAATAAGTATCTAAAGTGTTTACACTTAAGCCCATTTAAAAAAAATATATATAGATAGATAGATAGATAGATAGATAGATAGATAGATAGATTTCAGAGAGGGGGGTGAGAGGGAGAGAGAGAGAGAAACATCAATGATCAGAGAGAATCATGGATCGGCTGCCTCCTGCACACCTCACACTGAGGATGGAGCCTACAACCCAGGCATGTGCCCTGACCTGGAATCGAACTGTAACCTCCTGGTTCATAGGTTGATGCTCAACCACTGAGTCACGCCGGCCGGGCTGAAGCCATTTTTGCAAATAAGTGATGCTCCCCCTTCTACTCTTGAGTTTGTGCACTTAGAATGTCATTGTCTTCATGCCAAAACCAGTCTGGCTCAGTGGATAGAGCATCGGCCTGCGGACTGAAGGGTCCCAGGTTCGGTTCCGGTCAAGGGCATGTACCTGGGTTGCGGGCACATCCCCAGTGGGAGATGTGCAGGAGGCAGCTGATCGATGTTTCTCACTCTCTATCTCTCTCCCTTCCTCTCTGTAAACAATCAATAAAATATATTAAAAAAGAAAAAGAAAAAGAATGTCATTGTCTTCAATGAGAATGAGAGAAAGCAAGCAAGTCAGAGATTTATGAAGTCTGACGCTACCTGATCCCTTGAAAACCTGACCCTGACAACCCACGAACGGAGGGAGCTGATGGAGGCCTGAAATGACTGTGAGCCTAATTCCTGTTCATGTTGTGACTTTCTTGGGTAGCATGTCCTTCGTACTCACAGCTTCATAGTCGGCGAGCTCCAGCCGGGCCTTGTTCTGCATCGTTCTCTTGCAGAGGTAAACCGCTGGAAGGAAACAAATCAGAAATCAATCGCCTCCTCCCTGCCTATTCACACCGAGGCACCGGCGACAAAAACACAGCCTTTCGCCAAAACCGGTTTGGCTCAGTGGATAGAGCGTCGGCCTGCGGACTGAAGGGTCCCAGGTTCGATTCCGGTCAGGGGCATGTACCTGGGTTGCGGGCACATTCCCGGTGGGAGATGTGCAGGAGGCGGCTGATCGATGTTTCTCATCGATGTTTCTAACTCTCTATCCCTCTCCCTTCCTCTCTGTAAAAAATCAATAAAAATATATAAAACAAAACAAAACAAAAAACAAAACACAGCCTTTCGCAGCAAGACGTATTGGTCTTCGCCACTTTTTAAAAAGTTGGTTGTAATTTCCTTATTTTTAAATTTAAAAAAAAAACATTTTTTTTTATTGATTTCAGAGAGGAAGGAAGTGGGAGAGAGAGAGAGAAACATCCATGATGAGAGAGAATCATGGATCGGCTGCCTCCTGCACGCCCCCTACTGGGGATCAAGCCCGCAACCCGGGCCTGTGCCCCGACTGGGAATGGAACCATCGGGACTGGTTCATAGGTTGACGCTCAAGCACTGAGCCACGCCAGCTGGACTCCTCATCTTTTTTAGATAAAGGATTTGTACCATTATCACTGAGATTCAAATGGTGGTGTTTGTAAGAAATTAAACATGTTTAGAAACTTGGTAACCATGTCTTTATTTTTATTCATTTAGTTGCCACGATTTTAGCATCCTCCAAAAATAAGGGGAAAGGATAAAGCTTTTAAATAAGACATCAAAAGAATTTAAACATCTAGATGTACAATCAGCACCATTTTGTAGAAGGCATCACTATTGCACATTCAATCGTTTCTGTATTCCACTCTCAACTGGAAAAAATCTATTCATGTAAACGGAAGGCTCCTTGCATCTTCTTTACATCATTTCTTAATCGTCCACCATCAACCAATTGCTTTGTCACCAGAGAAGAGAGCCTGACATCGTACCTCGCGACAATGCAACTACCTGTTCATTCCATTTCCCTGGGGGAGGCGTCTCCTTCCTTGCCAGAGACAGTCCATCTGGGATGACAGATGGAGAAAGGACGGCGACACCAGCATGGCCATCGAGCATTTATTCCAGGACTACCAGTGACTCTCCATAATATCAGGCCATTCCGAGCCCTCTGGGACAGTCCCGATGACCAGAATACGTTTCTCATTCTTCCATAATCTATGCTACTTGAGTCTCATGAAATTCAACCTACGCCCTGTCTATTCTAGATGCTGATTAAGCCACTGGAGGAGAACTATCCACTTTCTGTAAGGCTAGCTCTGGGGGGGCCTTAGGAACACTATCTTTGTACCGAGCTGCACCCCCCGCTGGCTTTGATAATGAAGTCTCCCTGGCATCACCGAGGAAACAGCTGGGAAACACAGAAAATCTGAGGCCACTGCAAACATGGGTGCTCTCTCTTCATTGTCTGCCTCCGAAGGTTTCCTGTACGAAGGTCAAGGCGAAGGACAGCCAACCACGGAATGACGCTACCGTGACTGCAAACACTGGGAACCGAAGCGATGATTTTAGAACACATCTTTCTACAGCAGTGATGGCGAACCTTTTGAGCTCGGCGTGCCGGCATTTTGAAAAACCCTAAAACTTCACTCTGGTGCCGTGTCACATATGGAAATTTTTTGATATTTGCAACCATAGTAAAACAAAGACTTCTAGTTTCGATATTTATTTTGTACATTTAGACGCCATTTAACAAAGAAAAATCAACCCCCAAAATGAGTTCGCGTGTCAGAGGTTCGCCATCACTGTTCCAGGCTGTGACTTCAGTGAGGGAAGTACAGCTGTAAACAAAACAGATGCGAGCTCTGTCCGCCATGAGAAAGTCAAAGCAAGGATGGCCTGGAGGAGGCAGCGAACACCGCTTCCAATTTCCCCTGCAGGGGGTGGGGGGTGGGGGTGATGGCTTGGAGAGGGGAGGTGGGACACTGTAATCCCACCCTCTACCTCAAGGGGGCGCCATCGTATCAAGTACTCTTTCAGTCTGTCCTAGTAAAACTAAAGGATGGTAGCTTTACCATCTTCTAAGAATAAAGGTTTTCATCGTCTTAAGGGGATGCGAGGGCCTATGTCAAGTAACTGCTCGGAGCTTCAAAGTATCCGGATTCCCGTAAAAGGGCCGAATATCTGCTTCCAAGGGGAGAAAATAGAAGAAGAAAAAGTGAGAGGGGTGTGGATGGAGAGTGGCTGCATTCGTTTGTTCAGTGAATGGCCCCTGAGTGCCTACCCTGTGCCAAGCTTGCCCTAAGCCCCCGGGACACCATGATGAGCCCAGGGGGCCATCGCTGCTCTCAGCTGGCATCGTATCCGTCTATAGACTCTAGCGCGTGACAGACAACGGGCAGTGCTAAACACAGTGTAGCAACGATGTCGATATTTACTGAACGCTCGGCGTGTGCCAAGAATTACTTAAGTGTTCCCTATACGTTGCACGGTTTAAACTGCGCGGTGCTATTTCGAGCAGGCGCTATTAATTTCCCCGTCTTGCAGATGAGGCCGGGTAGGTTGGATGAGATTAAGTGATTCTTGGTGGAGGCAAGAGTTGAAGTCGGGCCTTGGACAATAAAACCCACACCACTGAAGCACGAGGTTGAGAGAGAGACGGGGGGCAGGGATAGAGAGAGATGGGGATGGAGGGACCAAGTTAAGCTGAGGGCAGAGCGTTCCCATCAGAGCACAGCAAGGACTGCCCTGTGCAGGGGACCAGCCGGGCTGCCAGAATCGGGAGAGCAGGGTGGGTCCTGGGGGGATTGGGGGCTCAGGCAATGGGTTGGGGTGTGGTCCTCGTGTCATGGGCACCTCTGAGGGGTGTGAGCAGTGTGATAGGATGTGACTGACATTTAAAAAATGACTCAAGCCCTAACCGGTTTGGCTCAGTGGAGAGAGAGCGTCGGCCTGCGGACTGAAGGGTCCCAGGTTCGATTCCGGTCAAGGGCATGTACCTTGGTTCCGGGCACATCCCCAGTAGGGAGTGTGCAGGAGGCAGCGGATCGATGTTTCTCTCTCATCGATGTTTCTAACTCTCTATCCCTCTCCCTTCCTCTCTGTAAAAAATCAATAAAATATATTTTAAAAAAATAAATAAATAAGAAGTGACTCAAGATGAGTCCTAACTGGTGTGGCTCAGTGGATAGACTGTCGGCCCCTTGGACCGAAGGGTCTCAGGTTGGATTCTGGTCAAGGGCATGTACCTTGATTGATCAATGTTTCTATCTCTCTCACCCAGCGGTTCTCAACCTGTGGGTCGCGACCCCTTTGGCGGTCGAACGACCCTTCCACAGGGGTTGCCTAAGACCATCCTGCATATCAGATATTTACATGACGATTCCTAACAGTAGCAACATGACAGTGATGAAGTAGCCACGAAAATAATTGTATGGTGGGGTCACCACATGAGGAACTGTATTGAAAGGGCCAGAAGGTTGAGAACCACTGCGTCTAACCCTCTCCCTTCCTCTCTCTAAAATCAATGCACATGTATTTTTAAAAAATCACTCAAGCTTACATGAGGCAAATGGATTGTAAAAAAAAGGGGTGAGCTGCACAATTTAAAAAAATAATAATACCACCGAAAAGAGCACAATACAGCTGCTCTCTTGCTGATGGTTGAAACGCATTCTGTTTTGCTCCAAATTAATGCACCTGGTTCCTGTTATGATCTAAACGGAATGCAAGCTGATATGACTCATGTGGTGATTTTTGAAAGTTGAGCACAGAACCGCCCAGGCGACGGCAAATCTGAAAACAGCTCTGGGTCTGCTGGACGGTGACCCCAATACCTGGTGACCCCAATACCTAATCTACACCGGAGGTGACGGCGGCGCCCAGGGAAGCAGGCGGTACAGTGGGGGAAAAAAACCCTGATTTCATTTACTTATTTTTAATATATATTTTTATTGATGTCAGAGAGAGAGGGAGAGGGAGAGATAGAAACAGCAATGATGAGAGAGAATCATCGACCGGCTGCCTTCTGCACGCCCCACACTGGGGATGGAGCCCGCAACCGAGAATCAAACCCCAACCTCCTGGTTCGTAGGTTGATGCTCAACCACTGAGCCACGCCGGCCGGGTGGGAAGGCTGATTTTAAATAAAAGACGTGGCTAACGTGTGGGTATGTCCCTCTTCTCCAAGTTTCCATCTCTCGTGTCTTCACTCCTCCCGTTTCCCACAAGAAAAGCTGGTTTGCAGAATCTTGGTTCCCTGCCCTCCCCGCCTCCACCCTGCACCCCTGTCCTGAGCTCTGCCATCAAGCGGACTTAATCAAATAAAAGCCTGTTTCCTGGCTGACAGAGGGCCTCCGAGGCCTCTTCTTTTTGGAAGATAATGACACTATGAATAATAGCTTGAAAATAAGAATAAGTTAATGATTATCTAGCACTTGCTGGAGGTCAGGCACTGTTTATAAATTAGCCAGTTAACCCTCCACAGAGGCTACTGTCTGTCTTACAGATGGGGGGAGAGAGGCACTGAGTGTTTATACAACTTTTAAAAAATATATTTGTATTGATTTCAGAGAGGAAGGAAGAGGGAGAGAGAGAGAAACATCAGTGAGGAGGGAGAAGCATGGATCGGCTGCCTCCAGCACGCCCCCTACTGGGGATCGAGCCGGCAACCCAGGCATGTGCCCTTGACCGGGAATGGAACCGTGACCTCCTGGTTCCTAGGTCGACCCTCGGGCTAACATGTGTAATTCCCTCCTCTCAAAGTCTGGGCTGGGCTGAGGATACAAGTTGTCAAGGACACAGCTAATCCGCCGCGGAGTTGAAATCTGAACCCAGTTAGAGAAATACTCAGACTGAGTCAAGGGTAGATCCTAAAAGGAAGGCAACCTTGGGAGCAGTTTCATACATCTTCCTGCTGAAATAAGGCGCCTAAGGACACTCCGGACGTACAAGGAGAGAGGATTAAAATAGCCTAATTGATGCAGAAAGAAAAAGGGCTGGGGTGAGCCAGAACTTTGCCAAGATATTGAAGGACCTGTTTCGTTGACCTCTAAAAAGCTGACCTTTAATGTTTAAGCCTTAAACTTGACCTGATTATTGCATCCCTTCCTTTCCTTTGGATCTGCTCCAGAGGTTCCCAGCATGGTTTCCGGATTCCTTAAAGGATGAGAGGGGAAGTGATGGGTGACCGAGCAGCACTTGAGGGCTGTGAATGGGCTTAGAATTCGCCTGGTTAAGATTATCCTATCCTATATCATAAAAGCCTAATATGCAAATTGACCGAACGGCGGAATGACTGGTGGAACGACCAGCCACTATGATGCGCACTGACCACCAGGGGGCAGACGCTCAATGCAGGAGCTCCCCCCAGGCCAGCCAAGGCATGTACCAGCGGGGGCCTGGGGGGTGGGGGGGCCCAACTGCCCCGCTGGTCACCCCACAGGTTGGCCCTGATTGCCGGCCAGGCCTAGGGACCCTCTAAAATCAATACAAGGAATAAGTGGGCCAAATTTTCCCACCAACCCAAGAAAAACATGCAACGGGTAAAAGTCAGAGTTCCCGCAGACGAACAGTGGAGGAATCATTCTCAAATCAGTAAGCGGATGCCTGGTCCTAGAGAGGTAAGTAAAGGCATCGGCCCTCGCTGAGCCAGGTTCCTGAGAAATAAAAATTTTAACATCCTTTTTTTTTTTCAGATTTCATGGCTGTGAACAGTGAAGGAAACACTCAACGTAAAGCCTTTTGGAAACATAACGCATCATGCAAATGGAGGTGCAGAGGGCCGATGATCAGCTCCTTTGTCAGGACTGATTATAAAACGGTCACTTCAGAATCCAAAGGACATGTGACTGCATGGAGGGACCTGGACAGCATCATGCTGAGCGAAATAAGCCAGTCAGAGAAAGATAAGTGGCGCATGATCTCACTCAGGTGGAAGCTGATGAACAAAATAGAACCAGAGACACAGGTGCACGGAAAGACTGACTTATTTCAGGGGGAAGGAGGAGGGTGGGGGACAGACCATAGAATGGTGAAGGCCTGGGAGGGGCGGGTGCAGGGTGGAGGGGGTCACTGGGGAAAAACATACACACCAACCAAGAGGACATCTGTAATACGTTCAACAATTAGGGGGAAAAAAGGGAATCAATAAATAGAAAGTGAAGAATCAGAAAAACCAAAAAACACAAATAAAAGAACGTGATTTTAAGACATTGGTATTTGGCTTGATAACCTTAGCAATAACTTCACTTCATTTTTTTAAAAATATATTTTATTGATTTTTTACAGAGAGGAAGGGAGAGGGATAGAGAGAAACATCGATGAGAGAGAAACATCGATCCGCTGCCTCCTGCACACCCCCTACTGGGGATGTGCCCGCAACCAAGGTACATGCCCTTGACCGGAATCGAACCTGGGACCCTTCAGTCCACAGGCCGACGCTCTATCCACTGAGCCAAACCAGTCAGGGCAATAACTTCACTTCTTACGTTCTGAACAGCAGTTTCCATTCAGAACCTCTCGGTAATGCACACCTTCCTCTAAGCGTTGGTTAGCCACAATATACTAAGAAGTTAAAGTGGATGCAGTTTTTCAACTGTAGGATGTGACTTCAATTAAATGTGCTTATTTGTTCATGAATTTATTCAAGGCTAAAATAGTGTCCTGGTGATTCCAATTCCCACAAGTCACTCTTGGCAGATGCTAGCGACCAGGTATTGCATCCGGTGGTTTAAACTGAGAATTGAGTCAGTTGGGCCGAGAAATCCTACATTCTCCTGCAACCTAAGCAGAGACACTGTTGTCCAGCTGGTAAAATACATTTAAAACAGAAATACGGCCTGGCCGGCGTGGCTCAGTGGGTTGAGCATCGACCTGGGAACCAGGAGGTCAGGGTTCCATTCCCGCTCAGGGCACGTGCCCGGGTTGTGGGCTCCATCCCCAGTGTGGGGCGTGCAGGAGGCAGCCGATCCGTGATTCTCTCTCATCATGGATGTTTCCAATTCTCTCTCCCTCTCACTCCCTCCCTGAAATCAGTAAGAATGTCTATTTTAAAACAGAAGTATGTTTGGGAAGGCTTTGCAAGCTCCAGGCATCAGCGGGAGGTACAATACTGGAACCTGACAAATAGCACAGCGACCTGTGGGTACCCTGTGTTACCACCGTCACTTTTATTACAACAGCTGGGAGCGGGCCAAAGCTTTACCGAGACACCAGAGAGCAACAGCAGGGGACTCCGCAGGCTCAGAAAAACATTTGTTGGCCTGACCAGAAGCTTCTGTAACGAGAACCCAACACCTCACACTTAACACAAAAGCACAGCCCAGGCCGTCACAGAATGTACAGCCTGCCAGAATTTGTCCCGTGACAATGACGGAAATACAGTGGCATAGCTCATTCGGTATACTTAACCGCCGGAGAAACAGTGCCATCAGCCTGGCTGGTGTGGCTCAGTGGTGGAGCACCGACCTATGAACCAGGAGGTCACGGTTCGATTCCCGGTCAGGGCACAGGCCCGGGTTGCGGGCTCCATCCCCAGTGTGGGGCGTGCAGGAGGCAGCCGATCCATGATTCTCTTGCATCATGGATGTTTCTCTCTCTCTCTCCCTCTCCCTTCCTCTCTGAAATCAATAAAAATGTACTTTTTAAAAATAGTGAGAAAAATTAAGCCTCAGAGAGTCAATGGGCTTACCACAATTCTCACAGCCTGGAGGGAGAGGGGAGCCAGAACTCTGGCCCTCTGGGCCCCTTTGTAATAACTCTTCCTAGCAGACCAACGTGCGATGGAAAAATACTAAGAGCCTTTCTTTAAAGCTTGCGTATCGGCCTTTACCCTCTTCAGAAGAAAAATCTATTTTTCTTTAACAGCCTCAGCGGACACTAGTCCATGGAAAGAGCTGCCACGGGGTTTGGTATAACTTTCCAAAAACCACAGCCATTCGCAAATTCCGTGTTAGAAACGTGAGCCCCATGCTGACAAGGGTCGGTTCTTTTCTCCATCACAGGAGCAGTAACATGCGAGCACGTGTTCACGCAGCCACACGGCTGCCCCACATAAGAAGAGACATTGCACTGACCGTAGTCCGTGTTTTCCGGCTCCCAGCAGTTGGACGGCCAGAAGTAGGGCGTCTGAGGGATGAAAAGAAGTGGGACCCAGGTTAGACACGGAAGTAATGACCAGAGTTACTGGTTTATGAGCGGCATTTATCTTTAGCAGTCCTCTAGATTCTAGAATAGTCCAGTGCAGATCTGTTTATAAACCAGAGAGGCGATGGAAGGTTTTTCTTCTACATTTCCTTTGCTGAGCAATGATTCAGCCCCCAAAATATCCCACATTTGCTGCCATCTTATGTCAGCCGACATAAAACGTTTGCATCCACAAAGACTGACAGCAGAGGATGACTTGGGATAAAACGCGTTTAAATATCATAAATTGTTTTATGACTCATGTATCTCAACATGGCCATTGGCAGATCCCAAGCTCCACCCTGAGTCCCACTCTCTCCCTGCGGTCTGGCCATCATTGGCCTGGGTTTTATTAATTATATACTACAGCTCTTAACTTTATCCAACCGGATGAAAACCACTCCCCACCCCCACCTCACTTTAAAAAACATTTCTTAATACAGACATGTATTGCTCTAAACTGCACCCACCAGAGATCATGTTTTTAACTTATAATATCTTAGTTGATTGATATGATTAACAACAGACAGAAGTCTGATTCTGTGAAATTCTAGAAACTGAAAAAAACTACAAAACCAATGTCTGATCAGAAGGACCCTACTGTCATGGTCAACACTATATTTTCTAAAAGGGCTTTTCTAGCTCTGCTACCTGGACATGCTTGGCTCCAGACCATGAGGAAAATCAATGACCACCTGTCTATCAAATTCTGTTTTCTCAGATGATGGTGATACCAGGACCCAACAGAACAGTGACTGTGGACATCAGCCTTGTGGTCTTATTTATTGGTCAACTAGAGGCCTGGTGCACAGATTTGTGCACCGGTGGGGTCCCTTGGCCTGGCCTGCGGGGATCAGGCCAAAACCAGCTCTCCGACATCCTCCAAGGGGCCCCAGATTGCAAGAGGGCACAAGACAGGCCGAGGGACCCCACGGGTGCACGGCCGGGGCCGGGGAGGGACCGTGGGAGGGCTCCAGGGCATGTCTGGCTCATCTCGCCTAGTCTTTATCCGCCGGACCCCAGCAGCAAGCTAAACTACCAGTAGGAGCGTCTGCCACCTGGTGGTCAGTGTGCGTCACAGCGACTGGTCGGAGGGTAGAACACTTAAGCACATTAGGCTTTTATGATATAGGATTACATTAACTATCCATGTGTAACCAGCACATGTGTGCCATCTCTGATTGCCTCTCTGATAATTCTACCTTCTAGGAGAGGCGTCTCCAGGAGGGGAGTGTTGGGGAGAATGGTGTGTTTTGGGGGAGAGCATCCCAAGCTGTTCAGGACTCCCCAGGGTTTTCTGATTTCCTCTCCGCTCCTTGGCAATTGCTGCGGTATTATAGAGAAAGCTACCGATAAAGAGTTTTTTGTACACGTGAGAACAAAGGGGCCGTGGAAATTTAGGGCGGAAAGGTTGAACCATGAGACATAGAGGACAGGAAGGCTTTACATGGGCCCCGCCTCATCGGAATCCCACTTGACTCTGCAGGGGATTCATTTTGAGGATTTAATTTCTTAGAAATGCAACTGGGTAAAGACTCTGGGGACACTGTTGGGGAACAAAGGGAAGAAAATCTTGCTTTCATGTGGGTTTTGAGTCACTTCTCTTAAAGTTCATTATTCCCTTCGGATTGTTTCTTTATTTTGAGAGGTGTGTGTGCGTGTGCGTGTGCGTGTGCGTGTGCGTGTGTGTGTGTGTGTGTACGCACACAATATCTATTCAACTTTTAAAGTACCTATTTTAGCTAGATTGGCCAGATTATATTCTTTTATTTTTTGCAAACCACAAGGTCTTCTTGCCGCATTCTTCCAATTTTTCTTTATTCTTTTATCATTAGAAACTTCCTGACTATAAAAATGAAAGAATGAAACTATTCTATTCTCTAATATTATGTGGAAATGTCATAAAAGCAGCCTTCTTCACTAATATTGTAAGATTTTTTCCCTAGGAAATTTTTTTTTATTTATAGTAAAAGGCAATTTAATAACTAGCAAAAACTTGTAGTTTGCTAGAATTTAAAAAATATGCTTTTACAGTCTGCACAGGTGTTAGGACATTTTTATGTGTGAGTGTTGGCTTCTTTAGCTATGATAAAACTGATCCAAAACTGTCCAGCCATTTCTCAATAATCTTTGGCACATTTTTAATGTAGTGAAAGTCATAAAACAGGCCGGGAAAATCATGTCAGACCTCAATTCCAATTAGCGACGAGATGAAAATTAGACAACTGCAAGTTTACATTAATACAAAATGACATGATTAAAAATGTACTAAAAATTGAGACAGATTTACATATTGTTGCATGCCAATGAAATGAAGGGTTCTGTTTGCCTCAAACTCATGCCCTGAAGCTTTTTTTCAGATTTGTAATGATGGCTAGAATCTCAATCATTCAGTGGAACAATTGTAAACATGATATTACAAGTTTTCCATTTTAATTCATGATTTTTAAAATCCTTCCAAGGAGCTGAGTTTCAGTTCAATGTAATACAGAGCCTTCTGCTTCCTGGAGCCATCCCCTGACATGGAAGTGAACACCATAGTAGGGATTCAGTTTTTCCTGGCTTTTCTGTTGTTTTTGTCTTTTAAAATCTGGGTTTTAAGATTTGATGATTATTAGATTTACAAATACTTAGATCCTATTTCAAATGTGGATGGCCATTAAAATTGTTACCATTTAATATTGAATACTAGAGGCCCAGTGCACGAATTCGTGCATGGGTGGCGTCCGGCCGGCCCTGCCCCCGATCCGGGTGGGGGTGGGGTCGATTGGGGGAGGGGTCGCAGGTGGTTGGCGGGCCGGACCCACAACCTGGTCAAACTCCTGGTCGAGGGCACCCATATGTAGAGGGTTTGAATAATTAGCTAGGTTATACTCTGGAACTACAACCATTCCATGAAAGTTTGCTTGGACTGGAGATGATTCTGGATCACAGGTGGGGGCCAGAGTATCCTAAATTTGGAAGCTAAAGTGTAACTCACGGATAAAGAACTCTCCTATCTTCCTGAATCCCATCATGTTCCTCTCTGGGTATCTCTCAAGCCTTTGATATAAAATATAACTTTCGTCACCATAGAATTTAGCTTTCACAAATCATCTAAACTAAGCACAAGCCATCTCTCTTTGTTTAATACTCTTATGTCTTAAATTTAACAGGCTGTTATTAACTAGCCTAAGTTAAATAAGTTATAATTTTCAAATTTCCTGTCAAAACAATTAACAAACAAAATAAGATGCCCAAAAAGAATATTTTCCTTAAACTTACTTGAAAGCGGTAAAAGGTGCCATCATCCTTGAGGGTGAGGACGTGATCTGAGATTGGGAAGAAGTAGCCGTGGGCAGCCATCAGCGTTCCCAAATGGAGGGCCTCCACTGTTGCACGGAAACAAACAAAAAGGCGTGAAAACCTTTTAAAATGACTGATGTACAGAAGTAGGGCTCTGTCATGTTTCCTTTCGTTGTTGTTGTTGTTAATCCTCACCCGAGGTCATTTTCCACGGATTTTCAGAGAGAGTGGAAGGGCGAGGGGGCGGGGGGGAGACGGAGAGAGAAACATCGATGTGAGAGAGACACTTCGTCATGTTTCCTTTTGAGCACATTCTCGCACCCAAAAAGCCTTGCTTTGTACTTTTTTGTCTTCGTTCAGCTCTTTCCCAGGAGGAAGGAAGACAGCTCTGGTTGCTGGCAGTGACTGTGCAGGGGCGAACCCCACCCCGTGATGACAAGAACGCAACACAAAGGGATGGAATACTGAAACGCAGAGAGATTTCCGAAATCTCAGAATCTGACTCCTTCATGTTATAGATGGGGCGTGTTCTGCTATATGTTCATGTGGATCCACACACCCACAAACAATTCTATTTGCATGTATATAGCACTTTACACTTTTATTTATTTTTTTATTTGTTTGTTTTAAATATATTTTTACTGATTTCAGAGAGGAAGGGAGAGGGAGAGAGAGAAACATCAATGATGAGAGCGAACCATTGATCAGCTGCCTCCTGCACGCCCCCTACTGGGGATTAAGCCCGCAACTGGGGCATGTGCCCTGACCGGGAATCGAACTGTGACCTCCTGGTTCCTAGGTGGATGCTCAACCACTGAGCCACACCAGCTGGGCAGCACTTTAAGCTTTTAAAAGTGTTCCCACTTGCATCCCCCCCTGGCTTATATCATAAATATCAAATACTATCAGTGATCGTTCTAATGCAGGGGTGGGCACACTTTTTGACTCGAGGGCCACAATGGGTTCTTAAACTGGACCGGAGGGCCGGAACAAAAGCATGGATGGAGTGTGTGTGTGAACTAATATAAATTCAAAGTAAAGATCATTACATAAAAGGGTACGGTCTTTTTTTTTTTTTTTTTTTTTAGTTTTATTCATTTCAAACGGGCCGGATCCGGCCCGCGGGCCGTAGTTTGCCCACGACTGTATCTAATGGATCATTAACGGTGATTTTAGCAGGGAATGTTAAACTGCTTATGCTGTACTAAGTGAGCCTCCAGTCCTGTGAGTGTTCAAACTGCTCTCGCCTTTACTATATACGGTATTTTACTTACACAGTATTCTAGACATGGACGAGGACGAGGCTTATTTGACAGTGAAAACACTGTATTTTCTCAACAGGCTGGAAAACAGAACATAACACTGTAACTGTCATACTCGGTCTACAGCAGCCAACAACTGCTTCCAACAGAGGAGTAACCCAATTTGATTAGGAGAGCTGTCGCTGTATTTGTGCAGGGATGACATAAGTTTGCTAACTTGACGTCTGGGCAATATGAAACTGTGCAGAATAAATTTTTTATTCTAACAAGTGCATATGTATACAGAAAACACAAAAGAGTGAGATTCCTTTATGTTTGTGTATATTTATATGCAATTCATTTATGGATTTATTTATGTTTCTTCGACAAGTAGCTACTATGGTTCTTTAGCTCAAGGATTCTCACAGTAGTTCCAGAAATGTGAAATCAAGAAAAATATTTTTTTTTTTTAAAAAAAGCAAGTGAGGTTCATGGATTAAAAAGACTTTCATGTTTTCAATGGTTTATTCCTGCTTATGGTACTGCCTCAGTGACCAAAAATTTATTCGGCTGCCACTGCACATCTGCTGGCAAATTAGGCATATGTATCAAATTTGGGGGCGCCGTGGACAGCTGGGAAGCAATGAATAATACTGAGGGTGCATGTTTATAAAAATCCAAGGCCAGCTGAATGTACCTACTGTGGAAGGACCAGACATTCTCCTTCCGTCGCACACCTGGCTGAGTCGAAATAGCCCAGAAGAGCGAGGCAGGGTGTGGTGTGACCCAAACCTCCACCATCTTTGTCTTATCCAGCGGTTCTCAACCTTCCGGCCCTTTACATACAGCTCCTCATGTGGTGACCCAACCATAACATTATTTTCGTGGCGACTTCATCACTGTCATGTTGCTCCTGTGATGAATCGTCATGGAAATATCTGATATGCAGGATGGTCTGAGGCGACCCCCGTGAAAAGGTTGTTCGGCCGCCAAAGGGGTCGCGACCCACAGGTTGAGAACCGCTGGTCTTATCGCCTACTATTCGCCAACACACACCTGTGATTCCCCAAAAGCTGACCTACTCAGTCTGCCTGAACTTCCAGAAAGTAAGTGTCTGTAACCTGCTGCTTTTCTAAGCTGGAAGCCAGCGCCCTGCCCTTGAAGCCTGTTCAACCAGAGAGGGTATCGGCAGGGTGTCCGGATGCCTGTTAATGGCTTGAAAATGTTTGGAACGCTCCCAGAAAGAAAAGAGCATCACCGACAGGTGTTATTTCACTTAATATGCTATTATTTTAGGCCTTGAGATAACATTTCCAGCCGATGAATTTATCTTTCTCTGAGACTCTGGCTATGCCCTGGCTGTGCTTGCCTGCGTTTCTAGGGTGAGCTTATTTCCACCGATATATCACGGTTTGTCTCTAACAGGAGCTTCTATTTGCTCATAAACTCTTTTTTCCCCCCAGAATAAAAGCACCCTTCTTAGGCTGTTGCACAACACTGAGAGCACCTCCCTGAAGCTGATTGGCATCCATCGTGGCCTTTACTCAGAGAAAAACGAATGACCTGGAACCTATGGGTGGGTAGCCCTGGGACGTTCCATCTTCTCTGCGACAGCGAAGCCCCTTCTGTGCCATGAGGGTCCTGGGAAACTAGGAAGGATTTTTCCCAGAGCAAAGCCCACCATAAAGTCCCTCTATTTTCTTTCTTTCTTTAAAAAAAAAATATTTTTATTGATTTCAGAGAGGAAGGGAGAGGGAGAGAGAAAGAGACAGAAACATCAGTGATGAGAGAGAATCATGGATCGGCTGCCTCCTGCGCGCCCCACGCTGGGGATCGAGCCTGCAACCCGGCCACGTGCTGTGACGGGGAATCAAACCGTGACCTTCTGGTTCCTAGGTCGATGCTCAACCACTGAGCCACGCCGGCCCGTCTCCTCTCTTATTTTTAAATATTTTCAGAGAATTTACAGGGTTCAAATTAGACCCGGCCTTCTAATAATGGTTTAATCTCTCTTTAGGAACAGTTCCAAATGGTATGATTGGTTTCACCCATGCCACCGTGAGAGGAACTTTCAGAATGTCACCTATGTTCTTGGCTACATTTCGTTAGAACCATGCTGCCAGACGGATTCATTTTCTATACGCAAAGTCTCTTCTATCTTCAGAACAATCATCAGTGCATCTTGCTTTTCTTAAAAATCTAGCACAGAACTCTTCACTCAGGAGAGGGTAAATTAGCTCATTAAAAAGTAAAACAACCAGACAAACAAAAATTAATTTTGCAGCCTGTCACACGTATGACTAAAGGATAGTGTGCCCCCCAGACATGACGGATTGTCTTTTTATGTATCTTCAAATGGAGCTCTAAAGCATCCGTAAACCGCCAAACAAGCAAATAAAATCAGTTTTATACTCATTATAGCTATAATGATATCTCATGGATAAATTATAAGCAATAATTGCCTCTTACTAGCTTATTGTATCTGTATATTTTCCCTGCTTCTCATACTGTCACTGAAGTACACTTTCAATCTTAACTTACAAAAACATATGCTTTTGAATCATCTTCATTCTTTGAGCAATAATATTCCTTGAAAATCAGTCTCCTGGTTATCAATGATTGTGCCTGTTTAGTTTGGTTTTGGTTGTGTGTGTGTGTGTGTGTGTATGGATGTGTGTGTGCTGGGGTCTTCCGTCTGGTGCTATATTTTATATTTATTTTTAAAAATATATTTTTATTAATTTCAGAGGGGAAAGGAGAGGGAGAAATAGAAACATCAACGATGACAGAGAATCACTGATTGGCTGCCTCCTGCATGCCCCCTACTGGGGATTGAGCCCACAACTCAGGCATGTGCCCCTGGCTGGAATCAAACCTGGGACCCTTCAGTCAGCAGGCCGACGCTCTACCCACTGAGCCAAACCGGCTACGGCTGGTGCCACAGCTTATAATAAAGTCAGGCATGCTACTAAACTGAGGCCACAGTGTAATCTTGGTATGACTGTGGCTTCCTTTCCCAATAATTATCACTTCTTTTCACCTCGTAATAATATGATGCTGGCAAGGGCCACTTCATCTTGACTTAATTGTTTTAATTCCACTTAACCTGCTAGGATAAGTACAGTATTTTCAAAGCTCATGTACCAAAGGAACAGGGGATGCATATAGGCGTTTAGAATGAGAGCTACACTTTATGATAACATGGCTTTTATAAAGTCAGCTCAAAATGAAGAAAAATAAAATGTCTGCATCTCCATGTGCTGTTATTTCCAGAGCGTTCTAAAGTGGAATAAGAGGTAGGAGCAAAGCCAAGCAGAATTCTGTTCTAATCAAGGGGAAGATGGGTTGAGTAGTTAGTGTATTTCCATCTTTCTCTGCCACGGCAATCTCAGTCACTGTAATCCCAATTTTTTGTTGTTGTTTTTTTGTTTGTTTTCTCAGCATCTTTTGTAAACAAATACATCTTATTTTCATTTCAGCGATGTGAGCTGTTGGCCACCTGTGAAGGCTCTTACAAGATACTATTTAAAAGGCATTAAGGATTCCTCACATACGTAGGAATTTGTCCCAGGCGATGCAGAGCTATCCCCATGCCCTGGAAATCAGATCAGAACTGCAGAGTGGACACTCTGCCCACCACAGGGAAGGGATCCGCGATTTAAATAAGAGCATTAAAAAGAATCATGTGGGCATGATGGAAACTAACAACATTCTCAGGCCTCATGCGAAAATGGGAGCTAAGGCCATTATAAAATAATGAGATTTACTCTTATGCGTTTTACGAAGAGAAATCTCATTACCTCCTGATCATTTGCTATAAATTCCATGTTCAATAGTACACGACTGTGGTCGGCAAACTGCGGCTCTTTGGCCCCTTGAGTGTGGCTCTTCCTAAGCCTTAGGAGTACCCTAATTAAGTTAATAACAATGTGCCTACCTATATAGTTTCAGTTTAAAAAATTTGGCTCTCAAAAGAAATTTCAGTCGTTGTACTGTTGATATTTGGCTCTGTTGACTAGAGAGTTTGCCGACCACTGGTACATGAACAGGTACACAATCCCTCCATTCCAACAATCGCCACGCCACCCAAGTCAAGTTTTATAAAATGGAATGTCAAATACATAAAAAATGGTCAACATAGACCAAATACATTTTAGACGGATATATGTTGACTACCATTAAATCTGCATAAATGCTATCATCATAGTTAAGTGTGATTATAACTTTTTCAGGTTTGTTTGCTTGTCAGAGTAGAAACATATTTCTTAAAAACCACAAAAATAATCAACGGGAAAATGATTTGTTTACCTGGATCTTCTATAGTTAAGTTCTTTATTAACCACTGAACAATGTCTGACCCTAGAAAAAGAAAAAAGAAAAACACAAATATATGTAAACATTTGTCTATATATAAATTCATTTCAAGAATTCTTCACTTTTGGCACTCATACTAGTATATAGGAGAGATGACGTAGAATCTGCAGGAAATGTTAGGTTGGAGGTAAATTTTGAAATATGAACAAGACAGAAATTTAGTTGCTGAAGGGGCATGTGTCAGTTCAAACGTGGAGAGCAGTCCATAAAAACCACCCACTGCACGCTTTCTGTACACTGCACACTGGGAGTAACAGGAACATGGAGCTGGTAAGTATGCATACTGCAGGCCTTGAATTCTAGGCTAAAGAATTTGGGTTATTTTTCTATAAATCAGTCAGAGAAAGAGACATATTGTTTCTGAGCAGAAGATGACCTTGTCAAAGCAAGGTCAAGGAATTTGACTGGCCGTGCATGGGGAAAGCCTCAGACCAGAGAGAAAGAAAGCAGGATGTCAATATTCCTAGGGGCTGTGGTCCAGGGTGGAAAGAATAAGGCTCTGGACCAGTTCAGTGTGCAAGTGAATTAACACTAAGTCTGAGACCTGCTTCAGGCCTTTGGTGAGTTGGAGAATTAACTAAATGAGGACTCGAGGTTTCCCAGGCCAGTGGCACTGTGAATCGCATGAATGGTGAAAATATGAGCAGAGCCCGGCTGGCGTGGCTCAGCGGTTGAGCATCGACCTAGGAACCAGGAGGTCACGGTTCGACTCCTGGTCAGGACACATGCCCAGATTGTGGGTTCGATCCCCAGTGTGGGGCGTGTAGGAGGCAGCCGATCCATGATTCACTCTCATCACTGACGTTTCTCTCTCCCTCTCCCTTCCTCTCTGAAATCAATAAAAATATATTTTTAGAAAAAGAAAACATGAGCAGAAATGGGAATTAAAGTAAGAGGAGTGATGTACCTGGGATTTTCATTCCTATTAAATTTGGTTTTCTCATTTCCACACAAAATGCCAAAAATATGAATGGAAATAGTTGAGCATCCATGATAGGCTGCATCAGGGCGGCGTGAATGAAATTTCGTGTGAACTGAAATCCCATGTCAGCCTCTCCTGGAGCCTGCCCACCTGAAATCTGACAAGTGAGTTACATACATTAACCAGGGCTGAGTAATTCTAGCTGCAAAGGAGCTCAAAACGAATTTCAAAATTAACTTGGTGATCCAACTTGGCCATAATGTCCTCAAAGTTTCGAGTGCACTCATACCCACCATCGAATTCGACAGGCATGCATTTTAAAAATAACTTCAAGTGTTGAGAGTTCTTCTTTTTCCATTGTTCCTTTCACAGCTGCCCTTGATTTAAATGCATTTTGATATTTTTAGTGATTTCAGACAGGGAGGGAGAGGAAGGGAGAGATAGAAACATCAATGACGAGAGAGGATCATGGATCAGCTGCCTCCTGCACGCCCCACACTGAGGATCAAGCCCACAACCCCGGCCTGTGCCCTGACCGGTAATCAAACCCAGGACCCTTCAGTCCACAGGCCGGTACTCTATCCACTGAGCCAAACTGGCGAGGGCTGAGTGGGATATTTTTAAAATATATATATTTTTATTGATTTCAGAGAGGAAGGGAAAGGGAGAGAGAGAGAGAGAAACATCAATGATGCAAGATCGGCTGCCTCCTGCACGCCCCCTACTGGGGATGGAGCCCACAACCCGGGCATGTGCCCTGACCGGAATCGAACCGGGCCAGGGCTAAATGCATTTTGAGAAGATGGATTTACTTAGCTCCTCAGGAAGCTCCGAGGAAAGGAAGGAAAACCACAGGGATTGCCAAGTGTTGTGTGCAAAATAGCCTAAGGTGTTCCGCCGAAGAAAGAGAAGGGGAACTAGGTTTACACATATGTATGAGGTGACCCTGATGAAGGTAGACTTCTCTGTACCCCGACTTATGCACGATCCAGGCACCCCGCGCCATGTCCTCATTTGCACATCTATTTGGGGAGCCCATGTGAGCAGCCCCCGGAAGGTGTCCACGCTTTTGAAGAAAGCCGACCATTCCAAACAGGACTACTTTTTTTGTCATGGTGAGAAAAGGGATTTAAAAATGCTTTTAGGGAAAGTTTTTTTTTTAAGTTTTCTCTTCTTTTTTCTTTTTTTGCTGAGAAACAAGTCTGTCCGTCTGGGCTCTCACGGGTCAAGATGCTGAGGCCACAGACATTTCTGTGCGGATTTTGGGGGTCGGATCTTTATGACGCTGGGATAATGCCAGCAGGTGGAATCGCTGTGATAGAATTGCTTTTGTACAAAAAGAAATGACCAAACTATTTCCTACGGTGGCGACACCATTTTACATTCCCCCCAGCAAATGCCTGAGACTCAGGTTCCCAGCGGTGAATGATACTGAACATATTTTCATATGCTAATCTGATGTACGGCTACGCTCTTTGGTGAATAACTTTTGATCGTTTTCTAATTGGACTTTATTTTTTAAATGAATTTATTGGGGTGACATTGGTTAATAAAATAACGGAGGCTTCCGCGCTAGCCGGTGTGGCTCAGTGGATAGATGTTGGCCTGCGGACCAAAGGGTCCCAGGTTTGATTCCGGTCAAGGGCACTACCTGGGTTGCAGGCTTCTCCCCAGCCCGGGCCCTGGTCTGGGTGCAAGCGGGAGGCAACCCATCGATGTGTTTCTCTCACATCGATGTTTCTCTCTGTCTCTCCCTCTCTCTCCCTCCACTCTCTCTAAAATCAATGGGAAAATATCCTTGGGTGAGGATTAAAGAAAAAAAAAATTACATAGGTCTCCGGTATTCAATCCTACAATACATCAACCGTCTACTGTATTGCGTGTTCACCAGCTCAAGTCAAGTCTCCCCCCGTCACGATGCTGAGTGGCGATGGTTAATGTTAAAAAGCCGCAGGGGAACCTGAAAGGAACCTTCCTCTGCATTTCGCAGCTCAGATGAACGGCGGCCTCCTCCCTGCTCATGGGAAAATGCAGCTCCAGAGACAAGCTGCTTCCCACTGGGGCAGCGCCAAAGGAAATGACCTTGTCCATGGGCCTCAGAAGCTGTCGCCTTAAAATGGAAGCATCGAGACGTCCCTTACAGTATGACAGTTCCTCAGCGTCGCGACATAATGGACCTGTCTCTGCCGTTATCGTATTAGTAAAAGGCATGATGGCAGGAGGGGACAATGCAAGGTAATGCCACTTGGGACAGCTGGCATATTCGCGGGACATTTCGGCCTGATATGGAAGTCCTACTCTCGGGAAAATTCCAAGGAGGGGACAGAAAGAGAACCTCCTTGCAGGCCACCTCCCTGGTGTCGGGACATGAACCTGGGAAATGGCGGCGATGGCCGGCTCTAGATAAAAGGCTGTCAAACGCTGTTTCTACAAGAGCCTTCGCTGCCAGATGCCAGATTCACACCATCAAGCCTGCGTTTTCTTCTTCTCTGCTTTGCGAAATAATTGCTCTTTTCTTCCACACGCTTACATTTCCAATGGTTATTGAGCTGTAGGTCTTAAAATGCAAAGTCTAGACCACACGATAGCAACAAATATAGAAAGCCAAAATTATCTCCGTCAGCGCATGCGCTCTCTGTCTACATCCACCCCTCAAGCTATGAAACTTGAGACTGTCCAACCATCAGATAGCGTTGTCTAGATAGAATCCGAATGTACTTATGATGTTAGCCTTGAATGCAATGCTATCTAAATATCAAATTTTAAACATCAACGGGCCACAGCACTCTATCGATTCTAAATTCATCAGGCTCTCTAATAAATACACTCTCTATTATTTGCCTATAGGTTTCTACAGAATTAAGTTTTGGTAGGCTGTCTCCAGTCCTTTCGGCTGTGGCCCAAATGATGTCACAGGAATAGGCAAGCGAAAATTCCTCGTCCAACCACGTGACTATGCAGTCACTTCCTAAATAGGGAAACTAGTCAATTGGTTTGTTTATTCATTAAATCCTTTGAATATTTATGATGTTCCAGGAAGCACTGTGATATTAAGAGGCCACAATCAAGTGAAGGCAGAAAGACATTTCCATAAGTAACTAGAGTAGGAAAGTGTTATGAATGTGGATATGGGTGGGAGAAAGGACGATAGAAATCTTGGGAAGAAAGAAATCGTTCCTGCCTCTGGCGACTGGGAAAGGCGCTTCACTGGCCTTGGAGGGTGAGTAGGTTTTCACTGGAGTGAAAGGTGAGATTCCCACGTGAAGGAAAGCAGGCTCCATAGCTCCCACAAGGCAAGCTCTGCAATGAAAATGACATGCAATCCAGTCCCATACACATGTTGCACTGGGTCAACCTGTTTGGACCAAGGGTTCATCTTTTTTTTTTTTTTTTAATATGTTTTTATTGATTTTAAAGAGAAAGGAAATGAGAGGGAGAGAGAGAGAGAAACATCGATGTGAGAGAAAAACATCTATCGGTTGCCTCTTGCTGTGCGCAGACCCCGACCAGGGACCAAACCCACAGCCTAAGCGTGTGCCATGACCGGGAAGCAAACCGGCGAGCTTTCGGCTCCCCTCCTGAGCCACACCAGCCAGGGCCAAAGGATGAACTTTTTAAAATATATTTTTATTGATTTCAGAGAGGAAGGGAGAGAGAGAAAGATTGAAACATCAATGATGAGAGAATCATGGATCGGATGCCTCCTGCACACCCCCTACTGGGGATCAAGCCCGCAACCCCGGCCATGTGCCCTTGACCGGAATCAAACCCGGGACCCTTCAGTCCACAGGCCGACGCTCTATCCACTGAGCCAAACCAGCCAGGGCAAGACAGGACACATTCTTAACAAGATCTATCATAAAATGGGCATTACAGTCAAGTGCCACCCAACCATGACCCAGAATGCACTGGGGCAGCCACAGAGAGCTTCAAAGGGTACAGGGCTTGATCTGTCTTGTGAAGACACTGGGGATTAGATCCGCGGAGAGAGGGAGAAAGTAGGAATTAGACCCGCAGAGAGAGGGAAGAAGACTGTCCCAGGCAAAGGGGCTGACCAACGTGGGCAGGTGGGAGAAATCTGTTGCTCTGCTGGAGGACGAGGTGGAAGAGGTAGCCCTGGCTGGTGTGGCTCCGTGGCTAGAGTGTCGGCCTGAGGACCGAAGGGCCCCGGGTTTGATTCCGGTCAAGGGCACGTGCCAGGGTTGCTGGCTTGATCCCCAGCAGGGGGCGTGGAGGAGGCAGCTGATCCATGATTCTCTCTCATCATTGATGTTTCTCTCTCTCTCTCTCCCTCTCCCTTCCTCTCTGAAATCAATAAAAGTATATATTTTTAAAAAGACAGAGAGAGGGGTAGAGGGAGGTCGAAGGGCTAAGATTTCTGGAGGTGGCTCAGTCGGGCTGAGGGGACATAAAAGCAGAAAGCAGAGCAGGATGGACGACGAGGCGGCTCCAATCCACGTTTCTCGCCGACACCAAGTCCCCAGGCAGCAAAGAACAGCCACCCAGCAAAACAGCTCGCGCCCAGTCCTTCCCCCTGCGGGCACAGGTGCCAGTGCCCGTGTTCAGTGCAACGTTTCAAAAACCCACGTCATTATTCCCATTCCTTTCACATAGAGCCCCCTAAGCTGGCTTATTTATTCCTTTAAAAAACAAAACCAAAAAAGGCTACGCTGGGGTTTGGAATTGTGCTTGAGGGCCATTTCGGTGGCAAGTCTAACACCTTGGCAAGGAGTTTGCACAGCCTGCCGGAGCCTGGGGGCCCCCGGAGCAGGTCGGGCCGGAGCAGCGGTGGGTGCGAAGCGAGAAACGTCCTACTTAAGCCTCCGAGACGAAGGCTGCTGCGTCTGCAGGAGAATCAGCCCCGTGATTACTCAATTACCTCGCATCCCAGGCTCTTGCTCACCGCCAGGTTCCCCAGGGCGCGGATCTATTTGCCGCGACATTGGATAATTCCACCCCAAAAAGGGGATGACGTGCTCCTGTGACAGGGTGTCCCCACCCTCCCCGATGTGACAGCGTTGAGGGGCAGAGAGACCTCCAGCGCCAGCTGCACACGGGCATCAGGTCGGATGGAAACAGCAGCTGCCAGCAAACACGGCCTCGGCCTCATCTCCTTTCATTTCTCCTGGGGTGGGGGGGTGAGGGTGGGAGGGTTCAGCTTGGAAAGGTGATGGCTGTGGCCCGAGGAGAAAGCGAGAGGCACAATGCCCCAGCCTTCTGTTGGGCCAGGTCTGTGACTTTGTCCCGAAGGCCTCCTCAGGCGCCATGTGACACCACACTCAGCTGCCTCATTTGCCCAAGAGCATCTGATCCAACCGGGACGCTGAGCGGAAAGATCATGCTTCTTGGGTTGTCCCTGCCTCCCTGATGTTTGGCCCGGCAGGTGTGGCTCAGTGGGTTGAGCGTCCACCTATGAACCAGGAGATCAGGGTTCGATTCCCGGTCAGGGCACATGCCCGGGTTGTGGGCTCGATCCCCAGTGCAGGGCGTGCAGGAGGCAGCCGATCCGTGATTCTCTCCCGTCATTGATGTTTCTCTCTCTCTCTCCCTCTCCCTTCCTCTCTGGCACCAATAAGTGTATATTTAAAAAAAGAGAGAGTGAGCCAGTTGTGGTGTTTCACCGGCTCCTCTCTCAGGGCAGTGGTGAGACTGGACTGACCGTGAGGCTTCCAGGGGTTTCTTTTCTCTTTGACAGCAGCCATGGTCGGCTGAGTCAGCAGGCACGCAAGATGCTATCGGTAGATGACTGTTGCTCCTCTCTCCATGAGCATTGGAAGACATTTATTTTAAGTTGGCCTAGTTTTCCAAAAGCTATAGATAATGTATTAAAAATGGACACACGCATGGACACGCACACGCGCACACAGGCACACACACACACACACACACACACACAGCTCAGCAGACTCCACACCTTCCATCCTGTTGTGAAAATGCAAATGTAGGGTCTCCCTGATCGCCCCCTTTTCCTCGCCGTCCCCATCAACACGTCCTATTGGCTCTGTCAGCAGAATCTCAAAACCTGACTCATTCTTGTCGCTTCTGCACGAACGTCATCTCAGCATCTCTCCCCTGGAACGAACCCTGAGCCTCTTCCTCGGCCTCCTTGCGCCCACTCTTCCTCCTAAAGCCGCGGTCCGCATAGCAGCCACTGTCTTCCTTCCTTCCTTCCTTCCTTCCTTCCTTCCTCCCTCCCTCCCTCCCTCCCTTTCTTTTATTAGTCATCTTCTGTTTTCTTAAAAAATATTTTTCTTGATTTCAGAGAGGATGGGAGAGGGAGAGAGGGATAGAAACGTCAACGATGAGAGAGAATCATGGATCGGCTGCCTCCTGCACGCCCCCTACTGGGGATCGAGCCCACAACAGGGCATGGGCCCTGACCGGGAATCGAACCCCGACCTCCTGGTTCATAGGTGGATGCTCAACCCCTGAGCCACGCCGGCCGGGCAGCCAGTGTCTTTCAAAACTGCTCCTTTAAAAAAAAAAAAAAAAATCCTCTCCACACAGAACTAACATCCGAAGGCTGTGATCAGGGGATGGTGGGCTCAGCTGGGTCAGCCCTAGTCACACCCCCACCCCTTTGACCAGGGAGCACAGGGAGCCCCCACAGCACCCCAAACAAACCACATTGAATGAATTCTTCTTCTAGAAAAGTGGGGGTTCTGATACCTAACGGAAGAGGAAAGAATGTTCCACAGGCAACATCAATGTCTAGTGTCATATGTTCCTGATGAAATCCTCATCAGTTAAAAATGGAGCAAGAAAAAGAAAAAAGATACGTTGACATTTTTTTATGAAGCTAAATATATCTACTTTTTCCAAAGTTTATTTTGCATTGCCTCTTTTAATTTTTTTCGGTAATAAAATGTCCTTCCTTTTAATAAATTAGAGTAATATCAGATTACAGTATTTTTTATGTCTTTATTTGGCAAAATAAAGTTAGCGACTCTATGACAGTCCCCTAATATATTATTTAATTTTACTTGCTCATTAAATCCAAACCTCTGGGAATTCTTAATCTAGAACACGCATCTCCATAGTGCATTCTAAGCTAATGTAATTGAGGTGGCCTGCAAAAAAATTAAAATTAAAAAAAAAAAAAAAAAAAGGATGGGGAGTTTATAGTCAGATATGCTCACAAGTGTTGGGTTAAGAAATATTAAAAAAAAAAGAGATATTCCTGCGCTGGCCAGGAGGCTCAGTTAGTTGGAGTGTTGCAGGTTCAATCCCAGTCATGGCACACACAGGAATCAACCAATAACTGCATAAATGAGTGGAATAGCAAATCGATGTTTCTCTCTCTCTCTCTCTCCCTAAAAAAAAAAAACAAAACAAAACAAAAAAAAACTATTCAGAACTTCTCAGAACCTTAAGAATACTAATGCATTTTTTGTGTGAACTCCAAAAAAGAAGATACAGCATACATTATATCCCACAATTATTCAACCAAAGAATTCTCTCATGAAGAATCATAATAACAGATCTGTCCTGGGAACCGTTCATCTAGAGCAGTGGTTCTCAACCTTCTGGCCCTTTAAATACAGTTCATGCTGTGACCCCCAACCATAAAATTATTTTCGTTGCTACTTCATCACTGTCATGTTGCTACTGTTATGAATCGTCATGTAAATATCTGACATGCAGGATGGTCTTAGGCGACCCCTGTGAAAGGGTCGTTCGACCGCCAAAGGGGTCGCGACCCACAGGTTGAGAACCGCTGATCTAGAGACTCATCAAGCTTGCCCCTTTACCTGATGTTTGCTGATAAGGATAAACACACCATCACACTTTTCACGGATCGAGAAAACCAAAGACCGCAAATGAAAGAGAGATGTAAACTCGAATACTGTCAGGTCGCCCTCGGTTACCATTTCGGCATCTTCAACATATTCTTTTCTTCGCTTAGCCTGCACACGTGTGAAAAATGATCCCGACTCACACGCTTGTATTTCCCCAAAGGACTTTAAAATGTCAACCCATTGTGTGAGTTTAAAAAGCATCTTGAGATCTGTATTGGAGCCATGTGACTGTTGCCAGAGGAACTATCCAGTATCACGGGCAGGGATGGGCAGGAAAAAAATCTCTCTTCAGGTACCAAGCGCTGAAGAAAGCAGAAGGCGGGGAGACGTGCGAAGGGACAGGCTGTGACAAAGCTATTGTCCCTGTGCCTGTAAATTACAGCTCACAGGGTCCCTTGGACGACAGTCAGGAGACACTCACTAGCTCCCCTCAATACACAACATCAACAACAACACACAATAAACAGCTTTAAAAATACCAACACTATACTCCCTGCTGTCAAAGTGTGCCAGTTACGTAACAGAACACAAGTCGTTTTGTAATTAGCACTTGTTTGTAACATCATGCCCCGAGTGGCAAAATGAGTTCTGTCTTTTTTTTTATTATTCAGGTAGGATCTATTGAAGCCATATAGAGAAGCGAGGAAGCCAGTAGAATAATGTTAAATAGACCGAACAAGGGGCAATATAATTACAACCAGCACAATGAGGGATCAATTCACAAGCATCTATGTTATTGATCGACAATGATTCAGAGAGCATGGAGCAGTGCTCATGTAGGAGGTGAGGGACATCCATCCTATTCCCTTCTTTTAACCTCCAGTTTTTCTTGAGCTTAGTATTAATAGACTAGAGGCCTGGTGCACGAATTCGTGGCCTGCAGGATTGGGCCGAAACCGGCTCTCCGACATCCCCAAGGGGTCCTGGATTGCGAGAGGGTTCAGGCCAGGCCAAGGGACCCCACTGGTGCACAATCAGGGCCAGGGAGGGACCTGGGAGGTTGGCCAGGCGGGGAGGGACCGCGGGAGGGCTCCAGGGCGTGTCTGGCCCATCTTGCTCAGTCCCGATCTGCCAGACCCCAGCAGCAAGCTAACCTGCCAGTCAGACCGTCTGCCCCCTGGTGGTCAGTGCATGTCATCGCGAGCGGTTGAGTGGCCTTAGCATATCATTAGCATATTACGCTTTGATTGGTTGAATGGACGACCAGACACTTAGCATATTAAGCTTTTGTTATATAGGATAATCCGTTTAGCATGAAACAGATACTGGTAGGGGAAGGTCATTGCTCTGGACTCAGTGACTTTCTCCAGAAGCAAAGGCCCTCAGGTCTCAGCCAGGAAGTGTGCAGGTGACTGTCAGGGCCCTGGAATTAGGCTGGGAAAGGTGGACACGGTCCCCAAGTTCAATAATATAGCCTTGCACTTAGTAGCTTTTTCTGCCTGGAATTCTCCAACCAGGAGCTTCCCAGGGTTTCCAGAGAATAAACTCAGTGACTCCACTAGGAGTTGCATGGATTGGCGAGGGACCTGGGGACTCGTCTGCTCTAGAGCCGTTGTTTCAATGACTCCAGCCCTCTTGCTAGCAGGCCACCGGATCAGAAAGGTTCAGAGAAATATCCTATCACCGCTGGAGACCGGGTAGAATACTTATTTTTAGTTTCCCGGTGTTTGATCAGAAATGCTTTCAGCCAGGAATGACTTCAATAAGATTTGTGCTTCCGGATGCTGCCAAACCCAGGAGCGGAGAAAAGTCAAATATTAAAGGAAACCTCCTTGCTCTCGTCCAAAGAAGGATGGTTCTTTAAGTTTTTAAAGAAAATGTTCGTTCTATTTTTACTTCCCTTTTGGATTCTCGAGGGCTTAGGCGAAGAGGAACATAAGGTCTGGTATCAAAAAGCTTTAAAAACCAAAAAATGTCATACCTATAACTCATTAATCATTTATTTTAAAAATATATATTTTTATTAATTTCAGAGAGGAAGGGAGATAGAAACATCCATGATGAGAGAGAATCATGGATCGGCTGCCTCCTGCACGCCCCACACTGGGGATGGAGACAGCAATCCGGGCCTGTGCCCTTGACCTGGAATCCAACCGTGACCTCCTGGTTCATAGGTTGATGCTCAACCACTGAGCCACACAAGCCGGGCTGGGCCGAGCATCTTAAATCAACTCCCTTCCTTTCTCTGTAGAGTACTATTTACAGGAGGGAAATGGGACAGGCTCAGAAAAAAAAAACAAAACACCAAAAACCAATTTTGTGCATGATTCCCACAAGAAAATGTCTCAAAGAAGAAATTGAAAAACAACAACTAAATTATTTTCTTTGTGCCAAAATGTGACAAAGGGGAGTTAGGACAAAATCTTATATTTACACAGAAAGCTCAACTGTTTCCATGGAAACCGGCCAAGCAGTTATGCAGATGATCCGAGTTCGTAGAAATCCGAACCAAAGAATAAATGAAAAGGGGGGTGAGGGGGGGGGTGGCTAATTGGGATACAGATAGGCCCCGTGGTGATCAGAAATGGAGGGGTGCCCAGCGCACTCGGTGCGGCAGACCCCCCTCTACTGCGCTCCACTCCTCGATGCCTCACAGATGTCGCTTTTTCCACAAAGTGAAGGTCAGACCCTCTTCCAGCAAACACATCACCACGCGCTGCCTGGCGGAGCTGCACCCGCGACCGCCCCACTTTTGCGGGCACAGTTCTTTCTCGGAGCCCTTTAGCCATTGTTCTGTCCACGTTCATCCGGATTTTGTCCTGTTCCCTTCCACTGCACCGGTGCCCTTCAGGGCAGCTCAGCCTGCTGTTCTCTTCTCCTCCTCGTCTGCAAGTATCGCCTCAATAAACGCGGCCTCTCCCATTGGATACGCACCGGTGTGCTCAGGTGAATGAACACCCCCGCCCCGCCCCCAGGCTGATAAAGGAACCTAAGTCCCGCCCTAGTTGGTGTGGCTCAGTGGATAGAGTGTTGGCCTGCGGACCCAAGGGTCCCAGGTTCGATTCCGGTCAAGGGCACTGACCTCGGCTGCAGGCTCCTCCTTGGCCAGGACCCGGGCTGGGGTGCATGCAGGAGGCAACCAAATGATGGGTTTCTCCCACATCAATGTTTCTCCCTGTCTCTCCCTCTCTCTTCCACTCTCTCTAAAAAAATCAATGGAAAATATCATTGGGTGAAAATTAAAATAATAATAAAAAAAATAAAAATAAAGTAACCAAGTCCCTAAAACAAAAATAGACACTTGGTTCCTACCCATGTCACCTTGAGAACATTCTTACTAGACTGATTTCTCTGTAAAGAAAGGGGCATTGTTCATGCTAAATGCAGAATGAAACAAGGAAGGATTATTTTATGGAATCATAGTATGATAGGTTTTATCATACAATAGGCATCTATATGATATATAATATATTCATATGTGTATTTCAGTGACCTGTGCTTCTTTGTGATTTTATAAAATCAGATTATTGAATCGGATTATGGAATCTAGATTTACCTAGATTCAAATGTCACCTCTACTGCTTACTAACAGTATCACCTGGCTATGTAGCTTCTCTAAATTTTACTTATCTTTGTAGGAACACTAACATGTAAAATAATATATCTGAAGAACTAGTATTTGTTGAATGCCAAGCATTTTTATATTGTAAGCGTTCAATAAATGTCAGTAGTTGTTAGACCCAAACACATTCATGTTCATTTATACGCCAGAGCCCGAGCTGTTTTTTAACACTAGAGGCCCAGTGCATGAATTCGTGCATGGGTGGGGGGTCCCTCGGCCTGGCCAGCGATTGGGGCCGATCGGGGCCAACCAGCCAGGGAAGGACTGTGGGAGGTTCCATGGCATGTCCAGCCCATCTCTCCCAGTCCCGATTGGCCGGACCCCAGCAGCAAGCTAACCTACCAGTCAGAGTGTCTGCCCCCCCGGAGGTCAGTGCACATCATAGAGCCTGGTCAACCAGTCAACCACACGGTTGACCTATCAGTCAGACACTTAGCTTATTAGGCTTTTATATATATAGATTTCCTGTTTTCCTCTGCATCATGAGAAGTAAAACTGAAATCCAGGTTTCTTTCCAACCTGTATATACCCTCTTCACTATTTCAGATAGACTTTGAAAAATATTGACATTCATTTTGGGGATGTCCAGTGTTCTAAAAAAAAATCAACTTTTAAAAATTAAATTTGTTGGGTGATATTGCTTAATAAAATTGCTTTCAGTGTACATTTCAATGATACATGCTCCGTATATTGCATTGTGTGCCCACCACCAAAAGTCAAATCATCTTCCATCACCCATATATTTGGCCCCCTTTACCTTTTACTACCCTCCCCCACCCCCTCTTCCCTCTGGTAACCACCACTCTACTGCCTGTGTCTATGAGTTTCAGTTTTATATCCTACATATAAGTGAGATCAGATGGTTCTTAGCTTGTTCTGCCTGACTCTTCTCGCTTAGCACGATATTCTCAAGATCCATCCAGGTTTTTGCAGATGACAGCGTTGCATCTTCTCTTGCGAGTGAGGAGCAGTTCCTGGTGCATATGTACCACCGCTTCTTTGTCCAATCCTCTATCGAAGGGCACTTTGGTTGTTGCCACGGCCCCCACAAACAGTGCTGCAGGGCACACAAGGGGTGAGTCTATCTTTGCGAGCCGATGCGTAAACCCAATAACAAAACTTAAACAGAGAGTGTGTTTGGACTCTGGAGAAATTGGAAAATTGCGTTCAATTTCCTGGTGCTCCACTCCGCGGCCCATCGAAGTTAGTAATCGCTAACGGAGCAGAGCTGCCATCTTTTCAGTGCTCCCCGCAGAGATAAAAGCATCGTGCAGCGCCGGATGCCGACAGAGCAAATAATGAGATGTGTGCTCTTTCCACTGCCGAGACACTGAGAAGTGAGATGTGCCGTGGGTGTGATCGAATGCCCGCGCCATCAGCTGTCCTAAGAGAAGTCGTTAACACTGGCTGAGTGTCTGGATGTGCCGGACACTGCACGCACCACAGGGGCTACGCATTGAAACGCGCCATTTCTTTTCTTCTCCAGATGTGCACGGCCTTTGGTAAGAATCGTGTCACGTGTCCATTGAGGACGAATGGCCAGGTGAAATAAATCCCATGAAGAAGAACACAGTGCTGGGAACCATAAAGACGGGAATGGCCCAGCCGGTGTGGCTCAGGGGTTGAGCATCAATTGACCCATGAACCAGGAGGTCATTCATTTGATTCCCTGTCAGGACACATTCCCGGGTTGCAGGCTCGATCTCCCACCCCCAGTAGGGACGGTGCAGGAGGCAGCCAATCAATGATTCTCTTTCACCATTGATGTTTCTCTCTCTCTCTCCTTGCCCCTTCCTCTCGGAAATAAAAAAAAATAAAAATAAAAAATAGCCCTAACCAGTTTGGCTCAGTGGATAGAGCGTCGGCCTGCAGATTGAAGGGTCCCAGGTTCGATTCTTGTCAAGGGCATGTACCTGGGTTGCAGGCGCATCCCCAGTAGAGGGTGTGCAGGAGGCAGCTGATCGATGTTTCTCTCTCATCGATGTTTCTAACTCTCTATCCCTCTCTGTAAAAAATCAATAAAATATATTTAAAAAAAAATAAAAATAAAGTAGCAAATTTAGATGCTAAGAAAGCATTGCACGCAGCAGACCAGCATCTACAGTTCCCATGAAAGAGAAAAGAGTTTCTGGGCCCAGTCCACATGGCGGTAAAGAAAGCTAACGCTAAAAATAAGATCCCTGAAATCTTGCCGTTTCGCCTAGCATTCTGGTGGCCACAAAATGAGTAAGAGCTTGGTCAGATCAAACTGATGCAGCCGCGTTTGAAAGTAAATCATTTCTCGACAAATGCAGCGAGAGCCCACGAAACAGCTAAGCGTCTCATCTCTCAGTAGCATTTAGCCATTAGTAAGGTCATGATCTAGGACCGGTGCCTGGGAGTTCTTTGCTGCTTCTAATCATGCGTGTTGCTATTTTACAAAAAAAAAGAAAGGATGACAACGGAGAGGGGTGAAGACTGTCACAGCAGAGACAAATTAAATTATCTATTGGATTATGTGGCGGCTCAGCCTCTCGTGTTCCCAGCTGGGTGGACTGTGTAGTTACTCGACGCCAGTTGCCCTGTCATTTTACCAGAGAGGTGGAACAGATGACCAAAAATATAATAAGACTTTTTTTTTTTTTCTTTGTGGCAAATGTTCACGTCACTTGCCGATCTAGTTAACATTTCTTATTTTGCCCCTGAATTTATTTGTTTCAGAACTGGACTTGAAGAACTGCCAGTATAGTCAAGGCACTTTTTTCTCCTAGGAAATGTTCATACATTTCCCTTCTGCATTCTTGAGTTTTCTTTGGGATGGCACACAAACAACATATTCTAAGCACCATTTCTGCCCAGAGATTTGAGAATTGTTTTTAAAAAGCAATCTGTCTCTCTCTGAATTTCTGTCAGATCCAGGATAGCCATCCCAAGGGTAGATAGCAAATATTTCACAGTAAAAAGGAGTGTCTTAGATTCTTAAAGCATCTCAGAAGTACCTAGTCTTAGAGTCTCCCAAGGAAATCTATTCCACCTTCCTTATTCTTACTGTCTCAACACTGACTCCAAAAATAATCAGTTTTAAGTCATATAGGGCATCTTGAAAGCGTTCTCAAAAACATTTAGATGCAAACTATGTAGCTATTAAAACTTGCGTTGGCCCAGCCCACGTCACCAAGCTTGCTCCGTTCCCTCCTTACCTGTGCCTCGACCCACAAGATAAGGTTAAATCTACATAGATCATCTCTCCATGACACTGAGAACTATCCAAACGACCCTTCGAGAAATAAAGGACACGCTTAAATTATTACATTTAAAGGCAACTTGATTTTTTGTTTTGTTCTGGTAATCCTGGAGAGAGTGGAAGGGAGGGGAAGAGACAGAGAGAGAAACATCGATGTGAGAAAGACACATTGATTGGTTGCCTCCCTCACGTACCCCGACCAGGGCAGGGATCGAGCCTGCAACCGAGGCACATGCTCTTGACCCAGAATCGAACCCGAGACCCTTTAGTCTGAGGCCCAACGCTCTAACCACTGAGAAAACTGGCCAGAACTCAAGGCAACTTGATTTTTTAAAAAATATATTTTATTGATTTTTTACAGAGAGGAAGGGAAAGGGATAGAGAGTTAGAAACATCGATGAGACAGAAACATCGATCCGCTGCCTCCTGCACACTCCCCACTGCGGATGTGCCCACAACCAAGGTACATGCCCTTGACAAGAATCGAACCTGGGACCTTTGAGTCTGCAGGCGGATGCTCTATCCACTGAGCCAAACCGGTTAGGGCAAGGCAACTTGATTTTTTAAGTTCAGATGTACCCCTCGGGTTTCATGGCTGAGAACAACCCTGCATCACAGAGACCACAAATTCTGCTCCTTCTAGTTGAGGACCGAGTCAGTGAGGAATCGTTTGAAGTTGCAAAAGAAAAGGAGCAAAGAGATTCAACTCCATAATCACCTACATTCTTGGAACGGAGCACCGTTTCAGACCAATCATAAAAAACCAGAAAAGAGCTCTGCGTGAACTAGAGGAATGGCCGGCCGGACTCCCTCCTCACTTCTGACCATCTTCCCCAAGGACGGTGCTGAGCGATGTGGAGCGCGCACCAGCCCCTCTGGCTCCGGAGAATTCATGCCCTAAAAGTTCAACCTTCAGAAACGCTAATCAGCCCGTTTTCTTTGATAGCTGCCACCGGCAGTCCTGTCTGATCTCCGCGGCATATTCAATTTTAATGAAAACCGACACCGTTCACAGGGAACCGAAGAGAGAATTCCGGCTCACTGCCTGCTGTGGCGACATGGGGAACACAGCCAGCTCCCGGTCAATCCACTGAAAGACAGGAAATGCATCCAACAGGGGAAGGCTTGCTTCACCAGGATCTAGAATCATCCCAATACTGAATGTCCGGGATAGGAGAACACCCCACACGCCCTGAACAGTCACGGGGCGGCACGCCAATACACGTGTCTCGTTTTCGGTGAATCTGCAGGGCGTAAGGTGGTGGCGGTGGGTATTTCTGGAGGTACTACCTGAGGCTGGATGAGTGTATTTAAGGAAGGAAACTGGGGGAGCCCTGAGATGAGTAGGTCTAAGTTGAGCAAAGGGAATGGAGGAACCCCGCCCCCAGCAAAGGGGAGGAAGCCTTCCAGATAGAAGAAACAGCTCTGGGGTGGCAGGTGGCCATGGCAACGGAGAGCGGAGTAAAGTATCAGAAATGAACAGTGGCCTCTGTGGCGAGGACCAAGAAAGCAAGAGGGAACATACCATGAGGCTAGTGTGACCGTCGGGTAGGGAGTCTTGTTAAAGATTTTGTTTTCGTTTTAAATATATTTTCATTGATTTCAGAGATGAAGGGAGAAAGAGAAATAGAGATAGAAACATCAATGATGAGAAAGCATCATTGCTCAGCTGCCTCCTGCACGCCCCCTACTGGGGATGGAGCCCGTAACCCCGGGCATGTGCCCTGACTGGGAATCGAACCGTGACCTCCTGGTTCATAAGTTGATGCTCAACCACTGACCCACACCGGCTGGGCTCATTTTTGAAACTCAGCTCATCCCTGATCTTCACAAACATTCTCCTGACTCCCCCGCAATTGATTTTTTTTCACTCTCCTAACTCCTATATACAGTTGACATCACGTATGCCCCATACATCTTTATTTTGAGATTGTTTTCTGTCCTTGCGCCTTTGTTCACTATGTCTTTGCAACTAAGCATAGGGTATGACTTCTGCTTCTTTGTTTTATCATCATCTCAAGTGTCCAACATGATGTGAAATACGGCGTTAGCATTTTCTCAGTAGCGATAAGTCATGAATTTGAGAGTTTCCAGAGTGAAAAGCTAGACGAGATTGTAAGTAGTTCTGGGGAAGACCCGGACGACACAGAGCCATCGGAGGCAAACTTACCAGAGAAGACGCTAGGGATCTTGGAAAGGAAGCTTTTGACAGTGCGAATGGGAATTCCGTTTTTTTCATCTTGCATGCGTGCTATGACGTCCTCCATCTAAATGACAATGACAAAACAATTAAAACCTTTCAGAAGTTGAATTCTTCATAAAAACCAGTTTTTTCATAACAATGTTGTACATCCGTCGTGCTCAACTAAGAATAATGGGATACTCTTACCTTGCCAGACTCTGAAACATTAATATTTTAAGTTTGATTAAAAATGATGGAGAAAACAGCAGGGAGAGTGGCCATTTCAGGCTCCATTAACCTACCAAGAGGCGTTGTGAATAATGCCGCTCTCCTCGCTGTACATGCTCTGCTTGGAAAGGTTGAGATAAAAGTGCTTATTTCTGTAACTGTCAGAAACCACTGTCACAGCAAAATGCACACTTCATTAATGTTATTATCTCTCCTGAACTCATTGAGAAGGAAAACAGAAGCCCTGAAAGCCACGGTTAGGGTTTCCTCTGGAGGCAAAGACAGACGAAAAAAATCTAGTTCCTAAAAGCTAAAATCAGCTACAAGGGCCACGTATAAAAATGCATCTCCTGCATTTACTGACATTCCCTTACGCGTTCACTCCGACGATGTTCCTATCAAGCGTGGTTTTTACTCACTGGGTTACCTGCTTTCTCACTATTAGCAATAGCCAATTGGATGAGGAGAATGTTCAAAGCAGACCAACTCACAGAGCAAGCTGGGCAGCAACGGGGATGAGGGGCTATAAAAAGTAACTCTAATCAATGATCAAATTCTTTGGGACAATTTATTTATTTTTTAAATAAGCATTTTTTAAATAAGCATTTTTTAAATGTATTTCTTTATTCATTTCAGAGAGGAAGAGAGAAAGAGAGAGATAGAAACATCGATGAGAGAGAATCATGGATCGGCTACCTCCTGCACACCCCCCACTGGGGATCGAGCCCACAACCCAGGCATGTGCCCTTGGCCAGAATCGAACCTGGGACCCTTCAGTCCGCAGGCTGACGCTCTATCCACTGAGCCAAGCTGGCTAGGGCTCTTTGGGACAATTTAAGTCCAAAAGATTCCAGTATCTCAAAAGAGGATGTAAATTACCCATTACCTAGATACGAGCAATAGATCTATCTATCTATCTATCTATCTATCATCTATCATCTACCTATCATTTATCTATCTATCATCTATCTATCTATCTATCTATCATCTATCTACCTATCTATCATCTATCTATCATCTACCTATCATTTATCTATCTATCATCTATCTATCTATCATCTATCTACCTATCTATCATCTATCTATCTATCTATCTATCTATCTATCATCTATCTATCTATCTATCTATCTATCTATCTATCATCTATCTACCTATCTATCATCTATCTATCTATCTATCTATCTATCTATCTATCTACCTATCTCCCAACCGGAGACAGAGAGATGAGTGGATAAAACTGAACAGGGCCTTTTACTAATCTATCAGTTTGCACCTGTCAGCGCGCTGTAACATCAGTGCAAACAGAATGAAATGGGTCAGTTACGCTATTGCTCTAAGACTCCGTTTCTTCCATCTGTAACAGAGGGTTAATAATGATACTGTGCATCTTATTACAGGTGATAATTAATGGAACAATGCTCATTAAATACTTGCCATAATGCTCTCATCATCATCACTGCCGTCATATCATCATCATCATCATCATCATCAGAGTCTTCCCTCATCACTATACTAGAATGCCACAGACGCTTTCCTTTATAATCCAGTTGGCAAAGACAGCTGTGGTCAAATGCCAGGCATTTATTGGAGGAGTAAAATTGCCCGTCGCAGAGCAAAGATGCCCAGGGACCAGCTTAGATTTCCTGCAGAAGACGGAGTGTGTGCTGGCCTCTGAAAGATAGGGGGTTCGACTAGAAGACATGTCAGGAAGAAGAATTTCTGCATCTAAGCAAGGACTACGAAAACGATGAAAAAAAATAATATTTAGAAGAAAGGGGAAATGAGATTGCATCCGTTTTTGACAAAATGAAAATGTGTCTGCTCTCATATTTGCTTGATGAATTTGCCTCTTGAAGTTCATTAGTGGATCCCAATATTGAATTGAATTGAGATGAAATCCTCTTTGCAAAAGCAATCCTTTATCTAGGCAAGCTAATGAGCTATTCTCTGAAAAGGGTATGTAAAAACAATGTTCTCTTGCAAAGTAATTTGGAGAATGTCTGCAGCTCAATTTGTTTAAAATGTTTTATACCTCTATTATGGAACTCTTCACATTGCCGTTATTGTCACTATCTGTTTTCCCTTAGACTTGAACTTCAGGGGGAGAGAAGCCTCACCTTGCCCATTTTTGTCTTGCTAATACAGAAAGTGCTGGCCCACAGGGAGGCTCAAGAATAAAAAAAGAGACATGACATTTTAATTAATGGCACACGTTTTATTTTTCTGAGCGATCCAGAGCAAAAATCCAAGTTAAGTTGATTTAAGATTTTGTCTTCAGATGTTGGAAATACTTAAAAAAAAAAAAAAATCTAACATTTGGTGAAAAAATAGGCCGAGTCAAAAATGGTGGCACAGGAGAGCTTCCTGTGCTATAAGCTAAAACATTCTGATGATTTTCTTCACTTAATACAGACTCCTCTGCTTGCTTCTCAGAGGAATTGTTTCTTTCAAACCCTGAGGGTCAAGCAGTGGTTTCTTATGAGCCTGTCTTCCCGCTGGTAGATGTGACGCTCAAGTTCACGGTCATGTGTCAGCTCCCAAGATGAAAGACAGGCTACCGGACTCCAACACACGGCTCTTTTCCCAGGAATTCATAATTAGCCTTTTCGCTCAAACAGCTTAGCTGTCACTTGGGTGCTTGTGATGTATTTCTAACGCGGCTCTGGGGAAAGGGTCTCCACCCGTGCACTCAGCGAAATGAAAGAGACGCGTCCAGCACAGCTATACCTCTGAGGAGAGGAACTAATGATTCGAGAGGGAACCCCGGACAGGGAACGCCCAACTACTGATGAAATAAAAATCCACCGCCTTGAAGCCTAGCTAGGTCCCTAATGTTCTTAAGAATAATGAACGACATAAACTGAAGAACAAAAACGGAACCAGAGTCATAGAAGCATCGAACAGACTGTCCAACCTATGAGGGAAGGTGGGGGGTGAGGGGTAAGAGATCAACCAAAGGACTTGTATGCACGCATATGAGCATGACCAATGGACACAGACGGGGCGGAAGGGGTGCGGGGGGTGGTGGTCGGGGAGAGGTCAATGCAGGGGGAAAGGAGACTTTATGTAATACTTTAAGCAATAAAGAATTTAATTTTTTTTAAAAAAAAAAAAGGATGATGAGAAGCTAATTACATTTACTTGTAGCCATACTTGCCAGAACTGTGTCATACCATGAAGCCAATAACTTTACGGACACCCTGACCGTAAGCGAAACATTTGTATGAAATAAAGTTAATGGTTTTGTGCTCTGTGGGTCTGAAATAGAAATGAATCAACCAAAAGTTCAAAGGAAGTTTTTCCAACTTCGTATGGTAATCTGCCCTTAAGCACAGGCATTTAGAAACAGAAATGAGAGACTGTATGCGTGGGGCATGCTTTCAAGTTATTGTGTGTAATCATCATGTTAAGTGTGAGCTAAAAAGAAAAAAAAAAGTGGGAGAAATGAAAAAAATAAATTAAACATGAGAGAAAGGGGTCACTGAAGTGCCTCTTGAATACCTCAGACAATTCGGTGGTGGCATTTATCACGTAACTTAGAACCTGCCTATAATTCTTTTTTCTTCAAGAAGCCATTCTAAAGATGTGATTGGCGCTTCTGAGCTCGGCGGTGAAAACAGGCAAAGTAGAATAGTTTTCTAAAAAAGGTTAAATAAGAATAGCAATGAGCTTAAAATTTGCAACCACAACTGTTTTCTGCTTGCCATGATTTAATTAAAGCTGCTTTAATTGGTGTAATTTCCCCCCATGTTACAGTTGGCAATAGTATCGTAACCCAGAATTACTCTTTTTCATGTGAAAAACCTCATGTTTACGTGACTAATTATGACTAAAAAACATACACTTGTAGAACCTAGTTGCATTCCAAGCTGACCTTGTTCATCTTGAATGAACTAGGAGATGTACCTTCTCAAAGGCAGTAACTAATTTGGCGACACTGAGATTTTAGGCTCTGGCAATTTTAGAGAAGGTAGAAGATGCATTTTTTTTCTGATTTATGGATGTTGGTTTTATTTGTTTTTAAATACAGCATCTCTCATCCATCTCAAGCAATATAACCTCTACTTTAGTATTTTTTAAAATATATTTTTATTGATTTCAGAGAGGAAGGGAGAGGGAGAGAGAGAAACATCAGTGATGAAAGGGAATCATTGATGGGCTGCCTCCTGCATGGCTCCTATTGGGGATCGAGCCCACAACCCAGGCATCTGCTCTGACCAGGAATCGAACCGTGATCTCCTGGTTCATAGGTCAACACTCAACCACTGAGCCACACCGGCTAGGCACACACATGTTTTTAATTATGTGATACCCAGATGTATGACTTAACTAATCTACTGTAGGATAGCTACCTTTGTAAATGGAGGCTCAGACTGGTCCCTGAGATGATGTTAGTATTGTTTTATCAGGACTGGTCCCAAGGCTGACCTTCAGTCACCACCTCGATTAGTGCTAATCCTCCGTGCATCCAGCCTGCTTAGTCTAAGAATTAATACCATGTCCGACCCTCATTTAAAATGTGGATAGAAAGGATTACAACATGAAGGTAAGGCCAAAGCACTTTAAAAGGACAAACGCATCATCACACTGATGATGAAGGCTGATCTGTTTCGGATGCACACACTCAGAGTCAGAACACGTGTGATGAGGTGGCTATTTGCCTTGTGTTTCATGCTTTTCCCAAGTTTTAAATTGGTTTCTGCTGCTGCGGAGCCTGACCTTTCTTCCTCGGCGTGACGTTCTCTGGTTTCCGTATTTCAAAGATTGACTTTTAAATTTCAATTTCCTAGGATTTTTTCCGAGACCGATGAGTAAATTTTAGAAAGGCGAAAGGAAAAGAATGTCCCCTGTTACTGTGCCTTTGCTGGGGCTGCCCGTCCGAGGCCCCTACAACGTGAAAATGGATTTTACTTTCAGGAGCCTTTGAACAGCTCTATTGATCTTTCCAACCCACTGAACAGCTAACTGTAAAGGAAGGGAAAGGCAACGTGACTTTTCTGATTCGCCCTTCACGTACGGGAGACTAGAGTCGGGGATGTGCAAAACCGCCTGCCACCTTCCTGCTGATCATCTCTGAAAGCAAGCTCTCCACAGAGGGCTTTGTGCAACCAGCCCCTCCTTCTGCTCAGCTCCCGGGAGAAAAAGTTCGAACTCACGGCGGGCTAGTTCACAGAAAATCCCTACGCAGAGGAGGCCCTAGCCCAGAATGCACATGTGTAACTTCCAGCCCAGTAACGGTTTCTTTTTTTATATCTCCCACTAGAGGCCCGGTGCACGAAATTCGTGCACGGGGGGGGGGGTGTCCCTCAGCCTGGCCTGCAACGATGCCAGTGTCCCTTGCCCCAGCCTCCGGCCCGAGGCCCCTCCCCTCTGGATGCTGGGCTCACGTTGCCGGGGCGACGCCGCCAGCGTCCCGCCCCAGCCACTATGGGCGCCTCCATCTTTGTTGCGGAATGACGGTTAATTTACATATTACTCTTTTGTTAGATAGGATGATTTTGTTTTTCTTAGGAAAACAAGATTCCCCTGCCAAGGGAACTGGCTGCTGTCCTCCTGACAATACTTCTCAGCCATCTCATGAGAAAATGAGAAGGATGTGCCTGCCTTCCTGCTAGAGAGCTGGTGTCCACTCTCTTTTTTTTTTATTTTGTTGATTTTTTACAGAGAGGAAGGGAGAGAGATAGTTAGTTAGAAACATCGATGAGAGAGAAACATCGATCAGCTGCCTCCTGCACATCTCCCACTGGGGATGTGCCCGCAACCCAGGTACATGCCCTTGACCGGAATCGAACCTGGGACCTTTCAGTCCGCAGGCCAACGCTCTATCCACTGAGCCAAACCGGTTTCGGCCTGGTGTCTACTCTCTTACAATCGAAACATGGATGCCAGGTCTGGCCAGCGTGGCTCAGTGGTTGAGCGTCAGCCTATGAACCAGGAGGTCACAGTTTGCTTCCCGGACAGAGCACATCTGAAGAAGCTTTCATTGGGTTTCTACTCCAAAACATTAGATGTGATGATTCCCTGTTTAGTAGAAGACAATTGCTGAAGATGGGGTGCAAGGCATATAATGGAAGGAGAATAAGGCATTTAGAACAGAAGGTCTGGGATGAAGCTATGAGCTAAGGGGGGTGGGGAGTAATTCATCTACAAAATAGAGCAAATAATAATTGCCAGCTTATCTATCTAATGCATTTTGCAAATACCCAACAGGATAATGCACATGGAAGGACGCTGTGAGCTCGCAAAGGCGAAGGGATGAGAAGTGGTACTATGATCCTACCCACACCCTTTGTGCATCTTATTAGTTAGAAGTCCTGCAGTGACTTATTCTGAGAATCCACCAACTTGGTGTGATATTATGGCTGCTGTTTTTTGAAGAGGAATATTATCCCTTAACATAGGCCTACAGAGAACATCGTCCAGCTTGCCTCTCACAATGAAAGCTGTGGCATAAGCATTATTATTATTTAAAAAAAAATATTTTATTGATTTTTTACAGAGAGGAAGGGAGAGGGATAGAGAGTTAGAAACATCAATGAGAGAGAAACATCAATCAGCTGCCTCCTGCACACCCCCTACTGGGGATGTGCCCGCAACCAAGGTACATGCCCTTGACCGGAATCGAACCTGGGACCCTTCAGTCCGCAGGCCAGTGCTCTATCCACTGAGCCAAACCGGTCAGGACAGCATTATTATTATTATTATTATTATTATTATTATTATTTTGTAAATGAATAAAAACATACAACGAAGTAAAACCCACAGAGCTGGAGAGAGAATGTGGTTCAGACTGAGATTTATGTCACACTACAACTTCAATAATGACACTGCGCACCCACCAGAAGCCACAGAAAATATGACATTTCCACGTGAAAGCTGAAGGCCTTGGCCCCCCTTCTTTCTCGGACAGGGCAGGTGACTGAGGATTTGGTGAGAGTGGTCACGCACTCCTCCTGGGTGGAGATGGGCTCTATGAATGATAGATGAAGGGCCACGGATCCCACCTTTCCAGAGGAAAGAGCTGCATCTGCTCACATACTGGAACAAGTACTCAGATAAAGCCCTTTGAGATTTTCGAAGCCCTAATTTATCTATTTATCTCCTCATTAGCTCTCCTCCTCTCTCTCTCTCTCTCTCTCTCTCTCTCTCTCTCTCTCTCTCACACACACACACACACACACACACACACACACGCACTATTTCTGTCTCATGGTTTGGTTCATCAAATTTCTATCGGACAAACGGCGAGATCCTTAATGGGAATTATTACGAAGGGCAGTCCAACAAAATAAGCACATATACAGTAGACGCAGAAGCAGCCCTGAGGTTGTTGAGAGCCCCGGGAACTAAGAATTCTCAACTAATCACTCGCAGGGCCATCGGCAAGGAACGCAGCCCCGGTGAGAGAACGCGACCGCCTCCCCACAGTGGATCTGTCCTGTGTGGCTTAGTCTGGCTTCTTTTCTTCTTGCCAGACCCAGTCCCTTGTTCTGGGTTGGGTTCCTCTGGGAGGATAAACGCTCTTTACCCGCCTGCTAAAGGGCCAGCCTGCGACGTTCTAGTTGGTGTTAGGCGCTGACTAACATGGCAGACAATGAATGAACTTGGCCTGTCTAGGAAATGGGTGAGCAAGTGGCATCCTATGAAACCAGATGTTACGCGATCTGTTTTTAAACTCGTCTAAAACGGGCATGACACAGGGAATTCTCTAAACGTTTACTGTAGAGAAATTGAAACAGACACACAGCTCAATGGAATCCACTGGGCCCCATGAGCTCATCAGCGGGCTGTGGAGATCATGAAGTGGTTATGCCAACTCGTCTTTCCAAAGGAACGAAGATACGCTTCCTCTACAGAAGACACTACTTGGAAAAACAGATACTGATTTTTAAACTAACGTGAATTTCCCCCCTAAGAAGCTACTGGGCGCGTTTCACAGGCGCCGGCTGCTGTCCTCCTAGTGTGTGGATACTCTGGGCACCAGATCTGCCCTTCTTTCATGAGCAAAAAAGAATGGCTCATAGGCCACTAACAAAAATTTACATTCTACTTTTACATGCATTCTTTTTTTAAAAATATATTTTATTGATTTTTTTACACAGAGGAAGAGAGAGGGATAGAGAGTTAGAAACATCGATGAGAGAGAAACATCGATCAGCTGCCTCCTGCACACCTCCCACTGGGGATGTGCCCGCAACCAAGGTAAATGCCCTTGACCGGAATCGAACCCGGGACCTTTCAGTTGGAAGGCTGGCGCTCTATCCACTGAGCCACACCGGTTAGGGCTACATGCATTCTTTAGTTTGCTCTTAACCGCCATGTGCTAGAGATGATGGAATTCACAGCAACTCCCTTTTAGAGATGACAGAATTAAGGACCGGAAAACTGAAGTGACGGACTCAAGCTGACACAGATGTTAAGAAGCAAACCCTCTATTTGGGTTCGCATGGCAATGGAAAATGATATTTGAAAGAAACATCCTGCTAAGAGAAAGCAACGTCCATTTCCCCTTTAAATAAAATGTAAATGTCCCTGGAATATAGTGTTCTCTCAGGGGATGAGAATTAGGCCACGCTGAAAATTTTCCATTTGACGGCATGCAATGAGAACAATCCTTCGCATTTCAACCACGACTTTATTTATTTTTTAAAGTATATTTTTATTGATTTCAGAAAGGGAGAAAGAGAGAGACAGAAACATCAATGATGAGAGAGGATCATGGACCGGCTGCCTCCTGCACGCCCCACACTGGGGATGGAGCCTGCAATCAGGGAATGTGCCCTGACCTGGAATGGAACCGTGACCTCCCGGTTCATAGCTCAACCACGAATTTAAATGCTCTCACATCTGTTTCGGCTGTTTCATGCATTTGCTGGGAATTGCTACTAGAATTTCTAGAATTTTTGAAACTGTACAGGACCCACGTCTTTCTATCCATATGGCAGCTGTTGAAACAAATGTTAAGTGATTCTCTCTCACTGCCTCATTAATGTAGTTGATATTTCTTGTGACTCCACATGTCAGCATGCTAAATGCCTACTGCGGTCTGTGGTTTGTGACAGGAACGAAGGTGAGGGATGACTTCCCCGGGAAGGGATCCTCCGAGTTGCGCTTCGAACACCGATTACAAACCAGAGAAGCTGAGAGGAGGGATGCAGGCAGAAGCACAGCCGTGGGAAAGCTTCGGGTGAGCTGGACCAGAACAGGTGGTTTGTGGAGTGGTAATCTGCGGGGCCAAGTTCGTGAGTGTTACATGCAGGCTGCAGTGGAAATAGGGCAGGGGTCACGGAGGTGAAGCCGCCACAGGGAGAGGAAAAGCTGCGATATAATTCCGATCAGGTTGATCTAAGGTCGCTATGGAGACGCCAACAAAGGTGAAAAGGACCTTGGGTAAGAACTCCGGGAGTGTCCATGGAATAATAGCCAGTGCTGGGAAGAATCAAGAGAGTGTGAGGTCCGATCCAGGCAGAGGATGGGCTAGTACAACCTTTTACCGCTTGGGAGAGTAACAGAAGATTCTCTCCAGAAAGGGTTTGCCAATGTTTTTACCGCAATCTACAGTAAGATAAACATTTTTCATTACGCTCCGGGACAAATCAGCATATTCCTACATGTGAAGATTTAATTGAAGCAAATGTTTTATGAAACAACACTCATCCATACGATGGGTAATGAAGTCTGGCATTTTCCATCCTATTCCATTATCTCTATATATAAAAGGCTAATATGCAAAGTGTCCCCGCGGGAGTTCAACTGACCAGGAGTTCAATCGCTTGCTATGACATGTGATGACCACCAGGGGGTGGCGTGGAATGAAGGAAGGTCCCGGCAGGCAGCCAGCAGCCGCTACCTGTGCACTGGGCCTCTACTCTTAAAATAAAAGTACTAGCTACAAACTTCTCAATGGCTTTCACAAGCTACTACTGGAATGCAACTTAACTGGCAACTTGTAAAGTACTATTCTATTGGATGCATTCCATGAGGAAATAAATATAATCAAGTAGTTTTTATCCTCAAGATCTACCCAATCAAATAATTAAACAAACAAAAAAAAAAAACTCCCTGTCTTCCTCTACCCACCATCTTATTTCATTTCATTGTAGACCAAATATCTTGTCTTCTAGAAAGAGTTGTCTAACCCAGTAGTCTTTAAACGTTTTGATCTCACACTTTTCAAAATTATTGAGAACCCAAAAGTTTTTGATCCAATGGGCTGTATCTATTAATATTTACCATTTTTGAAATTAACACTGAGCCATCTACAATATATATGTGCGTACATACGTTTATTTCATTAAAATTATAATAATGAATCTATTACATGTTAACAGAAACGTTGCACCTAAAAATAACTACATTTCTCCAAATGTTTTCAGTGAAAGGAGTGGCTCATTTTACATTTTTGAAAATCTCTTCAATGTTTGACTTAAAAGAAAACAGCTAGATTCTCCTATCGATTCTGCATTCAATCTGTTGTAACATGTCTTGTGGCTGAAGACCATCTGGCCTCACACAGAAAATCCTTTGAAGAGGAAGAGATAGTTGAATAGCTTTTCAGACAATTGAGGGTACTCTTCTTTGATTCTACAGGTGGTAGTTTCTAATGGTTACTTGAGCTGAGGAATCTAAAACCTTACCAATCAACTTTTCATCCCCTATGACATTAACATCCATCGGTCTACCTTGAACTTCGAATTTAATATAGCAGACTGGTCATTCGGAAAACATTGCTTCACGGAGTGACACAGATCTCTCAAATGCTGACCCATTTCATTATCTACTGTCAAACATGACATCCGCTAACATCACCATCAACCCAACACAAAAAGTCTTTCACTATTGGGAGGTCACCATGTCCACAACCATACGTTTTACAAAATTCTAACTTTCACTCAAAAGCCTGAGCTATGTTACTGGCATGAATACGGCCAGTTGTTTTCCTTGAACCAACAGGCTCGTTGTGCTCATTTGAGAAACAGCGACACGGAGGGTTTAGCGTGGAGGTGCAGAAGTGAGGCACACGTTAAACAGAGTAAATAATCATGGGAAAACGACTGGAGGCAGGGATTCTACCTACATGCTTCGGTCCCAGAAGAAGGCTTGGATCCCAGGAGAATGCATGCTCATGAACGCTGCTGTCTTGATCGTCATCCCATGACACGGCATTTCTTATTTCATTAAATATTCTCGCCTAGGCTCTGAAGGATGCCCAGGGAGCAGAACAGTAGTCATCTGGACAGTTCACAGATGGTGTCAGGAAAAGGGATCCAGTGGCCGTATCTATCTATATAAAAGGCTAAGTGTCTATCCGTCCGACAGGTCACTATGACACACACTGACCACCAGGGTGCACACGCTCAATGCAGGAGCTGCCATGATTCGCACAGGCCATTTAAAAGTAAACGGCACCACGGACCTGGCGCCGACAAACCAACTGTCGGCTTCCCCCAGGTGGGACACAGGCCCGGCCACCACCCCAGAGCGATACCCAACCAAATCGCAGCCAAAGCTGCCAAGACCCCATGGAGCAAAATGCGGCCCACAGCCCAGACCAGCCTGGAAACGGATGCCGTGGGCACCAGGTAATGACGTTATGTAGCAACGCCTCTCTTCCTCTCCCTATCGATTAGCCTCCTTGGAGTTTCTTCAGCCCAGGAACCCGACTTGCTTTATAGCCAGGTGCAAACATTTTACAGTTCAGCCAAATGTTTGTGAAGCGTTTTCCCGTGCCTCATCTCATTTGATCCTCACAGAAGTCCTGGAGTAGGTAGAGAGGAGACTCGGTAGAATCCTATTTTCTTTTCATTAGCAAGACACGAACAGCGGTATTAAAATATTTCTTCTAATTAACTTCCTTTCAATGTGCACGAATCCGTGCACCGGGACACTGGTTGTGAAATATCAGGTGAAAAAGGAATTTTGAACAGTTGTCTCCAAAGGAAGGCTTCTGGTGTCTTACTTTTCTAACTTGCACCGAAGATCTCCAAGAAAGGGCACTGGTATGTGGAGCTCTAGCCCCTTCTTTTGTAGGAGGATTTCAAGGGCGAGTGCTCAATAGAAGACACTGGGAGGGACCCTGAGGTATGTACGGGTCGCAGTTAGGGTAAGAAAAGAAGAAAGGGGAGCTAAAAAAAGTCCCTCAGAAGGAGCAATAATAACACTATCATTTGAAAATCTATCTCTAAAAATAAACCCTGTCATTGGTCCAGCCATCCATCGAGTGTGACAAACTATGGTTTGACTTTCCAGCATAAAAATCTGGGGTGAACAACTTTTTTTGGAAGCTTCTAGAAGACTATGCTACTATACCATTCTAGTCATGGTCAACTTGCAACGTTGAGGTGTAGCGAAGAAAGATTAGGTGCCAGTTCCCCCGTGCTGTAACTGCTAATTATTTTTCCAAGGGTAATTATAGAGTTCCGTTCCAGGACTTTTTAAAAAACCACTCATGGTATCGTGTTTGGCAAATCTCGCGGTAGGCAAACACAGCTGCCGCCCTCCAGGAAGCTGTTCAGTGGGTTCACACGAAAGTAATTCAACCACTTGGCACTCCATTCATCTTGTTGGCAAGTTGAATGAATAAAGAGTAAAAAAAAAAATGAAATGAATAGCCCGGCCGGCGTGGCTCCGTGGTTGAATGTCAATCTATGAACCAGGAGGTCATGGTTCGATTCCCGGCCAGGACACATGCCCGGGTTGCAGACTTGATCCCCAGTGTGGGGCTCATCGTTGATGTTTCTGTCTCTCTCTCCCTCTCTGAAGTCAATAAAAACATATCATTTTTAAAAATGGAATGAATATATGATCTTTAGTTGGTACTTGTACCTCTTATTTAGCATGCAGGTTGCTCTCTGCCATCCAAATGCCTAGTGTCTAGCTTGATAAATGATTGTTGAATGAATGAATAAAAAATAATCCTTACTTTTGTGTCATCAGAGGTGTCTGGCACCCAGGACGGCTACTCCCATGAGTACCCGGGAACCCTTGAGGACATAAAAAAAGGTGGCCTCCATCCGGGAAAAGAGGCTCTAGAACAAGGCTTCGTGGGTAAAAATCGCAGCTCTGCTAGTCTAGCTTCTGAACTTGGGAGAGCTAGCCAACGCTGGAGTGCCCCCATCTCAGCATCTGGAACCTAGAGACGATAAATAATAGTATCCGCCTCACGGGGCTATTTGAGGATTAAACGAGTTTACACCTTCCTACCCCAGCCGCCCCGTACACCCACTACAGAGCTTGGGCCAGTGCCTGGAACAGAAAAACACCGCCTAAATGTGAGCTATAATTATTTCTTCTTTTCGCATTGTACCTTCCTTATTTAGCAACCACGGGCTGGTTTTTGTCGGGGTGACAGCATTGTCTAACTACAGAAACAAACACTGCAGATTCCGAAGCGTATGATTAAGTGCAATATTACCATTCTATTATTCCCTCCCTCCCTCTTCCCTCCTTCCCTCCTTCCCTCCTTTCCTTCCTTCCTTCCTTCCTCCTTTCTTCCTTCCTTCCTCCTTCCTTCCTTCCATCCTTCCTTCGTCCCTCCCTTCCTTCCCCTTTTCTGAATGCCTTCTAGATGGCATGATTCAGTATGAGATCAGGTACAGCAGTAAAGAAAAATTACAAGATAATTTTGACCTTAGGATCTTACAATCTCAGAGGGATATGCCCATAAATGCATACATTTCAATCCAAAGTAATATATATAGGGGGACCCAAAACGCCCAGCTCTTGGAGGAGGAAGTAGGGAATTTTATAGAAAGGGGTAGTAACACTTTAATGATTTTTCTGCTTTCACGGTGCCAGAAAGAAGGCCGATTAAACAACAGATGAGCCAACCAATAATTATACCTACGTTCCTCCCCAGAAATATTCACAGAAGAGCAGTTACTGTGTCGAAGCCAGTTAGCACTGTGGGGAGGGGGTAGACCTAACTTTAAAGAACTTCTTAAAAAATTTTTTTCCAAAACAGAAGTGGTTTTACCCTCCATCCCTCCTCTTGACACCCGAATGGACCGTGAGTTGTACTTGCCAAGTGCTCCTACGTGACTCTGTGGGTTCAAGTCCACCTTAGAAGCTCCTCACCGTCAGACACAAACAAGCAGATCAACCCAAAGCGGAACGCGGGATGCTTTAGGCCAGCGGTTCTCAACCCTCCTCACGCCGCGACCCTTTCATGCAGTTCCTCATGTTGTGGTGACCCCCGATGTCATGGTTACAAACGGAACATCATGAAAGCATAGTGATTCATCACAAAAACAATATGTCATTATAGATGTGTTTTCCGATGGTCTGAGGCGACCCCTGTGAAAGGGTCATTTGACCCCCAAAGCGGCCGCAACCCACAGGTTGAGAACCGCTGCTTTAGGCAGGGGTAGGGTTTCTGTTGGTTGTAAAAAAAACCCCAGAATGAGAAGTCTCCTTGAAACAGATCTCTATGCTACGCCATCAGGGTGTGGTCTACAGTCCCCAGGTGGCTTCAGCAGTTCCAGGCACGACATTTACACTGTTTTCTTCAAAGACCAAAAAATAAATAAATAAATAAATAAATAAATAGCCCTAACCGGTTTGGTTCAGTGGATAGAGCGTCGGCCTGCGGACTCAAGGGTCCCGGGTTCGATTCCGGTCAAGGTCATGTACCTGGGTTGCGGGCACATCCCGAGTAGGGGGTGTGCAAGAGGCAGCTGATTGATGTTTCTCTCTCATCGATGTTTCTAATTCTCTATCCCTCTCCCTTCCTCTCTGTAAAAAATCAATAAAATATATTTAAAAAAATAAATAAAAGTGGGGGGAGGGGTCCATGTGTCACCATTGCTTCTTTAAATAGAAAAAAGAAACACACAAAAACACAGGGTTCCTAGCAGCTGCTCGGAAGAACTCCCTTTAGGTCAAATCAGCAGGCATTGAGCTCCTCCTGCTGGGTGCTGCAGAGGCCAATCAGTGGCAGAGAGATTGGAGCAGAGACAATCAGCCCCCAAGGCAGCAGTGTTCTCAGACTTGAGTGCCCACCAGAGAGGCCGAGAGCTTATGAAACACCGATTTCTGGGCTCCACCCAGAAGCCAGTGGGTCTGGGGTGGGTGGGGCTGGTTTGGCCCCGGTGATGCTGGTCCTTTCTAAGCACGCCTGGCACTGCCCCAAAGCACGCAAGAGCGGGAATGCTACATCCCATCAGGGGGGAGGGGAGGTGTCAGCAAAGGGGCAGAGAGAAGAACGCTACCAACGTTTCCCTAGAGCTTTCCATCTTTTTTATAGACCTACTGGAGGGCTGGTGCATGAAATTCGTGCACTCAGGGGGTCCCTCGGCCCAGCCTGCACCCTCTCGCAGTCCGGGAGCCCTGGGGGATGTCTGAGTGCCGTGGAGGCGGGAGAGGCTCCTGCCACCGCTGCTGCGCTCGCCAGCCATGGGGCCGGGGAGGGACTCGGGAGGTTGGCCAGCCGGGGAGGGACCGCGGGAGGGCTTCAGGGCATGTCCAGCCCGTCTCCTCAGTCCCGACTGGCCGGATCCCAGCAGCAAGCTAACCTAACCTACCTGTGGGAGCGTCTGCCCCCTGGTGGTCAGTGCACGTCACAGTGAGCGGTTGAGCAGCCTTAGCATATCATTGGCATATTACGCTCTGATTGGTTGAACGGCCGACTGGATGACCGGACACTTAGAAACATCCATGAGGAGAGAGAATCATGGATCGGCTGCCTCCTGCATGTCCCCCACTGGGGATCGAGCCCACAACCCAGGCCTGTGACCTGACTGGGAGTGGAACTGTGACCTCCTAGAACATAGGTCAACACTCAACCACGGAGCCACGCCAGCCGGGCTCTTTGAATATTAAGACTGCCTCTCAGAAATGATCAGCATAGCAAATTAATGATGGAACCCTGTAGTTTATGACATTTTAGAATTTTGATTTGTATCCTCACGGATCCACGTCTGTGGATCTAGGACAGGAATAGAGTCAGAAAGTTGCTATCACTGCTCAGCCACCGTGGCCTTCAAGACTGCCAGTATCATTGTGGAAGGAGCTATTAAACTCCTACTTAGAAATGAATATGGTTTGGCTGACTTTAAAAAGAAAAAAATTTAAGGACGTTAAAATTTTTCCAGCCCAGCAAGTACCCACTTGCTAATCATTTTTATATAAAAAGTCCAAAATAATGCACTTCACCAGATGTTCCTTTCCGTTTCCAGGGATTAATCTGAGAGTTAATTATCCATGTTAAGTCATTAACAACAAGGACAACAACAACCACCAAAAAAAGCTCTGAGTTCGGTACTGATGCTTTTAATTGTACGACGGACCATTGTTCATTTCCATTTTTAAGAACTACAATCATTCTGACATGCAAAAATAAAAAAAAAATAAAAACAGTTCCGGAATGAATCTTCTATTCTGCTTGGCAACATCTGAGCAGTAATTACTTCTGCAGATCATGCGGGAAGCTTGCAATTGTTCAGGTCTGTTCATAAGAAGGGGGAAGAGGAGAAAAATACAAAGCTGCAATTCAGTAATGATTTATGCCCCCAAAGGTCAATTTCTTAGCAACTCTAAAGCCTTTCCTCTAAGTAGGTGAAAGCAACGCTAGCAGCAAAGGGTGGAAAACGTACTCAGCTAAACCACTGCAGAGCAGAAGGTGGTCAGCCATTCACTTCCTTGAGCACTCTTTGGTTCCAATGGGGCGTTTTTGATTCGAATCGTCCCTTCCAGATATAATCAATCTTAAGGTGACAACTACAGTGTCTGTCCCATCCATCTTTGGAGATAGGTGGGAACAGCAGTTAAATGCAAAATAATGGGAGGGGGGAAAAAACAGATTTAATGACAGGGTGGAAGAAAACAGGAGGCCAGGATAATTCTGCTCTGGAAGGGGTCCATGTGTCTTAACAGTAGATCCATTGGCTGGACTTGACAGTGACAGGGGCGATTCAAGAAACAGCATTCAATGGAAGACGATTTATTGAACGCCAGTTTGAAGAATGACGTCTTTATGCCAATGACATAATTCACTTTTCTTTGAAAATTGAGCAACGTGGGATTTCTCTCCTTTAGACCTGACACTCTGTACCTTAAATATAAGAGCACCTTGCCCTGACCAGTGTGGCTCAGTGGATAGAGCGTCGGCCTGCAGACTCAAGGGTCCCGGGTTCAATTCCGGTCAAGGGCATGTACCTTGGTTGCGGGCACATCTCCAGTGGGAGGTGTACAGGAGGTAGCTGATTGATGTTTCTCTCTCATTGATGTTTCTAACTCTCTATCCCTCTCCCTTCCTCTCTGTAAAAAATCAATAAAATATATTTTTTAAAAAATAAAATAAGAGCACCTTTCCGGGGCCATGCGTGAGTCAGGCAGATTCTCAAAGTGCTAGTAAACATGGCACCCAGGGAAAGAGACCGCGTGGCTATTTGGAAATGTAAAGGCATTTGAATCTCTGCTCGTACACTTGAATCTAATCAACAAAATGAGAATGTGATTTCATTCTTGCGAGAGCAGTAACCCTCCAGCATAAGGCTGTATCACAGTCCCCCGGAGAACCCGGTCAGCCAGCCGGTGCCACCCCCAGACTTTCCAAGTCAGTACATCTGAAAATTTGTACTTTTAAGAATTTCCTAGGTGGCCCTAGCTGGTGTTGCTCAGTGGATAGAGCGTCGGCCTGCAGGCTGAAGGGTCCCGGTTCAATTCTGGTCAAGGGCACATGCCTGGGTTGTGGGCTCGATCCCTAGTGGGGGGCGTGCAGGAGGCAGCTGGTCAGTGAGTCTCTCTTATTGTAGATGTTTCTCTCTCCCTCTCTCTTCCTTTCTGAAATCAATAAAAATATTTTTTAATATATTTTATTGATTTTTTTACAGAGAGGAAAGGAGAGAGATAGAGAGTTAGAAACATCGATGAGAGAGAAACATTGATCAGCTGCCTCCTGCACACCTCCTACTGGGGATGTGCCCGCAACCAAGGTATATGCCCTTGACCGGAATCGAACCTGGGACCTTTCAGTCCACAGGCCAACACTCTATCCACTGAGCCAAACCAGTTAGGGCAATAAAAATATATTTAAAAAAAAAAAAAAAGAATGTTCTAGGCTATGCTGGCTGATGTGGTTGGTCTGGGACCACACTTGGAGAGCTACGATCTGAAAACGTGGTGACAGTGAGCAGCGGCTGTTTTTTTAGATATATGCGCAGAAATTGGGAACAGAGTAGAAAAAATATATATTTTTAAAAAGACACCTTAACCATCACAGGTCTACCAGAATATCCTCTCACAACATCACAGCCGTCACTTTCCTCTGTATTTCTATTATTCTAAATCTAAGCAGCACAAAAACATACCAGCTAGAGCTGAGGATGTCCAACCTCCAATGGTACCTCACTGGTTTTTTTAAAGAAAAAAACAAACAAGCCACAGCCACAACAACAAATTTGGGGTTTCTTTGCTAGCCCTCTCTCCCTCGCCCTTCCTCCCTGAAACCAATAAGAATATATATTTTAAAAACATTTTTTTTTTAAATTTAAAATCCCTACCAAGGGTTAGCAGGCTATCGGTCTCTAAGCTGTTAGGACTGGGGCTCCCAACAGGAAAACTTACAGCCCTATGTCCCTGGCAGCTCTTGTAAAAATCAAAAAGGAAAAGACAGCCGACATGGAAGCTGCCAACAAGTGGCTCTCTGCTCCCGCTGCGTGGCCCCGTCTGTGGCTCCTGCCGGCCTCCAGGAGCCCCGGCCGGCACCAGCTCCTGAGGGATCGGCTGCTCTGATGTGAGTCAGAGCACAAGGAAGAGGAGTTGAGGCGGGGAGACTCTGAAAGGAGGTGCGGGGACTTTCCACACCGCCTTCCCTCCGTGACTCACAATCTGGCCCTCGGTGCGTGCGCTCCATCTGGCCACCACCTGCTGTGAGAAATGGTGCGAAGCTGGTGTGAGGATCCTCCTCCTCAACGCTCAGGTACAAGCTGGCTTCCGCGGGCTTCACCAGGGATGTTTCTCATCCCTGTGTCTTGGCAGTAGATCCACTGGGCAGATCCAGAGGTCATTCTAGAAGCAGGGACCACCGTCTTTGCGTGGGGTCAGCAGAGCACTGTCCCTGGGCCACATCCTACTTGCCATCTGCTTGCGTATGGCCCCGGCCATCACTCCGGTCCAGGGGTGAAAATATTTCCTTTGCATGTTAGATAGGCTGATGGTACTCTTCACAGGCTGACATTCCTATGTTTTTTTCCCCCCTGTTAATCCTATCTCATCCACGCCCACCCAGAACTAAAGATCAGAAGCAAGAGTATCATCTTTTTTTTTAGGAGCGTGAGAAGTGACGGTGATAGAAATAACCCGATCAGACTAGCAAAGCACTCGAGAGCCACTTCATGTAGGCGCATCAGTCCCACAGACTCTAATAATCAAGAGAAAATGGTTGCTTTGCAGCTCATTTTGTCATAAGAGCCGTGAGTCATCAAAGCAAGGTTAAATTAGGACCATCACTTTCTATTCAAGGAGGAAACATGCACCGTATTTTAGAAGCATTTCTGTCAAATTAGTTCTTTCTAGTGCCACCTAAATAGGTAAATGCCTTGAGATTTCATTCATCAGACATGTCATAAGGTTGGAAAAATCAAATGTTACCAGGCCAATAGCGCAACATCCCATTAGAATAGACTTGGTAGAGTTTTTTCCTCATTTCTCACCATTATCCCAAGAGGCAGCCATTATTCTCCTTGTGCCAATGACTCAACTGAGACGCAGCCACTGGTCTTAGTCATGTCAACAACTCAATTCTTGGAACTTTTCTAAGTGTTCTTTCATTTATCCATCCATTCGTTCATTGGACACATCTTTTTTTTTTTTAATATATTTTATTGATTTTTTACAGAGAGGAAGGGAGAGAGATAGAGAGTTAGAAACATCGATGAGAGAGAAACATCAATCAGCTGCCTCCTGCAAACCTCCTACTGGGGATGTGCCTGCAACCCAGGTACATGCCCTTGACCGGAATCGAACCTGGGACCTTTCAGTCCGCAGGCCAACACTCTATCCACTGAGCCAAACCAGTCAGGGCAATTGGACACATCTTTACTGAGCATTAATATGACCCACAATTCCATTACATAAAATGTCAGAAGGTTTAAATATGGGTTTCAAGCTATAATCATAGTATAAGATGATTCAGAAATCCTCTAGCATTCAGTTTTATAGGAATAAGTAAGTTCTAGATGATTCTAAATCACCTTGTGACACCTGCCATTGAGTGACAAGTGGGAGTGCCTTGGGTATTTTGAGAAATGGGCTATTTCTATGCCTAGTCCCTGAAAGACAGACAAACATGAGCTCACGTTTTCCATCAAAACATAGTAGAGTTTTCCAACATTTTCAATAATCCTAAGAAATTAATAAGATAGGATCCTTTTTTTAGATAAAATGGTGAACTCGGGGCATGGCTTGAGGTGCCATGTTAAGAAAATGTAAAACCTAACATTCCACTCCTTTTCATTGCAGGCCACAAACAACAGTTTCTACGTGTCACAATCAGAGTCAGAAAGCAAGAGGTCATTTCAGAATTAACCATCTTTACTCCGCCGAACATGCAAATGTGTTGGAAGTTGATTCTCCTGTAGCCAATACCAGGTAAGAAATGGATTCGTCCGATCCACAGAGCTAGAACGAGCCTTTCATACTGATGAGAACTCCATGTTTTGTATGGCCCCCCCAAGGGACACTTTTAATTTTAAGATCCTGGCTCAACCACCCTCTTCACCAGGTTCTGGGCCAAGAGCCTCGTATGAAGTATTTCAATGCATCTCTAAAACTCTATTGTGTGGGGCTGGGACTAAATCCCATTTTACACATCGGAAAACATCTAGTTTGTGGTGGATCCAAAGCCAGAACACGTCGCAATCATGAGCAATCTTCAAAGGGTAAGCAAGAGAGTTGTTGGGAGAGAAGATTGTGGAAGGGAGTCATGGTTGAAATCAGGGGCCTTTGAGCATTGTCCTAAGATAGACCATTTAAGCGATAGGAAGCCTTGAAGGCTTGTTTTTTTTGGGGGGAGGGGGGGAATGATTGTATCGGCACTGAGCTTTGGAAACACTAAATCTGCCAGGACTCTGTTATAAAACCTGAGTTATTACTTTGTTTACTTCTTTCCACGCTGACTTCAAGGATGGAGGGAAAAGTGCTTGGTTATTCTGAGTTCAGTTCTGCCCTCCGGTCCAGTCCTCTGTAGATCATCATTGCATCGTCCAAGGGGGCAGTTTTATTTCTTCCTTCTTGGCTGGCGTGCCTTTCATGTCCTTTTCTTGACTTTCTGCATTTGTGAGAACTTCCAACTCTAGGTGGGGGGGCGGTGAGGGCAGGCGTCCTCGCCTCGCTTCTAGTTGCAAGGAAAAGCATTCCGTCTTTAACCATGAAGTACAGTGTTAGCTGTAGGGTTGCTGGCTGGTCATTGCCTTATTATGGTCATTTTCCCTTCAGTTCCTTCCATTTTACCATCTCACTGTTTCACCATCCCTAGGGCGTGTCATCAACTTGCTAACAAAGTCACTCCCAGAACACTCTTCTATCAACTTTTCATGTTACCCCTTCTAAAAATTTATTATCATCATCTAATTTTTAGGGAGAAAACCAGGTGGTTTATTTTTCTTTGAGTCAGTACAATAATCCTTTTTAGTTGTCACAAATTTTTTCCAATATTTTAGTGGCAACACATATTTTCCAATAGTTCAGTGGCGGCGGGAAGTGAGAAGTGTGGTGGCTGTTATTGTCTGCTTAGCATGACTGAGTTCTTTTCCTTGACAGCATGTGGTTTTTGTGTGTGTAGCATCTCCGCCTTCAGTCTCTATCCACACGACTAGACGAGTCTGCCCCAGACCTCACTCTGGCCACACAGGCCCGGTCTGAGTCACTGACCTCTAGATCAATGTCAATTGATTTAGGGATGACCTTGTGGCCCATGTAAACCGAACGAGACACAGCCCCTGGGCATCCGCACAAAGCAACTGGGGAGGCGAAGCTTGCTTTGGCTGAGATCAATGGTGGGGTCTGAGCTCAGCGATGGTGGCCCTTCTGCTGCCTCGTGGAGACAGGCTGCCTGAGAATGAGAATCAACGCTGAGAACCAGTAAGGACAGCGCCCTGACAGCTTCATTTAAACCCACAGCCAGGCACCCTGACAGATACATCGAGACACGCAGGTGTTTCAACCTCTTCAACTGCCCTTCAGACGTTTTCCGTTGAGTTGGTGTTATAGACTGAACGTCTGTGTTCCCCTAAATCCGTGGTCGGCAAACTGCGGCTCGCGAGCCACATGCGGCTTTTTGGCCCCTTGAGTATGGCTCTTCCTAAGCCTTAGGAGGACCCTAATTAAGTTAATAACAATGTACCTACCTGTATAGTTTCAGTTTAAAAAATTTGTTTCTCAAAAGAAATTTCAATCGTTGTCCTGTTGATATTTGGCTCTGTGGACTAATAATGAGTTTGCTGACCACTGGCCTAAGTGAAAATGATGAAGCCCTCACCCCCAGTGTGGCTGTATTTGGAAATGGCGCCTCTAGGGAAGGAATTAAAGTAAAATGAGGTCAGAAAGTTGTAATCCTGATCCATCAGGATCAGTGTCCTTAAAAGAAGAGACATCAGTCCAGCCCGTGTGGCTCAGTGGTTGAGCATCGACCTATGAACCGGGAGGTCAGGGTTCGATTCCCAATCAGGGCACATACCCCGGTTGCAGGCTCCATCCCCAGTAGGGGGCGTGCAGGAGGCAGTTGACGGATGATTCTCTCTCATTGATGTTTCAGTCTCTCTCTCCCCCTCCCTTTCTCTCTGAAATCTATAAAAATACATTAACAAAAGAGAGAGACATCAGAAAACACTCTCTCCCTCGCCATCATCTTCCTCTTCCCACCCTTCCCCACCCTGTGAGCACACACCCAGGCAAGACCGTGTGTGGGCACCGTGAGCAGAAGGCTGTCTGCAAACCAGGCGGTCGCCACTGAAAACTGAATTTGCTGGGACCTTAACCATGGACTTCTAGCCTCAAACTGTGAGAAAATAAATGTCTCATCTTCCCCATGGCAAGCTTTCCCAAACAGGCCCGCGATCATTTTGGGTCCCCCACTGTGCATAGCGGAGTGAGTGAAGCATAATATGTTTTCAATAAAAATTTTCGGTTGGGAGTTGACCTAGACCAAAAAATAAAAAGCGGTTTTATGGTCCTGCCCTGAGCATAGTGGAGAATTGAGAAAAATGTGCAATTTGGGAAAAATACTTTGTAGACAGGTCTCTATCATTCAGGGGAAAGTAAAAGAATTGGGCTTAAGTTACCCAAATAATTCAGGCAATTCTTCAAAAACGACACAGAGAGAAAATATACCAGCCCAACCTACATGGCTCAGTGATTGAGCGTCAGCCTATGAACCAGGAGGTCACGGTTCGAGTCCCGGTCAGGGCACGTGCCCAGGTTGCAGGTTCAATCCCCAGTAGGGGGTGTGCAGGAGGCAGCCGATCCATGATTCTCATCACTGATGTTTCTCTCTTTCCTCTCCCTTCCTCTCTGAAATCAATAAAAAATATATATTTTTTAAAAAAGAAAATATACCGACTGTCTCAAGGCATAGATAGCATGCCTGACTTCATTGCTGACATCGTCAGACCAACAGATCTTCGAATCCCAGGCTCAGCCTCCTCTCTCATAAGTCAGGCGGGTTCCCCGAGGGCAGGGCGGGTCCCTGGCATTCACTGCTGCCCCCCAGCACCTGGCACTCCGTGTCTGCTCCGCACACACTGGCTGAGTGAGTGAATGAATGAGTGAGCAGGCGTGGATGGGAACTGTTGGACGCGCCTCTGAGAGAGGTACCACGGGCCCTCGAGGGACTCTGACATTTCCTCCAGCTTCTCTCTGAGCGCCTGACTTACTTAGCATCTTAAAGTTCACATTGGCGGAGGGGGGTGAACGTACGGATCCTTTCTTGAGCTCAGCTATTCCTGACGTGTTAGGTGCAGACATCAACAGTGACAACAGTTCAGCCCGAGCGAGATGCAAACAAGAGCCGGGTGCCAGCTTCCCCGTCGCAGCTTCCCTGTGGAGTCGGCTCCGTGTTGCTGCCGCTGAGAAAAGGGTGCCATTTCCCGGTGGCGAGAGGAAGGAGAAGTTGATGCATTGGGCTAAGTATTCGAAACCTCGTCAAGGGGGCTGACATTTGCAACAACGCTTGAAACGGAAAGTTTTCACCTGGTCAGGAGGGCACCGATTGCCCGACTGGTGTGGCTCAGTGGTTGAGCGTCGCCCTATGAACCAGGAGGTCACGGTTCGATTCCTGGTCAGGGCACATGCCCGGGTTGTGGTCTCCATCTTCAGTATGGGGCGTGCAGGAGGCGGCCGATCAATGATTCTCTCATCATTGATGTTTCTCTCTCTCTCTCCTTCTCCCTTCCTCTCTGAAATCAATAAAAATATATCTTTAAAAAAAGTACCCTGCTCTATTTGGTCAAACATTTAATTAACTCAGCCCGAATGCCTTCGCAGGGTCAGACCAAATGATTTCTCAGGCCTTACATGGCCCTCGGGCCGGACGTTCCCCATCCCTGATGGGTTGAGAACACATCCGTTCTTTATTCATACAGTGAAAGTGTCAGGAGCCCTAGTAGCGGCAGGCAGCCCACTGGGCGTGAGGAATAGGATGCATTAGCCAGACCACCATGGAGAGTCTACAGAAGTGAAAGATAACCAACCCTGAGTTATTCCATTATAATTGTGACAAATCCTATAAAATAAAGAGCTAATATGCTAATTAGTCCGAACAGCAGAACGACCATCTGGACGACTTTCCAGACTAAGCCAGGGCTGTGAGGGCCAGCTGCGAGGGGCTGCGAGGACCGGCCGAGGTAGCCAGGGCTGCAAGGGCCGAGCCCCTTGCACGAATTTCATGCACCGGGCCTCTAGTTCCTTATAAAGGAGAAGAATAAGACAGCCCACCGTGCCCTGACTCACAGAAACCGTGTGTGTAATAAAAGTGTAAAGAGAAATACAAGCCACCAGGCTTAGCAGGGCTGCTGACACAGAAATACGTCACTGAGACGAACGTTTTGTTTTGTTTCTATGAGGGTTCTCACTGGCATCGGGCCCCTGGAACAGATGAGACGCCCAAGGTGCAGGGAGGCTGAGCCAATTAGATCAGAGAATCATAAACGGAATTATCCAATCAGAGCCATCAAATGATCACCCAAAGTTCTTCGGGGTGCCCCGGAGAGCCAGAGAAAAAGGACTGGAATGAAGGTGGGTAGTTACAGGCAGATGCAGGAAAAGAGTTTCGATTTCCTGGAGATTCCCAGAGGCCAGAGCTCATTCCAAAGAGTAGATCGCCCTGGCCAGTTTGGCTCAGTGGATAGAGCGTCGGCCTGCGACCAAAGGGTTCTGGGTTGGATTCTGGTCAAGGGCATGTACCTGGGTTGCAGGCTCCTCCCCGGCCCGGGCTCTGGTTGGAGCGCGTGCAAGAGGCAACCCATCGATGTGTCTCTCTCACATCAATGTTTCTCTCTGTCTTTCCCTCTCTCTTCCGCTCTCTCTAAAAACCAATGGAAAAATATCCTCAGGTGAGGAGTAACCAAACAAACAAATAAACAAATAGTGGATCAAGCTTACTGTAGGCAAAAGACCACATGCCGTGGACTGGGCTGACTATATCCTTAGGTAAATTGTTTTTTAACATATTTTATTGATTTTTTAACAGAGAGGAAGGGAGAGGGATAGAGAGTTAGAAACATCGATGAGAGAGAAACATCGATCAGCTGCCTCCTGCACACCGCCCACTGGGGATGTGCCCGCAACCAAGGTACATGCCCTTGACCGGAATCGAACCTGGGACCTTTCAGTCCGCAGGCCGACGCTCTCTCCACTGAGCCACACCGGTCAGAGCTCCTTAGGTAAATTTACTTCATGTCTCCATGTCCTTATACTTAAAACAGAAAAAATACAGAGAAGGGGTAATAGTGGAGAAAAAAACCACTATGATTTAAATGATGCCGAATGGAATTCTATGAATGTTAATTTCCTGGTTTTCATTATTAAGCTATGACTATATATAAGATACTGATATTAAGGAAACTGTGTCAGGGGTACATGGGAATGTTCTGTACTGCTTTTGCAATTTTCCGTAAGTCTAAAATGGGATCTGAATAACATGTTTAAAAAGATAAAAGGAAAACCAATCCCCACTTAGTATGGATTTTTTTAAAAAATATATTTTATTGATTTTAGAGAGGAAGGGAAAGGGAGAGAGAGAGAAACATCAATGATGAGAGAGAATCATGGATCAGCTGCCTCTTGCAAGCCCCCTACTGGGGATCAAGCCCACAACCCAGGCATGTGCCCTTGGCTGGAATCGAACCCGGGACCTTTCAGTCCACAGGCCGACGTTCTATCCATTGAGCCAAAGCAGCTAGGGCAAGTATGGATTTTTAATACACCGCTCGGAACACGCCATGCTTGGTCCTTAGGTAGCACCCCAGTACCATGGCCCTTTGCTACCCCCACTTCCACGCGCTGATAAAGCCAGACAGGTGGTCCGCAGACTCCCCGTCCAGGCCTTGCCCTCACAGGCTGTAGCTACAGTCAGGCACATTGCAGCCAGCACGTGTGGGAGGAAATTAACGTAGGAAGCAGACGATGGACAACTTCCCGCAGTAGTGACATCTCCAACCCTCTTCTCTGACCTTGGGATTCCTGGCAGCCACCAGCTGTGTTCTAATCAAGAGGCCTCACGCAGGCAGCCGCCACATCTACCCGCCCCCACGGAGAGGTCAGACGCCCTCTGCATGACAGGCATCCCACGCCATCTGTCCGTGGCCACGCACGAGCTGAAAGCCCTCGGACACGGCCTCCCAGAGATAATTGATCTGCTCTAAATATTTGAAGAGACAGAAATGGGATTCCGCCAGAGATGGTTTCATAAAATATTTAAAGAGCTTTCTTCTCCCGAGGTGGCAGGCCACTTCTCGCCTTCTCCACGGGGAAACAGGCATCGTGTCGGTTTGTTGCCAGAATTGAACCTGGCTGGTCTCGGAACCCTGCCATCATCGTGGCAGGAAGAGCGCGGGAGAAAGTTCTGGAAAATCATCCCAACCACTGCCAAGCCAATCCTGCCAATGCACATCCTCCAATCCTGGGGACAGTCATGAAACGTATCGATGAAGATGAAGGCGATGAACAGAGAGAATAGCAATGGTGTGGCCTCCTCTCTTGAAATGCTTGGAACTCATTGTTTTAGAACAGTGGTCGGCAAACTGCGCCTCGGCAAACCATGGCTCGCGAGCCACATGCGGCTCTTTGGCCCCTTGAGTGTGGCTCTTCCACAAAATATCGGCTCTTCCACAAAATACCGACATCTGCGCACGGGCCACGAAGTTTCAATCGCACTGTACGTGCACGCCCGCACGTGGTATTTTGTGGAAGAGCCACACTCAAAGGGCCAAAGAGCCGCATGTGGCTCGCGAGCCGCGGTTTGCCGACCACAGTTCTAGAATATATTGCTGTGGACCAGTTACAGGAAGCAGATGACCTCTACAGGTCAGTGGGAAGGGCTGCTGCTCAAGACGCAGAATTTGAGCTCCAAGACAGTCTTCATCACTTGACAAAGCCAATGACTTCCAGCCAGCCACGGTCAAGGTTCTTCTCACTGGACCTACATGTCTCTCTAATATTAGGCTGGCGCTCCACCTGAAGGCCTTGCCTCGTCATTCCTGGAAATTCCCACCTGATGTGACTCCAGCTAGTGGGAAAACACACCTAATTTGGGGGGCACAAAACCTCACTTTTCTAGAAACAAATTTCTGGGCCTGTCATAGAGCCATCAAACTATGGGCGCACCGTTGACTTGCAGCCTGTCCTCTGAGTGGGCACTTTCTGAATCGTTAGGTCTAATTAAATTATGTTTAATAAAGACATAGGGTCAAATGTTGTTGTTTTTTTCTGATTCCTTCAAAGTTAGTTGTTCCTGGGTTTGGAAGGAAATCGCTCCATCAGATTCGCACATAATTTGAATTCACTGTTCTCCAACCACCCTCTATATAAAGTAACTTATTATGCAAACATTATCAATTCTTGCTAATTTTCACTTCTTTATATTCTGGGAGAAACTATTTCTCTCACCCGGCTGGCACTGCTCAGTGGTTTAGCATCCACCTTTGAACCAGGAGGTCACTGTTTGATTCCCTGTCAGGTTTTGGGCTCGATCCCCAGTAGGGGGCGTGCAGGAGGCAGCTGGTCCATGATTCTCATCATTGCTGTTTCTCTCTCTCTGTCTCTCTCTGTCTCTGTCTCTCTCTCTCTCTCTCTCTTCCTCTCTGAAATCAGTAAAAATATATTTTAAATGAAGGAATTATTTCTCCCTTCCATGTTTCTTTCTTCCATCACTTTATTATTTATGAAATTAGATCACATTTGATGATTCCCCTAAGATGTCCACCCCTGGAAGCTGTCCGTCTTGGTCTGCACCACAGTCACCTGATCCAGCTGCTTTGGTTTTTTGTCCCCAACTAGCTCCAAGGTTAGTATGAAACAAAAGTGTGATTCTTTCGCTGGAATTCTACAAAATCGTTAACAGAAAGACACTTCATATCTATAAAGATATTATGGTAATGAATGAATTTTTTATTAGAACTGAAGGGGGTACTATTAATTGTCATCAAATTGCCTATTATTTTTTATGTCCTCAAATGGGATAAATAAATAGATGCTTTTTTGCTTTACGAAACGCAAACATATTGGCAGAGTCTTCCCTGTCCGGCCTCAAGGGCCAGAAGAATTAATAAACTATTAGAATAATGAATTGCTAGAATAATTAATAAAATAGAAGCCATCTCAGATTGAGTCCCATCAAAGACAACTTGAGAAAGTTTGACCTTTTAGAGGAAAAGATAAAAAAATTAAGATGCCATGAAGGGTCCCAGGTTGGACTCCGGTCAAGGGCATGTACCTCAGTTGCAACCTCAACCCTGACCCAGGTCCAGGCGCATGCGGAAGGCAATCAACAGAGGTGTCTCTCTCACATCAATGTTTCTCTTTCTGTGTCTCTCCCCCTCTCTCTCCCTTCCACTCTCTCTAAAGCTCAATGGAAAAATATCCTCCAGTGAGGACTAGAAAAAAGAAAACTTTAAGGAGTAGTGGCTTCTAGACTAGTCACCAAGGGAATCTGGAGAGGATACTAAGAACAAATAAAAGTATGAATGAGCAGAGGGAAAATTTGAAAAGGTAGGAAATAAGAATTTATGCTCCCCCATGGTCATGACGGTGCCCCTCTAGGCCCACAAATCTGTTTTCTCCTTCCCAGACCACAGTGCGGTCAGCAGACCCAGTGGGGTGAGCCAGAGTACCCGTCTCCATCACCAGATCCACCCCCTCCCCACCTACAAGCGCACCTGCCACCCTGGCTACTCTGAATCATTCTGCTGATGGGCACATATTTTTGTGTGGATATATATATTTGCAATTCACTTGGGTAAATAGCTCAGTGTAAAGTTGTTTAGTTGGCCCTGGCTGATTTGGCTCAGTGGAGAGTGCATTGGTCTGTGGACTGAAGGGTCCCAGGTTCGATTCCGGTCAAGGTTACATACCCAGGTTGCGAGCTCGAGCCCCAGTAGGGGGCGTGCAGAAGGCAGCCAATCCATGATTCTCTCTCATCATTGATGCTTCTCTCTTTCCTTCTCCCTTCCTCTCTGAAATCAATAAAAATATATTTTTAAAAAAAAAAACACTCAAAAAATAAAATTGTTTAGCTGCATTGTAGTTCATGGTTAACTTTTCAAGAAAATGCCAAACTTTTCCAAAGTGGTGGAATTATTGGACGTTCCCAGGTTTTCTTTTTCTCGTCACTGTCACTAGCACTGGTTCTGTCTCTTTTTTAAAATGGCCATGCTGGTGGGTGAGGAATGGTACCCCATGGGGGTTTTAATGTTTAATTCCTAATGACCAATGACGCTGAGCATCTTCCCACGGCCTCAGTGGCTATTCATATCATGTCTGGTCTTTCGTGACATTTCTATTCAGCTCTTATTTTTTAAATGAAGTGCCTCACTATTTATTTGTACAATTTCTCTATATATTCTGAATCCACGTCTTTATTAGGGAAATGATTTGCACATCTCTTCTCTCGGGCTGTGGCTTGTCTTTTCAATTTTTTAATGATGTCTTTTGATGAAGAAGAGTTGTTTTTCTTACAAAATCCAATTTATCAATTTTTCTTTCAGGGGTCGTGCTTTTGGTGTCATGTCCAAGAACTCCGTTAAACTTGCCAAACTCAAGATCACAAAGATTTCCGGTTGTATTTTTTAAAGGTTTATAATTTTAGCTCTTATATTTAACTAGAGGCCTGGTGCACGAATTCGTGCATGGGTGGGGTCTGGCCGGGCCACCCAGATTGGGGCCAATCGGGTTGGGCCAGCCGGGGGGAGGAGCCATGGGCAGTTGGCTGTCCAGCCCCAACCCCTGGTCGAACTCCTGGTCGAGGGGACAATTTGCATATTAGCCTTTTATTATAAAGGATTATACGACCCATTTTATGTTAATTTTTATATGATGGAAGGCAAAGATCTAATCCTAGGCTGCACCATAGAGTTACCAAGTCCATTCCCAGGGGCACCAAAACCCTAATATTTGAGGTGTTCCATTTGGCCTTCAGAAGCCTCTCAGCTTTTCAGATCTAATTTCTATTCTAATGTATTCATCATGATGCTAATAAGCTGTTTGTTTTTTTTCCCTGTAGCAGAAATAAGCAAATTTATTCAATGATTTCATGGATATTCAAGAGACAGAAGGCCCGTAATTGAATATAATAATAGATCTCAGAAAATCAGAACTGTTGGTGACAATAGCAGGCAAGCTGTCAAACAAGCTGATGCCACAAATGAAAAGCTGGGGTCCGGCGAGGCAGCGGGACCGACTCCGGGTCACACCAACCCCGAGCGGCCGAGCTGGTGGCAGCACCCAGACGCTCCGACCGCAAACTCGGTGTTTTTCTCAATCAGCCGGGGTTCCTTGGGTTGTGAAGTGCAAACTGGCTAACTTAGGCGAAAAAGGGAAAGGACTTTTGAGCCTGGGAATGTGCAAGATCCCAGACTGGGGACAGGCAGGAAGCAGGCGGCGCCAGAAGGTTCCCATGGCGATAGCAGCTCCAGGTCCCATGGTGGTGTGGCCCTTGGAATGCATGCAAACACTCCAAATGCTCCCTGCTCTGTAGCCATGCTCAGTGTGGAAGATGGTGTGGAGATGCGTTGCCCATTCCTCCCTTCCTTGTGACGGAAGCTGCTTCCCAGGATTGTGGCTGAGAATACCAGGTACCCACTGCCCCCGCGTCTCTTAAATCGAAGCAGGAAAAGAAGGCAGAAGGGGAAGGCTTGTGGGTGCTCCGAGAAATACTTGCTTTCTGAAAGCGTTTTCTGGCTTCTTGGTTCACCTTCACTTTCTCCTTTTGGTTGGTTTTGTTTGGTGTTTTGAGGCGTTGTTTTTTAATCCTTCCCCGAGGATATCTTTCCGTTGGTGTTTTTAGAGGAAAGTGGAAAAGGGAGGGAACGACAGAGACATGCCTCCTGCATGAGCCCCGATCAGGGCCCGGGCCGGGGAGGGGCCTGCAACCGAGGTACGTGCCCTTGACTGGAATCGAACCCGGGACACCTTCGGTCCGCAGGCTGATGATCTATCCACTGAGCCACACTGGCCAGGGCTTCCCTTTCTGTGTTTCCAGGCTCTTGTGTGCCTGTGTGAATCTACAGTGACTATGCAAAGTCTGCAGTCAGGGGCCGGGAGATGACAAACCAGAGAACCAGAAGGCAGCCCTGGGAGGCCAGCTGAAGGGACAGGAAAGCGCCCGTGTCTCCTATAACGATACTGAGCCAATGGGCCCCGCCCCGACCGCCATCTCCCTCCAGCTCTCTCCTGGTGTGAAATCCTACATTTACTGCTTAAGCCACGATGAGCCGGCTCATTTCCTGCTTTCTGCCACAACACATCCCAACGGATACATCACCCAGGATGTCAAGTCCAAGGACAAAGGGGCTGATGGGCAGCTGTGGATTCGGAGCCTGCCTCTGAGTGGGAATGGCAGAGAGAGGAACGGTGCAGTGGAGGGAGCCTCTGGGAGCCCCCAGCTTCTTTTTATTTTAAAGATTTTATTGATTTCAGAGAGGAGAGGGAGAGGGAGAAGGATGAGGGGGAGGAAGAGAGAGAGAGAGAGAGAGAGAGAGAGAGAGAGAGAGAGAGAGGAACATCAATGATTAGAGAGAGTCATTGATCAGCTGCTTCTTGCACACCCCACACTGGGGATCCAGCTCTCAACCCAGGCATGTGCCCTGACCGGGAATCGAATTGTGACCTCCTGGTTCATAGGTCAACGCTCAACCACGGAGCCACGCCAGTGGGGCAGCCTCCAGCTTCTTTAGAATGAAGCCAGGAACCGTGATCTGCCTCCGCATTGAGCTGCTGTGGGAAAGGGGAGAAGGAGACAGAACCCCAAGACAGCGACTGTCCCTGGCTTTTATATTTTATAATGGCTGGCATTTTAGAAACATAACTGGACGCATCCCTGCCACAAAGCGCGCTGGCCGGAGCGGGAACGTACACATTGAAACCCTCAGAGGGAAGCAGTCACCTTGCCTCTTCCTGTGGAAACTAACAAAGAGTGAAATGTATTCAGAAATATTACATAAGATGCAATTTCACAACTCAAGGCTTTTATTTTCCCTCGGTGTGTAGTTAGCTGTGAAGCCAATTTATGGATTTCGAATGACTCAGTTAAACTTCTCAACGATGCTAATTTCTCTTGTGAATACCTTGTCATTTGACCGTAAGTAAGAACACCCATCACATGCATAGTATATTTCTTTTTTAATATATTTTTATTGATTTCAGAGAGGAAGGGAGAGGTAGAAAGAGATAGATAGATACATCAATGATGACACAGAACCACTGATCGGCTGCCTCCTGCACGCCCCCCACTGGAGACCGAGCCCACAACCCAGGCACGTGCCCTGACCTGGAATAGAACTATGACCTTCAGGTTCATAGGTTGACTCTCAATCACTGCACCACACAGGCCAGGCTGATGTTTATTTATATTTTATTTTATATTTCTAGTTTATAAACACATTGGTCATAGACAAGAAAGACCTCCTATCCTATTAAACTGTGAAAGAGAAGAGTGTGATGGAGTCGAGAGCAAGTTCTTTAAACATGGTCACACACCGTACACATATAAAGGGGTGTGTGTGTGTGTGTGAACATTACTTGTGAGGAAACTATGGAAGTTTATTTCTCACAGTTCTAGCGGCTGGAACTGCAAGGCAACAGCAGATTCAGTGTCGGGGTGAGAACCAGGCAGTTCCTCACCTGGCAGAAAAGGCGAGGGAACTCCTTTATAAGGGCACTAATACCATCCGTGAGGACTCCACCCTCATGACCTAGTCACCTCCCCAAGGCTCCAACTCCCAACACCATCCCATTGGGGACTAGGATTACGATGTATAAATTTGGGGGACACAGGCATTCAGTCCATCACAAACACAGTTCTTTTTCTCTTAAAACTGTGCAGTTAATCCTTTATTTTCCACTTTCTACTTTTGACCTACAAACTGCGAAATGCTGTCCTAAATAATTCCTAACTAGTTGCCAGGAGTAAATATTCTAATAATTTTGTACCCCACCTCCTGCAAAGTAACCAAAGCACTTTATTTTTTTAAACGTGTTTTTATTGCTATTTAATTTTGTTAATCCTCCTGTGAGGATAATTTTCCATTGTTTTGTGTGTTGTTGTTGTTTTTTTGAGAGAGAGAAGGGAGGGGGAGAGACAGAAACATCAATGTGAGAGGGACATATTGATTGGTTGCCTCCTGCATGCGCCCCGACCTGGCCAGGGATCGAGCCTGCAACCAAGGAACGTGCCCTTGATCGGAATCAAACCTGGGACCCTTCACTCCTCTGGCCAACGCTCTACCCACTGAGCCACACCAGTTAGGACTAAAGCACTTTAAAATGCAAAAAAGCTGCTGGTTGGGAAAATCTAGGAGGGAAGAGGAAGGAGGCCGGACCTTCCTCCCCAGCCTCGCCCGCTGTTCCCGGCCTCTCTCCTGCAGGAACCGCCTCTACCTGGGAGAGGGCACGGGCCTTGACAGAAACAGTCGTTTTGACAAATGGCTCCTCGGGAGTGTTCGTCCACCTGTCAGATGGTGCCTGTCATGTGTCAGGGAGTACATAAAAAACTCTATTCCCCGAGAGGAATGTTCACCCCGAGACACGCTGGCGGCAGGAGGAAGTTCAGCGAAGGAGGAGGCCGAGCCCTCCGGCTACCTCGAAGGTCCGTGGAGGAATGAGCGATTCTGCTGTTTTGTCACTTTTATGTGTGTCTCCTCCGCTCATGTCGAAGGCAGGGACTAGCCTAACTCATCTTTGCATCCCTAACCCTTACTCCTGGCTCTCAGTGTGTTCCTGATTGAGACTCTCATATCTACGTACCCATCTTTCTTTAAAACAATCATGTTAAAGAAATAAATAAGATGACACCAAAGCCATCTTTTTTTTTTTTTAATTGATTTCAGAGAGGAAGGGAGAGGGAGAGAGAGATAGAAACATCAATGATGAGAGAGGATCATGGATCGGCTGCTTCCTGCACGCCCCACACTGGGGATGGAGCCTGCAACCCGGGCCTGTGCCCTGGCTGGGAATCGAACCGTGACCTCCTGGTTCATAGGTCGACGCTCAACCACTGAGCCACACTGGCCAGCCAGACCTTCATTCTTAATGACTCTGAAAGCAACTGGAACAGATGCTGGCAGCTCATGACGAGCGGCAGAGCCCCGAGTTCCCAATAACTCAGCGTGCCCCTAAGCCAGCACTCTCCTGCCCCATGCACTGAGTTTCCTTTCTCAGAGAACCATCACTTCGTGTATTTCAGTAACTGGGCATCAGGTCCCACATAGTGCGTTCTTAGTTCGTATAGAAGCTCTTACCCAGAAACCTGTAAAGAAATTCAGTGGCCCAGGTGGCGTGGCTCCTGCGGGGGCTACAGGACAGACATGTGTCCGTGGCTAAGGTTCCCGCTGTTATCATTCTTAAACCATTTAGGATCCTTTTCCAGCTGCTGGAGACCCAGGCATCCCATGGCTGCTGGATGAATCTCCCCAAGAATCATACCGTCACTCAAATAAGTTAATATTTTAGCCTCATAAAAACATGCCCGCCCTGGTCTGTTTGGCTCAGTGGATAGAGTGTCGGCCTGCAGACGGAAGGGTCCCAGGTTTGATTCCTGGTCAGGGCACATGCTTGGGTTGCGGGCTCAATCCCCAGTGGGGGGCGTGCAGGAGGCAGCCAATCCATGATTCTCTCTCATCATTGATATTTCTCTCTCTCTTTCCCTCTCCCTTCCTCTCTGAAATCAATAATATATATATTTAAAAAAAAACAAAAACATGCCCAATAGAGTAATCCCTTTCGATGCAAAAGCGGCCCGAAGTTCATGGGCATTGGAAGTAACCTCAGTAGGCCTCGAGAGAGAGGTTTTTTTAAACCTGTCCCCAATGCACAGCCCCGTGGGAATAGAGAACCCTGGGTAAGCTTTGCAGCAAAATATCACGAAACAAAACCACACATGAGCTTAACCTCCGCACCGGCAGTTCAGAACCGCGGCGGGATTGTACACTGTCGCTGTGGTTAGTCACAACATAATTACAAGATCCTGGAGTTGAGAATTTGTAGGTCGCTTATTCCCACCTGGTACCTCCCTGGATTTTATGGCTCAATTTCTAAACAGAGATACTACACTTCTTCAAGAGAATCATGGCCTCAGGCAGCCTCTGCTTTCATTCCCATTTCACGGAGAAAACCAATACATCACCACATTTATCTCATTCATTCCAAGTGTCGACATCTGCCTGGCCGGTGTGGCTCAGTGGTGGAGCGTCGACCTAGGAACCAGGAGGTCACAGTTTTGATTCCTGGTCAGGGCACGTGTCCGGGTTGTGGGCTGGATCCCCAGTGTGGGGCGTGCAGGCGGCAGCCGATCAATAGGTCTCTCTCATCATTGATGTTTCTCTCTCTATCCCTCTCCCTTCCTCTCTGAAATCAATAAAAACATCTACTAAAAAAACAAAAGAAAATATCAACGTCTGATATGGGGTACATGTCCTGCAACTTCTCCAACTGCTTCAGGCCAGCAGCCCTGTGCCTGGGAAGCGCGCAGCGACCACACAGGGAGTTATCGCTCGCCCTGGAATGGCTCCAGAGAACACGGGCAGAGCCGGGCGGGCGAAACCCGCAGCTGGTCCCTGGCACTTCTCTGTCCCTTTTGCGAGAACACACGGTAGAGCATCGCTGGCCATCTGTTGGTGTCTTTCAAGGGCACAGTGGACAGAGGAGACCACACGGATCTGAACTAGTGGTGTGTGCAGGAGGCAGCCAATCAAGGGTTCTCTCTCATCACTGATGTTTCTATCTCTCTCCCCCTTCCTCTCTGAAATCAATAAAAGTAATATTTTTAAAAAGCTATGGCATTGCCCCGGCTTGTGTAGCTCAGTTGGTTGATGTTGTCCTGGGCACTAAAACGTTGCAGGTTTGATTGCTGGTCAGGGTACATGCCCGGGTTGGGGGCTGGATCACTGGTCGGGACATGCAAGAGGCAGCCAATCGATGTTTCCCTCTCACATCGAGGTTCGTCTCTCTCTCTTTCTCTCACTCTAAAAATCAATAAACAAATATTTAAAAATAGTATGACATTCATTCTATTTATTGATGGATAAATGTTTTTTTTGTTTTGTTTTTTTATTGATTTTTTACAGAGAGGAAGGGAGAGAGATAGAGAGTTAGAAACATCGATGAGAGAGAAACATCGATCAGCCGCCTCCTGCACATCTCCCACCGGGGATGTGCCCGCAACCCAGGCACATGCCCTTGACCGGAATCGAACCTGGGACCTTTCAGTCCGCAGGCCGACGCTCTATCCACTGAGCCAAACCGGTTTCGGCTGATGGATAAATGTTGAGGCTTGCCAGTCATCCTTTGAGAATACGCCTCCTGGTCATAGCTAACATATATGACCATGATCACAGCAGGCCAAGCTCAGTCCCTCGGCGATGAAATGAAGTGATTCCAGTAGCCAATCTTGATGTTCCCATCAAGCTATATTACTTCCCAACCCTCAGTAGCTCGATGTGAGTTGCCTTTCTCCCATGATGCCACCAGAGATGGAAAGCTAAATGCAGTGGTTGGGGCAGGAAAGGATAGAGGTGACGTAAGCACACAAATAGAGGAAGCACCCTAAAATTAAGGCCTGAAATTAAGGCCCAATATTATGCGTGTCTTGACATCTGGGAAAAGCAAGGGTCTGGAATGTCCTAACTACAAGCTCCCCTCCCCATGGCGCTCCCACCGATGAGGTCCCCTTGCGAAAGGGCCCTCCTCACCAAGCAGCTCCTGCTGACCCCCGAGCAGTGGGCTCGGTTCCCTGCCAGCCCATGAATTATCCCGGCAAGGCGCTCAGCCCCTCCCACAGAACCAGGGCTCACCCTAAGCTCTTGCTATGACGAGGGCTGCCTCCCACGGGCCCTACTCATTCATGCTGCTCCCACCTGCCGCCTCCGGTGGCTCTGCCTGGCCCGGTGTCTCCCCGGGGCTGGGAGTGAATCCGCTTACTAAACGGCTTTGGGTCTCATCCAGCCAGTGCCAGATGCTGTGTGTTCTGCCACATCCACAACCCTAAGATGGGGGACTCTACCCCTGACCCCTGAGACGAAAAGAAGGCAATCAAAACCGGCCTGTGATGGGCAAAGTTAAAACACTCGGTGCATTCTGAGCAGCCAGAAGGCAATGTGGTAGCGGGCGTCCAGGAGAGGGGAAGGCAGCGGACGGAGGTCAAGAGGATGCAGGCAGGGTTTCAGTGGGCGGATGGAGAATGGCCATAGGACATGGGCACGGCCATAGGAGGTGGAGCCAGAGGCGGGCCTACAAGATCAGCATCTGGTATCAGGGGGACACAGTCAGTGCGAGAGGTGGGGTTGGCGATGGGGCTCCAAGATGGGTTTGCATGAGTTGGACAAGCAAAAGAAAGAACGGACTTGGACCAGCCACAAGGCGAGGACTGGGGCACAGGGAGGCAAGAATAGACCAGTCAGTGGTACCCTCAGGATGGACACTGAGTCTCAGGGAAACGACGGAACTTCCATTACTTGGATGGAATCATGAGATCAAATAGGAGCATCCAGGTCACCCTGATCAGAGGCACTGAACTGGAGCAATATATATATTTAGCTCCCTCTTTTTCCGCCCTGCCCGTCAGTGTACGAGAGAGGCTGGTTTCACACACACACACACACACACACACACACACACACACAGTTCCCAGAGGCTGACATAGAGCTGATGTGGAGGGACTTTGCAGAGAGCTCGCAGGGAATTGTGAGTCAGGACAAACTTCAGAATTCGCGACTTGGGATCTGAGAGGCCCAGGCCATTTGCCATCCTGGTGCCCTTGTCTCGTTTTAATCCTGGTGCTGCTCTGAGGATAACGACCGAACCTGGAAGACAGTTTTGTAAAAATTATTTTGCAGCTTCAGAGCGCCGGTATCCCGCCAGCTCTCCGTGATTTTCATAATAATTGGAAGCGCCTCGTTACACCTGCGCGCTAACCCCCGAGGACGGGGGGAGTGGGTGTTGTCTGGACCACACACGGACTCCATTATCTGATTTTTAGAAGCGGCTTTTATCGGCATCACCTTGGCTCGTGATTGGATGGATCTTTCCATCCCTTTTCCTTTCATGTAAACGTTCCATGTAGTACTTCGTCGCTGCTGCCCACTCATGCGTTTCCGGAGCTTTCTCCTATAGAGTCATGGCTGTTTCGCCTGCAAGGGATCTTCCCTCAGTTCAGAGCATGTGGGCGGTCTTCTGTGCTGGTCCACACAGTGTGCGACTAAGGTTCATGTCTGAAACGCTCATTTAGTCATTCATTCATTCAACTCCTATTTACTTGTGGCACGCCTAACATTTTCTAAGCACTCGGTAGAAACTTCAGAAACAGGGTGAATACAGTTTTATTTTAAAGCATGTACATATGCCATTTGTGCTTATATATATTCTAGAGGCCTGGTGCATGGGATTCGTGCACTGGTTGGGGGGCGTGGCCTGTGGGGATTGGCCCACTGTGGGAGCAGCTGCTCATCCTGGTCAGCCGAGTGGCGCTCCCACTGTGGAAGCACACTGACCACCAGGGGGCAGCTCCTGCATTGAGCGTCTGCCTCCTGGTGGTCAGTGGACGACATAGCGACTGGTTGACCGGTCATTCTGGTCGTTTCGTTGTTCGGTTGCTGCGTTTTTATTATATAGGACATGGGTGTGTGTACCAATAATTCAAATGGAGACGGTCATTTGAAACTTTTACTGAATCTAGTAAGTTCTGTGTGGGTTAAATTATGATGCAAATGCCCCATACTAACTAATGGCCAGGAATCAGTGATGAGGTCGGATATGAGAGACTGAGGGCATCCAATTATACGTATGGCCTTCCCCCATTTAGAGCTTTTGTGATGTCCTAACTTCCTGTTGGTAGAAGGAACCCAGAGGTCACAGTGAGATTTGTCCTAAAGAACTCGGAAACGATTAAAGTGCCTTTAAGATCAGCTCGGAAGGGATCAGAGCACAGAAGACTCTGGGGACCTCAAACAGAATCTATAAAAAGCGTTAGCCTAAACACAATTGACTTAGGGTAATACTTGCCAGGGGTACGTACATTTAGCTCTTGATGAAGCCTGCAAGGTTAATATGGTTCTATTCGCAGGTACAGATATATCTTTCTGGCCAAAATGACAACTCTTGTTCTTACCACAGAGTTAAGAAATGGCCGGGAAGTGCTAATTTTATTTCCAATTCTCAATTCCCTGTTTCATTTGGCTAAATGGGTTTCAGAAGCAATTCTGGCAATTAGGTGAGATTTGCATACTCAAGCAACACTATGAATCACGCAGCCTTCTCTTTTGTTGCTTCATGTCTGCTTCGTGAATGTGCGGACAATCAGTGTTTATTGAGCATCTCCTCCGATAAAAAGTGTTTTGAAGAAAAAACGGAGGCATTATAATGGTCCCTTTCTCCCCAGAGACTCACAATTTCCTACCTGCCCTGTGAATATTTGCATCTTTAAAATGGAAGGCACTGAATGAAAATGAATCTCATGGTGAATTTTCAGGCTCCAGCAGAAAAGCCATTTGAATAAACAAGTCTATTTCTCTCTCTCTCTTTTTTTTTATTCCTGTTCCTTATGTGTCCTCAGGCAGCCCACACAGCCCCAGAAGGCCCTGTTACGAATCTGACCTCCTCCTCTTCCTCCTCCTCTTCCTCTTCCTGCTGGGCCTTCCACCTGGCCCCTCTGGCCTCCTTGTGGTCCCCTGACCCTGCCAGGCATCTTTTCTCTCCAGAAATTTCCCTCTCGTTGCTCCTTCTGTCTGGACACTTACCCCCTGACAGCACCTTTCTCGCTCCCTTTACATCTGTATTCACAGGTTAGCTTCTCAGTCAGGTCTTCCCCTGGCCACCTGATTTAAAATCTCAACTAGAGGCCCGGTGCATGAATTCATGCATGGGTGGGGTCACTCGACCTGGCCAGCGATCGGAGTTGATCGGGGCAGGATGGAGGGGGATGGGTGTGGGGGGGGAACTGTGGGAGGTTGGCTGTGGGAGCGCACTGACCACCAGGGGGCAGCTCCTGCATTCAGCGTCTGCCCCCTGGTGGTCAGTGTGCGTCACAGCGACCGGTCAACCGGTCATTTGGTCATTCGGTCTCTTAGGCTTTTATATATATAGATTGGCCGCCCAACACCGCATTTTTTGTTTTTATTTTCCCCTATGGCATTCATCCCCAATGAAAATGCTGTCTATTTTACTTATTTCTCTTAGTCACTGTCTCACCCCATTAGAATGTGAATTCCAATAAGAAAGTGATCATGGCATCTTTGATTGGCTGCTGTGTCCTCAGAACCTTCTAGTCAGTCAGCATCTGGCCCATAGAACGCGCTCAGTGGGTGCTTACGGGATAAATTTGTACAAGGAGCGATGGGAAGAACATCTAAACTGTGAGAAATAATCGCAGGAGGAGAGCAGCACCACTGCAGAACTAAGTTAAAATGAGTCCAGTGAAGGGATTAAATTCAGAGATGCTACAAGAATGCCCCACCAAATGGAGCGAGAAGATGTGCATTATTGTAATGAGGTCAAGACATATATAACCAATCCGCTTTCTTTAAATCTAGCTTTGATTATTCAGCGCTAACTGGGAGAGAAAAAAAACACACCAGTAACAAACTCTGCCATCCTCAAGACCTCTTTTTAGAAATTTAAGAATTCATTAGCCAACAACAGGGACCCTGTCACCAGGGGTATTCCCTCCAGGTGAAATGCCACCAGGATAACTGGCCAGTCCTGGGAAGAACTACCTCATAAAGCTTGAGCTGTCGTGGGTCTATCAACGTTAGGGCTAAATTCTTGACATGGGAACAATTACGGTAGTAAATGATCAATAGCTTGATTTCATAAATCTTCAAGTCCCTCTGTAATCTGGATTTAGGGAGTTGCAGCATTTGAAATGTGTCCTACTCCTGCGAGAGAGGGTGACGGCGGTCCTTTTTAATGAACGGCGTCGGAGAAAGTAACATCCAAGTGGCAGAAGTGGCGCCCACCACAGTCCGAAGGTGCCCAAGGAGATGGGGGAGGAAGAACTCTAACGCGTTGCAAAGTTTAATTACCACTAGACCTGAAGCAAGCATTGAAACACGGGTGTGCTACCACTGTAAATGGCAAAGCAATCTATTAATAGTTTTGGGGAAAGGTCAACCAGAAAAACCACCAAAATCATGTATTAAAGGGAATGGGAACAGCACCGAAAATTCTTCAAGTCTCTCTCATTCGTTTCCCACTGGGCCTGCCACCAGCCCATTAATTGAAATAAATTCGCTCCCCTCCAAGGAGAAGTTGGTCGGACCGCATCCAGTGGGACATAGGAGAGCGCTCGCAAAATAATTCAAAGTCATTCAAGTCCAGATGACAAAAAAAAAAAATGTCACCTCCTGATTGAGGATCGCTAGGGAAGACCGATATTAAATGTCTAATCACAAAAAGAATTAATTACAAACTCGGAGAGGGTCAGGAGTCCTTGATGAGGGAGTTTACATTATGTCTGAAACGTTGAAATAAAATCAGTGAGTCCCAGTAGGGTTGGCCTCATCGACACCTACCTATTCTTTCAGCCGCAGCTTAAACAGCTCACCTCAGCCACCTTCCCTAGCTCACTCCTCCCAACGAAATGAAATCAGGGTTTTCCATACATTCCCTGACGGAGTCTTCTCTCCCCTTCTCTCTCTCTCTATAGCCAGTAAACACATCCCCAGGTGAGGATGGAGAGAGAGAGGAGAGAGAGAGAGAGAGAGAGAGAGAGAGAGAGAGAGAGAGAGAGAGAGAGAGAGAGAGAGAGAGAGAGAATACAAGCCCAGCCGTGTGGCTCAGTAGTTAAGCACTGACCCAGGAACCAAGTGGTCACAGGTTTGATTACAGTCAAGGGCACATGCCCGGGTTGCAGGCTCGATCTCTAGTAGGGGGCGTGCAGGAGGCAGCAGATCAATGATTCTCATCATTGATGTTTCTCTCTCTCCCCCGCCCTTCCTCTCTAAAATCAATTTATATATATATATATATATACATATATATATATATATCTCAAAAAAGAAAGAAAGAAGGGATAACCCACTGGAGCTAATACAGTTCCAGAGTGTTCCTTTCTAACCTCTGACCCACTTAGGCCTGTTAACAGTTTCCCTGTTTTCCAGGCAAGTTAAGTGTTTTGAGTTATTCTGCCCAGTTGCCACAATGACCATGCCATGTGTGTTACTTAAATGCTGGGTCCATATTTTTAGCTCAGAAAATACCACTATCCCAGCTGCTAGAATAAATGCAGAGGACTTACCAGCAAAAAAAAAAAAAAAAACACGTGAAGGTAAGCGATGAGAAAGCCAACTGTCCGAAGACTTCTTGGCCAACCTCGTTCCTGAGAGCTTTGTATCTAAATTCCATCAGCGGCTCTGGCTGCTATGGCAACAGGAATATTTCGGAAAACGACTTGGAGTATCACTACAGACCCAGCATCTTTTTGCAGGAAACAGAGAGGATTATGAGACTTAATCCACTCTCAATTTCAAAATACAGCGTCAGTTTCCATCCCTGACATCTCCTGATGCTCACATTTGCAAATAACCAATCGATAGCAACCCGAGTCGAGGACGTATTAGCGCGACGGAGGAGCCGCTCATTTTTTCCCCCTAACCTTGTGAGGGAGAAAGGCTGTGAAAATAAAATCGCAGCCCTTGGCAGGCAAATCAGGATTTGTTCCCCTCTTGAGTGTGGAGTTTGGCTTGAATGGGTTTTTACTGAAAGAGTCTATTGTGTTTCTCATGATTTAGATATTGTATTTTTCAGCTTTGTTCCGAGCGTGGCCAGCGAAAGAGTTCTTGTTCCTCTCCAATCTCTATTTGCAATTTCCTGAATGAGTCATTTCGAGAGGATCGTGAAAAACCTCCCAAACCCCAGGAGTGGGCCCCAACAGTGCACTCGCCCTCCTCTGCCCCTGATGAATTGAGAAGTGGGTCAAGGAAAACTTACTCAATTCACTGACCTATTAGTACCGCCACCCGGAGGAAGATTCTAATCTAATGGGAATTCGGTGCAACCAACCGCCAAGGGAGATGAACACACACACACACACACACACACACACACACACACGGTACAGAAAGAAGCATCAGGTCCGGAGAGCATCAGTTATCCTGGTCCTTCCTACGAGCCACAGCAGACAAGAGGCTTTCAATAGATTCCTATTAACTCACCCAAAGGTCGCCGCGGATGCTAAGAGAGCTTTCGTTATTCATGCAAACCAAGCAACAGACACGGGTGTCCTTTAGGAAATGAAAATCTAAGGACGGAGAAGAGAGGGACAGGCCAGCCATCACCCGTTGTACGGCAAGCCTTCTGCGGGGCCCCGTCCATGACCGACATCAAGGCGCGAACGTCTCTGCACTGGAATAGAAATTCCATCCACGTGGGATCCTCGCTTGTGTTGTGTCTGTGCTGTGTCTCCCAGGACCCGCACTGTCTGACTCACTTCAATGGCCCGTCAATATTTCTGAATGAATTACTGATGAATGGGATGCCTTCCAAGATCCAATGCTCCCCAGGTGTCCTTGGTGAAAGTCATGGGCTCCCTGGGCCTCAGCGTACAGACAGAGGAAGCAACGGGGAAATGTGTTCCGCTCTCCACCTCATTCCAACAACTGAGCTCACGGTGACGGTGCTAGGCTCCAGGGGTGCGTGTGCGTGGGCACATCCTGACCTGAGGGACCTGAGGAACAAGTGAGAGCACAGTGAACTTGACTCTCTTTCAAGGGCCCCTTCAGACAGCGATGCCACCAGACACAGTGCTGCTGCGGTTGCCAGGGAGATGAGAGGAAGGGGTGAGGAGGCATCGAGTGCTCTCTGCAGCCTGCAGCCCGGGGCGGAGTGACCGGAAGGGAGAAACAAGGCCAGCCCGGCCGCCCGGTCAAACCCCGTCTAGTCCATGGAGGAGAAAAGTAGCTGTGATCCCATTTTGGTATTTAAAATAGAAACCGCCCCCCGCCCCCCCCCCCAAAAAAAATATATATATATCAGCTTCCAACTCAGCTATATTCTAATGCTTCCGTTTTGTTTAACTTGTCCATTGCTAAGGATTATGGGGGAAAACAAACAACCTGGTGTTTTTGCACGAAGGTGTGTAGGGCGCCTGGATGAAGTAGACATCTGCCCTGGGACAGAGGGAGTCTCGCATCAGCTGGTCTATTTCCTGAGAGACCCGGGAAGGTCTGTGCTCACCTAGTAAGTACATCCGAGGGCGTGGGCTACGTAGCTACGTAATCTTTAAGATTCCTGCCACTTTCCTAGCTGATTTGGCTCAGTGGACAGAGCGTCAGCCTGCAGCCCCGGGTTTGATTCCGGTCAAGGCCACAGCCCCGGGTAGTGGGCTTGATCTCCACTGTGGGGCATGCAGGAGGCAGCCGATCCATGATTCTCTCTCATGGTTGATGTTTCTATCTCTCTCTCTCCCTCTCCCTTCCTCTCTGAAATCAATGAAAATATATTTTTTTAAAAAAGAAAAGATTCCTTTTCTTGGGTCAAACCCTGAATCCAACCCTGGACCCTGAGAACCCACCATACTAAGAACCACACTCCCAGCCACCCAGGACTCCGGTGATGGGCTTGGGGTGGGGGAGAAGACCATCAGGGGCTCTCCACAGAACGAAGTATGCACCCTCTATAAAATATCATGGGGCAAACACCTCGGTTGTAGACATCATGGGTGTCCCTTCTTGGATTATCAAGGTTTCAGACTTCTTGCTGCAGTTGTTGGTTATATTTTTAGGACCTGAATGTAACTCACAAGGACAATAATATCATCATATCCTTTGCCAGATAGTACTTGGCAGGAGACACTGATTCAAAGGCCATCGAGGCCTTGGCTCTCCTACGTGAACTAAATCCCTTTCTGTGAATTCCACGTAAAAAACCGCCTTCTGCCTTCTCAATGTCTAACCCATTTCTCCTTCTCAATCGAGAGTTTGAGTATGATGTTGATTCCTTGTATAACACACGGGTCTATGTATTACAAGCATATCCCCTACCACCAAGACTTTATAACCAAAGAGCAATAATTCTGATTGCAAAGGGCCAAAACAATACCTACATGTGGACAATGGGTTAAAATTACTAAGTCAGTATTGGAATCCAAACAGCAAACACAAATGGAAGATCTCCGTTTTGACAATAAAATTAAGATAAAATTATACACATCTATAACATTTCGCTTCGTTTAAATCCTCACCTGTGGGTATGTCTCCATTGATTTTTAGAGAGAGTGGAAGAGAGAGGAAAAGAAAGAAATATCGATGTGAGAGAAGCACATCGATGGGTTGCCTCCTGCACCTGCCCAACCAGGCTAGGGCCACTTTTTTGTAAATGTTCTTTTTATTGATTTCAGAGAGGAAGGGAGCGGGAGAGAGAGAGAGAGAAACCTCAACAATGAGAGAGAATCATGGGTCGGCTGCCTCCTGCACGCCCCCTAATGGGGATCGAGCCCGCAACCCGGGCATGTGCCCTGACCGGGAATCGAACCGTGACCTCCTGGTTCATAGATTAATGCTCAGCCACTGAGCCACAGCAGCCGGGCTCACTTTTAAGAGTAAAATAAGACTTGGATGGACTATATCGGGTGGATGGCCTCCAAGCGCTCTCCACCTTAAAGAGCCAGATCCGATAGCATTTTAAAGTATTCTTAGATGCATGAGGCACTTGCCAACATTTAAGTGCTTCCATATGAACACCTGCAGGATTGGACTGCTGTTTTAAAAACAGAAATAGCCAAAATCTGTGTTATTTTTAAATCGTGATAAAGCAGTAAGTGTTTGGCTATTCAATGAGCTGCCTAAAAGGCTGCATGGGCTCAACCCTTTAAAAATATATGGCATTTGACTTTCTAACACCGAAGTGAAAAGAGATGATCAGACGAAGGGCAATGAGGCGTACATGACTCCAGTAAGACATCGGGCTCATTAGCGATTCTTTTTTCCCCCAAGTGATTCATCGGATTGTTAAAATGATGATGTGAAACGCCAAAGCTGCCACAGGAAAACCATGCAGACAGGACAGCACCCACAGGCACCTCCTATCTCCTAGAGATTGGAGTCTGAGTCCCCCTGACAACTTGAACGTCACTGACCGAGAATATTTAATATGAGAAACCTAGTAGGTTTTCCACAAATGTTAACTTCCTCCTCCATTTCTAGAAGAAGAGCCATTTAATGATGATTTATTGTCATATTCTTTCATTTTCTTCATGTTCTGCATTCCTCGAATGTAGACATGAAATACATTAGAAAATACAAGAACCCATGAAAATATCATTGGTATCAGTTAAATGTTGACATTTTTTTAGATCTATGAGAAAATACACCAAAATAGGAATGTCACTGGTGTGTCTAAATGCGGGGATTATAAATAGTGTTTTATTTTATTTTTTCTATGTTGTCCAAGTTTCCATTAAGGTCACGTTGGGATGGAGAAAGACAAGTGCTATTTTTAATTAGAATAAATGAAAAGAAAGAGATCCCAGCCAGCATGCGTCAGTGGTGGCACATCGACCTATGAACCAGGAGGTCACAGTTTGATTCCCCGTCAGGGCACATGCCCGGGTTGCGGGCTCGGTCCCCGTTGGGGAATGTGCAGGAGGCAGCCGATCCATGATTCCCTCTCATCATTGATGTTTCTATCTCTCTCCCTCTCCTTTCCTTTCTAAAATCAATAAAAATATATTTGAAAAATTTATCCAGAAGACTCAAGGATTATTTCATTTCTCCACATATCACACCTATCCACTATCATTATTTGATAGTTTTAGATGTTGGAAGATACTGGTTGACTCCGTTCACCCTATAACTGATATCAAGAGTTGTCTGAGTGAATACAGATAGCACTTCATCTGCCACTTGTTTACTTTCCATATAAAAATGATAATGAAAAAAATTCCGATGCTTGAATATCCTGCTTGAATAAATTCAAGTTAAACAGTTTACTACTATCTGCCACTCTGAATTTAATTCTCAGCTGCATGCATTGCCCTTAATGGGTGAACTGAGCCATGATGCTAAGCAACCCCTCGGACATTCTTTAAGATCCGACCACAGAAAATGTTAAGGTCCTTATGGCATTAAATGGTAATACCAACAGGATTACTATTAAAGACGCTAGGCCACTACATTATAGAGTAGCTAACTATCAGTGCCATATGCTCATATTGTCAATAGTTTTCCTTTCCTCGAGCAAAAATATTCTATAAAATGTGAGATAAAGGTATTATAACTCATGAATTCCCACCAGAGGAACAAATACAAATAGAATCACAATTCGTGCGCAGGCCTTCCATTGTTATGCTACGGGTCTCGGAATACTCTGAAAAAGAGAAATCAATTTGGTAGGGCTGAGAGAGAAAATAATTACTGAATTCATCTGACAGCAAGAACAAGATGTAAATCTTATCGAAGTAGCAAACGAAAGCCACGGCATTTTTTGTTAATGTAGTCATTTAAATACCGGATTTATTCTCATGCAGTGCAACCCTCAAACTGCTCTGATATTTTATTTGGAAATAAAAAGAAGTTTAAGAACCGAAGCATCTGATTATGTGATAAAATGTCTTGATAATATGTTTCTGTGGTTACATTAAGTGCCAGTAAATACACCAGGTTTTGGCTAATGCACCATATCCTATATAATAAAAGGGTAATATGCAAATTGTCCACTCAACTGAAAGTTTGACCGGAGTTTGACCAGGGGGCGGGGCTGACCCACCAACCGCCCATGGCCCTGGTCTCCCCCTGGTCGGCCACAGCCCTGCCCCCAATGCCCCCCCCTTGGGGTGTCCATGCATTCATGCACCGGGCCTCTAGTTTTAGATACCAACAGATGTTATGATAATTTCTTTCTCTCCACCAGCCATGCATTTGCAAAATACACCTCCCTCCTGTGAACCAGAGAGGTACCTGTCAGACCCTGTGTTCCCCCACCCACCTTGCTGAACAGGCCAGCCTGGGGGATCAAGTCTAAAACCACAACCTTCTCCTTCCCCCTTCGGTCCCGTGATAAGAATAAAAACTGGGCCCTCACTCAGGGCAGCCAAGGCGCTCATTAGGCAGTGACAAACCTCTGCCCAAGCACTGAAAGATAAACTAGGTAATCAGATTCCAATCTCAAACATTTGGAATTAGACCATCAGAGGGGAGGCAGTGTCCTTTAATGTTCTGAGGAAGTACAAAAGGGGAAGTACAAGGTGAAGACAAATTTTTCAAAAAAAAAAAGCAAATGAAAATGCCAAAGACAAGTCCTAGTAGATGCTACTTTACGGAGCTGGCCTGGGAGCTGGCCGAGGTCCTGAAGCCCTAAGCTAAGGATTGCTGACAACTATCCTGAAACAGAACCCAAACTCCAGTACAACCGTCATAATCTGCCCAGATCCTGTGGGCAGACTCCAGAAATTCATAATAACGTCACTTAAACTGCTCTCGACAGACCCCTGCGGCAAGGAGGCAGAGGCAAACAAGAGCCCGTTGGCAAGAGGCGCTCTCTCCTTTGCGGTCACTGGCCACCTTCCTACAGGGACCACGGGCAGGCTCCACGGCATCCCGCACAGACCTTGGGTTTGCTGCTCGTGCGTGTGCGTGTCCCTTGTGTTGTAGGACGACATCCCGCTCACGGGCGCCTATCCCTTTACCTCCCTTGAATTAGCAAAAGCATTGAGCGAGGGGGAAAGATAGAGAATATATATGTTAGTCATACAGAAAAATGTACTAGTAAATTCTCTCCTCTCTCCATGCAAAATAGGATGATTTGAAAAAGCCATTACTATTTTTTATGGATTTGAGAGACAGTGGAAGAGAAGAGAAAGATATAAATGTAGATAAATGATAGATAGATAGATAGATAGATAGATGAATAGATAGATAGATAGATAGATAGATAGATAGATAGATGAATAGATAGATGAATAGATAGATAGATGAATAGATAGATAGATAGATGAATAGATAGATAGATAGATAGATAGATAGATGAATAGATAGATAGATAGATAGATAGATAGATGATAGATAGATAGATAGATAGATAGATACAGAGATAGGAACATCAATCTATTGCTCCACTTATTTATGCATTCACTGTTTGACTCTGGCATGTGCCCTGATAAAACAAAGAAATCCCTTTGCCACCTCACCCAGCCAAGGGTGGCTTCCCCAAGAGCAATTAGCTACCTCGGAAAAGCCATGACACTGTTCAAAGCCCTGGCAACCTCAGTTTCCCCTTAAGATCTGCACCCAGACAGAGGTGCCCCCAGGAGCCTCAGCTCCGGTCTCGCTGCTGCTTGGAAAAGGCTGCGGGGGAGAAGGAATCCCTTGGTGGTGTGAGTACATCAACCGAGGGAGAAGCAAAGAAGCGCCTCTTTTCGTTTGCCTTCCTCTTGGGGTCCCCGGGAAGGCTTGGATAAGGCAGAGCATGTCTCGGGGCGCATCTGGCTTCTTCCCCATTTGAACATCCGCTGATTAAATGTACGGAACCCTCCAGCTAGTCTCAGCCTCTCTCCATTTCACTGTTACAGCCTTGCTCCACGTCTGCCCACAGCGGCTCTACCAAATTCTACATATATTTATGGTTTATATTTCACCGTGTTATTTAAAATACGCATTTGGAGTTCATTGAAACTATTCATGGCATGGGTTTTTTTTAAATATATTTTTATTGATTTCAGAGAGGAAGGGTGAGGGAGAGAGAGGTAGAAACATCCATGATGAGAGAGAATCATGGATCGGCTGCCTCCTGCACGCCCCACACTGGGAATGGAGCCCGCAACCTGGGCCTGTGCCCTTGACCGGGAATCGAACCGTGACCTCCTGGTTCATAGGTCGGCACTCAACCACTGAGCCGCGCTGGCCGGGCTCACGTTTTATTTATTTCTTACAGAGATGCATTACATTTTAATAATTAGGAATTCCCAGGGAAGCAAAAAAAAATAACAGTAGAAAAAGTGGCATCGAGCCATAGGTACAGGTAGGTCCTTGTAATACGTGCCAGGCCACAGACATGACCCCTGGACGCCCCAGGCTCAGAGGGGAAATACAACAGCCTGTAGGACATATGAGTCACGAATAAACTGTGTGAGGATCAATCTTCTCGGTATGGGGACATTCATATTATAAGAATGAAGGAGGTGAACAAAACAGGCTGAAGAGGAAAACCATTTTGCTGTTGAAATTCTGCCTTCAATAATGCGTAACGGGCCAGAGGAGAACGCTACAGCATCCCTGTTCACCATGAAACCACGTGGATGGACGTCAATCATGACATGGGTCCCCTTATGTTAGTCATCACGGTCATGACAGGACTCGCAGGATCACAAACCAGATCCCCACAAAACGCTTGTCTGAGAAGCTGCGTCCTTCGGGGGTAAAATGTGACAAGAACACGAAAGCGACAGTGCCACGGTGGGAAGCATAAAAGGCCACGGACTCCTGAGCAAAAGTCAGACGTCGTCCCAAATAAATTTGCTCCGATGTGTTTAGGTTCCAAGCCTACACGCTGACAGGTATTTTGATAGCTGCTATGACTGAAATCGCTACAGGGAAAATAACTCTGAATTCGGGATCTGAATGTCTTTCAGATCCTCTTCCCACAAGTAATTACTTCCATCATTTCAGGTTTTTTGACGGAAGAGGCTTCTTAAGGTGTAATTATCACATTACAGCACCGACGGTAAAGCTAAAGTGGCCGCGTTCTTCAAAGCAGAAATAAGGACATGTGGCTGGAAAAATTCTGTCTGCATTTGGAGACGTGTTTGTGTAATAGACTGCAAGGCGTATGTGTGTTAAATTCCATATTGCACTCAATGGCTCCTTTGATGAAAATGTGTATGAAGTCAGGGCTGCCGCACTCCAAACATCTAAAGTTCGGTTTGGCTGAAGGTGGGTTCACTTACAGGCTGTTAAAAATAAGTAAAGGAGACCCCTACTTTTTCACAGCAACGTATTCATGTTAACATCTGATAGGCCGTGGGTTTCTGTGCTCCGAGTCGTGACTCTGCAACTTGCTAGCAACCCTGGGTTAGTCACTCAGCATCTAGCACAGGGGTGGGCAAACTTTGTGACTCGAGGGCCACGATGGGTTCTTAAACTGGACCGGAGGGCCGGAACAAAAGCATGGATGGAGTGTCTGTGTGAACTAATATAAATTCAAAGTAAACATCATTACATAAAAGGGTACGGTCTTTTTTTTTTTTTTTAGTTTTATTCATTTCAAACGGGCCGTAGTTTGCCCACGGCTGGTCTAGAACGTTTTACCTCCTCATATGCAAAAGGAAAGTACTGAACTACGGCCCTCGCTGGTTTGGCTCAGTGGACAGAGTGTCAGCCCGAGGACTGAAGGGTCCTGGGTTCCGTTCCAGTCAAGGGCACATACATACCTTGGTTGCAGATTCCCCGGCCCTGGTTGGGGTGCGTGCAGAAGGCAACCGATCAATGTGTCTCTCTCACATCGATGCTTCTCTCTGTCTCTCCCTCTCCCCTCCACTCTCTCTAAAAATCAATGGAAACATAATCCCCGAGGGAGGATTAACAACAACAAAATTATTACTCCTCTCCTTATTCTTACTATGACTTATCCACTTTTACATACACTAAGACTGAGTTTTAGATCCGGCAATCCTTTTTGCTGTTTTATTCCTGCATTTACTTATTACTTTTGATTAATCCATCGTCTTTCTAACACAGCGGTTCTCAACCTGTGGGTCGAGACCCCTTTGGGGGTCGAACGGCCCTTTCACAGGGGTCGCCTAAGACCATCGGAAAACACATCTATAATTACATATTGCTTTTGTGACTCATCACTATGCTTTCATGATGTTCAATTTGTCACAATGAAATTGGGGGTCACCACAACATGAGGAACTGTATGAAAGGGTCGCGGCATGAGGAAGGTTGAGAACCACTGTTCTAACAGGAGAAATATAAACAAACAGCCACTCATGGGGGGTGAGGGGGCCTCAGGGCGATTTTAGAAGCCAGCCAGAAGTTGGACCAGCGAGCAATGCTTCACAGAGAAACAGAATGAGCCGTACAGCTTGGAGTCAGGGAGTCAGGGAGTCGTGAAGTGCCTCTCCATTCATTCACTCGGCACAGAGATGGATGGGAATGCCCAGAGGAAAAATGATGAGCATCGCGGAGAAGCATCAATAACATGCAGGGAGTCTGGCGGGAAGAGGAGGGATTTCCTGGGCCCGGGAAGGTTAACACTGTCATGGACGGGGAGTACAATCTAGTGTCGGAAACTGTTCTTGGGCGACTTTCTCGCTGATCTTCTCTCCCTCCTACTGCACCCTCAGCCTCCATTCCAGTCCCGACATTTCTGTGGGATTGACTTTTCAACATCTGTAAGAGTATCATGCAGTTTTATTCGTTTTTTAAAATATATTTTTATTGATTTCCGAGAGGAAGTGGGAGAGAGAGAGAGAGAGAGAGAGAGAGAGAAATAGAAACATCCATGATGAGAGAGAACCATGGATCGGCTGCCTCCTGCATGCCCTCAGTGGGGATCGAGCCCCCCAATCCGGGCATGTGTCCTGACCGGGAATCAAACCCGGGACCCTTAAGCTCACAGGCCGAAGCTCTATCCACTGAGCCACACCAGCTAGGGCCCATGCAGTTTTAAAAAGTAATAATATGATGGGTAGTAAAGGAAATTGCAAGCATAGGGCTGGAGTTAAGTGAAGCATCACCCTGTCAGCGTTTCCAGAGAGGGCTGACAGGTAGGAAAATGAGTCTGTCATGTGAGACAGAGCGAAATGAAACAGACGCATTAATCCCGGGAAGAGAAGGCCGGGAAAGCGAGGATTGAGGTGTTCGCCTCGGTGACGTGTTCGTCCCTGAAAGCAGTGGTTCTCAACCTTCTGGCCCTGTCAATACCATTCCTCATGCTGTGACCCAACCATAACATTATTTCCGTGGCTACTTCATCACTGTCATGTGGCTACTGTGATGAATCGTCATGTAAACATCTGATCTGCAGAATGGTCTTAGGCGACCCCTGTGAAAGGGTCGTTCGACCGCCAAAGGGGTCGCGACCCACAGGTTGAGAACCGCTGCCTAAAAGTCTTTAGACATAGGCCGTGGAAACCCAGGAATATGAATCCGCACCGTGGGAAAGAGCCCCAGAAAACTAGATTTTACATCGATGTAAGAAGGAACTTATTGTGCTCTGAGCGTCTGACCATGACCTCCTCCTGAGGACGGGAACTCCTGAGGGAGGTCAGACAGAGGGGAGACCGTTCCGGCTCTAGCTGGGGAGGGAGATGCAAACTGGCCGTTTTCACAGCCCCTTCCCTCTTCACACCCAGCTTAGGAAGGATCTGAAACAATAACGCATCTCATGGGTCCTCATCCATCATCTTGACAACGTCTGAGACTGAGGTTTCTCATCTGCCCCCCACAACAAGGATCATCACCCCCACAGGATAACTGTGAGGACTAAAATGAAGAATATTCGTAAAGGCACTTTGTACATTTGCAAACACTGCTTAAATGTTAGACTATGGCAAACCTTTCACTATGCCTAATAGTCATGAATCTCGATAATTTAACAACTGTATCGAGTCCTTAAATCTCGATAATTTAACAATTATTTAAAGGTATGCACTGTATTTTTTAAAATGTATTTTTATTGATTTCAGAAAGGAAGGGAGAGGGAGAGAGAGATAGAAACATCGAGGATGAGAATCATTGACTGGCTGCCTCCTGCACGCCCCACACTTGGATTGAGCCCGCAACCCGGACATGTGTCCTGACCGGGAATCAAACCGTGACCTCCTGGTTCATAGGTCGACGCTCACCCACTGAGCCACACCGGCCAGGTTCCATACTGTAGTTTTTTAAAAAGCAGTATAAGAAAGCCCATGAATTTTCGGTTTTCTTTGAATGCAATGGCCATTCTATATCTTTTGTAAAAGAGGAAATGACAATAAAAAGGGAGATGTCTTGGCAAAAGGCCCTACCAGTAGTTCTAAAGTCATTTCAAGAATCATTGTTCCTCAATGCTTCTGTAATATACACAAACACCAAAGAAAGCAAACACTTATTTCCACAAGCATTATTAAATTATGACATATTAGGAGTCATTAACAATCAGCAGGCAGGGTGCTGGGTTCTGCCAGTCTGGTGATCCAAACAATCAAAAAGAATATCCATGGGGCAATTAATTTTCAGCACATTGATTATTCCAATCTCCAAACTAATAAGTAGGGCTAAACCAAATGAAATTAAAGAGCACAGCAAGCAACTAACGACATTTGTAAAGGACAGTCTCCAAAGTTGAAAGATGAATAACATCTCTCAGGTTACTGGGCAAGAGGGAAAAGTTATTCCCGCACCCAGATCCTATTTGTTTAACATATTTTTATTGATTTCAGAGAGGAAGGGAGAGGGAGAGAGAGAAAAAAACATCAATGATGAGAGAGAATCATTGATCAGATGCCTCTTGCATGCCCCACAGTGGGGACCGAGCCCACAACCAGGCATCGAACCGTGACCTTCTGGTTCATAGGTCGATGCTCAACCATTGAGCCACACCAGCCGGGCCCAGGTCATATCTTAAAAACCTAGCTCTGCTTCGAAGTCAGCTTTCTGTCAACTGTACTGCCTCCTACAGGCATAAACACAGGCACGTTTCACATTGAGAAATTAAGACAGACCGAGTATCCAAGCCAACCAGCTAGTCCTGATGAGCAAAGTCAGAACCGGAGACTCTGGATTAGTCCAAAGGGTACTTTCGGCTCGGGGGGGTGGGGGGGGGGAGGCAGGCACGGCTGCTTAATGCTCCTGGACTCGGAGCAAATATGATTGGTAACAGCTCAACAAGTTACACGGCAAAGTGCAAAACTGCCATTTTTGTATTGGTTTGCAGAACTACTTAATAATAAAACATGAGTCAACAAAAGTATTGTCTGTTGTTCCCTCTTGCTGAGCCGGTATGGCTCAGCGGTTGAGTGTCGACCTATGAACCAGGAGGTTCGGTTCAATTCCCGGTCAGGACACAGGCCCGGGTTGCGGGCTCCATCCCCAGTGTGGGGTGTGCAGGAGGCAGCCGATCCATGATTCTTTCTCATCATTGATGTGTCTATCTCTCTCTCCCACGCCCTTCCTCTCTGAAATCCATTTAAACACACACACACACACTTAAAATATGTATATTTATAGGTTCCTCCTTGATAAAAGTATATCACTCTGCTGAATAATGCTGATAATGGAGGAGCCCATGGAAGAGTAGGGTGTATATGAGAAATCTCTGTACCTTCCTCTCAATTTCGTTGTAAACCTAAAACTGCTCTAAAAAGTGAAATCTTGAAAAAAGAGTAAGAAAGAAGTTGATTTTCTCTAACATAAAACTCGATGCAGCGAGACGGGGTCGGAAGGCTGGCCCGCAATCATCGGGGACCCAGGCCCAGTCCCTGTTGTGGCTCCGCAATCCAGCCTCCCCCTCCTGGCCCCGATGACCGCTTGCCCGGAAGCAAGAGTGAGAAAAGGAGACGAGGAACGTATAACCCCCTTTTTCAAACGGCACTTCCCACACCCCAGCCACACCTCTTCTGTTCCCATCTCTTTGTCCAGAATGTACCCCATGGGCGGGCCTGGGAGCCTGGGAAAGGCCATCTTCATTCCAGCGGCCGTGTGTCCCGGTGAAAATGCCAAATGAGATGATCACAGACGCGGAGGAAAGGGAAGATGGGGGAGGGGGAAGTTTACCGCGGCTTACCAAGTGACAATGAGCGCTGAGTCACACAAATCCAGATGGGCACACGTAAGTGAGGTCGTTGCTAATACACTTCCAGAGTAAGAGCCGCACACGAGCTTCCAGGCGGTAACACAATGCCGGCTAATGAGGAGAGCTGGGATCCATTCCCAACAGATAAACCGCTTCTGATTGAAGCCATTAACACTCCCATCCCAAAGGACCCACGCAAATCACTGCACAAAACCAAGATTTCAGAGGAAAGGGGGGATTCGTTGGAAATTTATCTTTCCACCCTGATCTAAGTGAATAGAAACGTTTCTGGTTATATTCAAATAAACCTCTCTTTTTTTTTTTTTTTTTAAACCTTCAGCATACAGCGAACACTCTTATCTTCACTAATATTGTCCAAACTTCAGCGCACTGGGAACAAAAGGGTGAGGGAATGAAATAAAGGTCAAAGACGGACAATGAATGTTCTCATCTTGAGAGTCTGGGATATTTTTTGAAGCATTTACAAGATTCTTTAAAAGATGTAGGACTGCCTGCCTTGATAAAAGTATATTACTCTGCTGAATAATGCTGATAATGGAGGAGCCCATGGAAGAGTAGGGTGTATATGAGAAATCTCTGTACCTTCCTCTCAATTTCGTTGTAAACCTAAAACTGCTCTAAAAAGTGAAATCTTGAAAAAAGAGTAAGAAAGAAGTTGATTTTTTTCTAACATAAAACTCGATGCAGCGAGACCGGGTTGGAAGGCTGACCATTATGAAATAAGCAGTCATTTCATAAAAATAAAACTGCATATATTTCTCCACATCTATTATTTTATGAATAATAGCTTCGTCGCTGCCCTATATACATACTAAAGAATTTATATCCTAAGTGATACATATTTTCTGATATTTGCTTCAAAAGAATTACTGGGGAGAGCAGAAGTGATGAAGTACAAGTGAAACAATATTTATCCACAGTTCGTAAGTGTTGACATTATGTGATGGGTACATGAGGTCCTTTGTATTATTTTCCTGCCTCTGGTATTTGTTTGAACTGTGCCATAATTACACATGTTTAAGGACTACTTATTGTACATTACCACGTGAAACAGTTTTAAACAAAATCATGGAGAACCAACAGATTCTAACGTTTCTGTACGAAAAAGAAAATGTTTAAAGGAAGTGCTCCTCAGATGTTGTCACTTCCCTTTATGGAGAAATCCAGTTCTTTTTCCAGATTTCTATTAATAACTCGAGGCCCGGTGCACGGATTCCTGCACCAGTGGGGTCACTCAGCCTGGCCTGCGCCCTCTCGCAATCCGGGACCCCTCGGGGGTTGCCGGACTGCCGGTTCATTCACTCACTTGTACATTTATGCAGTCACTACTCAGGGACACCTACTCTGTGCCATTTTTCTAGGTGCTGGGAACACAGCAGTGAAAGACAGGTGCCTTCTCCCCTTCACGGAGTCCACCAACTCTGCCCCCTCTTAAACAAGCTTGGGCATGAGTCCGCTGGCATGAGTCACGGATTTCAGCTTTCTCATTATAAAACTAGGATACTAATGACCAACACGCAACATTAGTTCAAGGAAGACATGCCCCATACGTCCAGGACCTGACACAAGGTTAGCACTCAACAAATGGCAACGATTCCAACGAACAATAATCCAAACGTCAAAACACAAAATACTACGCATACAAATTAGAGCAAGCGACAAGAGGCATTCATTTCCAGAGGAAATGCCTGCAGGAAACTTCAGCCAGAGAAAATATTAGGAATAATGTGTTCTGCGTTCCTCTTCATCTCGCCAATTCCTGGAACCAAAGGCTTCATGTCGTTTACATAATATCCAAGAAGAAACTGTGACAGACTTGAAAGATATATAAGATAACATCTCAACAGGCTTATTAAAAAGCAGCAGCCAGCTCTACAGGACTAATACAAGACAGAACATTGTAAGTGTCATAAAAACATGTTACCAAAGCCTCCTACGGAACCTGCTTTCTCCACTACCAGGAAGGCTCCCGTAATGGCGGCAAAGCTGTTCACCTTTTTCTCTTTATTCAATTATCTTCAACATATGGGTCCCCCAGGCACACACAAGGTGCTTAACAATAACAGGAAAATAATAATCATGATTAGAGCATGTGTCAGTATTAATAATTATTAGTCGTAGGCATTCAGTGAGGCTCTAATATGCATTAGGTTCTACACAGGAAACTTTGCCGAGGCTATCTCATTTTACCATCAGACAGCTGTACGAAGGAAACATTTTTATGTCCCACCGCTTTTAAAAATATATTCTTACCGATGTCAGAGAGAAAAGAGAGGGAGAGAGAGAGAAATATCAATGATGGGAGAGAATCACGGATCGGCTGGCTCCTACACACCCCCTACTGGGGATCGAGTCTGAAACCTGCGCATGTGCCCTGACCGGGAATCGAAGAACCATGACCTCCTGGTTCATACGTCGATACTCCACTACTGAGCCACGCCGGCTGGGCTATTTTCCATCATGTTATAAGCAGGGAGTCTGAAGTGAAAGAAGTGAGGTGCTAACCCACAGCCACACAGTCGAATAGCAGCAGAAGCAAGGTTTGAAACCAAGACGCCCACAGCAATGCCCACACTCTCCCCTTGCAGCATACTGAGTCCTAAAAAAAACTTGTACTTGATAATCACCAGAAAAGACCTAAACTAAGAAGGCTCCGATTCATAGATAGATAGATAGATAGATAGATAGATAGATAGATAGATAGATATAGATACAGATATACACACATACACATACATACATATACATACATACTAGAGGCCCAGTGCATGAATTTGTGCACAGGTAGGGTCCAGCCGGCCCGCCCCAATGGGGGCCGATAGGGCTGGGCCAGCAGGGTGGGAGGAGGGAACATGGGAGGTTGGCCAGCCAACCCCGCCCCCAATTGGGGTGAGGGCCGATCGGGGGCCAGGCTGGCTGTGGGGAGGGGTCGAGGGAGTTTGATCGGGCTGGTTGGCCACCACAGTGCACGTCATAGTGACCGGTCATTCTGGTCATTCCATCGTTCTGGTCGCTTGGCTTTTATACATATAGATTTTTTTTATTGATTTCAGAGAGGAAGGGAGAGAGATAGAAATAGAAACATCAATGATGAGAGAGAATCATTGATCAGTTGCCTCCTGCACATCCCCTTCTGGGGGGGGGATTGAGCCCACAACCTGGGCATGTGCCCTTGGCCAGAATCAAACCTGGGACCCTTTCGTCCGCAGGCCGACACGCTATCCACTGAGCCACACCGGCGAGGGCCTCCACCAACTCTTAAGAACCCAGCCAACACTGCAAAGCTGCCACTGCCCCAGACATTTTTTGCAGAAAACAAGAATAACAGCACATCTTTCATATTATTGAAAGAAAGAAATCACCAGCCAAGAATAATATATCCAGAAAAGTTACCCTTTAGCTATGGAGAAATAGAAGCTTCTAGATGGGCCCCGTGGCCACACCTGTCCAGCCTGGGCCAGGTGGCAATTTTAATGGAGCAAGATTCAAGTTCATGGTTGTCTGTTAGAGTTCCAATGCCCTGAGCCCCTTGTTAATTGAGTAGGAAACAAGGGGAATTTGAAGGAGAATAAGCTAAATATTTATACTGCTTTGGCTGCATGGCAGAGAAAAGCAGGATTTTTTTCCCCTAAGGATCTGGCTACCCACGTTATCACTTACAATTATCTTATAATTAGATTGATATTTTGCAACACAGAAATCTGTAACCCTGACATTTAAACGCCTGCTCTTCGCTGATGGGAAAGAAGGAGCAGAGACCAATTATTTGTGTCGCCTGTTTGGCAAAATCCTGTTTTCAAGAAGACTTAACATTTATTAAGCCGCCAAACTGTCCAAATCTAAAATATTCCCGTCTTCTCGGCAGTGGTCACATCCCATCACCCACGCCGCCTAAAAATACCGTTTCCCATCAAGCAGTGCAACCACAGGGGCTATTAGGAGGCAATGAAGTCCCCGGGGTAGCCTCTGCTTTGTACGCCCGCACGTTCTTCCCGTCAATCAGATTCGGGAAGGTTGGAGGTGAAAACGAAGGCAATAAAATCCAGGCCGCCCCATCCTCACCTTTCCCACAAACGGCACTGACAACAGCAACTTGGGGAGGAAGCAGCTCAACCGTGGGAGACTCAAGTTCATGATCACCCCAAGTCCATCACGAACGTCTTACTCATGACAGGTCTGTGTGTGCTTCTCGGTGGGAATATCTTAGCTGATGCTCCTATTCTACCTCAAAGCGCATGTCAGTGTGTGTGTCACCGAGGGACAAACAGGTCTGCACTTGACTCAGACTCAGGCTTACAGTATTTACAGTAGACGACACCCCAGTCCAGAAAGGTGCTTTTTTTGTTTGTTTGTTTTTGTTTGCAATTTCCTTTTGATTTGATTTTTATTTTCTTCCGCGCTGGTTTCTGGTGTACAGCCTAGTGGCTAGACCAGCCGTGGGCAAACTACGGCCCGCGGGCCGGATCCGACCCGTTTGAAATGAATAAAACTATTGGGGAAAAAAGAAAAGACCGTACCCTTTTATGTCATGATGTTTACTTTGAATTTATATCAGTTCACACAAACACTCCATCCATGCTTTTGTTCCGGCCCTCCGGTCCAGTTTAAGAACCCATTGTGGCCCTCGAGTCAAAAAGTTTGCCCACCCCTGGTCTAGACAATCATATACATTGTGCATCGTGTTCCCCTCGATATTTTCGGCACCCCAGCCGGCAGAGAGGGGTGCTTTTAAACAATCTGGTTCAGAGAAGGCATTCCAGTTCAACATTCGTTCAAAAATGGTAAGACATTTCTCCTTCTGCCGGTGCCTGCCTCCCCTCCCAGACCCTGACTTTAGAAACCTGAAGGCCAATAGCTCAGGCCGTGGAGATGATCTGTTTGCAAACATCCCTTCCTTGTCTCATGGGACTTGCTCTTGCTATCGCCTGTAACTATTGTTCACGTCAACACCCTGAACCCAGACAGATCAACATAACTAAGATTCAATGTGCCAAAGGTGCCCCTGGCTGTGTGGCTCGGTGGACAGAGCGTCAGCCTGTGGACTGAAGGGTCCCAGGTTCAATTCCGGTCAAGGGCACATGCCCGGGTTGCAGGCTCGAGCCCCAGTAGGGGGCGTGCAGGAGGCAGCCAACCCATGATTCTCTCTCATTGATGTTTCTATCTTTCTATCCCTCTCTCTTCCTCTCTGAAATCAATAAAAACATATTTTAAAAACAAAACAAAAAAACACAAAATGCCCAAGGTTACTTTTTATGACGGTGTTTAACGGGGGCGCTACGGACACCCTCACGGTTGACCAGATGGGATAATTCTGACGGAACAAACGCACCGAATTCGTGTAGAAAATGTCAGAGAACGCGTCCCTAAGAGGCCAGTCATGTCTGCCCCTCAATCTCTTCCAAAGAAACGAGTTACGCCCCTTTCGTACAGGTGTGTCTGTTTTCACAGAATAGGCTTGACCTTGACAATGTCTAGGTCAAGGCAACCCACCCAGATGGTCCTCCTACTAAGGTGAGAGGCCCCGTTGGGCATCCAGGTAAGAAAGGCCACGGGTCCCATCTTGCTCTTTAAGGACAAAGCAGTGTTAACCCTTGAAGACTAACCTCTGCCAGGAGCTCATATGTACCAACATCCTGGACCCCTTGGCACAGCGGATACCAAGTTTAAAGGCACCTGTCTCAGTGAGTGTCCAACGAGGTCTCTTCTCCAAAAGGCACCGCTCTCTCTCTTTTCCATCTAATATGAGCAACATCTTAGCCTGTGCCGAGCCGGCACGGCCACGGGTGAACCTGAGAGGGGGCGGTGAAGGATTTAGAAAAGACAGACGAGAGAATAAAGCTGGGGCTAGGTGGGACACTGCCCTCTCTGATGGAGAGACAGCATCACGGCCTGCAAGCGAGTCTTTATTTTGTAGCCAGATTCCACGAGGCAAAGCAAGGGTGAGGTTACAAAGATCTCGGGGGTTTCGAATCTACTCAATTACATGCACCTCCCGCAGCCCATATCACTCAGCCACGTGGGCCCGCAGGTTCGGACCATGAGGTCAAGCTCACAACCACAGCCTTTGGCTACCACTGTGCTGGGCTTGCATGTGGCTTTGCCACGAGAGGATCGTGCCCTCTCATCAGTCTCAGGCTTGAACCTGTCCAAGCGCGGTTGCCGCTCTCCACAGTATAAATCAACAAATTTGGTAAGGCAAGTATTTTGTCCATATGGATTTTTTAAAAATACCTTTGACATCCAATATGCTTCACACTCAGTGAAAAAGCTACTGGCAAACATCTGAGACGGGGCAGGTACCACCCTGACTGGGAGGTAGCATCACTATGCCTGTATCCTTCACTCTGGCGGCTCTCGCTCCACCTGGACGAGCACACAGCTCCACCCACTGTCTCCCCTAACATCACTATGGAATTCTTCATAAAACAAACAAAAAAAAATCCCTGGAATTCTCCTGCTATTGGGAGGAATTCCTATAATCCATATGATGATGATCCAAACAGAGAGAGACATCAGATGAACAAAATAAACCCACACATCTGAGCTCTTTGCTGTGTATTCCACTTGGGGAACCACTCACTATTTCCTATCCCTCACAAGGATGTTTTTTAATAGATTTTTATTGTTTTCAGAGAGAAAGGGAGAGGGAGAGAGAGATAGAAACATCAATGATGAGAGAGAATCACTGACAGGCTGCCTCCTGCACGCCCCCTACTGGGGATGGAGCCTGCAAGCCGGGCATGTGCCCTTGACCAGAACTGAACCTGGGACCCTGCAGTCCGCAGGCCGACGCTCTATCCGCTGAGCCACACCAGCCAGGGCACAAGGATGTTCTTAAGGATCACTCGCAGGCTACCGGGATAAAACGGACACAGTTTATGAAGATCTTCAGGGTGTGGAAGTCATCGGAATCCTGGCAGTAAACAAGAGGCGGCCTGGCAGGGCAGGGGGAGGCGTCGTTCAGAACCCACTCGCAAGGACGCTGTGAATAGTGGCGTAGAGGTGGGAAGCTGGCGAGAATCGATAGAACAGCAAGTTCTCCATGAGTCCTCTCAGCAGTTATTGAGCAATGTTCTGGGGGACCGAAGGTCTTTTCTAAACCTTTGATGGACTTCCTGATTCATAAGCATTTGTAACACAGGGCTGACTCTTTGATTCCGGGGAGCAGATGGACTCTCCTAATACATCTATTTGGCCTACGCCCCTCTCCAGATGAATATTGACAACTGCCTAACCTGAATACCCTTTAAAGTTAAAAATAAAATTTGATGATTCATAAAAAAAAAAAAAAAAAAAGAAGAAGAAGAAGAAAACGCGGCCTCTACTGAGAGGATATTCCATGCAAAGACCACAAGTGATACAAAAATCAGAGGCAACATGGTCACAGGAAACCCATGATGCCATGTTGCATGTGCACACAGACACGGACCATCGGACTTGGTAACTAGCAAATGGTAACCACGGACGCTGCGTTTCTTAATATAAATTATCTGGTGGTTATCTGTACCGAACTGGGTTGTTTTTCCCCAATGACGGTTTATCAGGGAAATCTTTTCTAAAAATAAATTATACATGTCATGAAACCTAAGCAAAGAGCTAATAAGAGGAGGTCAACACGAGAAGCACAAGCAGTTCTAAACTTAACCAGCAAAAATAAATAGCACTTAAAAGAACGAGGCATTGGCTTTCTCGGTGAAGTCACTAGAGCCTATTCATTTACAAGTAGCTCTGAACACAATTTGGCGCTAGGCAATTTATGCAGTAGATTCAAAATTAGCAACCGGAAGCGCAGGTCCACGAAATAATCCAGTAACTGTTCCTAAAACACCTCGCCTCCTTTGTCTTCATGATAATTGACTAAATAAGACACAGGGGTTGATGTCCTGTACAATTTATTTCTAATCAGGATAACTCAGTCGTCTGATCAATTCAGCCCCAATCTGTTCTGTGAAACACAGAAAAAATGTAGTTTGACCTATCTAGCCACTGTAATTTCACACCCAAAAGTTCAACTCTCCACAAGACACACACCTATAAGATAGAAGCATTCATGCTCATATCTTGCATAATACAAAATTCAGGATCACACCAAACAATAAAAGTCTTATAAATTATTTTAAAACACACAACTGCCCCCCCCCCCAAATAGTTCTTCTCAGAACCAACTCTGCATAGAATGAGCAAATATCCAGTTATTTCAATCAATGTAGGAATACAATAGCAATCATTTGGGCTCAAGTGGATTCTTTTCTTGCTTTATCCATTTGGGATGCTTTAAGGCTAAACCAGGCAATTAATCTCTTCTTGTTTTCTATCATAATACTCTGTCACAGACACATAAAACTGTCTTCACAGGTACACAGCATAGCGCTGTCCTTGAGGCCAGAGAAAAAAAAAACCCAGCTCATCAGGTCGACGTGCCCATGCACTTCCACAGCAAAGCAATAACAATATTCCCTCCGCACATTCATCATCACCTCTGCCTGATCCTGGGCCCCACCGAAGGGAAGTCTGGATTTGTCCTGATCCTCTAACTCGGGGGTGGGGAACATCCGGCCCTCGGGCCCTCCAAGGCCCACAGAATCATCTGGCCTGGTCCTGCCAAGGCATTAGGGGTGAGTGAATGAAATGTCTGCCCGGATACAGCAGGCTAGTGTTTCAGTTGACCGTTCTCTCTATGGTGATCTTAGAAATATCCAAATGGCCCTGGGCAGAAAAAAAAGGTCCCCCATCCCCTGCTCTAACTGAACCATCCATGGAAACTCGCCCTGCCTGTTCAAGGAACTCATGCTAATCAAAGTCCTTAAAAATGTTCCTGGTTTCAAAGTATGGTTTCCTTTTAACCATTGCTAAGGTTAACTAAAGAAATCTTGCCCAATAGGCACTACAGATCACATGCTAAAGAAAAAAAATATAATCCCAGCATAAAAGGCAATAGAAACAAGTAGTACGAAAGTTGCATAAAGAACACAGCTTCCTTAACTTTAGTAATAATACTGATTGGCACCAGAGTGAAGTTACCTACACAATCACTCTGAAGCGTGCACAATATTCAAATATACCTTTGTTGGAGTGGCTCAGTATCTAGAAATGTGTTGCTGATAGCACCGTTGTCAAATGCAGAATGCTTTCAGATTGGTTTGTGGCAAAAACAAAACAAAACAAAAAAACCCTCTATTATATAAAGATCTATTTATTGGGCATATGGCACGATAACATAAATACCCACAAGCAAAATTATAAAAATAACACCAAATAAAAAAATAGTTTAGGCTAAGACAAATACCAGCAGAATTGTGTGGTTAGGAGGAAAACCATTAAGCCGTCCATACACTCACAGCCACACTCTTGCCACAGGACAGCACAGCGGGCTTATTTTCATTTCTCACGGTGAGCTTTTATGTTATTATAACACAAATGCTTATAAGGACAGTAGAGGGAACGCTGCTAAACGTTAAGAAGGATGCTGCAAAATCATGTGCGTGCCGCCCAAGACTACGGGGACGCTCGCATGTTCTGCTATGGCTGAATACAGATCCCAGGCTGTGGAATCGCCCAGAAGTGTGAGGACGCAGCTGGCTGCATCTGCATCTCTGATGAGGACACCAGCTTGTCCTCCAGCGCAGGCGCTGGGGTTCAGGAAGCCCACCCGGGGCCAGAAAGTTGGTCTTTACTTTCATCGCCGGGAAAATTCCCAGGAAGCCAGCTCCCCCCCTTTTTCCAAAACAGCCTTACCTTTCTGTACACCAGCATGTTGGGGGACTCGTCCGCCACCCCGTTGCTGGTCTGCCCGTAGTAGTTGTTCCCCTGGGCCATGTCACCCCCACACTGGGTCAGCTCTGGGGTGCAGGAGTCCGCCTGCAAGGGAAAGGTCAGGGGGACTTCAGTGCGCCCCGAAGGGCAGCGCTCCAGGCGGCCGGTGCTCGATGCGCCCTCAGCACCCACCGCACCCGCCCATCCACCTGGACGGTGCTCACCTGCCGGGGCTCCAGGAGGGGGTGGCCCAGGCCCAGGGACAGTTTGTTGTTTCCTAATTGGATTTCTATCCACAGCACAACCCCCCCCCGCCCCCCCCCCCAGGCCCAGGGGACTGACTGTAAGACGTGACACCTTTGGGTGAAAGCAGTCCTTGCGCTATAGCTTCACATGCAGTTGGTTTTCTGGAAACTCGTTTTTAAGAGTTTGCTGCTCAGTTGAAAAGAATCCCAGGGCTCCCATGGCCACGCCAGGGAGTTTTCTCTCCCAAACCTGCCTGTCCGCTCCCTCCCCCAAAGGGGGAGAGGCGCCACCCGTGCGCACACTCCGTCCCGGGTGTCGGTCTCGTGCCCCCCAGCCCCCCCCCCCACGCGCGGGCGTCGGCGATGCCCTTCCCAGGGCAGGTGTGCCCCCCCCCCCCGGTCCCCGCGCCTCCCCCACCCGGGGCTCCTGCGCCTTCACCTGCCCGCGCCGCCGGCCACCGCGCCTCTCCGTCCCCGCTGCGCCCCGGGGAGCAGGGCGGTCCCGCCCGGCCCCAGAGAAGATCCGAAGACACCCCGGCCGCGGGCACCGGGGGAGCCCAGCCCGCCCGCCCTCGCCTCGCTCGCCGCGGGGAGCCACCCGCCCCGGCGCCCCGAGCCCACAGGAGGGCGCAGCCCCGCGCCGCGGCCGCAGGGACCCGGCACCGCAGGGCGCGGGTGGGTGCGGGGCGGGGGCCGCGGGCTGGGTGGCGCCGCCTCCTCGCTCCGCGCGCCCCCCGTTACCTCTCCGCCAAGGTCACGGCCCCGCGGCGTCTCGCTCCCGGGCGGGCGGCGTCAGCGGGCGGCGAGGCCGGGCCGCTGCATCACACGCGCCCCCGCCGCTCCGGCGACCGCCACCCTCGCCGCCGCCGCGCGCAGGCGGCTCCCAGCCCGGCCGCTGCCTCCTCCGCTCCGGCTGCCGCGCGGGGACCGCCGGGCGCGCGCCCAGCCCAGACGCCCGCCCGTGCGCGCGCCTGCGAGGAGGCGGTCACGTGGCGCCCGGCGGCCGGAGGTGGCGGCCGGTTGGGCTCCGCGCGGCAGGACCACGCCGCCCGGCCGCCCCGCCGCCCCACCTTCCCGCCCCGGGGGAGACCTGCCCGCGTTCTCGCACACCCCGCCCGCCCCGGTGTGCGCGCCGCTCAAGGCCTGGAGATCCAGTGTAAGGCGGAAGGGAGGAAGGGAGGAAGGGCCATAGATGGGAGTGTGGATGGATGGGAGGGTGGGTGGATGGGTGGGAGGGTGGATGGGTGGGTGGGTGGGTGGATAGGTGAATGGGTGGATGGGTGGATGGATGGATGGATGGATGGGTGGATATATAGGTGGGTGGATGGGTGGATGGATGGATGGGTGGGTGGGTGGATGGATGGATGGATGGGTGGGTGGGTGGATGGATGGATGGATGGGTGGATGGGTGGATGGATGGATGGATGGGTGGATGGGTGGGTGGATGGATGGGTGGGGGATGGGTGGATGGATGGATGGATGGATGGGTGGATAGGTGGATGGGTGGATGGGTGGATGGATGGGAGGATAAGTGGGTAGTCCCTACCTTCTGTTCTAAATACTACTATCTAAATCGACATTACATACACCCTAGTCTGACCCATTTCCCACTCTTCCCCAACTCCCAAAATATTTCCAGTGTGCTCTCTGGTAAGGCCTCTTCGCTCTGCCACCCCAGGGTATTTGCACTGGCTGCTGCCCTGCCTGAGGCCCCTCCCTCAGATTTCACTCCCTTTCCTTCTTCATTTTTTTTACTCCAATGGCACTCTCTCCATGCAGCCCCCTCTGAATACCATTCCTCTTTAACTCCTGTGATTTATTTGCTCTCAGAGCATTGATCACCTTCTAACATAGTGAACAACTTACTTATTAGCTACGTTTAGTGTCTGTCTCCCCTGGAAGAAATTAAGTTCTGCCGACTCAGGATTTTTTTTTCCCTCCTCTGCTCTGCTGTATCCCCAGGGTCTAGAACAGGATCTGACGTAGAGTTGGCACCCGCTCGGTAGCTGCTGATTTCTTGAGTAAATAAATCCATGAACATGGTTCTGGTGGAAAGACTGGGTGAACTGTAATCACACAGACAACAACGCTGGACAGAACTGAATTAGCGTCAGAAAAGGGAACCCTAGTCCACTGCTGGTGGGAATGCAGGCTGGTGCAGCCACTGTGGAGAACAGTTTGGAGTTTCCTTAAAAAATTAAAAATCGAACTGCCATTAGACCCAGTGATCCCACTTCTAGGACTATACCCCAAGAAGTCAGAAACACCAATCAGAAAGGACATATGCACCCCTATGTTCATAGCAGCACAATTTACAATAGCTAAGATCTGGAAACAGCCTAAGGGCCCATCAGCAGATGAGTGGATAAAAAAGCTGTGGTACATTTATACCATGGAATACTACGCTGCTGTAAAAAACGAAAGATCTCTTACCCTTTGCAACGGCATGGGTGAACCTGGAGAGCATTATGCTAAGTGAAATAAGCCCGTCAGAGAAAGACAAGTATCACATGATCTCACTCATATGCGGAATCTAATGAACCAAATAAACTGATGATCAGAAATCAGCCCAGAGACAGAGAAGCATGAACAGACTGTTGAACCTCAGAGGGAAGGAAGGGGAGGGTGGGCGGGAAGAGATCAGTCCATGAACTTGTGTGCAGATATGCATCAGCCATGGACACAGACAATGGAGTGGTGAGGGCCTGGGGTGGGGGGACAGGAGTGGGCTGGAAGAAGTTAAGGGTGGGAAAAAGGGGACCTATAATATGCTTTCAACAATAAAGATTGAAAAATAAAAATTTTCAAAATAACACTGAATTAGCATCAAGTTTCACCGGGATGGAACGGATCTGCCCTTCACAGCTGCTTCCTGTGTCTTAAAGGGGAAGAGTGACTTTTTTTCCCCACCACACGCCCACTTCACAGAGGAATGCTTTGAGAATTAATTAAACAGTAATGTGGAGAACGCATTTTGAATTTCCAAGAGAAAGCATTTCATTAATTTGAGGCTTTTATTGTGTGAAAGAATTGTGAACCATACAGGGGCAAGTACAGAGACGAGAACAATGTTAGAGGAATTATACTGTTCACAGTACTACGTTGGCATTTCCTGAGATAATTGATTTGAAATATAAGCAGAGTAAAAAGAAAAAGAAAAAAAACTGGTTTGAGAAATCTTACCCCAAATGACAGATTTTTTTTAAAAAATACCTCCTTCTTTGCCATCAATTCTCAATTAGTTATAGCATAAGGCCCTCCTTGATGAATTATTCTCCACTTCCCCATCCTTTTATCCATTTTATGACCATTTCCCAGCTCATTGGAACTCCCACATCAATGCCAGAGGGCGGACAAAGAAAAAAAAAGGGAGAAGCAAAAATTCTCCTCATTGGGAGCTTATTCCTCTCTCCTTCCTGTTGAAGTGTTTAAATTCTGATTTAGATTATTTCCCAACGGACACACTTCTCAAATGTTATGCATTTGCCCGCCTGGCATGGCTCCGTGCTGAGCATTGATTGACCTGTGAACCAGGAGGTCACGGTTCGATTCCCGGTCAGGGCACAGGACCGGGTTGCGGGCTCCGTCCCCAGTGTGGGGCGTGCAGGAGGCAGGCGATCCATGATTCTTACTGCCAGGCACTTAGCTATTCATTGAAGGACCAACTAAATGAATCTGGAGGGAAACAGCCAGGAAGAGGAAGCTGCTCAAGCTACCGTGGTGCCTGCGAGAGATATTTTGACCATGAAAGAGAAAGCTTGGGTGATTTGTGATAATTATCTTAAAATGTTAAATGACTCTCATGTGGGGAAAAAGACCTCACTGATCTTCAAGCTCCAGACAAATTTAAATTTAATAGGTAGAAGTTTCAGGCAGATAGATTTCAGCTCAGCACAAGGATTTGCTTTCCAGCAATTAGGGCTTCTCAGAACAGCTGTCATGAGACGGCGAGTTGCATGTCCCTGGACCCTGGTCTGAAAGGTTGTTAAGGAGATTGTCGTTACACTGAGGAAGGGAGAGAGAGAGAGAGAGAGAGAGAGAGAGAGAGAGAGAGAGAGACATCAACGAGAGAGAATCATGGATTGGCTGCCTCCTGCACACCCCACACTGGGGATCGAGCCCACAATCCGGGCCTGTGCCCTGACCAGGAATTGAATCGTGACCTCCTGGTTCATAGGTGAACGCTCCACCACTGAGCCACGCTGGTCCGAGATCTTCTTAAAGACATCCCAGACCAACACTTCCCACTTCAAGCAATTACCACAAAATCCATTTTAAATGAGGCACGTAGAGTTCCAGTCAAGCACAAGGTGACTCAAATGTCTGTTGCCAGGTAGAACAGAGTAGCTTGCAGCACACCAATAAGTCCCTAGGAAAATGACTAAAATAATTCAGTATTTTTAAAAAAAAAATCTGTTTAACTGCATGATACAGTTGCCAAAGGAGAAAGGATAAAAGGAGCCAAAATTCTGGAGGGAATTAAAAGCTGCAGAAAGGCCCTGGCTGGCTTGGCTCAGTGGATAAAGCGTCAGCCTGCGGACTGAGGGGTCCCGGGTTCGATTCTGATCAAGGGCACATCCCCGGGTTGTGGGCTCGATCCCCAGTAGGGGATGTGCAGGAGACAGCCAATTGATAATTCTCTCTCGTCCTTGATGTTTCTCTCTCTCCCTCTCCCTTCCTCTCTGAAATCAATAAAAAAAATATTTAAAAATAAATAAACAAATAAAAGCTGCCGAAAGGTAAGCTGATGTTTGGAACCTACTTTATAACTGAGGGCGTATGTCAACTCCAGTTGCAAACTACGGGGCTGATCATTTGGGATTTTCCCAAGCAGAGGGCCACAGCTAGAGGACAGAAATCAGGAAAAAGAAAAAAAAGAGAAAAAAGATGTAAGTCTCACAGTAGCTGAGAGACAACATTGGAACCTGAAGAGGCAAGTAGCTGCTCTGATAGAGCATCTCCTCTCCTCCTTCCACCTGCGCCTTGTCCCAATTAAATGCGTGTGGGAGCTTTAGAATTTACGTTTCGCCAGCCAGAGAGGTTTTGCCATCACACTTACCCCAGGTGGGAAAGGACTGTCAAAACCCCATGCTGAGCGTCCGCTTTCCAGACCTGGTTTTGGTATATGTGCTGCCGAAGCGAGCACATCCAGACCTGGTTTTGGTAGCCATTGTCACAGCCACGCTCTACAGGGAGGGAGGGCCTTATTCTGGCGGGAGGCACAACCCGGGAAATCAAAACCCAGGGGGACGGAAACAGGGAGAACCAGCAGAGAGCGGCACACGGTCAAGTTGCCGCCGGCTCCGAGAAAGCTCTGTCCGCTGCTTGTTCGCAGGAGGTGTCTGCAGAGAGGATGCTGGGCCCGTTGCCCCGGGGAGCAGTCCGTTGAGGAAAAGAGGAAAGAATAAGGTATCTGGGCCCCTTGGCCGGCGGGGCTCAGTGGCTGAGCGTCCATCTATGAACCAGGAGGTCAGGGTTCGATTCCCGGTCAGGGCACATGCCCAGGTTGCGGGCTCGATCCCCAGTGTGGGGCGTGCAGGAGGCAGCCGGTCCATGATTCTCTCTCATCACTGATGCTTCTCTATCCCCTCTCCCCTCCTCTTGGAAATCAATAAAAAATATATTTAAAAAAAAAAAAAAGAATAAGGGATCTGCTGGCTCTCCTTATCTTTTCTTGGTGAGATGACCCACACGGACGCTGACTCAGGGTCCGTCAGGCGATGGGAAGCTGACAGGGAAACCCACCTCCCAGCGAAGCACATCATCTGCCTCCTGAGTCGGGGGAGGAGCCAGCCTCTCGGGGTCCAGCTGGGCCAGAGGTGGAGGCCGGAGCTGCCCTGGGGACAGGGAGGCTGTGGGAGGCTGGTTGACCACTGACAGCAGGACCGGTGGTCACCGTGGCAGCAGCATGAGTTTCCCATGTGCTTGGGCTCAGCCCCGCATGCGACAGGTGGCGAGGGCTCCAGGGACATTAGCTGTCATGAGTCAAAGCCCGAACGGATGCTCGGGGAGGTGTCCCCTCACCTCCAAAGGGACTCACAGGTCCCTGCACTGTGTGCCCAGCGCCATCTGGCCGCTCGCTTGTCATTCCCAGCGAGGCCTTTCATCTCCTGACCCCATCGCGGAGCAAGGCCTGACCTCCGATTGCAAATACTTTCAACGGGTGGTTTGTTGACTCCCACCTGACGGTCGGGGGCCGGTGCCTGGCTATGGGCGATCCGTGCTGCCGTCTAAATGGCGCCAGATCCCCATCTGGAGATTCAGCTCCGATCCCTGGAGAAAGGCCCAGGTGAGCAGAGCTGTGCCGGGCCCCGCGAGGTGGGCCACTCCTGCACCCGCAGAAGCCACCGCTCTGAGGACCCTCTCCCACGTCATCTCCCAATGAATGGCTGGGTCTCGCCGGGAGGACATGCCTCCTGTCACCTCAGGGAATGGCCACCAGGAAAGGCAGCTGGAAGGGGGGCCAGGAAGACAGAGGAACCCGAGGGGGGACCCCAGGGGTGGCAGCTGCCCGGCGTCTTAAGGAAAAGCGTGGGGGGCCTCTGGGAAGAGGAGGTAAGGGGAGAAGCATTTCCTGAACCAGGGGATTGTGGCTGAACCTAGTCCAGTGGACACGGGGAGACACAGCCCGGACCCCCCTTCACAGCCGACGCGCTCATTCCAGCCCTTGAGAAGATCAGTTCTCAGAGCATCCGCTTAAGCCAGCGGTTCTCAACCTGTGGGTCGCGATCCCTTTGGGGGTCGAACGACCCTTTCACAGGGGTCGCCTAAGACCATCGGAAAACACATCTATAATGACATATTGTTTTTGTGGTTCATCACTATGCTTTCATGATGTTCCATTTGTAACCATGACATTGGGGGTCACCACAACAAGAGGAACTGTATGAAAGGGTCGCGGCGTGAGGAAGGTTGAGAACCACTGGCTTAAGCTAAACAGAGCCACCCAGCCCGGTTCAGGGAACAGCCCAGGTCCGACGGCTGGTCCTTGAGGAGGAGGTTCAAAGGCCAGGCCCTTGGCCTCAAGGAGGACCATCCTGGCGGGTCACCCGGTTCCAGGGTTCCTTCGGGGTCAGCTGAGGTTTCTGTGGCAACTACACAGCAGGGCAGCCCTATTTGGCTTCCTCCACCACCACCATCCCTCCTCCTCCCCCCCTCCCCCCCCCCCCCCCCCCCGCCCCACCAACCCCCAGAGGTTATTCTGAGAACAGCCCAATAAAACTCTCGCGTGCAAATGAACATTGATCATGTTTGTCAAGGAACCAACTCCAGACACGTACCTTCACAAAAACCCAGAAAAGCAGATCTTTTCAGTCCCATTTTACAGATGAGAACATTAAGCCTGAGAGGTCAAGCAACTTCCCCAAAGTTGGCAAAGTCCTGGCATGCAGCCCAAGGATGTACAGCCCCGGAGCCTGTGGTCCTTCCCCTCCAGTCTCTGCCTTCAGCGAGTCACAGTGACAACGAGGAGAACGGAAGTTCTCAGGAAGGGCGAATGGGGGCTCCCCATGCTGTTTCAGGGGGAAGAGGCTCTCCCTGGCTTGCCCGGAGTCCTAGGATTACGGCTGCGGTCCCTTTCCTTATCTCATTCAACACCGGTTAGTAAATGTTTGTTTTCCTTTTATTGGCCCCTGAATGCTGGGGAACGAACGGGCCTGAGCTTCCTCCCTGTGTTTGCCGAGCTTCTTATAAGCTCCAGCCATCTGTTCCTCTCGGGGTAAATGGCATGTTTTCCCAGAGATCCCCTACTTTTTATAAGGACAGCCAGACGAGGGGGTTCATGGTCCTCGTCCGCATCTTCCTCCTCCTTCCCCTCCTCCTCCTCCTCCTCCTCCTCCTCTTCCTCCTCCTCCTCCATGTCATCATCCATGTGAAAACACTGAAGCGTCTCCAGAAACGCCGGGGTGGCCACCGTCAGACACTTTTCGTCTTGTCACATGCTACCTGCCAGCAGCATATGTGTCAGCTTTGGATTTAGAACTACAAAGCGAAGCAGTGATCGCAATGAATCAAACATGATTTTCGAACCCAAAAGAGCTGGGATTGCTTTTCCGGTTCAGCATATGTTAGCAGTGTCGTCTTGATGAGCTTGCGACACTGTTGTGTGTAATCTTCTCATCTGTAAAATAGAGCTAATAATGGTAGAGAGAGAGAGTGTGTGTGTGTGTGTGTGTGTGTGTGCTGATATGCATATAAAGGGCTTAGCACACTGCTGTAAACATAGCCAATGCACGCTTAGAGTTACCTGTTGATGATTGGAATTTAGAAGTGGTCCTAATGGGCTTGGCTCAGTGGATAGAGCACCAGCCTATGGACTGAAGGGTCCTGAGTTTGATTCCAGTCAAGGGCTGTGCCAAGAGCCAGTAAGCCTCCATCTCGCAGATGGAACTGCCTGGTGTTCCCAGGGAGGGAGGCGGCACAGAGCCCAGTGCCCCTGGCCGTGCAGGGGGCCGAGCCCAACAGGCCTGCGTCTGGGCCTGCGAGGGGAGAATCGCAAGATTTTCTGCAAAAGAAACACGATCCCGTGGAAGCTCTTAAAAGATGTATGTCCTAAGTTCCCAGAGCCCTTGAAATCGCTGCAGGTGATCTGACCCAGGCGATGGCTGCTCCCTCCCATCATGTCATCTAAAATGCAGGCACTTGGCTGCCTTCTACTTCGCTCATTTCTCTACTGCAGCGATTTTCAGCCAGTGGGACACAAACATCTTAAAAGCTTGCAATCCCTGACTGTTTAGTCGGGGGCACTGACCTCTTTTCCCTTAGATTGCCAAATTAAAACAATGAGCCCGGCCAGCGTGGCTCAGTGGTTGAGCATCGACCTAGGAACCAGGAGGTCACGGTTCAATTCCCGGTCAGGGCACATGCCTGGGTTGTGGGCTCTATCCCCAGTGTGGGGCTTGCAGGAGGCAGCCGATCTATGATTCCCATCATCGATGTTTCTATCTCACCCCCTCCCTTCTGATATCTGAAATCAATAAGAATATATCTAAAAAATAAACAAATGAGTTACCAAGACACAGTGGGCTTTGGTTTCCTCATCCGCACAGTCCCTATAGGGGCTCAGCAAAATTAAGTTTATGAGGTGTACAGGGTAGTCTGCTAGGGCTTGAGGAGAAACTGTAGAACTTCTATTTGGCCCTAGATGGTTTGGCTCAGTGGATAGAGCGTCGGCCTGTGAACTGAAGGGTCCCAGGTTCGATTCCGGTCGATCAGTTGCAGGCTCCTCCCTGGCCCAGACCCTGGTCAGGGCTCGTGCAGGAGGCAAGCAATCCATGTGTTTCATTCACACCGATGTCTCTCTCTGTCTTTCCCTCTCTCTTCCTCTCTCTCTAAAAATCAATGGAAAAATATCCTCGGGTGAGGATAAATAAATAAATGAACTTAAAAAAAAACCAAAAAAGAACTTCTATTTGCATTTATTTTTATCATATTCTCTTTCTGAATTTCTTTTTTGCATGTGTTTTCGTGCACATGGGCGTACAACAGTACACAGATAAGTTTAAAAACTGTGTGGCCAACATGACAGGCAGGCCATAGGTTTACAGCGGCATGACTCCGAAGAACACGAAGTCCAAGCCGGGAGTTCAAATCTCCACTCTTCCCTTTACTAGTCGCCTGATCCCAGGCAAATTCCTTAAGTTTTCCGAGCCTAACGTTCAATCCGTGTATTCCCGGGTTAAGAACAGCCCACACGCCATAAGATGGCTGTGAGGATGAAGCGGGTGCTTGGCCTGGGGCCTGGTACGAAATGAGTGTGAAAGAGATAATAGCTCTTATTACTCATCAACAAAATAGACCTTTCAGTTCTCTCTTGCCAAATTGTTGTGAAATTCCATGAGAGGGTATTTTTAAAAGCACTTTGTAAAGTAGAAATTCCAGGCAAGTGTAAGGCACTCTTTTTTTAACTGCGTGTTGAAAAAGTAATTCTTTTCAAGTGCGGAAGGATGAGTCCATTTCAGCTTAACCCTCTGTGGGAGCACCTGACTTTCCTCCGTGACTTGGGGCCCTCATGGGGAGGCCGGGAGAAGATGCTCACAGAGCTGGTACCCTGAGATTTTTCTCTATAAACAGAGAATTTGGACATTGCCTGGGGGGCTGGGAGGGTGGCCTCTCTAAGGCTGTGACCACCCACGTCCATGCTTCAAATATTATTTTCTAATCAAGACCAATATATTCTTAGAACTCCCCAAAGTTCTTTTTTCCTTTAAAAAGTACACGAAGAACTTGAGGTGGTTGGTTCCTATAAAGCAGTGCTTTAGAAAACACAAGATTTATGTATTTAATAAATGTACAGCATCACTGGGGTCAGCGCCAAACTAGGTTTGAGCCACAGGGCCGGCTCCCTGAGCAAGCTGTTGGAACGGAAGAAAGCATAACCAAATGAATTCCAACTTTCTTTGGGGGTAGAAAATGATTTATAACTGAAGTCTTTGCTGCTTTAGCTCTGGTAGTGTTATTACTAAAATGAGATCAGATATATATTCTGACTTCCCCCATCGATTCACCTTTAATCTCTCTCAGTGGCTCAGTGGTTGAGTATTGACCCATGAACCAAAGATCCCGGCTGGATTCCCAGTCAGGGCACAGGCCCGGGTTGCGGGGATCGATCCCCAGTGTGGGGCGTGCAGGAGGCAGCTGATCGATGATGCTCTCGCATCATTGATGGTTCTCTCTCCCTCTCCCTCTCCCTTCCTCTAAAAAAAGTCAATTAAAAAAAAATGCCTTTCTTCATGCCACCATCTTGCTTAAAGGTGTAATACTTTAAACAATAAAATTTAAAAATAATAATAATCATCCCATGATGAACAGCACGCGCATACAAGCAAGGAGAAAAGATGAGCCGTCTCTCTGAGGTTGTTCATTTGCTCACACATCACGACTACAGGAAACAAAATCGAGGGTTTCATAATGGACTCTGAAGGGGGCCTACTGGCCTGTGATATTAGCTAAGATGCTTGGAGTATTGTCTGCCTGCTTGCTGGTGTGTGTGTGTGTGTGTGTGAAGGGATGGAGTGGAACTTTCCACGTGGCTTGAGGTGGGGAAGGTAGTTTGCAGAGTGTAGACGTGTGTGCAGAAACTGGAGGCCTGGGGAGATGCGTGGAGGAGGGGCCCTGGGAATAATGCTCGGTGGCCTGGTGGTAGGAGGAAGGAGGAGTTGGGGAGGGGGGAGTGGGGGAAATGGAGGTGGGGAAGTGGGGGTCGGGGGTGAGAAGGCAGATGGAGAGTTGGAGGCTGCCTTAAAGACTGAGCTAGCTCCCCCTTATTTCTAAGTATAATTCCGAGGCAAATCAAAGCTGAAACACTTCTTTTCAAAAACTCAGAAGTCTTTCATTTCTATTCACATGAAAGCCCAAGGTAGAGCCGAAATCTGTAACACGTGTCATCGCAAACCCCACGGCCTGCGCTTCTGCGCTGTCAGGCGGAGCTTGGCCGGGACGCTGCGGGCTTGTAATTACTCAGCAGCCTTTTCTATTTGGGAACAGCCTGGATGCTGCTCAGCCAGAGGAGAGAGAGAGAGAGAAGAGAGAGCAACGTCATTGTGTGTGGATTACCCCGGCAGCTCCCGGCCCTGCTCCACCGAGTGGCCTAGATTCAAATGCCGAGCTAGCAGGAGCCATTCTACAGGGGATGGAAGCAGGGGTCAGGGATACTCACGGCATGGCCTGGCTGCTTCGGCTCAGTGGTTGAGCGGTGACCTATGAACCAGGAGGTCACGGTTCGATTCCCAGTCAGGGCACATGCCCGGGTTGTGGGGCTCGATCCCCAGTCGGGGGTGTGCAGGAGGCAGCCGATCCATGATTCTCTCTCATCCTTGATGTTTCTCTCTTTCCCTCTCCCATGCTGTCTCTGAAATCAATAAAAACATATTTCTTTTAAAAAGAAATGTTAATGGCCTGGCTAAGATCAACACCTTTGAATGACAGAGACAAGACCAGGACCCTGGTCTCCTAGACCTTGAAATCGTTCTCTGTAAGTTGGGCAAGAAAGTCCTCTTTGTGGATTTTTTGAAAAATATATTGTTATTGATTTCAGAGAGGAAGGGAGAGCACTTCCTGTGGTTTCAGTTACCTGTAGCCAACTGAGGTCCAAATGACTAAATGGAAAATTTCAGAAGGAAACATTCGTTAAGTTTTAAATGATGCAGCATCCTAAGGTATTTCTGATATTTTTCAAGCTGTGTTTGTCTCCCACAATGCCCTGAGAAATTCTTATTTTTTAGTTTATGACTGTTTTATCTTACCCTTAGGCTTAATGAAGAGCTAAAGATAGAGTATGTGTTAAATACATCGCTGCAAGGATGTTCGTTAAATAGCATAGCTATTCCTCACTAGCTCCCTTGGGTTTGGATTTGTTTATTCATAAAGGAGACAGGTGGATGGCACTCCGCATTCAGGTCATCTTCCTTGCTCATTATCAAACCCTTAGCCGCCCCAGCTCTAAGATGTTGTGCAAAACAAAGTCAGTTCTACTTGAAGGGATCCATTTGTAATTCATTTGCCATTGAGAAACAGAAGTCACAATATTGTGTTATATTTTGATGTGTTATAACATAACTAGGGAAGCTGTATCTTTTATTTTTAATTTGTTAATGTTTTTAAAAAATATGTGGTTTTTTTTATTTATTTCAGAGAGGAAGGGAGAGGGAGAGAGAGATAGAAACATCAATGATGAGAGAGAATCATTTATCGATTGCCTCCTGCACGCCCCACACTAGGGATCGAGCCCGAAACCTGGCTTGTGTCCTGACTGGGAATCGAACTGTGACCTTCTGGTTGATGCTCAATCACCGGGCCATGCCGGCTGAGTGGGAAACTCTGTCTTTTCATTCTCAGAGAACTATTGGAGCTATTTATCTTGTTTGAAAACTAGATCTTCTGTTTAGACTTTTCAACGGTTTGCAATGCTCAACTAATGCAAATGACTGACTACTCAACCACCGTTTAGTGTCTGTCTATCTCCTTCCCAGGAAAGCTTAGTTCCTGTGAGTTTCCTATTTCAATAAGGGACTGCTCCAGGTAAGCTTTCGATGTTTTCCAGCCCTGTGGGTCTGTTGTGTAAATGCCTATCAAGGCTTACATTCAATGAGTGGACTTAGCCGTCCTGAAGGATAATCTGCCCGATCCCCATTCATCATGCCGCCGAAAAGAAAATTGAATTGTAAAGCCATACCATCTAAATGGCAGGTCCCTGACAGCTGAAGTATTTTTATGCATCTGGGGATAGCACGATAACAGGGCAGCTGAGCTTTGCTAGATTTGGAAATCTACTTTAAAATAAATTTGCGTTTAAAATGTGGGTAATAATTCAACGTGAAGATTAAGCCAGCTTCTTCCTAGTGTGTCCATTTCTTCCCATTCCCTGCTCCCCGCCCGCCGCCACAGTAAGGTTTTGTGACTAAGACTGGTGCCACCAGAATGTTTTGGGGACAGAATGATAGTCCAATGACTCATCGGGCACCAGAAAAGGAAAATATTCAAGAATTTTGACATCACTGGCATTTGAAGTATTGCCATGCTGTGAATCTCTTCCTAAAAATAAGGACGATAAAATAACTTTGTTCACTCATAAAAGCCACAAACCCAAACAAGTGTGACATAATACAGAGCAAATGATAATTACCTAAAGGATGATCGGGGTTACTCAGAAAAACCCCAACATTCACCAACCACGATTTTCTTGTTAAAAGACACAGTTTCTTCTGGGGTCCATACCCTCGATTAACCCAATTATTGTCCATGAATGTCTTTCTTGGTGGCTGAGACACACAACAGTGTTCGGATGAAAGACTTCTCTTATAAAACATACGAGTGATAAACACAAAATCAGATCCAACTACAATACACATGTCAGTTCACATAAAAGAGTCTATTTTCTTTCATATTTTACACAATTGTTTTATTCGCTTTTTAAATTCATTTTGGACTTTGCACGTCCTGGGTTTTATAAACGGTCCAAACTGCTCCGCTGGAGTCGAGTTCAATAGCAGCTTCTGTCCACACTTACCCAGTTTTGTTTAAAAAACATAAGGAGGCTGTTTCGTGTTTATGTAGCAGATTTTATTATAAATTCACTCAGATCACTTGGGGCCCAGCATGTCCTTGGGCTTCACCCACTCATCGAACTGCTCGGCTGTGAGGTAGCCAAGTTCAATGGCAGTGGCCTTCAAGGTGGACCCATTTTTGTGTGCGGTCTTAGCAATCTTTGCTGCCTTGTCATACCCTGAAGAAAAGCAGAAAGGCAACATAAAGAAGTGAGGGTGGCTTTCTAAAGCAAAGGCCATCATCACTTACTAGACATTGGTGCTACCGTGCTCTTGAGTAATATTTTTTCATCTTAAGAATATTTAACAGTGATTATCCTAATAGTTGTCATTTCTTATATAGAATAAAATCTTTACTTTTCCTATGTAATGCAGACGTAAGCATACTCACTTTCTACAATATTTTTGTTCCTAACTTGAAATTGCCCACTCCCTCAGATGTTTTACGAAGGGCAAAAACAAAAATGCAATATAGCAGTAAGACATGAAAGTGTACATCTGAGGAGTAGAACGTGTGGTTTCAAACATGCTGAACCAGAAAAAGTATCTCTGTATCAGCATCAGCGGGCTCAGTGCTGCAGCACCGCACGGCCAGGCGCTGCAGGGCCCACCAGGCGCTGTGGGGACCAGCCAGGCACTGGGGGGACCAGCCAGGCGCTGTGGGCGACCAGCCAGGCACTGGGGGGGACCAGCCAGGCGCTGTGGGGACCAGCCAGGCACTGGGGGGGGGGGGGGGACCAGCCAGGCGCTGTGGGGACCAGCCAGGGCACTGGGGGGGACCAGCCAGGCGCTGTGGGGACCAGCCAGGCGCTGGGGGGACCGCACTGTGGTCTCAACAGTGCACCGAAGAGTGGCCATCCGATTGGGCCCAGAGCCACCTGGGCAGGCAGATGGGCTCTAACTCTCTAAGGCTGAAATGAAAGCTGGATGCGACACCAAGATCTCAAACCAGCGCTGGGTGGTCAGGGTTCTAGAAGGGTGCTGGCGAGCAGGGAGCGTACATGCCCGACGGCTGCATCCGAACCTGCTCTGACAGGAACTCAGCGCAGCAGGGGAGGGTGGGACGGGGGCTGGCGCGTCATCAGGTCATCAGACCCCCAGAACCCATGGGGCCAGCAGGGGGTTGGATGGGGATCCCTGTGCTCAGCCTGCAACCCAGGTCTACAGCCTGAATCTACATAATGAAGTATTCACAATTCTAGAAGAGGCTTGCAACACCAAAGCCATGGTTCTAGACAAAATAAAGCAGCGAATAACCCTGTTCCTTCTACTGGTAACTTCCTCTTTTTTAACTGGACAAAGCCAACGCGCAGGCCAGCAGGTGGAGAAGGTAGAAAACGGATTCTCTCCCTTTGCTGGTCGCCGGCGCCACCTGGTGGAGAGGCTCCTACCAGCGCCTAGAACACAGGGCACCTGACTCCACTGAGCCGGAAATCAGTTTAACTGCTCCTTCTGAATTGACCACATTTTCAAATAAAATGAATAATCATCGATCAATTTTGGAAAGACTGATACCACAGGTCATATCGAGTGTCTTACAACACACACTCAAATATTCTAGAAGATTCGACTAAACAGTGTCCGAAAGGAACCTGCTGTCTCTGAGCATTTTAAATCGTTTTAGCTCTAATTCTGAACTCAAAATGGCCTCTGCTTCCGTCGCCTTACCTATGTGAGGGTTAAGAGCAGTCACCAGCATCAGGGACTCGTTCATCAGCTTGGCGATCCTGTCTTTGTTGGCCTGGATTCCCACCACACAGTTTTCTGTGAAAGACACGGCCGCGTCCCCCAGCAGCCTGGCCGAGTGCAGCACGTTTTTAATCTACGAGAGGGAGAGAGACTTCGTGAGCCTCGCTATGTTCGTCCAACAACATAGCATCATCTACTGGTTCATAAGAGAACACGGAATCCAGTACACAGACAGCACCCCTACAACCTTTAAGGCACCATCCCCAGGACAATAAATAGGAAAGAAGTAAACATTTGAGGGCACAGAAATCTAAAAGAGGAATAAGTAACAAATGCAAATAACTACAATACAAGCTAGCCTGTGATATTATGGAGCATGGGTATAGAAGGGTAGGGCTCAGAGAAGGGGAATGAGTTCCAGTTGCAGGACTGAAGTCTCATTGGGGGGAGACCGCATAGAGCCGGGGGGAGGGCAGGGGGGAGGGGCCCCTCCCTGCAGAGGGAGCAGAGAAGCAGAGGTCAGAGTTCAGCACGTGTTCGAGGAAATCAGGGAAGTCAGGGCATCCAGCTCTTAATGATCACACGTGTTTTTATGGTTAACGAAACAAATATTCCAGAGTCACTTTAAAATAACCTTTCATACAACATATAAAAAACAGTATAAAATCAATTTGTTTGTTTCAGCATTTTCTTTCTTTCTGGTAACATCCCAACATGTATTAGGATATGTATCCATGTCCTAATTTCTTTCGGTCCTAATTTCCTTTGGTCTAAAACCCCAGGGTCTGAAAATTATACTCTCAACAATGGACTCTAGTAGAAGTCACAGAACTTCAGGATTCATTCACTTGGCGATAATGAGTATGATAGAGCAAATGTTGATTTTCTTGACTTATTTTCTACTAAAGACAAAAGGGATCTTGTTTAAAAGAAAAACAGAGATGAGCATTCATTATTGCCCGGACCTGTATCTGCCAGGCCTGGGGGTCTACTGTTTGCAAAGTGACCTGAAAACAAACTATGGGCCGTCTCCTTCCTATTCCCCTAGAACAGCGGTTCTCAACCTGTGGGTCGCAACCCCTTTGGGGGTCGAACGACCCTTTCAGAGGGGTCGCCTAAGACCATCGGAAAACACATATATAATTACGTATTGTTTTTGTGATTAATCACTATGCTATCATTATGTTCAATTTGTAACAATGACATTGGGGGGTCACCACAACATGAGGAACTGTGTGAAAGGGTCGCGGCATGAGGAAGGTTGCGAACCACTGCCTTAAGCTAAACAGGCAGGACACAGTAAGTATGTGATGAGCACACTGCGTGGGCAAACGTAATGTTGTCATTTGTGCATTCTTATCAAATTAAAAGCAGACTTTGCACAAGACTGTAGACACAGCATTTTACACAAATAAAGGCCTCGGAGGATGCATTATCTGCAGCTGGGGAAAGGAGAGATGATGCCATCCTGTTCCAGCTTCATAAAGAGGAAGAAGTGCTAGGGGGCAGGATGATGTTTGCAAAGCATGCGAAGAGTGAAGCCAGTGAGAGGGAGACTGAGGGGAAGGGAGGGGAGAGGAAATGCTGCAGAGACCAGGGCGAAGGTGGTGCAGGAGGAAGAGCCAGGGAGGTGTGGGCGAAGAGCCTGGAGGTACAGTGACTTCGAGAACAATCAAGCGCCAGGAGTGAGTGTGGCGGGAGGGGCCTTGAGGGTCGTCGCTCCTTTAAAAAGACAGAAAGGGAAGAAGGAAGAAGGCAGCAGCAGCGTGAGGAGCCGGGACTGAGCAGGGCTGTTTAAACTGAGGAGGCTTCTGATTTCTGGCCGCTGGTCCCTCCCCTGGTGAGGGACAAGGAAGAAAATTGTACCCTACCTTCTAGAACTTTTCTATTAAAAAGCAAACCATCGAATTCCTTAGGCTAAAAGTCTCCTCACTGAACATCCAGGATCAACCCTCCAATGGTCATACATACTTGACTTCCAACTGCTGATCAGATCATCAGCTACCTGCTGTGAGATCTATAAAACCTCATGAAAGAAAAACCAAGACAGTTAGCCCTGGGTTCAAACCCTAACGCACAGCTCACTTACCATCATTGGCTTGAAAACGTTCAATTCAAAGTGTCCGTTGCTGCCCCCAACGGTCACAGCGACGTGATTGCCCATGACCTGGGCGGCCACCATGGTCATGGCTTCGCACTGCGTCGGGTTCACCTTGCCTTCAAGAAAACCGCCGGGGGACTCCGGTCAGACACACGCACGGCTTCAAGCCCGTGAAGGTTAGGGTTAGTCAAATAATCCAAACCGGAAGGGAGTCTAACTTCATTAAATGAAGAAAGACATGTAATACAGCAAGGCCCCACCATCAGTGCCGATTTAAGGAAACCAACCAGCCAGAGAAAGGAAGGTGGGTAGCCACACTGAGCCATTCAATGGCTAATGAGTAATGAGTTAAACAGAGTTGAATACATTTCTCTCCATCTGCATGGCTTCCGTTCATTCTAGAACGTTTGCAGATCCAGGCGCTGAATACACAATGGTGAGTAAGAAAGGTGCTACGCACCATCGCAGAACTGGAGGCTAGGGAGAGCGCGCTGGCCATGACAAGAGAGACGAGAGCGCAGGCTGCCATGGGAACACGTATACAAGCGGGACTTCACCACACGCAGGGGCTGCTCAGAGGGTGGTGACACTCACCTGGACTTTTCCTATGCATCACATGACTCTCCAGAACCCTCCTCCTCTGACAAGCTCACGTGTGAACACGGATCCCAGACCCCGCTCATGGATATAAAGCAACGCACTGGGAAGACTGCTGTGACTCTGCGTTTCTCTTTTTGAGGCAATTGCCTTGAATTGGCAATCAGCTGAACTCATGTCATTTTTCAACATGAAATACTTTGAAGTCAGATCTCTTCTCACCCTGTGCTTGCAGAGTTAAAAAGAATCTGCAGTTGGGTCTTTCTTGTTCACCATCAAAAGTCACTTTGTCGGCTTTAGTCCAACCGACAGAGGCCTTTCCGGATCTGATCCTGTCACCTGATGTGGTGCTACCTCAACTCCGTTACCTGCTCCTGGGGTCAGCACATACGCTCTACCTTCACCTCGGCTCAGCAGTCAGCCTGCCACCAGCTATTCCTCCAGCCTCAGGTCCACTCACGAGTCACTCGTAAATGTCCCTGTGCTCCAGCTACGGCCACCTGACGGTCCTGCCACGCTTCTCCGCTGGTTTCCATGAACAGCGTGTGCTTCTGTCAAATGACTTCCCCAAAGCAAGAAACGGAAGGAGGCGTCTGGCACATCCCTTTCCTCCAACCCATGCGGATCCCCCTCCTGCCTGTGCTAAACCCTCCTGGCTCTGGGCTGCGGAAGGCAGAACTATGACGCATCCCCCAGTGTGGGAACCAGTATGCATGCTCCTCACTAAAACGCTTTTCTCCTTCACGATGGAGTGAGGCCCCTGGAGTCCTGATCACAGGTGGCCCCAACGACCATCTGAAACAAGGGTGCCGCCCACACCCCCGTCCATCTTTGAGATCCTGGGATCCCGCACCGGAGGGGATGTGCCCTGAGGACGGGGATGGCCAGTTCTGCGAGGACCAGCGCTGGCGCTCCGGGCGGGGCCGGTACCTGGCATGATGCTGCTGCCCGGCTCGTTCTCCGGCAGGATCAGCTCCCCGAGGCCGGAGCGGGGCCCGGAGCCCAGGAACCGGATGTCATTGGCAATCTTCATCAGGCTGCACGCGGTCGTGTTCATGGCGCCGCTGAGCTCCACCAGCGCATCGTGGGCCGCCAGGGCCTCGAACTTGTTCGGGGCTGTGACGAAAGGCAGGCCTGGAGGAAGAGGGGGTGACAGCCCACATGAGTCAGCAGGCGAAAGGGCGTGATTTCCTAAGGTCAGCAAGTTGAACAGAACACCCAGCACATGAAAACCAGAAACAACAGAAAAACTTCACTTCAGAAAAATAAACAAGTGTATCTTAAGACAAGAGTTTTGTCTACATATCTTCAAAAGGTGCTGAAGGAGTGGAATCAATGATTCCAGCACATTTAAAGGATGAAAAAACGAGTACAAGAAACATCATGAAGAGAGAACTCCACCCACTGCAAACATGTGTGATGCCCGACTACTCGAGGGAAGGTGAGAAGGAGGCAAAAGTCACTCTGCTCAGTCCACGCTCCTTTCCTAGGACAGTCTTCCTCCACCTCAGGCTGTTCTGTTCTCTTCTCCCACCAGGGCCCACCGATCCCCGGAGAAAGAGAGAGCCAAAATGAATGGGACCATCTCGGTCGGTCTGTCCTGTGTTCAAAATTTTGAAGGTCTAGGTATTATAATGCAGTTCTTCTTGGTTAAAAACCAAATGTCTGCTACTAAGCCATCATAAGCATTGTCCAATTATCTCTACCCTACTCCTCTCCTAACACCTGCATCTTAATAAGAATTTTCTGGACATGATAACCTGGCTCCAATACTAGTTACCATTATGGAGAATATAGTGCTCTAAGAGAAGACAGAATTCCAAAGGGCCTTAGTTCAGAGGATTATCACAGCATATGCCACAGGAAAAATCAAGTCTGTCCATCTGGACAACATATTTATCATTCAAAAGAATCTCTCAACCAACAGTTGATTCTGCCTGTTTTCAAAATAAGTATTTGAAACACCTTTCAAGGGTAACAAAGCTGGCACTGGCGGATTTTCACTGCGTGCTGGAGTGACGTCACCAAGAGGGACAGGCTGTCCGTGACTCTGCTCACCTCACCAGAACAGAGCAGCTAACTGTTCAAGCACAAGACACCCTGGCGGATGCTGGGACAAGGGTGAGGCTGACACACCCTGCACCAGAGAACAGACTGCATTAGGGGTGAGAGGAGTGGCCACACGGTGATCTCCCATGAGCCTCTGGTTCCTCCAGCAGGAGGACAACTAGCCCCCCGCACCCCCAGCACTGTAGGTCGCTTTGCTGGAGCCTCTACTCTGACCTCCCACCATGGGATTGCAGGGGACTCTGCAGGGCTCAGCCACCAGAAATCTGACTGTGACGGAGGGGGAAGGAGCTGGCGACAACCAGCACAGATTTTGGCCGACTGGGTTCATACCTACAGCGCCTGGTAACCGCACCCAGTGGCTGTGCTCATCTGTGGAACCAAAGAAGGGGCGCACTCTGACAGGGAACTAGGGGAGCGCAGATGTTCCCGAATGTACAGTGCTGCCAGCCCCAGTCTGGTCTGCCCATGCCCAGGCAAGGAGCGACATCAGTCATAGCCCCCCACCATACAGCACCCCTCCGCCCCTGGGTAGAGTATCTTCCAGGCCATCAGACCAGAAAGGCCGGTGACAACTCCTGGAGGCAGTGCGGCCCAGGGCACTGAAGCCGAGAGGTGGCCAAGAGGTGGCCAAGAGGTGGCGGAGATGGCCGGGCTGAGCTGAGCGCCCGGAGCAGAGCCAGAGGCCTGTTTGGTCAGGAAACCTGGCGTGTGGCTGGCTTGAATGAAGACAACAGAGAGAGACCTCACTGGCCTTAGAACACCTGGGACATACACAGACCAGCAGAAGGAAAGGACTAGAAGTCACATCTCCCGACCTGTGAGCGCGGCCACCTTCGCAGCCACCTTCTCGGCAAAGCCAATTCTCGTGTTCAGCCCGGTCCCCACGGCAGTGCCCCCGGCCGCGAGCTCGTAGATCCGGGGCATGGCAGCCTTTATCCTCGTCATGGCGTATTTCAGCTGCTGGACGTAACCACTGAACTCCTGAAAAGAGAAGGACGCTACGGTGAGAATATATCATTTCCTAATGACGTAAACGTTCCTCCAACTGCACGAAATAGAAGTGGGGGGGAAAGGGGCCACGTGATACTTCCAACAATAAAGGTCTTTTTTAAACAAGATAACTAAGAACCGCTGCTGACTGGTGAATGCAGAACAGCCTGTCTCTGAACAGTTACACACCTGGCCTCGGAGACCCGTGTCACTTGGGGAGGAACCGCTGGCCCTGGGCCCCGCCCCCCAACGTGAATCAAACCTAAGCGCACCCCTCTACCTGCCCAAGAGTGAGCGGGACCGCGTCCTGGGTGTGGGTCCGCCCGATTTTGATGATCTGGGCGAAGTCTCTGGACTTGGCCTCGAGCGCGTCGTGCAGCTTCTGCAGCCCCGGCAGCAGCACCTCGTGGACCTCCACGGCGGCGGCGATGTGCATGGCGGTGGGGAAGGTGTCGTTGGAGCTCTGTGGGCGGATTTCCAGAGACAGGCCGACGGTTAGAGCAGAGGCAACAGCACCGAACTGGAGTAAAAACCTCCCTAAATGGCTACTCGAAACTCAGAAAGGTTCAGTGCCCAAGGCCAAGTCTAAGGTCGCTGAGGGTCAAAGGAGCAGCAGCCTGCTTCCCTGCATGGACTGTGCCAATCCCACCTGCAATGGGCACCTCATCCATCAGCACACCTGCCAGCACGGGATAGAGGCGTCCCGTTCACAGTGACGTGAGGATGGCGACGATACCTGACGGCCACACGGTGCATACAGCCTCTCATCACCATTTCGGCATCAGTGAAACCTCAGGAGACTTCTGAGGTAGGGCACCATTTAAAAAACAGGAAAGCCATCGCCCTCGCCAGGCTGGCTCAGTGGATAAAGCATCGGCCCAAGGACGGAAGGGTCCTGGGTTCGATTCCACTCAAGGGCACGTACCTCAGTTGCAGGCTCAATCCCTGGTCCCAGTTGGGGTGCACGCGGGAGGCAACCAATAGATGTGTTTCTCTCACATCGATGTTTCTCTCTCTGTCTCTCCCTCTCTCTTCCACTCTCTCTAAAAATCAATGGGAAAATATCCTCGGGTGAGGATTAACCAAATAACAAAATAGGAAAGCCAAGCTGTCTAAGAAATCATGTGACTTGCCAACATATTTAGGACTGCAGTTCCCTGGGAGAATGGGTGCTTGCGGGGCTGGGGCAGGGACAATACATGACGAACCAGGAGCATTTCTTAGTGCGAGAAAGTAAATCAGTGGGTGTTTTAAAGGACAAAGTGCCTGCCCGCCACTGTGAAAAGCGACAGAAGACACACGGCCATTACGTGGAGGAGACTAAGGGACTACGATGAATCCCGCAGACAAAAAGGACATCGGCCGAAAACTAGAGCAACCCTAACGCAGTCTGGAGAGAGCAATGTTTATCTCTGAGAGCGGTAAGTGCAGCAGGTTTACACAAAATGCTTAAAATGAAGGGAAGCTGGGAGAGGGTATACAGAAACTCTTTGAAGGACGTTTGCAATTTTTATAAGTTTAAATTATTTCAAAATAAAGAGTGTCAAATATAAACCAAAATAATAAAAACATACATATATACTAAAGTCAGCTGTCCTAAATAATTTTTCCCCTAACAGTGATTTTATGAAGTTTAAGACATTTGACCCGAGATTCCTGAAAGCCATAAGAACATCTCAGAAGTCCTTTCCATTACAGAATGTAAGCAGATGAACCTCCTTGTCCAAAAGCCAGCACCTGCTTGATAGGACGAATCTCAGGTGCCCTTTACCGTTTCCAACACAGAAAAGACGCGAGGAAATACTGACCTGGCTCTTATTGACATGGTCATTGGGGTGCACAGGTTTCTTGCTGCCGAGCTCGCCTCCCAGCATCTCGATGGCTCTGTTGCTAATGACCTCGTTTACATTCATGTTCGTCTGGGTCCCGGACCCAGTCTGCCACACCACGAGGGGGAAGTGGTCATTCAACTTCCCTTCGGCTACCTGCAGATCAGAAGGTCACAGAAGGGATTGCTTACAGTAAGAACGGCGATACTCACTGAGCCACTGTGCTCAGCTAGGAGTAAGGTGGCAGCGTCTGCAGTGCTAGAGTAAAGATGCTCACTTGACCCTATGCGAGGTGACTTGCCGATGGGACCACACAGCTTGTGGCTGTCCAACCACGGTTACTTTAAAAAGTGAAAGATGAGCCCTGGCCGGTTTGGCTCAGTGGACAGAACGTCGGCCTGTGGACTGAAGGGTACCAGGTTCCATTCCGGTCAAGGGTACATGCCCGGGTTTCGGGCTTGATCCCCAGTAGGGGGTGTGCAGGAGGCAGCCAATCTATGATTCTCTCTCATCACTGATGCTTCTATCTCTCTCTCTTCCTCTCCCTTTCTCTCTGAAATCAATAAAAATATATTTTAAAAAATAAAAATAAATAAGTAAATAAAGTGAAAGATGAACTACTGTGAACCAACTAAACTGAAGCAAAGGCTTCTTTCTTCTATTTCTCCAACTGCCTCCCCCACTAACAGGCAGGCGGGCCACCTGCTCAGGCTGCGAAGGGTTCAGTGTTCAGATGCGTTCCGTGCCGGTGCGAGCAGGACGTCCCACAGACGGACGGTGGGGTCAGCACAACCTAGAGTGACCTGGTGACCTGGAGTGAGTGCACTAATAGCTACGTGAGCGCACAGACGTCCAATGAGTAGCAACTGCCAAGCGCAGAGACGCAGTCCAGATCTGTCCCTATTTTCGTCATAGTTTTATACCTTCAGTGAATGTGCTAGTTTGGGGCCTGCATGCTTTCTAAGACAGTGGGTGCTTAACCTCATCTTCGGGAATGGTTTTAGCTTGGGGAGGGGGGGCAGGAGCGAGGTGGGGGAGTCTCAGGGGGAGAAAGGGAACATCTGTAATACTTTCAACAATAAAGATAAATTTAAAAAAAAAATCAACATGCACTTTAGAAATCTATTTGACCTTAAACAATTGGTTCACTTTAAAACTTTTTTTCCGAGTTTTTATAAAAATAATAGGAGACCAAGATAGAAAATATTGAGAACTAAGAAACGTATGTTAGCCATCACAGTTCCAGCCCTCAGAAATAATGATTATCAGCATTGGCATCTCCTTCCAGGTTCCACTCCAAGCCATGGGAGTATGTATGTATGTATGTAAAAAAAAAACGTTTTCTGTTCATTTTTTCTAAACAAAATTAAGATCATAAAACACATATTTGTTACCTTTTCCCCCACTGCTGCTTATATGGTAGGGTTGTTCTATGATATTCTTTAAAATTTTTTCTACAGCATCACCATATAACTTATTTAAGCAGCTGTTATGGTCGGATACTTTCCAATTTGTTATTGTAAGTGATACTGCAATGAACAACATTATGTATAGTTTTCAAACTGTTATCTTTGCTTCCTTCAGATTATATTATTAGAGGGTTAGTGAAATTACTTTCTCCATACAGATTATCAAATGACAAGTTTTAAAATGAACTGTGTATATATAAAATAGGAAATAAAATATATAAATTTAAACAGTGTCTCTTCAAAGTTTCCTTTAAACTATATAAATTAAAGGAAAAGTCAAGAGAATCAAAAATGAAGGGATACGCTCACACACAAATTTCGCCACCACAGATTAAGCACCAAATTAATATCCTCCCCAAATGATATGCTGCCACCTGCCCTGAGATGCATTCACTCAGACATTCACAGTGCCCCGTCCCCCCGCCAGAGCTCATCGTCCAGTGGGTGACACGGCTCGGGGCCGCTAGGAAAACACACATCACCTCCTACCTCGTCTGCGGCCTTCATGATTGCACTTGCAATCTTTGGATCGAGACCGTAATCCTGGTTTACTTCAGCAGCGGCTCGCTTCAAGATGCCAAAAGCTTTAATAACTGGGATCTAAAATTAATCAGAAAAATATCTCAGATTTGCGACTTTAGTGTGAAAATTTAAGATTATTATTTTATGCAGGTGCAAGAGTTGTACATATAAACACACATATTCACACACATACACTGTACCATTCATCCTACTCTTTATAATACATTATAACATATAAGTGCTTTATTTCATACTAGATGCCCGGTGCACGAATATGTGCACTGGTGGGTCCCTTGGCCTGGCCTGCGGGGATCAGGCTGAAACCAGCTCTCCAACATCCCCCGAGGGGTCCAGGATTGCGAGAGGGCACAGGCCAGGCTGAGGGACCCCACTGGTGCACGATCAGGGCCAGAGAGGGACTGCGGGAGGGCTCTAGGGCATGTCTGGCCCCTCTCGCCAGTCCCGATCAGCTGGACCCCAGCAGCAAGCTAACCTACAAGTCGGATTGTCTGCCCCCAGGTGGTCAGTGCTCGTCATAGCAACTGGTCAAACGGTCGGACACTTAGCATATCAGGCTTTAATTATAAAGGATATGAAAAAAACAAATGGTGCTCAATCATATCACCAGCAATCACCATAATTTTCCCTTGCTGGGTCCCAATCTACCTTATCATTTTTCCTTTCCTCCTCTTAAAAGAAAATAAAGGGCAAATAAAATAAGGGTAGCAAAATGGTCCTGGGAAAACTGGACAGCCACATGCAAAAGATTACACCATACACAAAAATGAACTCAACATGGGTTCAGATTTGAGTGTAAAACCTGAAACCATAAAAGTTCTCAACGAAAACACCTCCAAAAGCAAAGGCAACAAGAAGCAAAATAAACAAGTGGAAATACATCAAACTAAAAAGCTTCCTCCCGGGAAAAGTAAATCATCGACAAAATAAAAAGACAAACCACCAAATGTTAAGAAATACGTGCAAATCACCTATCTAGTAAGGGGTTAATATCTAAAATATACAAAAAAGTCCTACAACTCACAATCCTCAGGGAAATGAGTGGAAAACAACAAAAAACTAAGGAATTAGGCACATGAAACCGAGGCCAAGGAGAATAAACAAGGGGCAAACAGAAAAGGAAACAGAAACAGAATATACTTATTTTGAATCTTAAGAAAATAAAGTAAAACATTAGAAGTGTTTTAGCCAATTGGAACGGAGACAATGGCACACAGGATTAGAAACTTAAAAGCTGAAAAGCCGAAAGTTTGGCTCGGTGGATAGAGCGTCAGCCTGCGGACTGAAGGGTCCAGGTTCGATTCCGGTCAAGGGCATGTACCTGGGTTGTGGGCACATCCCCAGTGGGGGATGTGCAGGAGGCAGCTGATCGATGTTTCTCTCTCATCGATGTTTCTTTTTCCTTTTTTTTTTAAATATATTTTATTGATTTTTTACAGAGAGGAAGGGAGAGAGATAGAGAGTTAGAAACATCGATGAGAGAGAAACATTGATCAGCTGCCTCCTGCACACTCCCCACTGGGGATGTGCCCGCAACCGAGGTACATGCCCTTGACCGGAATCGAACCTGGGACCTTTCAGTCCGCAGGCCGACGCTCTATCCACTGAGCCAAACCGGTTTCGGCGCTCATCGATGTTTCTAACTCTCTCTTTCTCCCCCTTCCTCTCTGTAAAAAATCAATAAAATATATTTAAAAAAAAAAAAGCTGAAAACAAAGGGGAATTTAAATTTCTACCGGCGTTTGGTGGGTTAAACCACTGCCCAAGTCGGAAGGGAATGCTAATGACTCTGGCCATCTGACTGGGGTGATGACCCTGTGTCTGTGGACTCACACAGGGAGGAAGGGGCAGCACAGCGTGCTGCTGCTGCTATTAAAATAAAACGGTGAAGTGTGTCACTGCAGAGAGGAGAGAAGGCTCTCATTATCCTTAATGTACTCCCATTAGAAGTTCATCATCATTTTAAATTGTTTTCCTTCGGACCTCAGGTACAAAGGGTCAGGTTTAATCATACTGCTCAGCTCAAGTGCACACAGTCCGCTTCATAGTTAATAAGGTTCAGGAAGTTAATCCAGATGAAGGTAAATGTGAAAAAAATGGATACCCCAGCGCCCATCGTTTCCAGCCACGTAATCTGAACAGCTGGCCTGTTCCTGCAGCAGCAGCAGCAGCAGCAGCTGAAATCAAGTCCTGCACCTCCAAGCCCCACGCCTCGCTGGCTAAAGCCAGCAAATCAAAACATGAGCCCTGCTTACTTTTATCAGTACGGGTTGGGACCGACCTCCTTAATCCCAGGAGTTGAACTCTAAGACTGACCTCTTTCATCCCGAGAGCTGACTATCTGAGAATGTTTTAGGATCAGTGCCTGCCCCGTGTCACCCACACATGTCATCTGAGCCTGTGTCTGTCTCCCTCACCACGCTGGCTGCAGGTGGCAATAGCAAAGATTTTCTTCCAGAAGATTCAGCTACCTATTGTCAAGCTGTAGGAACCTGTCAAGATCCAGTCTTGAAGGCTTAGGAATGAGCTAACCTATGGAAGCTAAAAGTGCTGTGAAATAAAAGTATATTTAGAAGATAACTGTTTTGTTTTGTTTGTTGTTTTTTTTATATATTTTATTGATTTTTTACAGAGAGGAAGGGAGAGAGATAGAGAGCCAGAAACATCGATGAGAGAGAAACATTGATCAGCCACCTCCTGCACATCTCCCACTGGAGATGTGCCCGCAACCCAGGTACATGCCCTTGACCGGAATCGAACCTGGGACCTTTAAGTCCGCAGGCCGACACTCTATCCACTGAGCCAAACCGGTTTCGGTTAGAAGATAACTGTTAAACATTATCTCATCGGGTGAGCCCTGGTTACTTCTAAGCTACTAAACCAGTGATGGCTAACCTATGAACTCGTTTTTTTGGTTGATTTTTCTTTGTTGAATGGCATTTAAATATATAAAATAAATATCAAAAATATAAGTCTTTGTTTTACTATGGTTGCAAATATCAAAAAATTTCTATATGTGACACAGCACCAGAGTTAAGTTAGGGTTTTTCAAAATGCTGACACGCCGAGCTCAAAAGGTTCGCCATCACTGTTAAACCATCCTGCACTCTGAAGTGACGATTGCTCATACTCCGGTTGGTCTCAGTCGGATATGTGATATATGTAACCAATTCTTTCCACTTTAACATTTCTGAAATCGAGGTGCACCTCACAATCGATGACACGTCCCAACTTTAACTGACAGCCCTTTTCTTTCTTAGTGGTACATGTCGGCGCATCTTCTAACTGATGTCATCTTAGCTTTAATGAAACACGACAGAAAGTGTTCTAATCATTAAATCATTCATGTGGCACTGAACAAATACATATATATTATCCATCAGATGTCAGACATGGTAAAAAATAGTTTTAGGTATTTGTGTAGACCAGCGGTTCTCAACTTGTGGGTCGCGACCCCTTTGGGGGTCGAACAACCCTTTCACAGGGGTCGTCTAAGACCATCCTGTATATCAGATATTTACATTAAGATTCATAACAGTAGCAAAATTACAGTTATGAAGTAGCCACGAAAATCATTTTATGGTTGGGAGTCACCACAACCTGAGGAGCTGTATTAAAGGGCCGCAGCATTAGGAAGCTTGAGAACCACTGGGGTAGACTTTTCTGGGAACTGACACCAAGAGACATAGAAAGTATAATATAGAAAACTCAGTCCCTTTTAAATCAGTTTTTTTAAAACTCAGTGTTAATTAGTAAAATAAATAAATAAAACTTAAGTATTGAAATTAAAAATGCTTAAAAACTATAAAATCCTAGTAAAAATCCAAATAATCTCAGTGGAAATGAAAAGACAAATCATTTAGTTCTATCAAATAAAAATCCAATAATAGTATTGAAAAAGTTCTTTGACAGTTTAATGAAAGAAACACTGTATTGCTCACAAAGGTCTCCAATAATAGCATTTTAACTCTGTAAAATTTTATTCGTGGCATAACGTGACTCGTTTGCACAAAGCCTAGTTCACCCAAAATAAGCCAACATTTCCAAGAGTGCACTTACTGGCATGCGCTCCGTCACACCTCCGATCTTAAAGTTCATTGTCGACCTCACAGTCTGGGCGCCATAATACTTATCATTGGGGACCTTGAGTTCACCAAAAGTATCATATTCTACCCGGAAGGAATTCTGGCTCGCCTAAAGATGGAAGAGAAGACACTGTTACAGCTTGAACATAAATCAGGTATCCAAAGCAATAACATCGTATCAGCTGTACGGGCAAAGAAGCCTTCGTCAGTACCACAGAGACAAAACATTCCATCGTGACTCTCCTTCTACTCCTCTTCAGCTCTTTCCTCGAGAAACTGTTCTCACGCAAATTTATTATTATAGACTAGAGGCCCGATGCACGGAATTCGTGCAGGGGGGCTCAGCCCTCGCATCCCAAGCTGCCTTCGAGGCTGTGCCCACTGGTCATTCCAGAAGGTCGTCCTGGAAGGTTGTTCCGGAAGGTCATTCCGCCATGCAGTGTAATTAGCATATTAGCACTTTATGACATAGGATGTTACAGACATTACAGCATTCACACCCTACACAGATGATAAATACCAAGAAAGCTTTTGAGGGAAAAACAATCTCTTCCAATTCAGCAGCATGCCTATTAGTGGTCAAGCTTTGGCCAATCCAATGTTCTTAGGGTCCTGCTTACTTTACTAGGAACTTTACAAAATGGTCTAAAAGTTACTCAGGTTGTAACCTTTTAGAATGAAGAAACCCTTTGGGAATATAGAGCTAGGGCAGGCAGCCAGCCTGGGTGCACAGCATGGCCCCTCCCACGCACACGCAGGCACTGGAACTATTTATTAGCCCAGGAGTTCCAGGGGGTACACAAAGCACCCTGACTTTGTCCTTTATGGGCCAGAGATGTCTTGGCCTTGGAAACACCCACCACCAAGGAAGCATTTACAGTATTTAACGAGCTCTCGCTCCCGGCCAAACATGGTCCCAGGTGCACTCTTGCGGAGCAGCTGCAAGCATTTCCCTTTTCCCTGCGGACAGGGAGGCACCCTGACACCCGGGCCCAAGTGCGCCCCAACCTGGCGTGGCAGCGCGTGGTTTGCACTCACAGCTCTGGCTGCACACGGGGCGGCCCCGTGGACCGTGCAGAACGGCCGCTCCTCCTAGACGGCCCTTGACCACCCAGACGTCTCCTAACGCGTACACGTGTCCAGGGGTGTTTCACGCACGGACGGAAGGGGACCCTCCAAGGAGCAGAGGGGCCTGTGCAAGCCAGCGTCCCACCCCTGGACCCTGGGGCCTTTCCGCTCCCGAGTGATCGCTCTGGACAAAAAGGACGGATTCGGCTACAAGTGGGGCGTCGGGGTCCCACCAAAACTCGGTGGGGGAACCACCCGCAGCCTCGCGCACCAAACAGGCCATTTCAGATCAGTGCCCGGCCAGCCAGGACCCCTAGACGGGCAGGGCCGGGGGCTGCCCGGTCCCCACACACCGTCCAACCGGCTCAGTCCCGAAGGCGGCATCCCAGGCTGAGGAGGGGGGGGGTAGGCATCCGCACCCGCAGGAAGCGGCCGACGCGGGACACCCCAAAACGCAGGGGCCCGGCCCGCCGTGGGGCGTCCAGAGGGGCCAAGAGCTGCCCCCCCGGCCCCGGAGCTCACCGGGGTGCAGGCTCCCTCCTCGCCCTGGAGGAGGCGCCCGGAGCAGAGGAGACCGGCCCCCCGATACCCCCGCGCGCGGGCACGCAGCCCAGGGCCGGCCTCCGCGGGGATCCCCCCGGGGAATCCTCCCCACCCGCCCGCGGGCGCCCGGGCCGCCGGCCGAGGGCTGAAGGTCACGGCGGGGAGGCCGGGGCGAGGGAGCCCGCGCTCACCATTCGGGCGGCGACCGGGGGCCGGAACGGGAGGGAGGCCGCGCCGCCGAGGCCGGGAGCCGAGGTGGAGGCCGAGGGGGGGACGCGAGCGAGGCGACGCGAGCGCGCGAGGAGCCGGAGTGCGCGGTACATGGTGCCTGGGCGCCCGGGTAGAGCTTCTGAGCGGCCGTGGCCACGCCCCCCGCGCCGGCTGTCACTCCACGCCCAGCCCCCGGGACTCCGCTCTGAGCCAATCGAAATCCGAAAACCGATCGCGTGGGGGCGTGGCTAATCCTGAATGGCCATAAAAGAGAAAGAGGGCGGGCTGAACTGCCTCGACGAGCAGATGTTTGAAGCCCTCGGCTTCATGGGAAACCAGCTCGAAGGGGATCATGGGAAATGGAGTTCGGGTTAGTCCTTGAAGCAGGTTGCTTGCTGTGTGTGGCTGCTGCAAGCGAGAGAATTAGCTAATGAGTCATCAGTTAGTGCTTGGTTGGCGAAATATCCTGGAAAGAAATGTTTATTGATTCATTTTTTTTAATCATGTAATCGCTCATTGCATGTTCTTTGTATTGGAGGTTTTTTTTTTAAAATTTTTCATTACTTCCAGATTACATCTTACATGTAGAAATTTTGGAAAGCTTTCTGCCTGCCCTAGCTGGTTCGGCTCAGTGGATAGAGTGTGGACTCCCAGACTGAAGGGTCCCGGGTTCGATTTGGGTCAAGGGCGTGCACTTCTGTTGCAGGCTCTATCCCAGGCTCTAGCTCTGGTTCAGGGCCCCGCGGGAGGCAAGCAATCCATGTGTCTCTCTCACATCCATGTTTCTCTCTCTGTCTCTTCCCCTCCATTCCACTCTCTCTAAAAATCAATCGAAAAATATCCTCGGGTGAGGATTTCAATAAAAGCTTTCTGCCTTTGTCCCCCATTTGGTCGTTCTCCAAAAGAAGCTTGTGTATTCTGTGACGTGTTAGTTAAACAGTCCGTTTGCATTGCCTATATTGTCTTCATTAATCATTTTTAATAATCATCACTTGGCACTGAAAAAGGGAATGGGAATGCTTTTCAATCAGTGGTTGCCACTGGACATCTTCTTTTGCAGATGCAACCTTGTACCTCTGCGAAATAACATTTGTATTTTGCTTAGAGGCGTGTGGGGGCCTTTCCACTTTGAACTTTGTCTGATGACAGTTATTGACGTTGCTTTTTTCATGTTGATTTTTGGGTGGTTTGTCCATGTGTCCCTTTTACTTTGCTTTCTGTTCAAGTTGTGGGACTTGATGTCCTGCCATGAGGGCCAAAGAAAAAAGGCAATGGTTTTCTCTTCCTTCTCTCTCTTCTAAATCTCATTTCAGAGAGGAAGAGAGAGGGAGAGAGAGATAGAAACATCAATGATGAGAGAGAATCATGGATCGGCTGCCTCCTGCACGCCCCTTACTGGGGATCGAGCCCACAACTTGGGCATGTGTCTTTGACTGGAATCAAACCTGGGACGTTTCCGTCCACAGGCCGATGCTCTATCCACTGAGCCAAACCAGCCAGGGCCATTCATAGTTTTCAATACCATTTCTATGTTGATGTGCTGATGACTTCAAACTTATTTTTCCAGCCCTGACTTCTCCTCTATGTTCCAAATTCATATATCCAACTGTATGTTGAGTATATATATTTTAATTACCTAACTCAATATTCGTATCTCAAACTTAATATATCCCAGAGGATAAATCTCAATTACCACCTCCATACCATTATTTCACATGCAGTATGTGGTACCACCAGTTACTTAAGCTAGAAACCCGGGCCAGGGGGAGGGTGTCTTTGATTCCTGAATTCTCCCCCCATTCCCCAACACCTGCATACACTATGCCCAATTCTCCAACAAAGCCTCGCTACTCTACTTCTGGAGTCCATCTACTTTTTTCCCCTTCACGTCCACTAATATTTATTTGTTCTTCAAATAAGTAAGTCAGGTTTCATAACAACAGTAAATTTCATATAATGGTGAACGCAATAAAAAGAAATAAACAGGAACCTATTTAGAGAATGAGGGGATAGCATCTTCTTTTTTATAGACTTTTATCAGAGTGTTTTTTTTAAATATTTTTTTTATTGATTTCAGAGAGGAAAGGATGATGAAAGAAAAGCACTGATTGGCTGCCTCCTGCACGCCCCCTACTGAGGATGGAGCCCGCAACCCCAGCATGTGCCCTGACCGGGAATCGAACCATGACCTCCTGGTTCATAGGTTGACTCTCAACCACTGAGCCATGCCAGCTGGGCAGATAGCGTTTTTTTGGTAGAGTGATGAGACTAAGGATGTTGTATTTGACTGAGACCTAAACACTGAGAGCAGACAGAGGAGGCTCTCCAGGCAGAGAGCTGCCAGCGGGAAGGGCCTGATGAAATGAACAAACATGGATTGAGCAAGTGAGTTCATCGAGCGCAGTGAGGCCATATTCTGTCAATGTCAGCAGGAGGAGAATGACGAAAACTACCGAGCAAATACGGTACTCATTAACCTGGGTACTCATTAACCTCCGCCACTAACGCTGGCTTGTTAAATTTATAAATACAGGCGGAGAGAAGTGGAAGTACACAGTGTCTCCTGGAAAGCAAAGCGTGCTGTGAAGTATGCGCCGGTTGGATTTTTAAAATACTCACCTGAACGCTGTTTAAAAGGCCACTTTTAAAACAGCTGACATCAAATGGTTGAAAATGATATAATATCTAAATGCTAGCTTAATATAGAAAGGTAATATTGATATCAGACAATTAAACTTCAAGGCAAAAGTCATTCCTGGAGGCCTCGCCGGTGTGGTTCAGTGGTTGAGCATTGACCCATGAACCAGGAGGTCACAGTTTAATTCCCCATCAGGGCACTCACGTGGGGTGTGTGTTCGATCCCCAGTAGGGGGCGTGCAGGAGGCAGTCGATCCATGATTCTCTCTCATCATTGATGTTTCTCTCTCTGTATCTCCCTCTCCCTTCCTCTCTGAAATCAATAAAAATATATTTTGGCAGGCAGAATTGCTCCCACAATCAAGGGTCATTGTATAGCCAAAGTAATTTGGCCGTGGAATTGGCACTGGTAGAGGCAAGTGTAGAATAGACGAAATAAAACAGAAACCTAGAATCAGACCCATAAATATATAAACACTGGACCTATGACAAAGGCAGTCATGGGAAAAGGAAATTCTTTTTATTCAGAAGTTTGGGGGGAATTGGGTATTCATTTGGAAAATAAAATAAATGTGGGCTATGTCACAGCATGCATAAACATTAACTCCATGTTGATGATAGACCTAAAAATAAAAATGTTTTAGAAGACAACATAGAAGAACATCTTTATGATCTCATGATTATAAAAACTGATAAAATGATTAAAAAACACTAGTCACGCCAAAACCGGTTTGGCTCAGTGGATAGAGCGTCGGCCTGCGGACTGAGGGGTCCCGGGTTCGATTCCGGTCGGGGGCACGTGCCTGGGTTGCGGGCGCATCTCCAGTGGGGGATGTGCAGGAGGCAGCTGATCGATGTTTCTCTCTCATCGATGTTTCTGACTCTCTATCTCTCTCCCTTCCTCTCTGTAAAAAATCAAATATATATATATATATATATATGAAGGATTTTTTAAAAAAAATTAAAAAAAAACAAAACACTAGTCACAAAGGAAAAACTGGGTAATTCAAATATGTTAAAATTAAGAATATCTTTTCATGTAAAGGCACCACTAAGAAAGCAAAAAGGCAACACATATATGAATAAAACTCTATCCTTATAAGAATGTAATATATTTGCAACACATATAAAGAATAAAACTCACATTCAATGGCATTTTTAAAAAGTGAGTCTATTCAAAGAAATATAAGCACTCGTATACAAAAGAAGAAAAGCAAGTTGCGAATAAACAGGTGAAAGGTGCTCAACTTTGTTAACAAAGAATGCAAATTAAAATGACAATGAGATATAGGACAAACCTGCAAAAACCAGAAATTCCCTGTGTCGAGGGAGAGAGAGATGCTTGTAGAAGACTAGGGTAACCAACCCCAAACCAGTGGTTTGCTATGGGCAGGAAAGACAGGTGGCCCAAGAACAGGGTTATAAAAATGACTCTTCACTGTGCGCCCTTTTGTTTCTTTTGAATTTTATACCTTGTGAATGAATTAAAGAAATACCCAACATCAAATCTTCTAACAACTCTATACTCATCCACAAGGGGCCAGTATTGAATGATACTCAACTCTAGCTCTTAACCAGGGGGAAAGCCATTCTGGATTCTCCCTGCTCTTCCTGGGAAGTGAAGAAGCGTCATCTTTTATGTTCTTAATTTAACACCACCTCATGTTAAATATATATTTAAAATAAGATGAGAGAAGGCAAAGAAGTGGCGAGTGATATGACGTAAAGCCAGGAATGCGTTTACAAGGAGCATATTATTAATCATCGCCCCTAGCGATGATGCACACATTAGATCCTAAAGTTTCTAGCGTCTGATGCAAAAAATAAAAATAAAAGGAAGTATGGTCACGTACGCAGTTTGAAATCTTGCTGGGAGAATATTAAGAGTAGGCAAAACATGTGCCCAGGTAGAAGAGTCTGTTAAAGACAGTCGGCGAGGCGCCTTCAGGTGAAATTCCTGAAATGTGGCTCTTCAAGGCAAAAATAATTCATGATTGGGTGATGGAGTCATACCATCTCACTCTCTAAGAGAAGCTTAAGATGCTTGGGGACTTCAGACGAGGGGCGTTTCATTCCTGGTTAACGGTGAATGGAAAACGGAAGTAAGAAAGTAAGGAAATGCATGTGGTAGAAAGAGAAGAGAAGCCCTGAGTCTGTGGTTCAAACTTGCCTGTGTCCGCCCTTCAGACAGGGCGTGTCTCCGCTTGGCTGGATTTTCAGTCTTGGTTCACAGTCATGAGGTTTCTTTTTTTTTTTTTCCCCTTGAAGCAGAGTTGACTGTGCTTTGGGCTACGAAGGGGTTAAATGCTACCTCCCAGGCCTGCTCAAACACTGTGGCTGGCTGGGGCAGTATATAAGGACGGGAGGAATCTGGTGTCCTCTGGCACAGGAGCCACGGTGATCGTGGAGAGCACTTCAGCAGCCATGGATTCCTCAGACGCTCAAAGGAAAAAAGTAGCTGTCATTGGGGGTGGTCTGGTAAGCATCGATTTCTCTGTTATTCCTGGTGGTGGTGTTACACGAACGATCATGATTCGCAATGACTCTTACTCACTTGTACGAATGGTTCGTTTTCTCCTGGAGACTTTTCCGATGTCTACATACGTGTATCTTGAAGGTGGTGTTAGTGTGAATTTGCTTTCTTCTAGGGGGAGGTATTTTATTTCCATTAAATGCAAATGTCTGTTTTTCCTTGTCATTTTGATTTAGCGCTAAACACACACACACACACACACACACACACACACACACATAAAATAGATAATTGAATTATGCCCAGGTTCACTCATTTAAAAAAATTATATATATATATATATATATATATATATATATATATATATATATTACTGTAAATATATATTTTTTCTCTTTGTAAATATATATATATAGAAAGGTAATATTTATATATATATTTTAAAGTATTACAAAGGGTATTACACATGTCTCCTTTTTCCCCCCGCCCTTGACAATCCCCTGGCCTCCCCTACCCCCCAGTGTCTTATGTCCATTGGTTATGCTTATATGCATGCATATAAGTCCTTCAGTTGTGTAAATATATTTTAATGAAAACATTTGCCTCACTTTGGTTAATATACTGTCGAAGAAGAACAAGTGTCAAGAAATATGGAGCTAGTGAAAAATGATCACTTTGGGCGTCCGCTAGTTAGTTGAGCCATTGGGAATGATACCTACTTGGTTCCCTGACTTACCCGGCTGATCTAATGGAGCACCTCGGCACTGGAGCGCTCACCCCCTCGCTGAGCAGGTGGGATGGCCTGGAGGGGACATGCACACATGTAGCCAGATATAGGAGGGGGTCTCTGGAGTCAGTTCTGTTTAACATGGGATTGCTTCAAGCAAACTCTATCCCCCCGCCCCCCCCATGCAACAGAATATCCCCATTAGTTAAAATTTAACGATTTTCTTTTCACCTTTGGGTTAACCATTTGTAGGCAGTCAGCTCACAGATATTCATTCATTTATCTATTTGCTCAGTGAAAAATCTGTCGAGGGCCCAGTCTGTCCCAGACACTGTGTGAGGCAGTGTATGTCATACTATACGTGTGTTTCTACAGTATATGCTAATTTTAGTTTCTAGTTCTGCTCCCCTTATTGTCTTTCCCCCAAATACTCTGACAGTTCCTCTAACATGGCTGGCTCTACATTTCTAAATGCTAAGGAAACACCATGACATGCCGTGTGGGTCAATGCATGTGACGGATGTTGTCATTTCTTCCTGCTGGGCTTTGGTTCAATTCTTTCCTATCAAAGTTTTGCATATAAAATGAGAATGCATGTGTTAAACAAAATCTTACTGAGTGCCTGCTGTGTGCCAGCATTGTTTTAGAAGCTGGGGATTCAGTAGTGCAATAAATAATTTCAGTGTGAGCACTACAAAAGACATGGAAACAGTCTGGCCAGTGTGGCTCAGTGGTTGAGCATCGACCCAGGAACCAAGAGGTCACGGTTCGATTCTTGGCCAGGGCACGTGCCTGGGTTGGGGGCTCCATCCCTAGTGGGGGGCGTGCAGGAGGCAGCTGATCCATGATTCTCTCATGATGGATGTTTCTATCTCTCCCTCTCGCTTCCTCTCTGAAATCAACAACAATATTTGTTTAAAAAGATGCTAAAACAATACTTCAAGAATGTTAATCTGAACATTTGGTAAATTCACTGTATTGATTTTTCCTCCTTGTGTGAAATGCAGCTCCCCGACCCCTTCCCCTGCAATGGTATTACCTCTGGGAAGCAGGGCGATCGCCCTGAAAGCTCTCTTCCCTTCTGTAAATGCCCGAGGGCTGTGCTTGCCTCTATCAGAGGTGCCTTCTATGAAAATTACTGATTTGCATAATATGCAAACAGTGGTCGGCAAACTGCAGCTTGGCAAACTGCGGCTTGCGAGCCACATGCGGCTCTTTGGCATCTTGAGTGTGGCTCTTCCACAAAATACCGACTTCTGCGCATGGGCCACGAAGGGCCACGAAGTTTCAATCGCACTGTACGTGCGCGCCCGCATGTGGTATTTTGTGGAAGAGCCACACTCAAGGGGCCAAAGAGCCGCATGTGGCTCGCGAGCCGCGGTTTGCCGACCACTGGCATAGTTCATTCCCCATAGAAGGTTTTTAACTTCATGGGGCTCATGACTGTCTTATCTTGGGGACCTGCTCACTTCTCTTTTATAAAGGTTACTCCACTGTCCAACTTATGAGGTGAGGGGGTAAGAGATCAACCAAAGGACTTGTATGCATGCATATGAGCATCCCCAATGGACACGGGGGTGGGGGTGGTTGGGGGCAGTTGGGGAGAGGTCAATGGGGGGAAAAGGAGACTTATGTAATACATTAAACAATAAAGAATTTAAATTAAAAAAGAAAAAGAAAAAGGTTACCCCAGTGCCCTTATCCAACCAAACACACCAACATATTCTGCTTGCATGAGTTTGCTTTCAGAACCAGGTCGGCAATCCTCTCCTGAGAAGTTATGTGGATCAGAAGCAAGACATGTTTCTCATCAGAATGTGTCACGTGGGATGTAGTCCTTGGAAGGACCAACTTGAAAAAGGGATTTGAAAAACCATCTCTACTTTTCCGGCTGCGAGGAGTCGGGGTAGCTTTCCGGTTCTGGCACGTCAGCCTCAGCCTCTACTTGCGCCCTCACTCCACGGATATGTCCAAAGATCCCATTCTTGAGACCAAGCTGTAATTCTATGAGTAGGAGGTAGAAGCAGGCTTTTCAAAAGCCATGTGGTGACCAGCTCAGACGGATTCTAAGGAAGAGTTTTATATGCTTCCTTAAGTCAAGAGGAGTTGACAAGTTGACACCTGTTTTTTTCCTTTATTTTTTTTCCTTTATTTTAGTTTTGACACCTGTTTGACATGACATTATCAGGTTGATTTCAAACACATTACAATCAAGAGGTATGAAGTGCATAAAACTGTAATGACCTTGGTCCCCCTTCCCTTTAGGGTCAGCATTTATAAACTTAAAGTTACGGTTTCCTCATGATCATTGCCCACCTGGCCGGAGAGGTCCCGTGGGAATAGGCAGAAATTTAGCAAATCCTCTTATATCAAACCACACCAGCTGAGCACCTTGAGAACATACCTCATCATTTCATAAAAAAAAAAAAAAAAGTTTTCAAACTTTTTTTTTTAAAATATATGATGTTATTGATTTTTTTACAGAGAGGAAGGGAGAGGAATAGAGAGTTAGAAGCATCAATGAGCTGCCTCCTGGACACTCCCTACGGGGGATGTGCCCACAACCAAGGTACATGCCCCTGACCGGAATCAAACCTGGGACCCTTCAGTCCATAGGCGGACGCTCTACCCACTGAGCCAAACCAGTTGGGTCTCAAGTGGTTTTCATTGGTAACTTAGGCCTCAATATCATGCATGGGCGGGGGGGGGGGGGGGCGGGGGGAAAAGCACGTGACCTGTAAAGAAGGCAGTAGGGGGAGACAGAAAAAGAAAGTGGGAGAAATGGACTAACAGAAAACTGGGTAAATCCAGAATTAAGTCACCAAGGAATCTCCTTAGAGCTCCGCATACGCACCAACAGGCAATGGTCAATAAGACTCTGATGTTTACAAATTATTTTATGATCAAAACAGTTGAGTGCTCTGGACTTTTGGTGCTTCAAAACAAATATAGAGACTTTTCAGCGTTGCCCATGTCCTTCGTAGAACTGTCCTCTCTCTATCAAGGCTTAACCCCAAGGACTTCCTGAAAGCTTTTACTGCTCCCAGGAGTTTAACCCCTCCCCCCAAAGTCTTCACTTCTCTCTACACCTTCTTCCCTCTTCATTCTCAGGAACCAGCTGTGCTTTCAACCAGAGCTTGTGGTGGGTTCAGAGTGGTGTACACACATTTCCCTCTCCATTTATATCTTCACATCTTAGTAGTTTCAGTCATGTTTTTGGGGGGTTTTTTGTTGCTAGTGTAACAACTGAAAATGTAGACAGTTGTTCCCGATTAAGCACATTTTACAGAAAGTGAGCAGAGGAAATGAAGTTAGAGTAAAATGCTCTTTATCAGCCCTGTTACCAATCATTCTAGTCGAATGTCAGTAACATCTACCAATTTTTTTTTTCCTTTTAGTTTTATTTGAACCTCAGTTACACAAAACCGGAGTTATCCTAATCTTTATTTCAGGACACATTATTATGACTCATCTTGGAGAAGACATTTTTATTTACTTTTTTGCTTGTTTGTTGATTAACAATAAACAGAAGCTGTAACCTTTGAACTCAACATGAGAATTACAACATTGACAGACTTATATCCACCTCTGTGCTCCTCTCTCACCTGTTATAAGCATTGCCCCGAATCCTGTGTTTATCATTCCCTTGAATATATAAGTATTTAAAAGTTTTATGTGTAGCATATATACACAGGTTATTTATATATACTTTTAAAATTATGTAAATGCATATATTGTGGATTAGTTTTAGTTGTCTTTACAAGAGAATCATGCAGTATGAAATTATTAAGAATATACTTTTAAACATATATGAAAGCCCTGGCCCTGGTAGCTCAGTTGGTTGGAGTATTGTCCTGTATGTACCCCAGAGGGCTGCGGGTTCGATTCCTGGTCAGGGTACATACCTCGGTTTCGAGTTCAATCCCCAATGAGGATACATAAGGGAGTCAAATGATCAATATTTCTCTCTCACATTGATGTTTCTCTTTCTCTCTTCCTCTCTCTCTAAAAGTCAATAAAAAACAAACATATCCTTGGGTAGGAACAATACATATGAAAATTATTAAGGAAATGCGAGGCTTATGGTGATGCCATTTGTCTGTAGAAGGGAGTATTTCAGGACACAGTTTGCCTAGGAGATGGCTGTTTACCAGCAAGCCCAGATGAATGTACTCAAGTCAGGACTAGAGAGGACTTTCCTAGATAGGCTTTAGTCCCTTTGATCATTGATTTCTTTCCAGTTTACCCTTCTCCTGGGATGTATCTATTTAGAGTTCCTGACCCAAAGCCTGGAGGTTTAGTAAATCCTCCTAATCAGGAAGTCAGGTGGGTGTTCTGAAGCCCACATGTTGTCCCTATAGCTTCATGAGTCCAATAAAATTCTGCTGAAATTCTCAGGCTGCTCTGCAAACAGTAGACACCCCTAGGCATGGCTCCCAATGCCAGGTTCATCTCTCTGTGTTTTCTTTTCCTGTTGGCAGAAGAGTTAGTTCAAATGATCGATTTCACCACTGCTCCAAATGGCTGTTTGCGGAGAACCAATTGGCAAAGGGCCAGGTGAATGCTGATAGAATAGACAGAAAACTTGGCATCAGTCAAGCGTAATGGTTGTGTTAATAGAAGTGGAATGGTGAACGTGGAAAGAGATGGGTGGATGGAGAAACATTACGGGGCAGGATTGGCAGAACTTGGGATGGATTCAACATGGAGAATGAGGGGGAGAGAGGTGCCAGGGATGCCTCTTAAGTTTCGGGCTTGAGCAACGAGATGGACGGGATACCACTCACTGACATAAGGAATATCGCAGAGAACTGACAAGATGGGACCAAGGATCACATGTTTTGGTTTGAATCTGTTGATTTCTGAGGTGCGTTGAGACATGCAGGAAGCTACGTTAATTAGACATCTGTATGTGTGAGCTCAAAAAAAAAAAAAAGAGAGATTAAGAAGAGAGGCTGGTGAGCAGCAGGATGGAATGCTGCTGAAAATGCAGGTGAGATCATTGACTATGGATGATCTTTTTTTTTTTTTTTTAAATGTTGGCTTTATTTTATTTTTTTATATATTTTATTGATTTTTTACAGAGAGGAAGGGAGAGAGATAGAGAGTTAGAAACATCGATGAGAGAGAATCATCGATCAGCTGCCTCCTGCACATCTCCTACTGGGGATGTGCCCGCAACCCAGGTACATGCCCTTGACCGGAATCGAACCTGGCACCTCTCAGTCCGCAGGCCGACGCTCTATCCACTGAGCCAAACCGGTTTCGGCGACTATGGATGATCTTGCCAAACTTCAGTTGCTAGTGATGCGGCAGTAGGTAAATCCCTGCAACCTACACAAAGCTAGTAGGAGGGCCATACTATAAGGGTTGGTGAAGGCAATAGGCAAAAAACTCTTCATAATCTCAGAGTAGGGAAAGACTTCTTTGAAAGATACCAAATGCATTAACAATAATGTAAGATATTGATAAATCTGATTACACTGAACTAAAGAACTGCCATCCTTATAAGTTACTCTAGAGTTTAAAAAGAAAGCCAGCCTGACCGGTGTAGCTCAGTGGATAGAGCGTCGGCCTGTGGACTGAAAGGTCCCAGGTTCGATTCCGGTCAAGGGCATGTACCTTGGTTGCGGGCACATCCCCAATGGGAGGTGTGCAGGGGGCAGCTGATCGATGGTTCTTTCTCATCAATATTTCTAACTCTCTATCTCTCTCCCTTCCTCTCTGTAAAAAATCAATAAAATATGTTAAAAAAGAAAAAAAGAAAGAAAGAGAGAAAGCCACAGCCCAGATGGTCTGGCTCAGTGGATAGAGCATCAGCCTGCAGACTGGAGGGTCCCAGGTTTGTTTCAAGTCAAGGGCACATGCCCAGGTTCTGGGCTCGATCTCCAGTGGAGGACATGCAGGAGGTAACTGATCAATGATTCCCTCTCATCACTGATGTTTCTATCTGTCTCTCCCCCTCCCTTCCTCTCTCTGAAATCAATAAAAATATATTAAAAATAAATAAATCAAAAGCAAGCCACAGAAGAAGATATTGGCAGCATTTAAAAATGACAAAGAGCCCTAGCTGGTTTGACTCAGTGGATAGAGCATCAGCCTTCGGACTGAAGGGTCCCAGGTTCGATTCCGGTGAAGGGCACAGGCCTGGGTTGCAGGCTCGGTCCCCAGTGTGGGGCGTGCAGGAGGCAGCCGATCCATGATTCTCTCTCATCATTGACCTTTCTCTCTCCCTCTCCCTTTCCCTCTGAAATCAATAAAAATATATTTTAAAAATAAATAATAAAAATGACAAAGACTCTGTACTCAAATCTACAAACAACTCAAAGGGTCAATAGAAGGAAAATAAAAAGACCTACAACCCAATAGAAAATAGGCAAGAGACTTTGCAGGTGCTTGATGAACGAGGAGCTGCAAGTAGTCAATCAATGTGGGAGAAAGCGTTCCCCCTCTAGTTAATCAGTTATGCACAGACTGAAACACCCTCCTCCCCTCTGACCCTCCAATGGGAATGTTTGAAAGTTTGAGAACATCAAGCGCCAGCAAAAACGAACTCTCAGAAGCTGCTGGTTGGAAAACAGATTAGTACAAAATGGGAAACCACGTGGCCTAATAAAGGTGAAGATGAATAAACCTTTGGACAGAGATTGCACTTCTGAGTATAAAACTGTAGAGGAAAAGAATGCACATACAGACTAGGAGAATATTCTTCGTAGCATCTATATATATAAAGAGGTAATATGCAAATTTGTCTGGGACACCTTTACAGTCACGACCGGCTCCAAGCCTTAATAGTCATGACCGGCGCAGCTCAGAGCGCGCCCCCACCCCAGTGGACACACACAGGGGTGGGAACCTGCTCCCAGCAGCCGCAGCGCGGGTTGGAGCACGCCCCCAGTGGGTGGTGGTGGGGGCCAGAGCGCAGCAGCCCGGGTCCTGGGTGCCGGAGGGAAGCTGGTGCCGGCAGCCAGGGGAAGGAAGACCTACTCTTGCACGAATCTTTATGCATCGGGCCTCTAGTTGTTAATAATAGTCCCCAACCAGGAAACGCTCGAATGCCCTTTCACAGTAGAACAGCTAAGTCATCTGTGAGATGTCATGCAATGATGACTCACACAGTAATAACAAAAAAAAGATGCCCGTGCAATGGATGAATCTCATAAGCATATTGTTGTGTAGAAGCAAGACGCAAAAAAAAAAATACACATGTGATTCTAATTATGTGATTTGAAAGCAAGCAAAATCAACCCAAATTGCCTAGAGCCGTGGTCGGCAAACTGCGGCTCGAGAGCCATATGTAGCTCTTTGGGCCCTTGAGTGTGGCTCTTTCTCAAAATACCGACTTCTGCGCACGGGCCATGAAGTTTCAATCGCACTGTACGTGCGCGCCCGCACGTGGTATTTTGTGGAAGAGCCACACTCAAGGGGCCAAAGAGCCGCATGTGGCTCGCGAGCCGCAGTTTGCCGACCACTGGCCTAGAGATACATACCCTGAGTGGTAAAACTCTAAAGAAGCAAGGACGGGTTATCACAAAATTCAGCATGATGTTTACCTGTTGGTGAAAGGCTGGGGATCAAAACTGAAGGGGAGGTGGGGGCAGCTTTAGGAGAGCAGCAACGTTCTGCTTTTAAAAATATATATATATTTTTATTTCAGAGAGGAAGGGGGAAGGAGAGAGAGATACATCACTGATGAGAGAGAATCATGGAGCGGCTGCCTCCTGCACGCCCCACACTGGGGATCGAGCCCGCCACCCGGGCCTGCGCCCTGAGCAGGAGTGAAAGGTCAACACTCAACCACTGAGCCACGCCAGCCAGGGGGCAATGTTCTACTTTTTTTTTTTTTTTAACCAGAATGATGGTTATGTGTGTGTTTGCTTTTGAATTATTCTGTAAACTGTATACATGATCTTTGTATAAAAGTTATACCTCACTCTAAAAAGAAAAAAGAAACCTAGCTCTAAAATTATAACATTTAATCTTGAATTATGCCATTATTGTTGCAAATGGTGCGTTCTAGAAGTGACTAAGTAAACTGGTGTGATAACCAAGCCACGCACGACAGTAAAAATTCTTTATACTGGTGGAATCAGATAAAAATGTGAAAAGAAACTTGCTTTGATTCCTAGGTTGGATCGTTAAACGCATGCTTCCTTGCAAAGAGGAATTTCCAAGTTGATGTGTATGAAGCTAGGGAAGGTAAGACAATTCCGAAAAATGAGATGTGGTTCTCATTCTGTGATCTCTTTCAATTTTAAAAGATATATATATACCTATTTTAAATATATTTTTATTGATTTTTAGAGAGGAAGGGAGAGGGAGAAGGAAACATCCATGATGAGAGAGAATCACTGATCGGCTGCCTCCTGCACGCCCCCCACTGGGGATCGAGCCCACAACCCAGGCCTGTGCCCTGACTGGGAATCGAACTGTGTCCTCCAGATTCGTGGGTCGATGCTCAACCACTGAGCCACGCAAGCTGGGCAGATTTTAAAAGATTTTTTTTTTAAAGGGGAACTGTTAGAATTTTTTAAATGTCAACTATCTAAATTCAATTCATACAAATTTACTATTATTAGCATTTTCTCTATAAGAGTTAACAAGGTCTTTTAAGATGGTACTGGTCATTACCAGTCGCACAGGTGTTACATGGCCATCTTGTCCGAGGATATAAGGAGTAGTGTGTGCCCTAGCCAGTGTGGTTCAGTGGATAGAGCGTTTGTTTATATTACCAATAAAAATAAATAAGTATTTAAAAAAATAAAAAAGGAGACATGTGTAACGTGGACTCTCCTTGCGATTCTTAGATATCCGAGTGGCTCAACTGGCACGTGGAAGAAGCATTAACTTGGCCCTTTCTCACCGAGGACGACAAGCCTTGAAAGCCATTGGCCTAGAAGACCAGGTACCTCGTTCCCGCATTTCCCTTAGAGACGATAACACCTGCTCTTTTGCAGCAATTGCATGGCTTTCGTTCATCCTGGTCCAGGGCGCTATGGAATGCCAAGGACCTCTGCGCGCAGACTCAATCTACAAAGGCTTTCAAGCTTCTGAGTTTGGCAAGAGGGTGAACATGTGATGCTTGAGGCACCTGGGATCCAGGGCAGGACCCACGACCTGGGGCAGGGGTGCAACCCCATCTGGGCTCTCAATAGGATGGGAGAGTTTTGCCCCCAGAAAGTGGGATCTGATGTGGCATTAGGATGAGAGAAGCAGGCCAACTCCATTCTTTTCTTTAAAAATATATTTGGTTTTTTTAAAGATATATTTTTATTGATTTCAGAGAGGAAGGGAGAGGGAGAGAGAAATAGAAACATCAATGATGAGAGAGAACCATGGATTGCCTGCCTCCTGCACGCCCCCTACTGGGGATGGAGACCACAACCCGGGCATGGGCCCTGACCGGGAATGGAACCGTGAGCTCCTGGTTCATAAGTCAACGCTCAACCACTGAGCCACGCCAGCCGGGCCCATTCTTTTGACTATACAGGTCCATGATCTCTTACCCACAATTCTCTACTCCAGAAAACTCTGAAAATAGAAAGCTTTTCATCACCCACTCAGCAGAAAATGTGACCTGATGGGAGGCTTTTTATGGCCTGATTTTTCTCTCGCTTAATGTGACTCTTTTACTACAGAGATATTTTGTTTGATTATAGGTGGTGCCCCAGATGCTGCTGGGAGCTATGGGATAGCCACATAGGCACTCAACTATTCTCAAAAATTCGAACGTTTCTGAATTCTGAAACCAATGGGCCTTGTGGTTTTGGATAAGGGCCTGTAGTAGATTCTCTTTCCATGGCCTCAGTGTCTCTCAACTTCTCCCTGTCTGCCGTGCAGCTTGAAAATGTGGAAAGAAATGATACATTTTTCTTGATAGGGCTTCTGTTGACAATGGGTTTCAAAATGATAACATGAGTCAATATAAATTCCAGCTCCATTTCTACCCTTTTCTGAGGTCTGAGTGTAGAAAACACTGCGTTTCAGGAGTCCTGGGTTTTTGAGGCCCCAGGGATGGCTCTCTTTTGAGACCGTGAGAAAAATCATTTCCCCTCTCTGACAATAAAACACTCCCCTCGAGTGTGATATTTGATTTGGACCCAATGCACTTTAATTCCAAAATCTAACGGTTCAAAAAAAAAAAAGCAAAAACTGAAATTTGCAGGAACACCGTTTTCATTGTTTCCCCCATACTGTGCTTCCATGGTCCTTGACATTATTTTTTAAATGTTTTTGAAAATACTTACAAATCACACTTTAAAACTGATATCGATCTTACTTGCATAATGCCATGTTACAGAAATTGAGAGGGGTATTTCTGGTTTTATTTCAGATTGTATCTCAAGGAATTCCCATGAGAGCAAGAATGATTCACTCTTTTTCAGGAAAAAAGTCTGCAATTCCCTATGGGACAAAGTCACAGGTAGGTTGACGCTAGAGATACTTGTTGATTATAGCTGAGTCTAACGTCGATGACCTATGAACCAGGAGATCACGGTTTGATTCCCAGTCAGGGCACATGCCGAGGTTGTGGGCTCCATCCCCAGTGTGGGGTGTGCCAATCAAGGATTCTCTCTCCTCATTGATATTCCTATCTCTCTCTCCCTCTCCCTTTCTCTCTGAAATCAATAAAAATATATTTAAAATAATAAATAAAATTAAGACATTTCATGTACCCCAAAAAGTATGGTGGGCAGACACATACTGTGCCTGCCATACCTCACAGAACAGTCGGTCCCACTGAATAGTCCTACAAAGTCACAAATAACCAGCATGTGCCCCAGGCAGGTGATCCACTCCTACCAACTCCCTTCTGGCCATAGCCATCCCCTCATCCCCACCCCCCGACCCTCACCCCCACACACACATTTCACATTGAAATGAAGGCCTTCAGAGTAACCTCTTTGGGAAATAGTACATTTATTCTTGTGGTGTTGTCTTTGTAAGCTTTTCTAAATAGCTCAATTTGGAGACCTCAGATAAACGCATGAAATTTACGATTTGTTGTTAAAGCTATCTTAGTGAAAATATTTTCCTACAAGAGATGGGTTTGGTTTTTATAGCATCAAACTTTGCAAAAGCCTAAATTTAAACGTAAGCGTCGTAGTATATATATTTGGTTAAAGTGCTTATTGTTTTCTTAAAAAAAGGCTACTTCGCTCCATGGTCTTAAAATGGAGCTTGCAACTTTCCGCTAAATAATCAGTTTGTCCTATTGCTGAGTGAGTAACATAGAACTACATGTGCCCATTCTCCAGAAACAAACAGCATCTCCTCTGTTTTTCTTGCAGTATATTCTTTCTATAAGCAGAACAAATCTAAACAAGGATCTGTTAACTGGTAAGTCCAAAGCTTTATCTTCCAGTTGTCATTTTGAATATAGCACATGAGACTAGTCTTGTCACGTGGTTTATTGGGACTTGTTTACCATTTATTTTTGTGCGTTATTAACAGCAGGACTATGTGCAATACCAGGCCCTTCTTGAAACGTAGTAGTGAAGCATCCCTCTTTCACCTTTTCAGTGTCTTAAATACAGATTATTTTTCCAACGTATTGAATTCCTATTGTCTTACGGGCACTGGAATGAGTGAGGGTGATCCCCGATGAATAATGCACAGTCTAGTGGGACAACAGATACGCTGGAATGATTTGCAAAGTGACACAATTCGATCTGCATTTCAGAAAAACAGAAAGCAGTAGTGTGGCCCTAGCTGGTTTGGCTCAGTGGATAGAGCATCAGCCTGTGGACCGAAGGGTCGCGGGTTTGATTCCGGTCAAGGGCACATGCCCAGACTGTGGGCTCCATCCCCAGTCGGGGGCGTGCAGCGGGCAGCCGATCGATGATTCTCGCTCATCATTGATGTTTCTATGTCTCTCTCCCTCTCCCTTCCTGTCTGAAATCAGTAAAAATATTTATTTTTAAAAAAGCAGCAGTGTGGAGGCGAATGGAGGGGGCAAGCTTCAGAGATTTGGGGTGATGCTTGTGTGCAAAAATGAGGCCCTGGACTAAAAGCTACAGCAACAGGGTGGGAGGGCAGGGAGCAGATTCAAGGTATTTGTGGGAGACCCAGAGATAGAGGGCGTGGGAGGTTGAGAAAGAGGAAGAAGGAAAATGAAACCCCGGGTTTCTAATCTGAGTAACTAAGGAGGCCCACACATTAATGGGGGAAAGCCTGGGTTGGTCACTGAAGCTGCAGCTTGGCTAACCAATCCGACCACACCCCTTGACCACAGTAGTTCTCTGTCCTCCAGCATGCGTCCCCTGCAGTTCGCCTCCTGTCTGCTGAGTCCGTCCGTCCGTCCGTCTGGATGGAGACCAGCGGTCTCTGTTCTTTGGAGAGCAGCGGTTGCCTGTGATTTATCTGTGTTTCTCCCACAGTTCCCTACCCAATGCCATTTGCAATGTGCCTTTTGAATGGAATTGAATTAAACCGGGAGGAGGAGTGATGGAGAAAGTCCTTCTAGTTAATTCACCAGGGACTTAACAAATAAGGCGTAGAAAAATGAGAAACTAACAAACAAACAGAGTGTAGTATTCTTTTTTTTTTTTTTTAATCTCAGAAAGGGAGAGAGAGAGAGCTAGAAACATCAGTGATGAGAGAGAATCATGGATCGGCTGCCTCCTGCACACCCTACCCTGGGGATCAAGCCCACAACCTAGGCATGTGCCCTGACCTGGAATCCAACCGTGACCTCCTGGTTCATAGGTTGACGCTCAACCACTGAGCCAGGGCTTCGTATTCTTAATTCAGTTTCTTTGCATACATTTGTCAGATTGTCTTTTGGATGGGCAGAAGGGCAGGGTGGGGCTAGGTGGCTAGATAGATTCATGTTGATCTTAAGAAGGTGTAATTTTCAACATGAGCTTTTGAAAACGTAGTATTGGCAACCTCAGACCATCTCTTTCTAGTACCCTCTGAATTTATTAAGGTGAAAATCATAACAACCGTGCATCGAGGCACCAGGCACTCTAGTAAGTGCTTTATATGCTGCGATTTGTATAGCCCTCCCCACAACCGGGTGAGGTGGGAATTACCTTCATCTCAGCTGTACAGATGGGGCAGGAGGCTTCGAGGGCCCCACGGGGCAACAGGTAACACGTTAATAAGTGGCAGAATGTGGATTTGAACTGGAGTCTGTTTATTCCAAAGTCCATGCTTTTAACTGCAACTGTCGCCGCCTCCCATGTGATATATGAAACATCTGCTAACACCAAGGCGCTAACACAGGCAGGGAAGACCCAGCCTCGGTGCCCAGGTCAGAAGCTCCCCTCACTGAATGCCGCTGACATGTGCTGCGCAGCACGCAAGCTCATAAATGCTATGAACACGTCCCAGCTGGTGTGGCTCAGTGGATAGAGCATCGGCCTGCGGACTGAAGGGTCCCGGGTTCGATTCCGGTCAAGGGCACGTGCCCGAGTTGCGGGCTTGATCCCCAGTAGGGGGCGTGCAGGAGGCAGCTGATCCATGATTCTCTCTCATCATGGATGTTTCTCTCTCTCTCTCTCCCTCTCCCTTCCTCTCTGAAATGAATGAACAACAAAATATAAATAAATAAATGCATGCTATAAATCCGTTAGGAAAATGAACGCGGGGCCTTTTGGCCCCTACACTTTGTTTGGGATGTAACGTGCTGTGTTCCTTTACACAAGTCTACTGTCTGAGCTGCCCATTCTCCATGGACAGTTCATTGTAAACGCTCATTTCCTCCTGACTGAGCGGCCTTCCCTGAGACATTCTAACTAACGCATTTTCCTGCATCAGCGTCTCGTGAGCGGCTCTGTCATGATTCACTCATCCGTGGGGCGTTAGTGATGGCTAAGCCAGACCAAGAGGAAAAGGACACAGGGCCAAGGGAGTTTGCCGAGTCCTGCCTCAAGCAAGTTTTAAGCCTTCCTGGTAATCTTACAGTACTTCTCAGGGCCTTTATTCTATGAGTCTACACTGCAGATCCTCTAGGGCAGCGCTGTCCCAGATGTCGCCGCAAGTGCCAGTCACACGTGTCATTGTGAATGTTGTGTTAACCCTATTAAAAACCTGAAAAGAAACAGGTGACTTGAACAATGTTCTCTCTCATCATTGACGTTTCTACCTCTCCCTTCTCTCCCTTCCTCTCTGAAGTCAATCAAATATACGAGGTGTACCGGTTAATAATGGGGATTTTGTAATCAAAGAAAACAGAACACTAGTAAAAGTTAGCCTTAGTGATTCAGGTAAATGCTGATTTGTCCAAATTTATTTGCCAAGAGATTTCTTATATGTAAATGAGTCTTTGGTTTAAAGTCGCTCAGACTTCAATATTCTAAAACGTCCAATCCCACGTTCAAGAATCTTTAAGTCTTCAAACCCCAAATCAAACTCAAAAATGGAACAAAAGGGCCCGGCCAGTGTGGCCCAGTGGTTGAGCATCGCCCTGTGCACCAGGAGGTCACAGTTCCATTCCAGGTCAGGGCACAGGCCCGAGTTGTGGGCTCGATCCCCAGTGTGGGGCGTGCAGGAGGCAGCTGATCCATGATTCTCTCTCATCGTTGATGTTTCTCTCTCTCTCTCTCCCTCTCCCTTCCTCTCTGAAATCAATAAAAATACAATTTAAAAATGGGACAAAAGAATCCAAAATTTGAGACAAAAAGGAAGGGAGTAGAGGCGGGAATACCGAGTTGAAAGTCAGAAGCTCTAGCATCAGTTCCCTGGCATTTTGCTTCCTGAGGTCGCAGGCATCTGCCAGCATCATCCTTACTCCATTTATAAGGCGAATGGTTGTGAACTAATCCCCACATCCTGATTGGTAGCTTTAAAACCAACAAACAGCCTGTAATGACAGCTTCCCTATCCTTGAGAACGCATAAGGATAAAAAACATATTTTACGACTATGACAAGAACATAATTAATAGTTCAGAAAATGAAAATGGCTAAATTCCAGAGATGACTAGCAGGAGAAAAAAAACAAACAGCACTAAAATAACCTGACTCTATTTATTGAGACATTTCAAATATTTTAATTCTTTTCCCCCCAAGGGTTTCAGTGTGTGATTATAAGAAGCATTAGTATCGCCGAAACCGGTTTGGCTCAGTGGATAGAGCGTCGGCCTGCGGACTGAAAGGTCCCAGGTTCGATTCCGGTCAAGGGCATGTACCTGGGTTGCCCGCACATCCCCAGTGGGGGATGTGCAGGAGGCGGCTGATCGATGTTTCTCTCTCATCAATGTTTCTAACTCTCTATCTCTCTCCCTTCCTCTCTGTAAAAAATCAATAAAATATATTTAAAAAAAAAAAGAAGCATTAGTATCAACAATCAACACTTGTTACAACTTGAATTAGAAGTTTAGAGGGCTTACAGCAGGCATCATATGAGAAAGAATTTGGCTGAGTATTTTCAAGCACAAATAAAGCCTTCAGTTACTGGCAACTTTTAAAATATGTAATGATTATTTCCTTTCCAGGCTGCCAATAATCTTAGCAATGTGAGAATTTGCATAATGGAATTAGTCGGATCTTTTCTTTTCTTTTTGAGATGAGAGTGGGTTGATTTTTATTCATGTCTTTTACTATCAAATTACCCTGGAACTTTTACCCAATAAAATGCCACTTCAATCATGTTGCCGTGGACAGGAATAAATTACTCGATTATGCGGTGGTCAGGATGATCCCTATTTCACTTGGATGAAGTGAGTCAGAATGAGAACTTGACTCGTGTCTGCTTTCTCCCCTGTCCCCCCAGCGGTGGAGAAATACCCCAACACCAAGGTGTACTTTGGCCACCGGCTGTTAACATGCAACCCGGAGGAAGGAACCATCACCGTGCTTGGGTAATGGCCCGCCCCTGTCGGCTTCGGAGGGAGCAGCGAGGGGTCCGAGCGACCTTTATCTGTAAACTTTGCTCTTTGGAAAGAGTTAAATGACGACTGAAAGGGTGATTCAACGAGGCTCTAGAGTCCACCACACTGTGCTTCCACTTCTCTCCTCCTGGGAAACAGACAACTCTACAGGACCCTGCATCTCAACCCTTTCTGGATGCTGCTAGTCTGCTTCTCCTTAGTTCCATTTCCTCTAAAGCTCCATTTCCTCTAAAGTTCCATTTCCTCTAAAGTTCCATTTCCTCTAAAGTTCCGTTTCCTCTAAAGTTCCATTTCCTCTAAAGCTCCATTTCCTCTAAAGTTCCATTTCCTCTAAAGTTCCATTTCCCCTAAAGGTCCAAGCCTTGTGCCCCACTCTTGCGATATGTCATGGATTTCCAGTTCATTCGACAACCACTTGTCAACTCACACATCACTAGCCCAGGCCTGCACCTTCATCCTCGGTCCTTCATTCAATCCTAATCAATGTTAATTTCTCCTGAGACACCTTCAGAGGACACCCTAGCCAGTGTGGCTCAGTGGATAGAGCGCCGGCGTGCGGACCGAAGGGTCCCGGGTTTGATTCCGGTCAAGGGCACGTACCTGGGTTGCAGGCTCCTCCCCAGCCCGGGCCCTGGTCAAGGCGTGTGCAGGAGACAACCAATCCATGTCTTTCTCTCACATCCATGTTTCGCTCTGTCTTTCCCTCTCTCTAAAAATCAATGGGAAAATATTCTTGGGTGAGGATTCAAAAACCAAAACCAAATCCAAAACCATCTTGCCATGACCTCTAACACATCTGAAACCTTGATCATCTGCTTTTCTCCAAGTGTGTCCCATTCCTGACATCCCTCGTACTATCACCCAGATAATTACAATTATTGTCATGTGTCCCTTTCCCTATTTTCTTTTTTAAAAATAAATATATTTTTATTGATCTCAGAGAGGAAGGGAGAGGGGGAGGAGATAGAAACATCAATGATGAGAGGGAATCACTGATCAGCTGCCTCCTGCACACCCCACGCTGGGGATCGAGCCCGCAACCCCAGGCATGTGCCCTGACTGGGAATTGAATGATGATCTCCTGGTTCATAGGTTGATGCTCGCCACTGAGCCACAGCGGCCAGGCCCTTTTCCCCATTTTTTTCTACCTTTTCTACTGGCCTCAGAGTCTATGCCTTCTTCTTCCTGAATACCACAGTGCTTGGCTGTCGTACCTGTACAGGCAGCTGCTTCGCTCACCTGGTCCCATTCCCCTTCTCTTCTACATTCTGCCTCCACTCCAACGCAACCCCTGCGAGTGCGATTTTTCCCTTTGGCCAGGATAATGTATTGAAATCTTTTGTCTGAACATTCGAAACTAGAGGCCCAGTGCACAAAATCTGTGCACTGGTAGGGCCCCTAGTGGCTGCCAGCTGCCGGTCGGGTACTCCCTCCCTTCCCCTGGCCAGCCCTGCTCCCTGGTCAGACTCCCAGATAACCTCCCGGTCAAGGGGATAATTTGCCTACTTCGCTTTTATTATATAGGAGTCTCTCCTCCCTGTTCCCCTCCCCACACTGTATTCTTTTCTTAGGCTATTTTTTTTCTGCTACCCTTTTGTCAAGCCGAATGTATTGCTTCCGAAAAGCCCTGCTCACACCCCTGCCGTGGCTCATACATCCCCTCCACTTGGAATGCTGTGCCTTCTTTTCGAGATCCTCTCCCTTCATGCAGGGAACTCAACTCTCAGGCCCACTTCCATGGCCTCGAGAGCCTTTCTTCCTCGGTACGGCTGTGTGCGATCCTCATTCTCAGAGGAAAACCTGTCCTCAGGGTACGTGTTATCGTCTTCATTGCATAGCTATCAACTCAGAGCGGGAGGTCAGGTGTGTCCAGGTGAGGAGTAGGCCCACTCACTAGCTGCCTTGTTTGTTTGTTTGTTTTTCGATGGTTCATTTTATGTTTCAGATCTGACCAAGTTCCCAAAGACGTCACCTATGACCTCATTGTAGGATGTGATGGAGCCTATTCAACGGTCAGAGGTCACCTCATGAAGAAACCCCGCTTCGATTACAGTCAGCAGTACATTCCTCACGGGTACATGGAACTGACCATCCCACCGAGGAATGGGGATGTAAGTCCTTCCCTTTCTCATCCCCCTTATCCTCCCCCGAGCCCTGCACTCCACCTCAGGTCGGCATAGAAGTTGTGCTCAGTTGCATGTCCTGGTCAGTTTTGAGATTTGACACAAGTATTTTGTCACTAAAAATAAATGGGGGCACAGATATCTCTTTAATACTATCCCTGTCTCTCCCTTCCTTCTATTGAAAAATATCTTTTTGTTTTTAAATATATCATTTTATTGATTTCAGAGAGAAAGGGAGAGGGAGAGAGAGATAGAAACATCAATGGTGAGAGAGAATCATTGATTGGCTGCCTCCTGCATGCCCCACACTGGGGATCATGATCACATGTACCCCAACCAGGAATCAAACTGTGACCTCCTGGTTCATAGGTTGATACCGCTGTGCCAAATTGGCTAGGGCTCTTTGCCCATTTTTCAATTGGAGTGTTTGGTGTTAAGTTTTAAAGCTCCTTAGCAATATGGGATATCTACCCCTTGTCAGATGTATCACTGTGAATGTTCTCCAAAGAGTTTTCTTTCTTTTTTCTTTTTTTTTTTTTTAAATATATTTTATTGATTTTTTACAGAGAGGAAGGGAGAGAGATAGAGAGTCAGAAACATCGATGAGAGAGAAACATCGATCAGCCGCCTCCAGCACATCTCCCACCGGGGATGTGCCCGCAACCCAGGTACATGCCCTTGACCGGAACTGAACCTGGGACCTTTCAGTCCGCAGGCCGACGCTCTATCCACTGAGCCAAACCGGTTTTGGCCAAAGAGTTTTCTTATTCCCATGTTGAACCATATGTGTCCTGAGGCAAATATGTGATATGTACATTTTATATTGTCATAAGCAAGTAAATGTAGGAACTTACTATGAAAACTAAAGTACCCACAAAAGGAAGAAGGATCTTGGCTTATACGTAAGGACAATAAACAGCGTAGTTAAATACTTGATTTGCATACAAAACATCCATTTTTCAAGGTACTGATTTAATCTGTCTGTCTGAAATGCAGCTATCTGCAATATAACTGGTCAATTTGGGATAGTGGTAGCATATACCAGTTATATACCAAAATGTATCATCAATCAGGTCCATATTTTAAGATTTTGTCTTTCTATTTCTTCTTCCTGGTCAAAAAATGTGTTTACTAATTCTTTTTTTTAAAATATATTTTTTATTAATTTCAGAGAGGAATGGAGAGGGAGAAAGATCAATGATGAGAGAGAATCATGGATTGGCTGCCTCCTGCATGCCCCCTACTGGGGATCAAGCCTGCAACCTGGGCATGTGCCCTTGACCGGAATTGAACCTGGGACCCTTCAGTCTGCAGGCCGAAGATCTAGCCACTGAGCCAAACCAGCTAGGGCCAGGAATCCCTTGTTTTAACTTCTCCTGCCCCACAAATTTCTTACCTGCCCAGCTTTTACTTCCTATACTTCTAATTTAGCTCCAAATCATCTATTGTCTCTCTCCCATTTGAACTGCTATTAAAGGGAAGTTATTTGGCTTTCTGTATAGATATATGTTGCCTATTCAACTACACCGTGAGATCTTTTTTTTTTTTTAATATATTTTTATTGATTTTTTACAGAGAGGAAGGGAGAGAGATAGAGAGTTAGAAACATCGATGAGAGAGAATCATCGATCAGCTGCCTCCTGCACATCTCCCACTGGGGATATGCCCGCAACCCAGGTACATGCCCTTGACCGGAATCGAACCCGGGACCTCTCAGTCCGCAGGCCGACGCTCTATCCACTGAGCCAAACCGGTTTCGGCAACCGTGAGATCTTTGAGATCAAAGAGTTATGCGTTGATTCATTGCTATGTCTATGTACTGGGCTTTCTTTGGGGCTCTGGGGATTAAAAAGCCAGGAAGGAATATTCTCTTCTCCTAACACAAAGTATGCAAATGTTACCTAGGAGACGGCTCTGTGCTTCTGTGTTGTTCTTACTGTGTGCAATATACACATGGTAACTACTTTCTAAACAATTGTAAAAAGCAATGGGAACTCGAAATAGTTGGAAAATTGATTGGCTATGCTTGTACATATAAAATATCCCTGGGAGCAATAGGGGTTGTATTAGTTCTTGGGTCCATTGATCTACCCAATAATCAATACTTACTATGTTGCTGTAAAGGCCAGACCTCTCTACTATTTATGTTGTAGGAAAGAAGTGATAAGGGGCTAGTTTGTAAAATTTGGCTTTGCCCATGAAATTTAAATCAGGACCCTTCCATTCATACAAGTAAGTCCCCAAATAAGGTGAAAAATAAAATCTAAAAATATTGTATACACATATACAGGGTGCCCCCCCAAAAAAAAATGTATATACACTTTAACAGCTGATAGTTCAATTTTGAAAGTGAAATGTATTTTAATAAACACTGCCTTTAAAATCATTCAAAGTATGAGCAAACATTTTTGGGATACCTTATAATATGTGTGTATCCATACATATATAGCTTATATGAGTCAATATATATATTTATGTATAATGCTTATGTGTGTTTGTGTATGGTAATAAAGAGAAGAGAGAGAGAACATCTTATAGCCTGTTTTCAAATCTTCAATTATACCTAACACCTCCATACTGGGTATTGATAGGGTATTGATTTTAAACTTTTTGAAGTCAAGTGATCAAGTACATTTTTAATAAAAGGCAATCGTTTATATATATATATATATAACCTAACGTTGAGTTTATAAAGACAGAGACAAAGTATTGTCTAAGACTATTTCTACTTTTAATAATAGATATCATCATGAATATGACACTGATTTAAGTTCCTGTGGGAAAATTATAAAATACTGGTCAGCACAGCCCGTTTTATAGGTGCATTGCATTAACACACTAATCAGGTATATACACATTGCTCTGCAGTTTGCCATGGAACCGAATTATCTGCACATCTGGCCTCGAAACACCTTCATGATGATTGCACTTCCTAACAAGGTAGTATGGCATCTCTCGGCTCCTGTAATTTTGCGCCTACAACCAATGTTGTTCTTTATTCACTTTTGCACTGAGCATGTGTATACCTAACTAACCTCAGCATCGTGTAGGGAGGCTATAGCGTGATCACATCTTTGAAACTCCGGGCTTACGGAGGGAAAACGGAAGCCATTCCGATCATTTACATTGGAAAGGAGAGTCGGCATCCATGAATGACTGATGGGGGTTCTGTGTTGTGGAGCCTGTTATCTTTCCCAAGAGAGTGAAGGAAGAAGTGGCCCCCCAAAAGCCAAAGAGACTTAGGTTGTGCATTAGGAAGTACTTTCAGTTTTTAAGATTTAAAAAACACTAGAGGCCCGGTGCATGGATTCATGCACCGGTGGGGTCCCTTGGCCTGGCCTTCGCCCTCTCGCAATCTGGGACCCCTTAGGGGATGTTGGACTGCTGATTTAGGCCCGATCCCTGCAGGCCAGGCCAAGGGACCCCACCGGTGCATGAATCCGTTCACCGGGCCTCTAGTATGCATGTAAGATCTTTGGTTAATCTCTTCCCTCCCTCCCTCCTCCCCGCTTCCCTCTGAGATTCATCAGTCTGTTCCATGTTTCCATGCCTGTGCATTGAGTGTCTGCCCCCTGATGGTCAGTGTGCATCATAGCCACCAACTGAAGGGTAAAATGGTGAAACAGTCACTTAGGCTTGTATATATATAAATTGGAATATACATTATCAAAAAAAGAGTAGGGCTGTTCTTTCATTAGACTCTCCACGTTTTTATATATAAAATGTATAGTATTATTGTTATTTCATTGTTGTGGTTGCTGTTATTGTTATTATGCTATGTAGATCGATATCGGTATCTGTTGGTCTTTTTCTGTTATCTTTTTTTCTCTTGGTATCAATCTTGGGTCCAATGCCTATTCATACTGTCATAAGACGAACGATAGAGGAAAACAGGGAAGCGATATTAAATCCAGCCCACCTAGTAGTAATCCAAGGTGTGGTGTTTGCTTGGTGAAAATGTCTGAAACTCACAAGGTAGAAATTCCCCTAATGACTGAGAAGCAGAGGAGTAGCTGGAGCCTCAGCAGTTTTTTCCTTTGGGCGTCAGGGAGCGCGAGGCTGCCTCTCCTTTCTGCTTGGACACTCCTCCCAGGTGCCATCTGCCACAGCCGGAGCCCTGCGATTTGGGGGTTCACATTTATGCCCACATCATGGGCCTCCTAGTCCCGCTCACCCTGTTCCTTTCCTCACAGAACAAAACTTTCACCTGCACTCTGTTCATGCCCTTCGAAGAGTTCGAGAAACTTCCCACCAGCAGAGACGTGCTGGATTTCTTCCACAAGTACTTCCCAGACGCCGTCCCTCTCATGGGAGAGTAAGTCTTGAGATGTGCCATCGTCCCTAGCCAGTCCGGCTCAGTGGATAGAGCGTTGGCCTGCGGATTGAAGGGTCCCGGGTTTGATTCTGGTCAAGGGCACGTACCTTGGTTGCAGGCTCCCCGACCCCGACCAGGGTGCATGCAGGGGGCAACCAGTCGATGTGTGTCTCATCGATGTTTCTCTCTGCCTCTCCCTCTACCTTCCATGCTCTCTAAAAATCAATGGAAAAATATCCCCGGGTGAGGATTAACAACAACAAACAAACAAACAAACAAACAAGATATGCAATCATGACTTTTGCTCCATTGGTCTGAGTTATTCAAAAATCGAATGGAGATTATGCGCCTTATCTGTGTTGCTTATACTTGCCCAGTTGGGCAGTGACCTAGACATGAAGCCTGCATGAGCAAAAGCGGACGCTGTGCTGTGAGCAGTGAGTTGAACAACCGCAGGCCACAGCCAGTTTCTCTGGGAAAGACAAGTCACAGGTGTCCCCAGGCCTGTCTATATCCTGTGCGGGCTCTCAGGCCCCTGGTGAACAAGCAGCTCTGAGCCCCAGCAGATACCAGCAGCCCCAAGTTCACGTACCAGCTGTGCAAGCTTTCCTTCGTCTCAGCCCCACAGTAAAATGGCGATAGCAATGGTGCCTGCCCCAGAGGTTTACCGTGAGGACTGAAGGGCCCTGTGCCCCTGAATCATTCATCACAGCGCCTGGCCCATAGCAAGTGATGGTATTGGCTCCTCGGGCCCATGTCAGCATCACCCTCCCTGTGGGCCTTTGTCCCCTGGCCTCACTCAGTGCCTGTGTCCCACTGTCCCTCCCTCCCGGAGTCCAGCTCACTTTCTCCCCTGATGATGTCTTCACAGAGGCACACAAGGCTGCAGAAAGAGCACGGTTTTAGGACTTCTCTGCCCCTGACTTCCTTGAGTCTCAGGGTTTTCATCTTTAAAATGAACATCAGGCCTGGCCAATGTGGCTCAGTGGTTGAGCACTGACCTATGTATGAACCAGGAGGTCATGGTTTGATTCCTGGTCAGGGCACATGCCCAGTAGGGGGCATGAGAGAGGCAGCTGATCAATGGTTCTCTGTGATCATTGATGTTTCTCTCTCTCTCTCTCTCCCTTCCTCTCTGGAATCAACAAGAATATATCTTTTTAAGAAATGAAATGTGGGGATCAGAAGAAACTTCAGTTTCTCCCTCTCCTGCCATTCTTGTGTATTTATCCGTCAATAAAGTCCTATGGTAACAAAGCCAATAGACGTGAAAGGATGGGGCAGTGGTTAGTGCCTAGTTTACCATCTTTCCATTCCGTTTCTCTTTCTCCGAAGGCAAGCCCTGACACGGGACTTCTTCCTGTTGCCCGCCCAGCCCATGATCTCTGTGAAGTGCTCCCCTTTTCACTTTAAGTCACGTTGTGTGCTGATGGGAGACGCAGCTCACGCCATTGTGCCCTTTTTTGGGCAAGGAATGAACGCAGTAAGTTCTCCGCGTCCCCCCTGGCACATACACACACACCTTCCCCAGGTAATAATATCTCAAATAAAACCAAACATGCCCTAGTGGGTTTGGCTCAGGGGACAGAGCATCAGCCCTCAGACTGAAGGGTCCAGGGTTCGATTCTAGTCAAGAGCACATACCTTGGTTGCAGGCTCCAACCCTGGCCCTGGTTGGGAGGCAATCAATCCAAGTGTCTCTCTCACTTCGATGTTTCTCCCTCTCCCTTCCACTCTCTCTAAATATCAATAAAAAAATATCCTTCGGTGAGGATTAACAACAGCAGCAAAAAAAAAAAAAAAAAAAACCCAGAAAAAATAAAACGTAACTAACACTATCCTCACAGAGTCTCCGAGAACACAATCAATGCAACCATCATACCAGCTGTTGAACTAGATGCATCAGTAACTATAGGCAAGTCTTGAATTACTTGATCCAGCAATTTAATGTAGAAAAAGAAGCATGGAGCCTAAGATAGTTATGGGCGCACTTACAAACTGTGTTGGTAATTTAACATTTGGAGACTTGACTTCCAGCAACACAAAACTTCGTTTCTAGAATTTTCTAGATATCATGCATAAGAATATAAAGTTAGGCGCAAAGAAAGAAAAGATCTCAAATTATCTTTTTTCCCCTTCACTTCTCCCCCTCCGACCCCCCAAAGGAATGGAAACCACAATCGATGGGGTTAAATAAAACTGTGAAACAGATTAGGTGTTGAATACTATTGCTTTCAGGGAAATGTTATCATTCTGGCTAGAAAAATATTTCAGAAAAGAAATAGTGTTCAAATATCACGTGTGTGTTTGATAACTAATAGCTTTCTAATCATAGTCTTTTATTGTTTTGGTTACTGGGATACATTCCAAGTATAAACAGGTGGTGAATCCAATCAATTGTATTTTCTACAAAGCAGTGGTAAATATTTTGTTTTATGAAAACCTAAGAACACACCAATTTTAGTGGATAAGTACCCAAGGCTCTGGCATCAAAAGGCGTGGGTTCAAACCCTCACTCTACAATTACACTTTGCACAGCTAACTTATCTTTATTTCCTTATCTGTAAAATTGGGATTTTATTAGTAACTACCTCATAGAGATCCTTGGGAAGCAAATGAATTAAGAGTTTAAAAGTGTTATTATCTCTGCCATAGAGGGTTTCTGTCACATTGAAATGAACAGTCTATATAACTGGCAAGTCTATTTGTTTCAGATGTAATTTCTATATTTGATGTGAAAACTTATCTTTTAACTTTTACATATTTTAGATCGCCTCTAAAACTGTAGTCTGAATTTTTAGAAAGCGGGAAATATAGCTTTTGATTTTCTTCTTTCCCACTGTAGTTAGCATAGCACCTTCCTAATTTTGTGGAGTTCTTCATATTGGAAATTCGCTGTGCTCTTGGCTTATAGGAACTAAATTTATATGAGAGTTCTATCCTGTCATTAAATGTGAATCTTAAAGACCTGGAGAGTTCCAATATAATTCTAATACTCTTGGAAGATTCATATAATGCCGGGTGTGGCTCTTCAGTGTTGTGTGCTGGTTGAGGGTAAATATCCTATGACCTACCCATGGGAGGTCTCTTCAAAATTGCTAAGAAGCGTTGGTGATTTCCAGTTCATTTTTCCCCATTTGTTTCTTATTTTAGGGGTTTGAAGACTGCCTGGTATTTGATGAGCTAATGGAGAAATTCAATAATGACCTCAGTAAGTACAATTTCTCAGGTGGACGCGGACCAGCCCTGCTGATTGACGGTGGGCCTATTTCTAATCCTGTATGACCACAGGCCCCCTCTGCCCAGTTCCTGTTCAGGATGATAAATGTTTCTGCTCATAGATCCTGCCACGCTCGTTGACCGTATCAGATGAGGAGCAGCCAGAGAGGGAAACCTAGTTTGCTTTAAGATAAGATAAAGTTCTGAGACCAAAATCTGGTGGCGTATGCTCCTTTCTCTCCCGTTCAACCTGGGTGCCACCCTGCCTGTGCCCCGACAGCGGCCCCAGAAACACTGGCAGCAGTTCTGGTGGCTTCTCACTTTTTGCCCCATCGAAGGTTTCAATCTGATACTTCCATTTGCCTTTTGATTAAAACTGATTCCACCAATATGCCAATTTTACAAGTATGAAAGTTTAAACATTTTATACGCAATTCTAAAATGAAATGTACATAATTTTTATCTGTAAAAGAAGTCGCCAATAGTCGCCTCTCTGAAATCAATAAAAGTATATTAAAAAATAAAAGGTTAGAGAGAATAAAAGGTCAGAGAATAATTTTATCCATGCAGAGTCCAGCTCATTTTTATAGACTGTCTCAAAAACGATGTATTCTTTAATTTGGCTTCTAGGTATGTGTCTTCCTGAATTCTCAAGATTTAGAATTCCAGATGACCATGCGGTTTCAGACCTGTCCATGTACAATTATGTGGAGGTTAGTGAGAGGGTTTGGTTCTATTCTATGAGGTCATTCGCTGACACTCTAACAAACTTTTATTAAAAATTTGCAGATAAAGAAAATATGACCAGAGGTATGGGTGCGTGAGACAGAATAACAGACCTCAGTGGGGTGTGGGGTGGGAGGGGACAGGAAGAGATTAAACAAAGACATATATGCATAACCCATGGACACAGACAATAGTATGGGGAAGGCCTGGGGTGGGGCAGGGGTTGGGTCGAAGGGGGCGAAATGGGAAAATATGGGAGACATCTGTAAAACTGTAAACAATTAAAGAAAATAGGTAACAAAAGAATACACACACACACACACACCTTTCCTTACACATCGGTGGTTTGTGACTATGTAGACGGTGATAATCATCCCTGCACCTCATCTCCATCTACGCTTCAGTGACATTTAGGAGGCGACGAAGACGATAAAGTACCAAATGCCAGTTCAAACTCGGATCATTCACAGACTCAAACCTTAGACGTTTACTAGAGTTAGTAACATGCTATTTTAATGAACACAGAACTTTGATATGTGTTAATACATTTGAAAAATCTAAGAAATCGCCTTTCTACTCTTAACCTTATAATCTCCACCCTTAGGGTAGCATTGAATACCCTTGGGGCTATTATGCCTTTCAAAAAAAAAAAAAAAAAGGCAACACCAAAACAATTCATGGTCAGAAGATGAATCATCTGAAGGAAAACGTAATTCCATATTGAGTCAATCACATGAAAAGCTCACAACCATTTATTGTGGTTCTAGTTTAAAAATAAGCCAAAGAAAAAATTTACAAGACAAATGTAAAGAGAGTGTAGCTGTTTTTCCCTGGCTTCATAAGACAGAGAGTAGTCACGTGGCCTCCACCTTGAGCAGAGTGGTTCCATATGCAATGAAGGAAGTTCTACAAAAATACCCAAAGGCTCGCCGAAACCGGTTTGGCTCAGTGGATAGAGCGTCGGCCTGCGGACTCAAGGGTCCCGGGTTCGATTCCGGTCAGGGGCATGTACCTGGGTTGCGGGCGCATCCCAGTGGGAGATGTGCAGGGGGCGGCTGATCGATGTTTCTCTCTCATCGATGTTTCTGACTATCTCTCTCCCTTCCTCTCCGTAAAAAATCAATAAAAATATATTTTAAAAAAAAAAATACCCAAAGGCTCATGACTATCTTCCCTGTGTCTTTCAAAACCAGGCAGCTACAATCCAGTATTTGTCCTGAATATAGAGTAGGTTTAATCTTATCACTTCCTACCATCAACAATATTCCAAACCAACCAGGAAGCAACAGAAATTAGTCAGATCACCAGGCTTCCAGATTACCCAACAGATGCAGTTGAACAAACTCCACACAGTTCCCATATTGACCCCTGAGCAAAACAGAGTTCTCCAACAGGTTGGTGTCAATGGTCGACCGCTTTTTTAAAAAAATCTCTTTATTGATTAAGTTATTACATATGTGCCCTTATCCCAATGCTTGACCTCTTCAAGGTCATGTCCTCCCTGCACTGTTGAGAATGACTAAAAGGGGTTGGGAAACAAGAATTGATTTGACTACTTTGTGTCTGGCTTTGTGATGAAGACGAAGAGAGTAGTAAGTTGTAGGAAAGGAGTAAGGGTGCATGGTTCAAGGTATTCTTTAGAACTCTTGCGTTATTGCAGATGCGAGCACATGTCAACTCAAGATGGTTCATCTTCCATAAGAACGTGGAGCGATTTCTTCATGCGATCATGCCATCGACCTTCATCCCCCTCTACACCATGGTAAGGTCTGAATGTGAGACTTTGCCTCACTTTAAGCTTCTGTTCAGCCATTAAAGAATTACACAGCCCTAGTTGGTGTGGCTCAGTGGATAGAGCAACGGCCTACGGACTGAAGGGTCTCAGATTTGATTCCGGTCAAGGGCACATGCCCAGGTTGAGGGCTCCAACCCCAGTGGGGGGTGTGCAGGAGACAGCCGATCAGTGAATTGCTCTCATCGTTGATGGTTCTCTTTCATACCCCCTCTCCCTTCGTCTCTGAAATCAATAACAATCTATTTAAAAACAAAAATACACAGAATGCTCTTTAAACTTTCTTACAGGTCACATTTTCCAGAATAAGGTACCATGAGGCGATGTTGCGCTGGCGTTGGCAAAAAAAGGTCGGGAAAGACTTTTTTTTGGTTTGTTCTTAATTGGCTGTGTCCAGATGGGTAGTGTTTTGGTTCTGCATACTTTAGGCAAGCGCAGAAATGCTGTGCTACATGAAATGTTTGCCTTCCAAATAATGAAAAAGTGCCCTGGGTACACAGAATGCAATGTGCCAAAGGTAGAGAGAGAGAGAGAGAGAGAGAGAGAGCGAGCGAGCACACTTTGGAAGGGAAGATATTAAAAAACAAAAAGAGAATTTGGTGCTAACTCTACACTTTTGACTATTTTAGCGAAGTGACTTTTGACTTTTTTAAAAGCAATGGAGTTCTGCTTCATGTAATACTCTTGGGGATTTCATTTGTAAAACTGGGCAAAAATTAATCACCTATAAAACATAGTCTAAGTCCAATGCATGGCTATGCCACACTCATTTTGGGCAATGGACCTAGAGAAGCCAATAAACGGACATTCAGATTCCACATCTTCCACTTTGGAAATCTTACAACTTCATTCACCCAACAAATGGTTTTGTTTAGTGTAGAGACTGAGCTGGGCCTGGTGGTGAACAAGAACTAGCCCCTGCCCTTCACAGAGCTCAGAGACGAGTGGGGGAAATGTCGCGGAAAGACATAAACTGCCCCTGGAGAGAATGGGGGTGGGCCCAGGCAACTGGAAGCTGAAGACCCCCGCCCCCCACATGGCCCAAGTGGAAATGGCAAGGATTTCAGGGGAGCTGGAAGGTAGCAAATCCATGTGAAAGTGGCTAGAGGAGGAGCCAGAATGGTAAGCAGTCTTCAACATCTTTTTTTGAATGAGTAAGGTGTAATCCTATATAATAAAAGGGTAACATGCAAATTGACCCTAACGGCAGAAAGATCAGTCGCTATGACATGCACTGACCACCAGGGGGAAGACGCTCAATGCAGGAGCTGCCCCCTGGTGGTCAGTGCAGTGGCGGGAGCCTGTCCCGCCTCCTCGGCAGCGCTAAGGCTGTCCAGGCTGTCAGAGGGATGTCTCACTGCCAGCTTAGGCCCAATCCCCCCGGGGAGCAGGCCTAAGCTGGCAGGTGGACATCCCCCGAGGGACTGTAAGAGGGCACAGGCTGGGCTGAGGGACCACCCTGAGTGCACTAATTTTCGTGCACCGGGCCTCTAGTTGACATATAACATTACACTGATTTCAAGTGTACAACATGATTCAATGTTTGTATATACTGCAACGCGATCACCATGCTCTTCTCATGGACACTGTGCAGGGGCTGAGCTGTGAGTCTGACTCTTTCTCATCATTGATGTTTCCCTCTCCCCTCCTGTCTGAAATCTATAAAAATCTATTTTAAAAAAAGATTTGAATCTCTGGACGAATAACATGAGAATTCTTGCTGTGTTTACAGGTGATAAACAAAGGGTTCTTCATCTTCGGAACACTGATAGCCACCGGCAGTACCTACTTCCTTATACGCTCCATGGCCCCGAGGCCCCTGGACTACTTCAGAAGACCATGGGATTGGGTCACTAACCTCCAGAATACAGGACACGTTTCCCTGAAAACTCCCTGGAGTCACTAGAACAAATCTCCACTGTCATCAGCAGGTGACAGAAAGGTCCTGAAGTAACAAATACACTTGATTTCTCTGTAACCAAATCTCAGGATCCAAGCCATGGCTCTCATCATCATATTTAAGTCACTCATGGAAGATGTTTGTCGGCTTAGAATTAAATCCAATGTGGAATTTCCGTGTGTTCACTGAGAATGTTTTTAAGGCCACCATTTCAAGTTGCCATGAGTAGCTTCCTACAACGCTATGCTCACGTCATGTCCTTGTAAATATAAAAGTGAACTGATACCTCTTTCACTTCTCGAAGAGGAAGGCTGTGGGGTGTCTAGGAAGACACTGAACACACTCTTTCTTTAAAGGGCAGAATAGAGGATTTAGTCAACACCTGGGACTAAAGATCACCATTTGCCTAACACGTTCAGGGCACTTTTCATCGCTTAGATGCAACTGACCTAAGCACAGGGCTCAGACGCACTTGAAACTAGAAGTGTAAATGAGGAATTTAGGGGCTTGCTAGTGGATTTGTGCCTCATCACAATGAATCGATATTCTTTTCCAGTCTTCAAAGGTCAGTATTACCTTCTGAAGACCAGCAAAGTCTATGGATGCCATGCCGAGTGAAGGATGGGAAGGGTTGTGTTTATAAATTAAATATCTGCATGTACAAGAGGATAGAAAGGAAACCAAGGGAGATGGTATTCATATAAACACGAAGCCGTATTTTATTCCATTTCAGACTTTTAGAAGCAATGTACTGACTTATTTTTGAACTGCATGCTGCGGCAGAACCAGAATAAACTGACTTTAAAAAAATTGTTTTAAGTTTATGTATTTCAGAGAGGAAGGGAGAGGGAGGGAGAGAGAGAAACATCGGTGATGGGAGAGAATTATTGACTAGCTGCTTCCTGCACGCCTCCCACTGGGGATCGAGCCCACAATCCAGAAGGCTAAGTTCTAACCCAGGACTTGCCTCTGGGCTCAGCCCTTAATCACTAGGAGCCTCAGTCCCCTCATCTTTAATACAGTCCATTGACCTGTGTAGTCTCGTAGAACCTTTAATGGTGTTTAATGTTTTCTAATTTACTTAAAGAAGTATAAAATGGATTATTTTACCTAGATCGTCAAATCGCTAAGACAGCCTGAGAGAATCATGATAAATTGGGACCATTTCTCCACGATCCTGGAAACTCTTTTATTCAGATTATAACCCTCAGATTCTCAGAGCAGGCAGCAAACATGTGATGTGCAGAGTTCTGCACGGCTAAGCCCACAGCTGCTCTTGAATGAGAACTGATTTCCCAAAGGAACTCTTGCCGGAAACTGCTGTGACTTCCAATTCACAGCTAATGACTGTGAAGTGGGGTTTGATGAGGAATCTGTGATTGGTTTCATTAGGGGCTTGGTTGCTGGTAAGAGCACTTGGTGAAATCTAAGTGGTTCCAGTCCGTTAAAACCAGCGTATCTCACCCGGCCGGCGTGGCTCAGTGGTTGAGCATCCACCTATGAACCAGGAGGTCACAGTTCAATTCCAGGGCAGGGCACATGCCTGGGCTGCAGGCTTGATGCCCAGTGTGGGGCATGCAGGAGGCAGCTGATCAGTGATTCTCTCTCATCACTGGTGTTTCTCTCCTCTCTCTCTCTCTCCCCCTTACTCTCTGAAATCAATAAAAATATATTTAAAAACAAAAATAAATAAAATCAGCATATTTGCTCCTACTTTGTTCCCAGTAGAGTTATTAAGGAGTAAGGGCTTACATTGTAAAGTTCTTTGACAAAGTTCCTCAGATAAAATGCTCCTTAGAAGTTCCTCCTATTATTATTATACATGTTTTATTAAGGTGAGGGAAAAGATTCCCGTATATCAAAAATATGCTCTTAAATAAACTGGTTATTTCTGACTATACTAAGCTCATTATGCTACAAAAATACAAATGCTTTAAATACTGATTTTAAAAAAGGTACCTGGCATACTGTTGATACTTAGTATGTAAGTTTAAACTGGAAAATGTATTGCAGTTCAACAAACTCTAAGGGTTCCTTTTATTTCTAGCATTATTATGAAAATTAAGGAAAAATTACCAAATAAATTAGAGCATGTGCTTATAGTATTTAAAAATATATTTGAACTAACATATCTAAATTATTGATACTATCTAAAGTTATATTTAAGAAACTAGATGCTTATTAAAATCATGTATTCATATGGACAAAGAATAGAAAGTAACATGAATAATTAAAACATTTGATTTTTTTGTTTTTGTTTTTTTAGAGTAGAGGGACCAGACACGTAGATACAAAAGATAATTTCTCTTGGGGTTTTTTCTTCTCCCTTGAGTTTGTGGAATCTAAAAATCTTCTAATCACATAAACAATCATCACCTAAACACTTACACTTGGCACGTTTTCTCACACGTAATTTTCCCGAACATTACACAGATCACGACTCCAACAAGGATACCAACCAAGGGTCTATTGCAGCGGTTCTCAACCTGTGGGTCGCGACCCCTTTGGCGGTCGAACGACCCTTTCACAGGGGTCGCCTCAGACCATCCTGCATATCAGATATTTACATGACGATTCATAGCAGTAGCAACATGACAGTGATGAAGTAGCAACGAAAATAATTGTATGGTTGGGTCACAACATGAGGAACTGTATTTAAAGGGCCAGAAGGTTGAGAACCACTGGTCTATTGCCTATTGACCAGAACCTCTCACGACCCAGATAACTCCTCTTAGACTAGGATTAGGAGGTCTCCATGCTCAGATTGGATCTCTGAGGTTTGCAAATACCCTCAGCTTGCCTAGGCGCATGACAATCTCTAGCGCCCCCTAGAGACTTTGAACTTGAACCCACAGAAAACCCAAGCTACCAGACAGGCCCACTTCCCACAGTCACCACCTCCCCTTCCTTTGCCCTTGGTTTCTCACTCCAAACAGTCGCTGATCACCTAGTGCCGTGGTCGGCAAACTGCGGCTCACCAGCCACATGCGGCTCTTTGGCTCCTTGAGTGTGGCTCTTCCTAAGCCTTAGGAGGACCCTAATTAAGTGAATAACAATGTACCTACCTATACAGTTTAAGTTTAAAAAATGTGGCTCTCAAAAGAAATGTCAGTTGTTGTACTGTTGATATTTGGCTCTGTTGACGAATGAGTTTGCCGACCAGTGACCTAGTACTCGCACGTGCTGTTCAGCTGTGGGTGAGAAAATAAGCCTGGGTCTCTGCCCTGAGGAATTAATTCACTGTTTGGTGAGGGTGACACGCACACGGACTGCTTCCATGAGGGATTCATGCCATGGGGGAGGGGAGGAGGGAGGGCTACGGGAATGCACAGGATGGGTGATCAGTTCAGACCAGCAGGAGATCCTGAGCTTAGCCTTCCGAGGTGAGTCGCAGGAAAGACAGAAGAATGTTCCAGGGAAAAGAAGAGCATTAAAGCAAAGGACACGTGGTGGCAAGATCTAGGAACAAGAAACATTGCAGCTGGCTGAACCCTCAAGTGGCGAGAAAGTGGGCGTGTCAGGAGAGGATGCTGGCGAGGAGGACGAGGGATGGCCATGCGGGCCCTGGCAGTCACACCCGGGGACCTTGTTTTCGATCATGCAGGCAATGGGACGGCTCCAGGAGTTTAAGCGAGGCAGTGACATGAGAGTGTTTATATTTGGGGACAATTACGCTGGTGGCAGCGTGAAGAAAATGGACCGGAGGAAAACAAGAATCAAGGAAGGAAAACGAAGGTCCTTAGGAATTGTGTCCGTGGCAGGAGGTGAGGGGGGAAACGATACATGGAAACATCTTTGAGGTTGAAGAGATAAAGACTGATAATTGGATGGGGGGGGGGGGGGGGGCGGAACAAGGATGAAGGACAGATTACTCTCCAATGGCTGGGGAGCTGGGAATGACCAATCACAGCCTCAGGCAGCACCAGAGGCCACAGGGAAGCAGGCGGTGCCTCTAGAGCAGCGGTTCTCAACCTTACTAACGCCACGACCCTTTAGTACAGTTCCTCACGTTGTGGTGACCCCCAATTTCATTGTTACAAATTGAACATAATTAAAGCATAGTGATTGATCACAAAAACAATATGTAATTATATATGTGTTTTTCTGATGGTCTTAGGCGACCCCTGTGAAGGAGTCGTTTGACCCCCAAAGGGGTCGTGACCCACAGGTTGAGAACCGCTGCTCTAGAGCCAGGCGATTCAGACACCATAGGGGCACCCACCACCCTGGTCACCCAGGAAGTGATGCCCACGACCACAGGCCCAGAGAATAGACTGACAGTTGACAGAGGTGAGGGAGGCTGGGGGGAGGGGGGTTAGGGGAGGGGGGTGAAAAAGGGGAAGAATGAGAAGTATCAGACCAGTGACGGAGATGTAGATTACAGCATGGGGAATAGAGTCAATGATATTGTGATAACGGTGTACGGGGCCAGGTGGGTACTTAAAGGACATGCCTGTCTCTAACCACTATGCTGTACATCCGAAACGAACACAGAATCATGTTGAGTGTGAACGGTAACTGAACATTTGCTTTTTAAAATTATTTAAAGGAAACGAAAACTTGCGTTCTATCACCATCTGCTGGGAAGCAGAAGAAAAACATCTCATCAAAGGGCTGAATTATTAAAACCGAAACAGGACCTAAAGAGGAAGAGTGCTCACTACTTCAAAGGCGCCAACCGAGGAACAGCCCATCAAGCACTAGGAACAACCAAGGTAACATGATAACACGGAAAGGAAGCGACGATTCTCCAGAAACCGAGTTCAAAGTCATGGAAGGCTGTGATCTAAAGGATAGAGAGTTCAAAAGAGCAGCCAGGAAGAAAATCAATGAGACGAGAAAACACAAAAAGGCAGTGCTGTCTGGTCTGCTTCCCACATCCCTGGGTTGGGTTTGGGCCAGACGGGGGATGGGAGATGGTTCTGGAAGGTCTCAGAGGGCTAAGGGGTACTGGCTGTGCCCTCGCGGAGCAGCACTTACAGTTACTCAACAAGGAGAGGGTGGCAGTGGAAGCTATAACCCTGGTGTCTGGGAAGGATGAATCCAAGGGGAGCAGGAATATAATACCTTTGTTCTTACTTTTAAGTATGGGGGTGAATAGAGGAATAAAAGTCTCAAGCAGAAATGGGGTGCTCAAGGCCTTTAGTTACGACCTACAAAAAAATTTGGCACAGGCCAGCCAGCGTGGCTCAATAGTTGAGCATCAACCTAAGAACCAGGTGGTCAGGGTCAATTCCCTGGTGGGGGCACATGCCCAGGTTGTGGGCTCGATCTCCGGTGTGGGGCGTGCAGGAGGCAGCCGATCCATGATTCTCTCTCATCACTGATGTTTCTCTCTCTCTCCCTTCCCCTTTGAAACCAATAAAAATATGTTTTTTAAAACTTTTGGCATAAACCCACTGCATGAATGTCCCCAAGGATGCCTAGTTCTTTAAAACCATAAAATCAATAAAAATGTATTTTTTAAAAAAACACTGCAAAATGCTTAAAGATGCATTTCCTTCCGAGTGAACTTCAAACAGGTATTTACAACAAGAGTTGTAAAACCTGACATCAACATTTTTGGAGATTATCCTTTGAATTTAATATTTAAATATATATTTTTTTCATCTAAAGGAGAATTTTAGAACTTTCCAAGGAATCAATAATTTCTCACCAAATCAGTATACCATAATCTTTTTTCATTGCACACATCAATATTTTACAGAAAATAACGACCTCTTAATGTTAAATTCCAATTAATCATGTTTTATTCTGATTCTCAATGTACATGAATATAATCAGTAAATATAACTTATGTTCTAACACTTTTGAGTCTCATTTAAACATTTTCCCATACAATTTTACATATATAAATATTATTTAATGTCTACATAACAGTTTTTGATAGCAATAGCAATACACAAAATCTTATTTATACATTTCCCAATTATTGGGCTTTAAAAAAACTCAAATGAATGGAATTACTAGAAATATCTTTAAACAATTAATCCTTTAATTTTATTTTCCTGGATATATGCTTCTCAAAATGAGATCTATCAAAAGATATTGGTTATAGAGCTCTTATTATGTTTTTCTAAATAGTTCTTTTAAAATCTACTAATAGAATACTACTACTGGTATGTGGAACATGCAGTTGAAAACTTTTGCTACTAGCATGAACTAGTAGAAATTAGGTCAAAGTTGTTTCAATTTTCATTTTTAATACCAGGAAATCTGAATATCATCCTTAGAATTTATTTGTATTTTTTCATCTGTACCAATCCTTTCAATGAATTTGCCTGGTAGAGTAGAAAACCTTATGGATTTGCATCTCCCCTTTAAGAAATATTAAGCCCTTGATCTATCTATCTATCTATATATATATATATAAATATATATATATAAAATGCAAGTAGCTTTTTAAAAACCCATCTTGTCTTCCTCTTCTATTTAGTACATTTTTCATTTACTTAATCTCATCTACCTGTCAATAATGATTTTCATTGCCATCAAGTTTCCTTTGTGCCATTATTGGGATGAGAAATGCAGTGTTTTTATTTTTATCTTGATATTTAACATTTTAATTCACCTGATCTAATTTCTTTCCATTCTAGCATCCAGCTAGTCTTTCCAACAGCACTTAGTATTTACTTCTTTCCAACTGGCTTATTAGTCTTAAACTTTCTACTCAGTACATAGTATATTTAGAAAGGTTGCTTAATAGCATGTTTTAAGAATTTGAAGTATGAGACTCCCGTTTTTTCCCCTAAATTAAAAAAACTTATCCTGGCGTGCTTATTTTCCTAAATAATTTATCACAATTCTGTCAAATTATAAGGCATCCACTAGGAGTGTGAAGTGGCAGTATGGTAAAGCTACATATGAAAGCCACCTACTGCCATTCCTATGGACATTTCACATATAATGTAATCCTCAGAATGCTGCTGCAAAGTAGCTATTTTATAGATGATGAAATAGAAGCCAGGAGTGATTTCTCCAAGATTATACCACTGGCAAGTAGTGAGGGGAGGACTGGAATTTTGGTTTTTGGATGCCCTATTCCTTCTTTTCCACTGCACTAGGGTGCAGTTCCTTCCACCTGCTTCTATATAAGCGTCGGTCTTAATTTATCCCAATATAGTTGTAGAATATTCCTTAAATGGTTCATATATATTAATATTCAAACTTTTTACATTTTAGTTCGTCACTGTGGGAATCTAGCAATGAGATTCGTTTTAAATGAATGCACATCCCGCATCTTCCTGAATTAGTCTTCTATTGTCAGTATGTTTACGTAAGTTTCACTAGTTTCAAAGCCATGTTCCAGAAAATATTGTGCTGCTTTCTGTTGTCTCTCATTTTGTGAATGCTCATTACAAGCTCCTTAAATCATAGGTACATAAAAACTGTGTCAAGATTGTTTGATTTCTGCTTGAGAAATATTTCCTATAAATTGCCCCAATAGGGAAGATGTTAGTTCTTGATTTTATTTATCACACTATGAGAAACCAACAAAATCATTACCAGAGATAATTAAATCAAATATGCATGATAAATGTCCAGATTTTTAAAGTTATCTGTAGTTAATAGCTTGAATTTTTTACTAATTTGCTCTGTTATAATCCTGAGTCATAGTAACTAGTTGCAGGCATACCTCTGAGAATGTTGTGGGATTGGTGATATAGCGTAAATGACAATGAAGTGAAGTCACATGAATTTTTTTGGTTTCCCAGTGCATATAAAAGCTATGTTTACACTATGTTCACACAATTAAGTGTGAACAGCATTATGTCTACAAAAATACTTTATTGCTAAAATAATGCAAGTCATAATCTTTTCGCTGGTGGAGGGTCTTACTTTCGATTTGTAAAAAAAATCCCAACATCCACAAAGTGCCATAAAGCGAAGTACAATAAAATGAGGTATGCCTGTATTTCATTTGTTGTGTATTATTTGACAATATTTCACATCTGTTCAGAATGAGACCCTTTTCAAAATGTTTGACTTCTAGTATGGAGGCCACAATTGCCTCAAAATGCAAATATCAGCATATCATCTTTCATGATACAGATATTATTTATTCTTTGAACATTTGAAAAACTACACCAATAAGTCCATTAGAGTAAGATTCCAAGTCATCCAAAAATTATACTATGTTATAATATTCCCTAATTTTTTAAGGCTTTGTATTGGTCATAACTTTTCTCATTTCTGATTTATTTTGCATTCCAGTAGAAAGTAATGTATTCATTGTTAGTTTTCAAAACCATCCCTATTTTGGACTAGCTTAACACTTTTCTTCTGTTTCCATTATGTTTGGCTCTACATTTTTTGCAACTTCTCACGGTTCCTTTTCTCAAATTCTTATGAATATTCTTATTGAAATTGAAAATTTTTTTTCAATAGGTCTGGATTACCTTCACCTCCATCTTATTTATCATCTTAAATTCTTTCTCGTTTTAATGACTAATTTTTAGATCTATTTCAGGCATTTTGGCTGGATTTAAACTTTAGGATCCATCCAATAATATTACTTTGCTATATTCAAAAACCATATAAAACCAATTTATGACTTCTCTATGTTCAGGAAGGCATAAATGACTTCATCTTTCTTGTTTCGTTTTCCGCACATAGAACAGCAACAAAAGACTACTCAGAACATCTTTTGGCTTAGTACATCTGTTTTCTCATGACATGGTGTTCAGATCAAAAGATACATGATTAGAAAGCATTCTTTTGTTAAAACTTAGCCAAATTCTGTCTCAATGAGGTCCACAGTTCTAAGCTATCTTTATTTTTACTCCTAATCTTCCCATTTCTCCAATTCGGTAATGAGCGGAGACCAATTTCTATCTCCTTTCCTTCACCAGCAACAACAGACTGACTTTTTGGGGGCATTTTCCCTCCTCCTCCGGAATCTGCATTCTTCTACGTTAACGTTCGTGGAAGTTTTTTGAAATCACGAAAGCCTGGATCCCAACGCTGGCTCTTTACCTACCAGACTCGGAGAAAAGGATGAACGAAGTCTTGATTTCTGCTTTGAAAATGTATTCAACATCTGCCTCTCAGGGTCGAGGAGCCGTAATGAGAGAGCACGGTAAGTGGCCAGCACATAGTCAAGGCTCATTTCCGGAACAGAAACTCTCCTGATGGCCTCTCTCCCTACGGGAAGCTCATTCTCACTGAGGAATGCAAAGGGGACTGGAAGGGAGAGGTTCACCTCTTGTTACGGCTCCACAGCTGGATGCATCACTGGACTAACAGCTTCACGACTCCTGGTGGGTCTGGGAAACTGTGTATTTCTATCCCCTACATAGATACCAGCCAAGAGGCAGAGCGATGATGAAGGTGGGTCTCTATTTGTGGGGTGGGACACACCAAAGGGATGTGGGAAGTCCTGCTTAGATTCACTCCTGTCAGCTGCAGTTCATGCTGTGAATTACAGTGCTCGAGCCAAAGTGGAGGAAGGCTCACCCTCACCGAGAAGGCGGGGCAAGGGAACCCCTGGTTCAAACGGACTCACTTGGTTCCTCCTTGGGGATTTGAAAACAGTCCTTCTAAAGTCTAGAGTCATTTGTTTTTTATTTTTGCCTGAGTTACTGGTTGGAAATTCTTTTCGGTGCCAGGGTTCTGCAGACATTTTCTGAAATACTGAATCAGAACGAATCTTCTCCCCTACATTTTCTCTGATGGAACCTCCCAAGAATGAGCTCTTCAACAAGTAACTGGACTTTCTGGCACTTGTTCTAATGTTAGAAGATTGTGGTGGTGATGTTGCCTTCTGGGTTACAAGGGTAGCTTAGGAGAACTCAATAGTGAGACATTTGTAAACATCAGACCTTCACAAATAAAGGATCATGCAAAGCTAGTCTTTTAATTAGACAATTTTATATTGGCACTTGCATTAGTTGCTATTGCTACCATAAATGTTTATATTATATACAAAAGACCCACATAATTTACTGTGTGTGTGTTTAACTCAGAGGTGGTAGCAACTATCTTAGCTGCAAAGTAAAATACCCTTTAGACACTGTCATTGTAGACAAGAATAAAATCTGAAAGTCATTAGCAGATACAATATAATCCTCCTTTAAGCACAGTCGCTAATATGGAACCCTCACTTATACACCCAATACTAAAATAAAGCTAACCCTGTTTAAGATTCTGGATCACGGAGTACATTCTGAAACAAACAAAAAACAGTCCAATAACTAATGAATCAGTTACTGACAGGTTAACAGACATCCAGTGACTGATAGCACGCATCACATAACCACTTCAACTTCCTCAGATAGGAAACTGTCCTTTAAATGAGAATATTCGGACGCTAGGATGAAGGCCCACAGTAGCATTTCCAGCCTTCTTTTCTTTTTTCCTAATTTTGAAGATGCTGTCCTGGGCCGTCTAGGTTTTGGCTTCCTTCGGAGGATTCTAGTTTGGCCACGATGAGAGTATTGGTCCCAGGAGCCTCTGGTTGCTTGTCATCCCCATCGAAGATAATGTCTTCTGGATTGGGCGGTGGCGGGCAGAAGTCTTCTCCTGGGAAGATCTGCTGGAAAAGGGTTTCGGCGAGCTTGACTGCGTGCTCGTTTCCTAGTCCACAGTCAGGCCCGGAGCAGACATACACGTTGGAGGGTAAGCCATGGTAAGAGCTTCTGCTGACCCCTGAGGAATCCCTCATGTTAAAATACAGAGCCCACAAGAGCCGCGGCTTGGGGGGGTCTCCCTCGTCTGTTTCTGCCTCCGCGTAGGGGGTGAATAACTTCTGCACCACGGGCTCCAAGTCTTCTCTTGCTGTGCCGGCGGATGAGCAGGTCAGATGCACCAGGTAGGTGTCTTTCATGCACGTCATGGTTGAAGAACATAACTCCGCGACCCGAACGGCACGCGCACCTAGCTCCGCTGGAGGGACCGTCAACATGGAGATCTGCTGGTCGGAATCTGCCTTGAGCACGGACTGGTCCGTGATGAGCACGGCCCTGGAGATCTGCTCATACTGCACGCCTGCGCAGGTGTCCTCGGAAAGGTAGCTGTCCTCCACTATGAAATACTTCGCACGGATTCTCTGACCAAAATGATCTATCGCTGCTTCACACCTTCCAGATTCCTTGTCAACCACGAGGCACTGCACTCTGTGGCGAAGACAATAGATTCCACCGAAAACAGCACACATCCTGCAGAAACACTGGGGGATTTCCCCTTGGCCGTACAAGGGGAATAAGAAGGGAGTGTTGCCGTACCGTCCAAGACACTGAAGGAAGTGCTTTGTGGCTTTAAGGCCGTCTACAGTCAAGCAGGATGGCTCTGTCATTGCGATCGAGTGTAGTATAAAGTGCTGTAGGCTGGGGGTTAACTTTTGAGTCTTTAAGTACTCGGAAAAGGGGCGCTGTGTGAAATCCTGGTATTCCCCAGGATGCTGCTCATAGTCTAAGCAGAACGTCAGAAACTTCATCAGCATCCTCTTTTCCACCATGGTGAGCTCTTTGCTGTTAAAGACATCTGCTCGGGAACAAGGCACCTGCTCTACTTTCCCCTCTCGAAATGCCAGAATCCTGGTGACATTTTTAAATTCAGCGTAACGACTAACATTGGATTTGATCAAAAGATCGATCAGCGAGCCTTGAGAATACAGCAGCTTTGAGACCAAGTCGATATTAAACCTCCTGCCTTCTTTAACTATCTGAGAGTAAGTAATCCTATTTCTCTTTGGTTGACCCACGTTGTCTTCTACCACAGGTTTATTTTCATCCTCAGCTCTGTCTGAAACTGTGTGTACACAAGTTTTCTCTCCACAATCCTTTTCTTTCACCTCAGTTTCCTCTCTATCGGTTACTTCTGGTAAAATTTCTCCATCGTGTTGTGGAGTGTCTTTGGCAGGCATTTCGGGGCTAGTACTGTCTGAGTGTGTTTCTTCAGACAGACATGCAGGATCCAGAGGTTTGGTGAGGGTACTAGACGCTACCAAGGAAGGATTTTTCTGCAAAGCATCAATCTCTTCGGCACTGTCACCTGTGTCCTCACTGGCGTAACAGAACACTTCTACGTGTTGAATGGTGTCATCCTTCCGACGCAGAGCGATGGCTTCTTCTGTGTCCTGGATCAGGTTTTGCCAGGCAGCACTGCTTTTGTCCCCAGCATCACTGTCTTGCTCACACTCCTTCAACCAGGAGAGCAATCCCGAAAAGGTGAAACTAGCCCAGTTTCCTCCATAGTAACTTCTCGAATCAACATGTAGCACTCTCTGCCCACTTCTTGAACATGCAGCCGCAAGGATGGATTCAGGCAAACCTGTCCCTATGATAATTACGTCAAACTCTGTAGGGAGACTGTCCGCCATCCTGGGAGTAAAGTGGTGACAAGTGCCAATGAAGGAAATGAGTATGAATCCAGGCAAGGGCTCAGACGAGGTGTGAATGGGCTGTGATAAAATCTCTCCTTGTGAAGTCCCAGGTCGTTCCAGAAGAATCCAGGCCGCAGGTCTTAGATGGCTGTTACCCTTTTTAATTTTTTTCTAGGTCAGTAGCATAAAAACACGATAAAGTACATCTAATCGCATCTGAGAGTACTAACACGGACGTGTGGCTTTCATTTCTGCATTTCATCTTAGCAGTACGCGTCAAAGTGCATCACACATGCATTTGTGACTGGAACTCTTCTGTGCAAGAAAATTCAAGAAATACAAGTGTAAACAATATTAAGAGGAAAGTAATTTCATGCAACAGTAATTACAATCCAGTGGAGCCTGACTTGTTATTAGGACACAAGCCTCTACTAAAGCAAGTCATTAAATGCTTTCTCACATATTTTCTAATTTCTTGGAAACGAACAATAGATATATATTCCCCCAATCAGAAAATTCAATAATGAAAAATGGGTATAATAATGTCCCACAAAATAATGAACAGAATACAACTGTATAACTCCTGTTTTTAAGACAACTAGTATTTGAATGAAACTATACGCGACTGTGAGCTTAGACGTTAAGAAATGTGTGCTCCACTGTGTTTATGGAAACAGACCGGAGAAGATGAGCACATTGCCACAAGGAATATTCCCAGGCCCAATACAGTGTGTGGGTGATTCTAGGACAGCTGGACAGAGACTTTTCCATACCCACCCACCCTCAAAGTCTCATGGTGGAAACATGAGACTATTTCAACCGAATCAACCAGATTGTTATAAAAGCACTGATTCAGTAAAACACCTGGCATTCTAAAATATTTAAGTGCAAAAAGAATAAGTCTACTGAAGGGAAAATGTATTTATAACAAATCTTTACATGAATGTACATATGCATGTGTGTTTTTTTAGGAATAAGTTAAGAAAGAAAATTCCTGGGCGCATATGTTAAAATGTATTTACATAAATAACACTTCTAACATTGGAATAGGTGCATTTTCAAGGGCCAAGATTCAATGGTGAAAGGACAGCTTTTTCAATAAATGGTGCTGGGAAAACTGGATATCCATATGCATATATATATAAATTAATTCAAAGTAGATCAAACCTATGCTACAAACAGCGGATCTGTCTTTATCAAAGTATACCAATATTTTCCTGGAGTAGTAACCTCTAAAATTTCTAAGACAAAGAATTTATACATTTTTAATGGAGCTAAGCAATGTGAAGTCTCCCGCCAAAACCCCCACAAAATTCCTCATATTGTATTCTTTCTAACAGAGCTAGAGAGAGCCTGTATTTTCCCTAATCTTTGCCAGAACAATTTTCCCCAGCCTGCGTTCCGTCTACAGCTGTGCGTGAATACTGTTTCAGCCAAAGGCATGCAGGCAGAACTGTGATGGATGTGACCGTGGTCAGTGGTGGACAGGGAAGGAGAAACAGGGCTGTCTCGCAGCTGCCAGCGAGGGAGAACATGCAGACCAGAGGGGTGTCCTAAGGGCACTCCCTGGACCTGGCTGTGCACAGCACCCCGGCCCCGCCCCCACACCACTCACCTGGATCTGATTCACGGGAGCAGCTGCTGACTCCCCCCAAGTCGACGACGTGCTGTTGCCCATCCTACGAGGAATTGTTAAAGGGGCCGGTTCATCAGACAGTAAGGGCAATGCTGCAGGTGAGATTCACTCCGACAACAGCCCTCCAAGCGCCCTCCAGTCACGCCCCCGGCGTGGAGCGCCCAGTGCGAGCTGAGCAGGCCAAAGGCGAAATGCCCCAGGGATCCATGGAGCTGGGAAAACACAGGGCCAGGGGCCTCGGGGACCAGCCAGCCACCTAGTTACCGGGTGACCAGCACCTTCTAGCTCCGCACAGAAAGCTCCAGGGCTCCCTGTCTTGCAAAACCGGTAAAAGCCACCGGAGGAAGCGGGTGGGAAGGGATCCCAGGCGGATGGAGGAGGCACAGCGGCCGCACAGATGTGCCAGCGGGCGGGATGGCAGGACCGCGGGGCGGGCCTCCACGCCAGCCGGTAGCCAGTGGTTATGGGAAGCGGCGCAGGGCAAGCACTGTCCCCGGTGCAGCCCCGATCTCCGAGCCGAGGCCACTGAGCAGGAAGCGCCCCTCCCTCCCTGCAGCGCCAGCAAACAGACAAGCAGACGACCAGCCTGTAACTCAGCCCGAGGGCGTCCCGTGCAGCGTCTGGGACATACGTAGCGGGACAGCTATCCCCTGTCGGTCTGAAAATGTCTGAAATCCCAACGCAACCACTGGGGGAGGGAGTGTCCAAGCGGACGCGACTGCAGTGTTTTCCACCTGAGTTCCAGGACCCTCAGGCGCTCAGGGCCCCACCTCTCCGCACCCTTAGGGGGCCCGGCTGGATGGGTTCGGGGCCCAGGTGGCGCCACGTCTCCGCACCTCGCTGAGCCCGCCCTGTCGGCCGCACCCCGTACCTCGAGGCCTCCCCGCCGAGCCGCTCTCGCTCCGGGAGAGCCGCGTCCCCGCAAGGACCGCGCGGCGCCCGATCACGGTCCGAACGGAGGGGACACGGGAAAACGCGACCCGGGAGAGCCCGCCTCCGCCTGCAGGCCCCACTTCCGCACGCCCGGTCACGCCCCCTCGCGCACGACACCGCCCATGCACGCTCCGCGACGCCTCCGCCAGCAGGCCCCGCCCCGCACGCTGGACCGCGTTCCCCGCTCAAGGCCCCGCCCCCGCACGCTCAAGGCCCCGCCTCCCGCTCAAGGCCCCGCCTCCGCACTCCGGGCCCCGCCCCAACACCCCTCCTCCACGGGTAGATGGACCCAGAAAAACAAACTCAAACTCTAAATGCTAAGATGCTACAAACAAACCTTAATCCTTTAAAATAAGCGGGACATTACAAATGACCTAATACCATTTCATGAGACTTCCCTCCCCCCTCATTTTCCGAGATTTTGCAAAAACTATACAATTATTTTGGAAATGTTAAGGCAGAACCCCTGAATGAATTTGAGGATCTTGACAAGTGGGAAGCATCATTCAAAAAGCACAATAAAGCCACATCGAAATGATCAAAGAAAATCAGGGTCAACCACGGAGGGATGGTACCTAAGTATACTGTACCCACAAGTACAAATTTCTCGAGAAGTGATATTCTTACAGAATGTACGCAAAAATGAAAAACTCTACTCTTGAATACCACAGGTTTGGACTGACGTAAGGCAATATCTTCTCTAGAGAATGTCATATAGCCTCAATGTAAACATGCCCGAGGAACAAGTAGAAAAAAAAATAAGTTAAGCCGTTTATTAGTTGCATTTAATGTCTGGAATCGAGGCAGAGGGTGAAATCGTAACATCGGAATATACCCACCAAACCTTTGAACATTAGGTTCTCTATTTAGAGATGATAGTCAACAGTTGCATGGAGAAAGGGAGATAAAAAACCACACATTTCTCCATAGGTGAAAAAAAAAATGACTTAAAACATTGTAACCATTTTAAACCTTCTGAGGAACCCTTGACTTTAAAAATATTGCTTATCTGGTGTCTTTTATGATATACATTCGTTAGAACACAATAAAACCCAGGTACACTTACACCAAAGACAACTTCTGAGCTCAACAGATTTCGAGCTTCCCAATTAGAAAATTGGAAGTTTAAGTGTAAACTGATTCGTGATACAATGAGAAAACAAATGGCCTATTTTTTAAACAATTATTAGTGGGCCTCAGTAGACAGTTTACCTTGTAGATCTTACCATTACACATAAGAGGACTGAGAAAAAAAGTTAACACTTTTCTTAAACTGGTCATTCTTTCTAGCCTCGGGTTCTGAAAAGAAAAAAAAAGGTTCACACCCATTGTTTTCCTTACATTCTATACTTTCATCAAGCTGGAAGGTGTTACGGACTGAATGTGTCTCCCCAACATTTACTGTTGAAACCCTCACCCCCAATGCTATGGTGTTAGAGGAGAAGGGCTTTGGGAGGTAACCGGGCCTTAGCCCTGGTGATGGGTGGCTGAGAGCTTGCGTTCTCTCTGCCGCGAAGACACAGCAAGGCCTTGGCAAGAACCCAATCAGCCGGCACCTCGATCTCGGACTTCCCAGCCTCCAGAAGAGCGGGGAATAAGCATCTGTTGTCTCCCCCGTCCTGTGGACGTAACGTCTAGCAGCGTGCAAAGGCACGGGGAGGGAGAAGAAACGGAAGTCGCCCATACAATGCGAGCGGGGACCTGGGCAAACCCGGGCCGGGTCCACCACTGGGCCCTGCGACAGCCCCACGCTCACCTGCAGCTCCACTTACCCACGGTCACCTCGCACCCGGAAACATCCAATGGTAAAACCCCAGGAAGAACGCAGGCACCGGGCCACCTGCGCGCTGGTCTGGGGCGTGCGATGAAAGCTCTTCGCATGGTGAACTCTCGCGTGAGGAAGTCTCACGTGGTGAAGTCTCGTGGTGAAGTCTCGCGAGGTCCTCCCCTACGCACGCTCCTGCCCGTGCGTCAAGTCGTGGCCGCGCCGTGGGCAGGTGGACTGTGGCGGAGGCTCGGTGCTGCTGCCGGTCCCCCTTGTTTCAGTCACTAGCGGCCCCATGGGCGGGAGCAGTGATGCTGGGAATGGGGGTGCGCCCGAGAGGAGCCGGGAAGTGCCGCTCGTGCTCGTGTGTGACGAGGTGAGTGAGGGCGGTGAGGCCCTGAGCCTGAGAGCGGGCCCAGCCCCCCGTGTGTTGTTAATACGGGGCTTTGTCATACTTGTTCCTGCCTCCCTGTGCCGATTCCTCAGCGAGCACAGTGCGCATGTGCAGGAGGAAGCCTGGTGCCTCCGGGGTGCACCAGCCGGAAGCTGCACACCCGTTGTTTAGGGTTTTTATGGGGGATTCACCCCACAGACGTAAGTCATCCCTGAAGTCCCTCGTCCAGCCCTTCCCCCTCCCTGAAGGTGGGGATGGGGCGCAAAGGTCCAGCCCAATCCCACTTGCTTGGTTCCCCTGGCCGCCCCCCATCCTTCCTGGCTTTGCAGAAATCACCTCCTCCACACCGTGCAAATGCACAGGGACTGGTCCACGGGAGAGCATCAGAGTTTAATACCCCCGCGCGGGGACTCACGTAGGCATGAACCCCTACCCCCCAACAGGCACCGTTCGCTGTGTGTGCCGGACATTTGCACAGAGAAGAATGGGGTCTTAGATTTCAGAAGCGAGGATGGGCGTTTCCACGAGTTGAGGCAGAGCTGCACACACGTGGCGGGAAAATCCCCGCTTGGCGACTGGGAAACGGTGGGACCTGGGGCATCTGGCTGACAGGCACCCGCGAAGCCCTGTTCTGCGTCCACACTTAATGCAGATTCGGCGAAGGTGGCATGCTCATGTCTCCCTGAATCTCTTGAGCAGGAAAGTGGGGGAGAGTCGAAAGTTCTGAGCCTTTTGTTTCCTAATAAGCAGCTGAAAATCAATACCCCAAAGGCAGCTCCATGGTGGCCAGACTTTGGTTCCCCTCCGTTGCATTCCAGTGTTAGAAGGTACCACGTGAGAATGAAACAGTCCCAGTTCCTGCTTCATCGGGGTCCCCCAGCGGCAATTTCATAAACCCGCGTAGGGAGCCCAAGCTGCCCCCAGCTATCTCCCTCCGGGCTGACCCAAGGTCCCCTGGTCCACGTTGACCCCAGGGCAGAAGCACCCCACTTCTCTTAAAATCCCTTTTCCTCTCTCTGGGTAGCTTCTCTCGTCCCAGCATCTGGTCATCGGTCCCTAGGACTGTGGGATCGTCTGGGAACACGCTTCCTAGGCACCAATAGTAACTCCAGGACGTTTCTGAATTGTTTCACAGGAGGCTGATGTTTCCTCCTCATTTCTGTTGAAGAGCTGCACAAAATGAAAGCCTTTGATGGGCAGAAGGGGTGAGAAAGGAAGCTTACAGCGGAGAGTTGGGGGAGCAGGGTCTCCAGGGGGGACCTCCCCATGTGCTGAGAGGAGATTCCAGACTGACCGGCTACCTTTGCATTCCTGGGAGGGGCAGAAGCTGCAGTTAGTTTAGGTCTTAGGTGTTAGGTTTAGCACATGCGACTCCATTGTGGGCCTGCTTTCTCTTTTTTACACTGCCCACAGGTACAGTTCTGATTTTGTTTTTCTGGAATAAGTTTCGTTCCATCCTACCAATGTCATATACTTCTCTGACTCCAGGAGTACAAAGTGGGAGGGCCTGTTGTCCCAATACAGGACAAGGACACGTCCCTGGCCACATTCACAGCCATATCAGTGAGAGCCTTACATTTTAAAGAGAAATTACACATCAGTCCTCATCACTAAACCCTGTAAAAGGTAAGGTGTTAACTCCTTCAGAACAGTATACATAATAAAGAACACCAAGTCTGTAGAATTCACATATACATTCCCAATAAAACACATCTTTTCCTTTCCTTTTGACACAACTCCCTTCCTCCAGTTCTAAACACCATCTCTTTTGCTCAAAAAATGGCAAGCAGGAAGATGAGGTTTCCACTGCGATTTATTGTTCATCATTTTAACAACATTTTCATGAAGACTGGTCACATAGTGAGACATCCTCAAACACTGTCGCCAACATGCTTGCTGCTTTTTTTCAAGTAACACTGATGAACCAGTGGAAGCAGTTTCCCTTCCTGGTGGAGCCTGTGGGTGTCGGTGGCACCTCCAATAAAAGTCCCATTGACAAATATCCTTGGCACCTGTCGGATACACAGAAGATCAGGTGTCACCGAGTGTCAGCAGCAGAACAGCACTTCGAGTAATAAGGATGGAGATGCTCACGTCTGGGTACCGTTATGGGCCGGGCACAACACTACGGAAGCTCTTTAGTGATCAGTAAATGACAGAGCTGGGATTTAAATTTAGGGGCCATTGGACTCTCCAAGCCCTTCCTCCTAATCACCTGACACATAAAAGTCTCTAATTATTACTAATGTTTAACTTTCTTACAGTTGTTGACTAAAGGGGAAGAGTACACAGGTTTCTTCCATGCACATAAGAAGGAAAGTGGCAACATTGGGTATTTTTCTGATAATGCATATTACGGAAAAATCCACAAATTTAAAGAATCTGCCCAGCTGGTATTGCTCAGTGGTTGAGCACTGACCAATGAACCAGGTCATGGTTCGATTCCCGGTCAGAGCACATGTCTGGGTTGTGGGCTCGATCCCCAGTGTGGGGCGTGCAGGAAGCAGCCCATCAATGACCCTCTCTCATCATTGATGTTTCTATCTCCCTCTTCCTGTCTCTGAAATAGAGTTAAAAAAAAAAAAAGACTCTAAGCACATGGAGCACTAAAGCACTCCTGCTGAAACAGTCTGTACTGTCCACACACACGCATGCACGCACACACACACGCACCCATGATGAAGGATAAAAATAAAACGAATTAACTCCCCTCTTTCCTAGTCTATGAATCTGGTTCCTGGATCTGCCATTTCTTTATCAATGAAGATTTTCGGAGAATGCCCGGGTCCTCTTTCCTAACACGAGGGTGCCCCCTCCCCCCCAGGCCAGCACCCACTTTGGGGGGGAAGCACCACAGAGCAGGACTCACGGTTCTCTCGCCAGTCATCTTGGCAAGCGCGTCCTGAAACTGGCTTCCATATTCGAGCAGGTCCAGTTCCACCGCTTTGTAGTTTACGTTCATGTCGTGGAACAGCTTCTTTGCCATGTTACAGTAGGAACAGGATGTCTTTGAGTAAATCACCACACAGTTATCGGAAATGGTTTCCTGGAGTCGAGCAAACAAATCATCTTAATGCCAGACGTTATCTTTTGGAAAGAAATCATGATACCGCGGAAGGATATGAATGTTGGCGTCTCAGGATTGACTCAGGGCTGGAACTAAGTCTCCATCGCCTCCCTTCTCATCGGGGCTTGAGGGTAATAGTATTCATTTCCAGGGAACACTATTAGGAACCAAGGGTGCAACAGATGGGAAATGCTGGCATGGAGTCCTAACAGCGGCAGCCAATTCATAGACAGCAAACACCTGTGTGCGGGACACAACGCTCAACACGTGACCTTGACCAGCTCCGGGAAGCCTCCCCTCAGTCCTGAGAGACGTCCTGCCGCCCTCTGCACTCCACGCCGAGGAGAGTGAGGCCGGGGAAGGGAAATAACTTACTCCTGGCCCTCAGCTACTCAGCGGCAGAGCCGGGATTTGATCCAAGGGAGTCTGGCTCCACCGTCCGGGCACTTCACCCTGTTGTTCTACTTCTCAGACATTCAGTGCATGTTCAGGAGGTAACGCCTCACCTGCCTCAACTGTCAGTGGTGAGGACTGATGCACATTTCTCTTAAACGGAAGGCTTTGGCCCGGCCAGTGTGGCTCAGTGGTTGAGCATCGCCCTATGGACCAGGAGGTCACGGTTCGATTCCTGGTCAGGGCACATGAGTGATTGTGGGCTCGATTCCCAGTGTGGTGTGTGCAGCAGGCAGTCGATCAATGATTCTCATCATTGATATTTCTATCTCTACTCCCCCTCTCTCAAATCAATTAAAAAATTAAAAAAAACAAACACAAAGAAATGTGGATGAGGAGATTCCAGAGTGAAAAGAAACAGGACAGGGCCAAACATTCCGGAACTCTCCTCCCCTTTCCTCAAGTCCGTGCTTGCTGAACAGCTGTGACTCTGTCCTTATTTTAGGAGGCAGCTCCCTCACAGTAGGTTCTGCCATTGCGTTCCTACAGCTGTGCGTGAATACTGTTTCAGCCAAAGGCATGCAGGCAGAACCGTGATGGATGTGGCCGTGGTCAGTGGTGGACAGGGAAGGAGAAACAGGGCTGTCTCGCAGCTGCCTGCGAGGGAGAACATGCAGACCAGAGGGGTCTCCTAAGGGCACTCCCTGGACCTGGCTGTGCACAGCACCCCGACCCCGGCCCCACACCACTCACCTGGATCTGATTCACGGGAGCAGCTGCCGGCTTCCCCCAAGTCGACGACGTGCTGTTGCCCATCCTACGAGGAATTGTTAAAGGGGCCGGTTCATCAGACAGTAAGGGCAATGCTGCAGGTGAGATTCACTCCGACAACAGCCCCCCAAGCGCCCTGGAGTCACGCCCCCGGCGTGGAGCGCCCAGTACGAGCTGAGCAGGCCAAAGGCGAAATGCCCCAGGGATCCATGGAGCTGGGAAAACACAGGGCCAGGGGCCTCGGGGACCAGCCAGCCACCTAGTTACCGGGTGACCAGCACCTTCTAGCTCCGCACAGAAAGCTCCAGGGCTCCCTGTCTTGCAAAACCGGTAAAAGCCACTGGAGGAAGCAGGTGGGAAGGGATCCCAGGCGGATGGAGGAGGCACAGCGGCCGCACAGATGTGCCAGCGGGAGGGACGGCCAGGACCGCGGGGCGGGCCTCCACGCCAGCCGGTAGCCAGTGGTTATGGGAAGCGGCGCAGGGCAAGCACTGTCCCCGGTGCAGCCCCGATCTCCGGTGCAGCCCCGATCTCCAAGCCGAGGCCACTGAGCAGGAAGCGCCCCTCCCTCCCTGCAGCGCCAGCAAACAGACAAGCAGACGCACCAGCCAGTAACTCAGCCCGAGGTCGTCCCGTGCAGCGTCTGGGACATACGTAGCGGGACAGCTATCCCCTGTCGGTCTGAAAATGTCTGAAATCCCAACGCAACCACTGGGGGAGGGAGTGTCCAAGCGGACGCGACTGCAGTGTTTTCCACCTGAGTTCCAGGACCCTCAGGCGCTCAGGGCCCCACCTCTCCGCACCCTTTGGGGGCCCGGCTGGATGGGACTGGGGCCCAGGTGGCGCCGTGGAAGAGGCGCCAGGTCTCCCCTCGCTGAGCCCGCCCTGTCGGCCGCGCTCCGTACCTTGAGGCCGCCCCCCCGATCCGCCCCTCCGAGCCGCTCCCGCTCCAGGCGAGTCGCGTCCTCGCAAGGACCGCGGGGCGCCAGATCATGGTCAGAGAGCGGGGCCGCAGCGAACGGAGGGGACACAGGAAAACGCGACCCAGGAGAGTCCGCCCCCGCCGGCTGGCCCCGCCTCCGTACGCCCGGCCCCGCCCCCTCGCGCAAGACACCGCCCATGCACGCTCCGCGACGCCTCCGCTAGCTGGCCTCGCCCCCGCACGCTCGACCACTTTCCCCGCTCAAGGCCCCGCCCCCGCACGCTCCGTCACGCCTCTGCCTGCAGGCCCCGCCCCCGCACACTCGACCACGTTCCCCGCTCAAGGCCACGCCCCCACGCCGTCCGTCACGCCTCTGCCTGCAGGCCCCGCCCCCGCACTCCGGGCCCCGCCCCCCAGGTCTGACAGCCCCGCCGCAGGTGTGGTGGGCGCCCCAGGGAGGCTTCTCCCTCCCGAGTGGCCCGCGTGAGGCGGCCGGGAGCGCGGACGCCGGGCGCGCCCTCCCACCTGTACGCAGCCGCCTGGTTGCCGGCCAGCTTCTCACCTGTCGGCCTCCATGTGTGGTCTCAGCCCCGATGATCCCAGCCCCGCACCTGGTTCTGTCAGGGTGGGCGCGGCTCTTGCAGGCTCACAGGCAGGTGGGCGCAGCGCGTGGGGCTGTGGCCGGCATCCCGGTGAGCAGAGAGGGAGAAGAAGGACTGTCCCACACAGTGTCTGGGTGCCTGCCTAAGGGTGGCAGCGGCGCCACCGCTTCCTGTCGGACAGGTCTCCGAGTCGGTGACATCACAGCCTGCACGCGTCATCTAAAGATAAGGCCCTTCCCTGGGAACCCACCCATCACAGTCATGGGCATGCTGGGCTTTACATTCACAATGAAAAATTGTGGGACGTTCATTCCAAAGGCTTCAAAATAAAAGTCACGAGAAGGTAAAACTTAAGAGAGCCCAGCGGCGTGTTGCCATGGCTTTAAAAGTAGGCCAGCGCTCTAATGACAAGCCTGCTGCACAGTCATGGTCATAATGGCCCTGGGTGCGGCTATGTAAGCGGACACGGTGGGCCTTTATTTTAATTGACTGTGGACATGGAAACCTGCTAAATTCAAAGGTCCACTGGCCTGCCTAAATCTCTGACCAATTATTAGAGCAATCCAGGCCTTTTTTGATCCTCCATGCTCCACTAGCTAAGTTTAAGATTCAAGTTACAAAGGTAAAAAAAATTAGAACTTTTGACAGTTCTCTTTCTACTTTTGCAAGTGGGCTATGCATCATGACTTCATAAAAGGGTGGAAGTGAGCTGCAAAAACCATTATCCCCAAAGGCGTGACGTCATCTTCCTAAATCCACAATTACCTTTAAACATGAAGGCATGCTGCTGACAGTGCTGTGGGGTTTGTTTTGTTTTTATAAAAAGGTAGTTGTTTAGGCTGGGCCAGTGTGGCTCAGGGGTTGAGCATCGACCTATGAACCAGGGGGTCACGGTTCGATTCCCCATCAGGGCACATGCCCGGCTGCGGGCTCGATCCCCAGTGAGGGGCCTGCAGGAGGCAGCTGATCAATGAGTCTCATCATTGATACTTCTATCTTCTTTTCTGAAATAATAAAAAAAAAATTTTTTTAAAAATATATCTCTTATGGAAATTTACTGTTTTCTTAGGTTTTGAAGTCGAATTTCACCTCATTGGCCTCAAACTGTTTTACAAGATAGAGACCATTAGGAGGCAAAACAATCATGTCCTAAGTTCACTCTAGTAGAGATGGCCTATGCAATAGGACCTCCCAGGAGTCACCCTATTAACCTGCACTCATGTGTACCAGGAAGGGCCTTGTTATGAGCAGCAGAAGACGTCAGCCACCCAGTAAATTCCAAGGCTTTTAGGAGCGCTGTGCCAGGACCCAAACCTGGAGCAAAAACCGTGTGGGGGCGGGAGAGGGGGGCGTGGAGCCGGACAGGGGCATGAGGTACTGCTCTGCGCGTGCGCCCGACGGTGACTTCCCTGTACGCCCACCGTACGTGCGCGCCCGCGCTCCCCGTCTGTGCGTCATACGTGCGCGCCGGCGTCCCCTGCGCCGCGAATTTCGCGCTGGGAGTCGGCACCTGGCGGAGCGGAAGTCTTTGAGGGGCGTGTTGCTGGGCGACGGGCACGCCCCCTGGCGGCGGCGGCGGAGCGGCGTGGCGCTGGCGGCACGCAGTCAGGCGTTCTCCGCGGGCAGCCGGGGGCGGGGCCTCGCCTCCTAGCGCGGGGTCCTCGGCGGCCTGGGCGGCTCCTGCCCCTTTTACTGGCGACGGCGAGCGCGGCGGCCTCAGTGGGTGCGCGGCGGCGGCGGCGGTGACGGAGGCGGCGGCGGCGGAGGGGGAGCGGCAGCCGAGCGAGGCGACGGGCGCGGCCGGAGGCGGGCGAGGCGAGGGCGGCGGCGGTGCGCGGGGCCGGCGGCGGCGGCGGCGGCGGCGAAGGGGCGGAAGATGGCGGACGTGCTCAGCGTCCTGCGACAGTACAACATCCAGAAGAAGGAGATTGTGGTGAAGGGGGACGAAGTCATCTTCGGCGAGTTCTCCTGGCCCAAGAACGTGAAGACCAACTACGTGGTGTGGGGGTACGTGTGCGGGGGGCCGGGCCGAGTCGGGCGCTCGGGGCACCTGGGTGCCGGCCCCTCCCCCCGGGCCCCTGGGGGTGGGGGCCCGGGGGGCTGCGGGCGGGGGTGTGTGAAAAGTTTCTCCGGGGCCAAACTTGCACTTTTCGCGGGGGTTGCGGGGGGGAGGGGGGCGCCGTGCACCCCTGTGGGTGCTCGGGCGGCGCGTTCCTGCCCCGCTCCCCGGAGCTCCCTGCACGGAGCGCTGGCGAGGCGCGGGGGTGCTGCGGGGGCGCCTCCGGGACGCCCCCGGTCTGTTCTTGACCTCGGTTCCCTCGCTCCGCGTCGCGAGTGTGACTGCTGCCCTCGCGGCGCCCGGCCCGGCTCCTGCGCTTTCGGGGTTCCCTGGAGAGAGGAGGGGTCGGGACTGGGGTCGGGACCGGGCCCCTTCGGGGGGCCCCGCAGGTGGTGCGGCTGCAGGTGGTGCGGCTGCGGGTGGAGGCAGGGGCTTCCGAAGGGAGGGGCGGGGGCCTCCGGGTTGGGGGGCTGGTGGGGGCGGTCCACGTGGGGCGTCCTGGTTGAAGTCGTGCGGAAAGCGCGGAGGCCCCGGCCTGGCCGTCGCCCGGGTCTTTTCGGGGGCGTCTGTCGCTCCCGTTGGAGGGTCCACTTGGGGTCCTAGGGGCCCGCGGCCGGAGCTTGCAGGCTCGTGGGGTTCGGGTGGGAGGGAGCCGTGGGCTTTGGGGGGAGTCGCGGAGCAGCGGGGGGGCGGGGTGACGGGCGTGTGCGGCTGGTTTCTGGTTTTCGCCTTGGTGGCCCCGGGGCTGTGTGACCTGTGACGGGAGCGGCTCTTCCCACCCCCTGCGCGCGTTTTCTCTTCTCAGAAAGAGAATGAGTGATGATCACGTTTGCTTGAAGTTTTCTTTCTTTTAGTGGTTAGAGTCCTCGGGTTCCACCTGGGAGATGGGGAAGTTCTCAGGGCCCTGGTGCCTGCTGGAGGAGGGTGCCCTCCTCGGTCACCAAGATCTTGGGGGGCCAGGAGGGGTCTCAGGAGTTCCGTTTGGCTGTAGACACGCTGGGCTGCAGGCTTTTTCCTGAGTAAACGAACGGACACACGAATACGCCGGAAGGAACGGGTGGGCATGCTGAGGGCGAGAGGATGGGGCGGCTCTTCCAGGACCAAGGAGCTGGACGCCGAAAAGGCTGAGAGCCGAGCCGAGCGGAAATGTTTGACAGCAACTCGGGGGGCGGGGGCGGGGGCGGGGGCGGGGGCGGGGGCGGGGGTGGGGGGAGTGCCAGGGGGCGCCTCGCACAGCGACTCGCACTCGCACAGCAGGGACTCGCCCAGTTCCTGCCGGTCCCCACGTGCGCGTGTAAACTTGCGCGTCTCCATGGCGTTCCCACCTTGGTGCAGGCGGGCCTTCTGGACTTGGTTTTTCTGTGTCCGGAGCGAGCCTCTGGGTTACCCACACGTTAGGTTCCAGCGCAGTGAGTGAGGGTGATGTGTGGCTAGGAAACTGGGTTTGGGCTGACGGTACTGGCGTGCTCAGACCCTGGTGTGGATGGGAGAGGCGCAGGAGGCCGGGGTTGGTTGCTGACGTTGGGCGGTAAAGAGCTTGCGCCCCCGGCTCTGGAAGGTGATGGCGATGTTTCATCACAGGTAGAATTCCTTGGGCTTTTACATCATGGCTTTCCTGTGAGGGCGGTCCTAAGAGCGGCACCTCGAAGCTCATTGTGGTGCTTGCTGTGAGCATGTCGCTTAGGGGACGTGGAGCCAGTGTCTTGTATTTGGCACCTGGTGACAGTGTGCTGGGAGTCAGTGCCACTCATTCTCGGGGTCCTCAGTGCCTGACTGAGCGCATCTCCACTGGCAAAGCCCAGAACCTAACTGGGCCACATCCTAAAAGCGCAGGCACCTTAGGGTGCACCTGTGTGCTTCCCTCCGTCTGGCTTTTTGTCATTGCCTGCCTTTGGTTCCTTTGGCCCAAATGACAGGGCCACTTACGAGGTGCTTCATGCTGTCTTCCTTGGCCGTGTGAAATCCACTGTGGGAGAGCTAACGGTCTCTGCGGGTGCACGCAGAGCGAAGTGCACAGAACCGAGTTCGAGTTGAGTAAACTCTTGCTGTCGTGTTTCAGGACGGGAAAGGAAGGCCAGCCCCGGGAGTACTACACCTTGGATTCCATCTTGTTCCTCCTCAATAATGTGCACCTTTCTCATCCTGTGTATGTCCGACGCGCAGCCGTGAGTAGAATTCGTTTTAAAACGTTTTTATTTAATTGGTGGCTACCACTGGGCGTGGGTTTCAGATCCAAAGGACGAAGGGCTCCTAGCGTGTCCTCATGACAACATGGTGATTGATGTCGATTTTTTTACATGTAAAGTGGGGGTGGTGGTTACGACAACAGCAGTTTTGAGGTTATTTGTAGGGATGTTTTTAAAAAACAACTTGTCTGTGGAAGAACCCTGGTATTCGGAACTCTAGTTTAATCTTTAGAAAACGTTTTTGACATTAGAAAGAATTAAAAGTAACAGACAACTTTAAAATGAATGTTTAATCAAACTTTTCACACTTATTGATACATTAATTTGTTTTCAGTTTTGCCTGATTTCTGCATTTCAGTGTTTGAACACTGGTTTTCTGAACAAGAAATACATACCTAGTTTCAATTTCTTTTAAAAATATATTTTTATTAATTTCGGAGAGGAAGCAAGAGGGAGAGAGAGAGAGAAACATTAATGGTGAGAGAATCAATGATTGGCTGCCTCCTGCATGCCCCCCACTGGGGATCGAGCCCACAACCCAGGCATGTGCCCTTGACTGGAATCGAACCCAGGATCCTTCAGTCCGCAGCCGACGCTCTATCCGATGAGCCACACCAGCTAGGGCATGGCATGTATCTTTACCAAGTTTCTTATCATAGTTACTGATTTGATTTCTAACTTAAACTTTTGATTTCAGACTGAAAACATTCCTGTGGTTAGAAGACCCGACCGAAAAGATCTGCTTGGCTATCTCAATGGTGAAGCATGTGAGTCCTTTTTACATTGCCTGACCTACCTGCACTGTGTGCATCGGCTCCCTTTCCCTCCCGGGAGAGCGAGTGCGTGGTCCCGGCTCCCGAGGCCAGGCACCCACGGGAACGGGCTCCATCACCTCGCGCACTCTCACAGGCTCTGCCTTTGAAAATCCTTTTTAAAAAATTCTCCTTTTATTTATTTATTTTTCTTTGTTAATCCTCAGCCAAAGGTATTTTTCCATTGATTCTTAGAGAGAGTGGAAGGGAGGAGGAGAGACAGAGAGAGACACCCATGTGAAAGAGACACATCGATTGGTTGCCTCCTGCACACGCTCCAGCCGGGGCCGGGGATTGAGCCAGCAACTGAGGTTCGTGCCCTTGACTGGAATCGAACCCGTGACCCTTCCGTCAGCAGCTGACGCTATATCCACGGAGCCAAACCGGCCAGGGCTGCCTTTGAAAATTCTTGCTTTCCTCTTGTATCATCAGTTTTCTCTTCTGCATCGTTCCCTTTAGAATACAGACAGTAAGGGCTCAGGTGAAAATGAATTTGACCCCTACATTCCTACTCTCTGCTGCTCCATTGGTCTGACCCTTTTTGCCGCAGAGACCTTTGCCAGCATGTGCGGTAGCCCTGCTGCTGCTGCTCTACCTCTGCTTCGCTGAGTCCACTCCAGCCTGGCTTTCCTCCCCGCCACCCCGCCAAAGGGCAGCGCTGCCCGAGGGACGGCCAAGCCCCTGGTCTCTCTCCCCACAGCGCTCCCCTCCGCACACCTGGTGCTGCTGCCCGCTCCGCTCCGAGCCCGTGTTCCTCGGCATCGGGGCTGCTGGTGTCTTTCTGCTCACCGTCCACCTCTTTGTTTTGCACACTTCCTCCCCGCCAGGGTCGGGGCCACTCTCAGCACCTTCCCTCCGAGATTTCTAGGCAGATGTCTGGGAAATTTTATTTTTTATTTTATTTCCGAGAAGAAGGCAGAGGGAGAGGGAGAGAGAAACATCAGTGATGAGATAGCATCATGGATTGGCTGCCTCCTGCATGGCCCCTACTGGGGATCGAGCCCATACCCGGGCATGTGCCCTTGACTGGAATTGAACCCTGAACCGCAGACCGACGCTCTATCCACTGAGCCAAGCCAGCCAGGGCCGGCATCTGGAATTTAATGTATCCTGATGCAGTGTGACCCTCCTCCGTCTCCTGGAAACAGAACTAACACAGCACCTTCACTCGCAGGGTCCCCCCGGGCAGGGGTTGCCTGTTCATGTAGTTGCTCCTCCATTCCATCTTGACAGGCTGACAGCCTCTGGCTGGCCTCCTCCCACCCGGTTCCACGCTTTGTCTCCGGACCTCTGCCTGGCCCTCCCGGGTCCCCCCACTTTGTTTGTTTTCTTCCCCCCCCCCCCCCCCCCTGCTCTGCCTGCTGTTAGTGACCTGTTTCTGTCACTCCCCTGTTCAAGGCCACCCTGTGGTTTCGCTTCACACCTACCCTGCCCGACACCATCTTGCTTCCGCCTCAAGCTAACCTCATCTTGGCCCAGTGCTGCCGGCTCTGCCAGCTGTTCTAACCCGAGAGCCTTTGCACGTGCTGCCTCTGCGTTCCGTTCTGTTGCTCAGTTGTGACACTTTCTCCCTTTCTCCCACTCCGTTCCGATCTGTGGTCTGTCAGGGCACTCACCTGATTACACTGAATATAGCCCTGCTTTCCCTCCTCCCCTCGTCTGTGTACGCACCTCCCTGACTTACTTCTCATCACACCCCTTAGGTTGACCTGAAGTTATGCCTTTATTTGTTCACTTAGATATTGTCTGTCTCCCCACGTGAGGGTAACTCTAGGGGGCAGGCAGTTAATACCCAGCATTTAGAACATGCTTAATAGGAAGTGCTCACCTGGAAAAGTGAGTCCGTTTTCATTTGCATCCTGCAGAGCATGAATAAAGTGATTGGGAAATGTTTGGTCTTACCTTTCCCGCGCTGTGGTTTGCTCTTGAAGTCCTTAGTCGGTGTCTTGTCACCCGTCCTGCTCCACGGCCGTGCCAGTGGGTGGCTCTGCACAGTCCCCCGTGTTGTGGAAAGACCATCATCGGGAGCGTGGGCCTCCCGGACTGTCCTCACTGGGCCCGGCGGGCTCTCACCGAGGGCGCCGTCGGATGAACAGGCTCGTTCGGGGCAGTGCTTTCGAGCAAATGGTGTTGTTTTCCAGAACAGAATTGCCCTTTATCCATCCTCTTCGCTTCCTGCCGTTTCTGTGGGAGAGAATTTTGGTCTTCAAGTGCATTGCTAATTTTAAAAAAAAGAAGCTAATTTTGTGGTTTAATGAAAAAGTTGACCTGATCTTAAGACATTCCATGTTCTCAGAGGACCACATAACAGCTGAAAGATATCAGTTCTTGACATATTTGCGTATTTAATGTGATCCCAATAAAAATCCGGAGGGCTGGGTGGAACTAGCAAAGATGATTCTAAAATTCACTTGATAAAATGTCACACAAATTTGAAAAAGAGCAATAAGCAAATACCTGCCGTTTCAGAGTTTAGAACTTACAATAAAGCCCTAATAAGTTCAAACGTGAAAGAATCAGCTGATAGAACAACTTCTTTGTTAGATGTTAAGGTGTGTGAGTTTAATGTGATTAAAAAGACATTTCCAATTAGTGGCAAAAGGTGGGAGTATTCAGTTAGTATGTTGGTAAAAAGTAAAAGTTGTGGCATTATACAAAAATGACCAACTGGGAAAAGGTATTTCAACTCATATTAAAGTAAAAGGGCCAATCTCACTAATGCTCTGAAGTGGTCTTAGAACATAACCCCAGTGGATTATGTGCACACAGTTCACAGAAAAGGAAATAAAATAATGTGAAAAATGCTTCATTTCACTCATAATAATAGAATTGCAAACTTAAACTATACAGAGAAGCATTTTTTTAATCGATTAAAATATGGAAGCTTGATAATACACTCTGAAGCTGTGAGGAAATATATATTTTCAAACAGTGTTGGTTTTAATGTGAATTGATACAATCCCCACTGAAGAAATTTTGCAGTAATCTTTCCAAAACGACATTGAAATCCTGCATCTGGGGCGTTATTCTGAGCTGTATTTGGAAATGGAGGAAGCAGGGTATTTATAAAGTTTTCATTGTGCCCTTGCTTGTATTGGCAAAAGAGAATTGAACTACCCATTGACAGGGAACTTGAAATTACAATTAATCCATACAGTAGAACACTGTGCAGCTATAAAAAAAGTTAAATGCTCCACATAAAGCAAGCTCTGAACAATGTGTAGTATGCTATCTTTTGTGTAAAAACAGGGAAAAAAAAGGTATGATTGTGTATTTCTTGTGTCTACAGAAGAAACTCTAGAAAGCTGCCTAGGAGATTAGCAGTAGCCACATGAGGGGGTAGGACTAGGTGAAGGGACAGGTACACCCCTGGGTTATCCTGCCTTTATTTTTAACCATTCAAAATAAAATGGCTTAGTTTAGTTTAAAATAACTTGTTTACCAATTATGAGTAAACATTGCATTACAAAGTGAATGTTAACTAACACTTCTCATATGTGTATGTATGTGTATTTACTATTGACTGACTGCTGCTACGTGCACGTGCTGTGATACTGGAGTGTGTGCTTTGACCAATTGATTTTAGTCAGATTATATCAATCATTTGTAAGTTAAATTGTTAACTATAGATGGTCCTACTAATAGGCTTTCTAATACAAATTTTTAAAAAAAATACGTTTTCATTGATTTCGGAGAGGAGGGGGGAAGGAGAGAGAGAAACATCAATGATGAGAGAGAATCATTGATCGGCTGCCTCCTGCACGCCCCCTACTGGGGATCGAGCCCACAACCCGGGCATGTGCCCTTGACCGGACTTGAACCCGAGACCCTTCAGTCCACTGGCCACCGCTCTATTCATGAGCCTGGAGTGTTGTCCTGTTCACCAAAAGGTGGCAGGTTTGCTTTCTAGTCATGGTGCATGCCAGAGGCAACCGATCTATGTTCCCCCCTCTCTCTCTCTCTCTCTCTCTCTCTCTCTTTCACTCACTCACCCTCCCTCCCTCCCTCCCTCTCCTCCTCCTCCCTGCATCCCTCTAAGATCATAAAAATAAAATAAAATGCATTTACAAGGCTGCTTTAAAACTTATATTTTACTTAGGAAATCATTTTATATAAATATAACAAAAAATACCCCAAAACTCCTTGAGCTTTTCATTTGTAATAACATCCACTATATATGTTCAGATATTGACCTCACACAAATCTTTTTAAATCTTCAGCAACGTCGGCAAGTATAGACCGAAGTGCCCCTCTAGAAATCGGTCTTCAGCGATCTACTCAAGGTATGTCTTTTGAACGTTTATCTTGAACTTTTAAGAACCTATTCCCAAACTATACATTTATTGCTTCTTTTTCTTACAGTCAAACGAGCTGCAGATGAAGTTTTAGCAGAAGCAAAGAAACCCCGAATTGAGGTAGTAGAGTTTTATTGTAAAGACGATTCGTATTGTTAAAGAAATTGGGATTTAGAATAAAGCTACGTGGTGGACAAATGACTTTATATTCCTTATTGATGAAAGTGTTGGAATAGATCAGGGGTTGGCAAATTTATGAAGAGTCAGACAGGAAATATTTTAGCCTTTTTGGGTCATTTAGTTTCTGTTCAGCCACTCCCTATGTTCTAATACAATTTTACAAAACAGATGGGGGGCCACATTGGGCCTTCGGGTTGGAGTTTGCCTAACCTGGGTAAGATGCTGTGGCAATTGGCTTCACTCTCAGGAGCTGTGACTATAAAGCGCTTATTACAGTTATTTCTTGAAGTATCGACACTTCAGGTTGGCATGTTACAGCCACTAAGTGGACGGTTAATATTGGTAAATAAGGTAGTTCTTCGCCTGCAACAGAGGTCACCTAAGAAAGGTGGTTACCCTCGGGAAGAGCAGTTGTTGACTAGCTAGTGTACTGCCTACGACTGGGAATTTTATGATACTATTTATTTAAAGTTGTCACAAGCTCCAGATCAGTCACGTGTAAATCCCACTGAAAATGGAGGATTGTACAGCAGGGCTACACAGAAGATCTGAAAAATGACTAAGCTGGTTGTATATCAATGAAAAATACAGGAATGATACCGTAGCCATCACTAGTGTTAGCATCATTAGGAACCCGATATTTTATTTCCCACTTGCCAACTGGTTGTACCTTTTGCCAGCTATATAGCAGAACGTCTGTAGTAAGGATAAGAAAGGTGACTGTTAAAGGAATAGGGTTGGGTGGTAAGTATAAACAAAATTATGGGCAATATTTGATGGTAAAACAATATAATTTTAATTAGCTTACTCTGAGACATGGCTCTGTATTTTAGGACCGATAACAGTGGTCATTAGCTCCTTGTTAGGACTCTGGGTACAGATTCATACCTGTACCTCTTCACTGGTTACAGATTTTGTGGCACGAAAACTGAAATTTCCCCAAATTTCTCTGTATGAAAGGAGGCGGTGACACTCTATGCAAAATGAATGAATTTAAGGATACTATTTATTTAGAAAAACCTTAAAACCACAGTATAAATATCAAAAGAATTGAACAAGTCAGAAATGCTAATTTTCTAGGATTCTGGTAATTTGAAAAATCAGCAGGAAATAGCATAACAAAATTTCTTCCAGAGCATTTATAGAGTTAATATCTACACAGCTCCACTGCATATGCAGTTTTCACTGAGCGGCTATAGATTGAGAGCCTGCAAGGCCCTATTCTGGGAGAGAAAAACCTTGAGGTGGGTTCTGGTCTGAGTAAAATTGGGCTGCAGTTGTTTTTAAAATCTGCGAGGAGTCTCCTGTGGAACTTGAGTGGTAGTATGTTTATGCCTTCGTTACAAATGGCAAACATTTATTGCATTTCCTAAAATACTATCCTTGCAGTCATGTCAGCAGCCTGTCTGTTTTACGAGTTTCACGTGAAAGATTAATATTAGAGCTGAATTGGAGCATGGCATCGTTTCAGACCTCAAATGCATTGACGGTTTTTATGCAGTTTCCTATCCCATTGGTCATATACACTGACTCTGGTCCTCAGGTTTCCATTTGTTGATTGAGGAGATTAAATTAGGTCGGAGTTACTCAGTTTTGTTTTTTAACACATTGCGTACCGCATAGAAATCTCTAAGACATACGCCAGGGACCGCACGTTTTTGGGCAAACTGCACGTTACCTAAATCATAACTACAGATCATAATGCACTTTAGGTGTTGTTTTTCAGTAATTATAACATTTTTATTTACAAAACCAAACAATTAAAGTTCCTAGTACTTTTTTTTTTTTTTTTTTTTTTTTTTAAATATATTTTATTGATTTTTTTTTACAGAGAGAAAGGGAGAGAGATAGAGAGTCAGAAACATCGATGAGAGAGAAACATCGATCGGCTGCCTCCCGCACATCTCCTACTGGGGATGTGCCCACAACCCAGGTACATGCCCTTGACCGGAATCGAACCCGGGACCTTTCAGTCCGCAGGCCGACGCTCTATCCACTGAGCCAAACCGGTTTCGGCTCCTAGTACTTTTTTAATGTATGGTACTGCGTAAAACATTTTCTAAAAGCGCCAGGAACTTGAAGATGAAGACTATTCGAATGACCAAAATACAATGTAACTGCAATGCTTTATGGGTTCGTGCAATTACATAGTTTTTCGTAGATTGACCTGCACGGTTTCCACCAGTGAGATCGCTTCATTCGATGTGGACAAGACAGTGTGTTGACATCTAAGGTCCTTAACAGATGGCGCGCGAAACACGAGAAAACTCGTGAGCGGTACGAAAGGTGTTTAAGTAACCAAACATTTTCAGACGAAATTTTATCTGAAAATCTAATATGCAAATTAGGTAAAAGGTTGAATTCAGACAAGTAGTGGCCCAAGGGCACTTTGTAGGCAACTCCTAATGTTCGGAGGAACAGGCTAGAAAGCCATTGAAGGTTCACTTCTAGTGTTTTGACCTGTCCTGGTGGAGTCAGGACCTGTGGCAACGGATGCAAACAATCTAGATCCAAAATGAGATTTTGACTGTGGTGAAAGTTTTTATGAATGTAGTTATAAACTTTCCCAAAGAATAGGAATTTACCTGTTGTATGCTATCTTTCTGAATGAAGGTAGCTATGATATCTCATGCGAAGACCTCTTAGTCATAGGAAAAGGTAACTGAAGGTTTTTGATAAGTGTTTAGTCAGTTCTGCTCTTATGTGACCCAACATACATTTATTATTATTGTCTTTATGTAAGTGAAAGTAATCTTGAAGTTGACAGAGGACTAGGGATGCCTGGAACTTTGTAGGCAGAAGTATCTGTGAGGGAAAGTTACGTGTAGTGTTTTTTGTTCTAAATATTAAAGCTTTAAAATACTCACTGAGCTGCGACTTTCCAGGATGAAGAGTGTGTGCGCCTTGACAAGGAGAGACTGGCTGCTCGCTTGGAGGGCCACAAAGAAGGGATTGTGCAGACGGAGCAGATCAGGTAAGAATTCCTTTAGCAGAAAGAAGGCAGTGTGGGTGTGTGAGTGGATGGGAAAGTCAGTTTAATGCACGTTTCATTATAATTTGGCAAAGTATTTGATTTGGCTGAAGGTATGCTGGTATGCCTTAGGGTTTTAGGGAAAGTTGCACAGTATTATGGAAAATGAGTCAAGTACTAGAAGCATCTTCAGCATCTGCTGTAAAGCACCTGCATCCTAATAGAAATAAACCAGTTACTGTATCAGCTGTTAAGGTACCCAAACACTTTTTAACTTTCTCTCATTTTACATTGTGAAAACGACACCAAGGTTAAGATGGTTATCTTAATGAAATCTGCACTCGGTGTTGTCTTTTTTTTATGGTTCTGAAAGTCTCTACTGTTTTGCCTATTATTTGAAAATCAAGTAAAGAAAAGGAAGCATCAAAATATTGTTTCATCTTCCAGACATGAAAAGGAATGTATGTTTATGTGGTACATAAAAGCCCCGTTACAATATATTATGCATGATGACATACAGGTTTGAAACCTTTGAAGTAAATTTCAGGGAAAACCTAAGTTTTGAATTCTTTACAGAATGAATTTTTCACCCCCAGTCTCTTCCAAGTGTGTGTGTGTGTGTGTGTGTGTGTGTTTATACACTTTGCATAGGTAGAGGGATGTAAACAAATGAAAGTATCAGGAAAACAAATTAAAGCACCCATAGTAATGAGTTCTATTTTGGGTGGGGAAGACATGAAAAAATGTGAAGATTTCTGTTGCATTGGTCCTTCTAAGATATTAGTAATATTTCTACAGGGGCTCCGTAAAATCTTAGGTGATCATAAAATATGAAGTATGTCATTTTTATAGATAAGAAGAAAACCTAATTATTGCCACTTAAAGTATTTTTGCCATGAACTTACAAATGTAACCCAGTGTATTTTGATGTGCTCAAGAGATCCTTACTGTGAAAATTTTAAAAAATGAATTGCTTTCAGGTCTTTGTCTGAAGCTATGTCGGTGGAAAAAATTGCGGCAATCAAAGCCAAAATTATGGCCAAGAAAAGATCTACCATCAAGACTGACTTAGATGATGACATAACTGCTCTTAAACAGAGGAGTTTTGTGGATGCTGAGGTAGATGTGACCCGGGATATTGTCAGCAGAGAGAGAGTGTGGAGGACTCGGACAACTATCCTGCAGAGCACGGGCAAGGTGAGAGGTTTGACGTGTTTGTGCACTGAGTGCGGATTGAACCTGTGATTGCTTATAAAAGTGGTTCAAGTTCACTCTGGGAGATTCACGCTTACCTCTGAAGGATCAGGATAAGGTGGGTTTCTAGGTGGCGTATTAGTCATTGTAGTCTACCCTGGGGTGGGTTGGTGGCCACCAAAGAAGCTGATGAGAAAGTTGTCTTGATTTGCCCTAATTTGTCAATCCCAGTAGGGGTCCACTTTTCCTGTTGACCAGATTTTTGGGTAAACCCAGTGAACAGGGAATATTGATGTCAAGCTCTCTGGTTGTTTATTAATTTTTGTCTCCACAAAGTAGAGAACTTGGGAAAATCAGTCAGTGAACATTTATTGCATGTATTTTATATATTATATTCTGGTTTGGATATACCAATATTTATTTGTTCCTTATTAATGGAGTCATTTTGTTTTTTAATCGTCACCTGAGGATATTTTTTTCTATTGCTTTTTAGAGAGAGTGGAAGGGAGAGGGAGAGACAGAGAAACACTGATGTGAGAGAGAGACATCGATTGGTTGCCTCCCACATGCTCCCGACCAGGACTGGGAGCCTGCAACCCAGGTACGTTCCCTTTACTGGAATCGAACCTGGGACTCTTCAGTCCTCAGACAGAGCTCTATTCATGGAGCCAAACTGGCAAGGGCTATTTCCTTTGGCTTTTTTTTTGTTTGCTTTGTTTGTTTTGCTGCTGGATTGTGGGATTTTCTTCCCTCTCTTCTCCCTTCTTTTCCTCTTTCCTGTTCATGATTACAAATAATGCATTAAAAAACACCCTGTACATGAACCTCTGCATTCATGTGCATACAGCACAAGTTAAACTTCAGAAGCAAATTGCTGGTTGAGGAGATGCGTGCTTTACACTTTGGAAGACGCTGGGTGTGTCCGTATCTTAAGGGGCTCCATAGTTTCAGCTGTCATTTCCTCCCCCACCGCCCAGTGTTCTCCTAAATGTTCATTCTCCACTGATGCCCAGTTGTTAATAACCCTGAGTGGTAAGGTTTGTAGAAGTGTGAGATTACTGACTTTCATAGGAGTTTCATTTGCAGATGTTGGGTTCTGGCCTCACTTTCCCTCCACCATTGGAGCAGGAATACAGCTGCTAGAAAAGAGAATGGGAAGGAAGGACTTGTGCTCTGACTTGTGCAGAGCACTTGAACTCAGGACTAGGACGCGTTCCCCAGACCTTGGATTATGGAGAAGTAATCCATAATCCAACGGGAGTAAACTTCTACTTGTGTGTGTACAGTAAATGATCTGTTTAACACTCCTTCTTACTGCCTAAGGTGGGGCTCATAGTTGAATATTGTGACTTGCATTGTTCTACCAACATTTATTATAACTGCTGAAAAATCTGAATCTTACAGGAATGGAACGAAACATAGGTGATATGCCCCACCTTCCTTTTAGACCAAACATTACGTTTTCAGATAACTGAGATGAACAATTTTTTTGAGCTCTAGGTGGCAGGATTGTACCATCATTTGAAAACGTAGAGTTTTAATTTAGTGTCGGTACCACTGTTACAGTTTGAAAAATAGGTTAATTGAAGAATTGCTTGGTAGCTAGGTTTGCTTCTGTTTTACCATTTTTAAAATAAGAACTATTTTGACTTTTTTCCTCTATATACTGTTTTTTTTCCTGCTAAACCCAAAAACTTTCTAGGTCAGCCGTCGGCAAACTACGGCCCGCGGGCCGGATCCGGCCGATTTGAAATGAGTAAAACTAAAAAAAAAAAAAAAAAAGACCGTACCCTTTTATGTAATGATGTTTACTTTGAATTTATATTCGTTCACACAAACACTCCATCCATGCTTTTGGTCCGGCCCTCTGGTCCAGTTTAAGAACCCATTGTGGCCCTCTAGTCAAAAAGTTTGCCCACCCCTGTTCTAGGTACTCATAGCCGTACAAGATCCTAAGATTTTAGACAGACCTTTTTTTCTGGGTTTTTGGAATAAAAGATAGGTTGAAGAGTCCATAGGAAATTGTAAGTATGTACTCTTACGGTCATTTCAGGCCACATAAAGCAACCAGATTTTATAATGCCATTAAAAACACACTTTTAAACGTGTGTAAATTGGTATGTGTTCATTGCTGAAAAATTGACAAAGAGAGATTATTTCCGCCATACAAAAATAGCTGATAACATTTTGACCGATTTTTCCAGACTCTGTGTGTCTCACACAGTACTATGTAATATTTACAGTAGCGAGAATGGATTTTCATCACGTGATAATAAGTTTGGATTAAGACTTCATTTGCATGTGTCTCTGTGTTGACCTTTGCACTGTCAGTGTGAATGGGGGGCCTGGTGCACTGCTGGCCTCTTGGCATGAACAGGCACTGGCGCCGCTCTGCTCGCGGCCAGCCGTGTTTTCTTTGCCACTGATGATGGCTGTGATGAGATATTTATATGGTTTGGTGTGATGTCAGAGAAAATCCAGTCCCTTGAAAAGCTCTTGTAATACTCCTCCTCCAGTTGTCCGTGTGAGGCCAGATTTTCTTTCATATACTTAGACCAAAACCAAACAAGATAAACCAACTATTAACTGTAGAAATACAGCTCTCTTCTATTAAGCCAGACATTGAGCCTTGCAAAAATTTTAAACAGTGCCACTCTTCCTTGTCCTTACCTTTTGTGCATTTTGGAAGATAGTTTTTCAAACAAAGGGCTGCTCCAGAAAGCATTAAGGTTTTAGCCAGGGATCCCCTGGAATGAATGACGTCAAGCCATTTACTGCGAGTAAGGGATGGTTACACAGTCCAAGAATAGGTTTGGACTGAAAAATATAAAAATTACTGGAGCTTAAAAAAATAATTAAAATTAGGAAAGTAAAAAATAAGAATTAATGAAAGCTATATTTAAGAAAAAATGGGGGAGGGGCATATGTAATGCTTTCAACAATAAAGTTTTTTTTTTTTTAAATATATTTTATTGATCTTCCACAGAGAGGAAGGGAGAGAGAGAGAGAGCTAGAAACATCGATGAGAGAGAAACATCGGTCAGCTGCCTCCTGCACATCTCCCACTGGGGATGTGCCCGCAACCCAGGCATATGCCCTTGACCGTAATCGAACCCGGGACCCTTCAGTCCGCAGGCTGACGCTCCATCCACTGAGCCAAACCGGCTTCGGCAACAATAAAGTGTTTTTTTTTTTAAAGTCCCGGAGAAGCTGTGCCTGCCAGTGAGGTGAAGAGATGATTAGGGTTTTTACACTCTGCGGTTTCAGGCATCCACTGGAGTTTGAAACATGTCCCCTGAGGATGAGGGGATTGTTGTAGTAGTTGATTCAGAATTAATCCTCTCTTGACAACACATCTGTCTTGTTTTATTTTAGAACTTTTCCAAGAATATTTTTGCAATTCTTCAGTCTGTGAAAGCCAGAGAAGAAGGGCGTGCACCTGAGCAGCGACCGGCCCCCAATGCAGCACCTGTGGTAAGAATGGTTTACTGCCTACGCTGTAGTTTTATGGAAAATGACGCTTGGTTTCCAGGATTATAATTTTGAAGACATGTAATCAGAGGTTTTCAGTTAGTAGTTTCTAAACCTTATGCAGCTTCAACATATCTAAAGGATGTGAAAGTCCTTCTCACCATTAGAAGTTACTTGAGCAGTAATTCTTGCCTGGAGACATACCTGTGTTGACTCTCGTAACAGAGTAATCTTATTTCTTCCTGGTTGGGCTTTGAAATTGGTTGATAGGTCAATGAATAATAAACAGTCATGTGCCTACCTGGAAAGAGGCCTCCATTAGAATATCACAGAGATCATCTTTATCCTGTGAAGAGTGTTCCATAATAATATTTTATTAATTACATAAATGCTTAATGTTACAATATAATAAATGTACTTATAGCAATATTTTATTTCCATAACCAGCTATTAAGAGCTATACCAGCTTTTTTGTCACTTAGTCTTCCCAAGAATCCTGTGAGGCAAAAATATTATTCCCATTTGATAGGTGAGAAAACTGAGACATAGGTTGAAATTGCCCAAGTCCATAATCCTATATAACAGTGGTTCTCAACCTTCTGGCCCTTTAAATACAGTTCCTCATGTTGTGACCCAACCGTAAGTTATTTTCGTTGCTACTTAACTGTAATGTTGCTACTGTTATGAATTGTAATGTAAATATCTGATATGCAGGATGGTCTTAGGTGATCCCTATGAAAGGGTTGTTCAACTGCCAAAGGGGTCGCGACCCACAGGTTGAGAACTGCTGCTATATAATAAAAGGCTAATGTGCCAATCGACTGAACAACAGAATGACCGGTCACTCAATTTGCATATTATTATATAGCCTTTTATTATATAGGATTATTGTTACAGTTGTCATTGTCATTATATTCATTTAAAGATTAACAATTTGGAGAATAATTCAGTTAAGAGGCTCTAAAATGCCAGCTCCATAAACTTTGAATTAAAAGGGTGTGTGGGGGTTTTTTTGTTAAAGAAAAAGTTCATAATTGGAGGAAGCTTACTACTTCATAAAGAGATGTAAGGAGTTGGGAGGAAAGTCCTAGCACACGCCGTCTTGTTTCTGCATCTCTAAGAAGCTTTGCTTTCTGCCCTGGTGCACGTTTTTTTTTTTTTTTAATATATTTTATTGATTTTTTATAGAGAGGAAGAGAGAGAGATAGAGAGTTAGAAACATCGATGAGAGAGAAACATGGATCAGCTGCCTCCTGCACACTCCCTACTGGGGATGTGCCCGCAACCCAGGTACATGCCCTTGACCGGAATCGAACCTGGGACCCTTCAGTCCGCAGGCTGACGCTCTATCCACTGAGCCAAACCGGTTACGGCTGCCCTGGTGCATGGTTACTTGGAGTCCTTTGCCCTGACAGGGTGGCGGTTTTCTGGTCATAAACAGTATCTTGAAAATAAGCATCGATGGTTCATTTTGTCTCCTCCCCACTTTTGTCTTGTTGGCCATGGTAAGAATAAAAGCTTAGAAAACAATATTATTGTGGTTTTTATGATGAGTATTAAGTAACAATAGACTATTAACATGTAAATCATGGTTAATTTTTCTGCAGGACCCCACATTGCGTACCAAACAGCCTATCCCAGCGGCCTACAACAGATACGACCAGGAAAGATTCAAAGGAAAAGAAGGCAAGTGACTTGGTTTTTATCTTTCTTTTCCTGGGTTGTGCTCCACGTGAGAGGCAGGTGGCCTGACGCTGGAGCCGCAGTTGGCAGGCCCCATCTGCAGTGGCCACGCTCCCCCATTCTGTGCTTCTCATGGCTCCCTGGGTGCTGTGGCAGCGGCATTGAGTTGTGACAGGGTTTGCGTGGTCTGCAAAGCCTAGAGACACCATCTGGTTTTTACAGACTGTGTTTGCCTCCCCTGCTTCAGTGCATGGATTCTGGACCCAGATTACTTCTGTCACAGTCACTTTGTGTGTGAATTTTGAGAAGTGACTTTAACTGCGTTGTGTGTCGGTTTCCCCCGTTGTGACATTGCAGTACTGATAGCAGTGGCAGTGCAGTGCCTGCCTCTCAGGGTTAGGGTTAGAGAGAGAGAGAGAAAGAGAGAGAAAGAGGATTGAACTAGGTAATATAAAGTCCATGGAGTCCATGACTGGTATGTAATTAACCATGCTGTATATATTACATTGGCTATTAAGGCTAGTGCTGCTTCTCAGAAGTTGATTTTAGAGGGAGGTTCTCCATCAGTCATGTTCCCCGGATTATGAATGTGTGCAATGAGCGCTTGGGAGGCGGGGATTGGTCAGCGTCTGCGGTTGTGTTTTGTGGAAGCCCACGTGGGGTACTGACTAACTCGGTAGGGTCAGTGCTGCGCTAGTGAGGTGGGTAGTAAGTGGGACTAATGTCGGTGTAACTTCTCATTTATCTTGACTTGATACATGAAAAAACGAGGTAGTAGCAACTGGAAGTTTAACATTTGTCATTTTTTTTCTGCATAATCTGAAACCTCTAAGTTTCATTAAAGGATGTGTTACCTTGATGCAGTGAATTTTGTGTGTTGACTTCCTTTACTGGACAAAGGCATGTACTAAGTACAGGGTGCAGACCGGTCCGTTCTTGTATTCACTGCGATGCTTTTCTTGTGGAATGAATAATGTGCGCTCTAGGGGTTGGCAGGTTACCGCCCACAGACCAACCCTGACCCTCGTTTATCTCGCTTCTGCCACCACACTGCAGAAGTCACTGGTGTGACAGCGACTGTTTGGCTTGCAGTGTGTAACATGTGGCGCTTTACAGAAAGGCATATTGAGACCCTGCCCTGGAACCCTTATCTGTTTACAGCATTGCTTTTCCACAGTGTACATACCTAATCATTGTCATCTTTGAACATGCCTTTTTCTTTATGTTAAGGATTTCTTATGATAGTAGGTGCTTTTAGTGGTGCTGTAATTGAGTGTTAGATGTAAATAACTTGGGGGTTAAATTATGAAGTATTTTATTCAATCTAATTTTTAAAAAATATATTTTTATTGATTTGAGAGAGAGAAAGAGAGAAGCATCAATGATGAGAGAGAATCAATGATTGGCTGCCTCCTGTACACCCCCTACTGAGGATTGAGCTGGCAACCTGGGCGTGTGCCCTGACTAGGAATCAAACCATGACCTCCTGGTTCATAGGTTGATGCTCAACCACTGAGCCATGCCAGCGGGCTCAATCTCAATTTTTGATACTTTCAACCAATATGAGTTTTGAACACAGTTGTAGACACAGTGTTAACCAGCTTCTGCACACAGGGTGTGTATTGAATATATTTTTGAGACTAATACCCTTATAAATTTTTATCTTCGGAAGTGTGTGATTTAACTTTATGTGTACGGTAGATTCAAGGTTTTATTATACTGTTGACCTGTTAAGATATATTATGGATTATTACTTTAGATTTGTGATTGATCATGAAATACATGACGTCTAATAGAAAACCCTCTTTCTTTATAGAAACGGAAGGCTTCAAAATTGACACGATGGGCACCTACCACGGGATGACGCTGAAGTCCGTGACGGTAAGTTCTCTGAGCACAGAGCTTCCCTTGCTCCCGCCGCTCTCCGAGGAAACCTTTACTCTGTGTATTTCCTGTTTCACACATTTGTCTGTCATGACCAGTTGTGCTGCTAGATGTGTATGCAGGGGATTTGATTCACAGGTGTCCTTGTCACCTTTTTTAACTGAGTTGAGTGTGTGTGAGCCTGTTGCGATTCACTGCAAGGAGGTGGGGTGCTACCTGGTGAGAGGATTTAAAGACAACAAAGGGGTCGCAAGGTCAACTGGGAGTTTCTTGCTATGGTGTCTTATGCTCTTTCAAGTGAAATCCCTTACACTCAAAAGACATCAAAATTCATTATTATTGACGTTTCCTTGGCAACAGAACTTGCCTACTGGCCACTCCCCAGTCCCATTATTGTGGGACTGACTTGGTTTTCCTCTGGTCGCTGTCAGAGTGAGTCTTTTATGGTTATTGTCCTTTTTACTTTGGTCTCATCTGAAATGCCCTTAAATGGGTTTCATTACTGAGCTTCTGTGCAAATGGGGAAGTCAGTGAATTACAACTTTGAATAGTTGGGTTGCTAATTAATTTTGACTTAGGCCATGGAATGCATTTCCTGGTGAAGGCTCCAGAGGCCAAAGGCGTGAGTGTTGTAGGTTGTTAGGGTCTTTTTTGAGTTGGGAGCCTTTCCCCAAAGTGTGTTACTTGGGTTCTATAATTTTTAAGAAATACTGGATTAAACAGATTTTGTGGTACAGGAATCTCATCGTTTTTAATAGTTGAATCAGGAGTGCGCACTGTGTCCAAGCTGATCTGTCTGCGTTTGCCTTTCCGCCCTCCTGTGATGCACTGGTAGACTTAGTGTGGCACTCGATCCGTTCATGTGACCATCATAGGGGTTGTGGGTTGAGAGTAGAAACTGTTCAGTACAGGAACACTTGAATACATTGTCATGGATTCCTTCTGTGAAAGGGGCCACATTAGACTAAGAAAATGCCACTGGGTTATGTTTTTCGATATATAGTGAGTAAGAGGAGGTGATGAAGAGCTTTCTTTGTTAGTTGGGTAGCAGCAAGGAACTTAGCAGGACTAGAGAGAGAGAGAGATAAGCTCAGAGTTTCAGGGGTCAAATGCAGCGAATGTTCCGCTATTGCACCACATCGGGCTGAGTCTGCAAGTTCCCCTTGTTTATCACCGACTAGCAGCACTGGCCAGGCCAGTCCTTCATTCTTCTTAACCAGGAAATCTTCAGGCTGCTGATCTCGTTATTATCCAGTGAATAGAGATTTCCTTCCAAAAACCTCTGACCCTTCAGCACAGTGTTGACGTGATCAGGCAAAACCTGTCCTTGAAGGTCCTCTTAGCACTGTCTCCTGGAAGCCGTATGTGACTGTCCAGGCATCTCCGGTCTGTTCGCCGCGATGCAGAGGCTCTGGTTTCTCTGACATCTCTTCATCCTTATTTTCTTCTCTATCTGACCAAGCGGCAGTGATGTGGAGGATGGGAGACAGTCATGAGACCATTCCCGCCGGGCTCACTAGCAGCATAAGGTGGCCCTGACTTTGCACGGAGAGTATCACACTTAAGAACTTCATAGTTTTATTATCTTTATTTTTCTTACTGAGAGTGGCCCACTCCAAGGAAACAAAGAAACCACTTCCTTTCTTGTCTAATTCTTCCTCTGTTTGAAGAAGTAGGGTAACTGTAGAATGTTCTTCAGCTCTCAGCAGTGAGATACTGTGAATTATGATAAAAGGATTCCCTAGCTCTTCATTAAATAATCTCCCATGTTTCAGAAACATTTGCACATTCACCTGTCCCAGTGAGAGGTAATCTTCCAGTTCCGTCCAACAGGGTCACCCAGGTGGGAGGTGGGAAGTGGGTAGGTAGATGCATAAAGGCTATTGCTGAGTTCTGCCAAGTCTGGGGGAGGTTGGCACACCTCTCACGGTGCTCCTGAGGCAGTGGCCAGCATCACTGTCAGATCCATAATTCCTCCAGGCCACCACTGTGGTAGACACTCTTGGTACCAGGAGTCACAGTGCAGGTAATTTGACATTCCAAAAGCATAATGCAGTACAGCTCCTTATTATAATTATACTTACCTTCATCAATACAACTTGAATCCCTTCAATTTTAACAAAATTATTATCAGTATTGAGCATGTTTTACCACTTCTAAATTTTAACTCTTTCTCAGTGTCTTTGTAGACTAACCATCCACCATGTTTTTAACACAGATATGATTTTATTGTGTGTATATATATATATATTTAATATATTTTTATTGATTTCAGAGAGGAAGGGAGAGGGAGAGAGAGATAGAAACATCAACGATGAGAGGGAATCATGGATTGGTTCCCTCATGCATGTCCCACGCTGGGGATCAAGCCCGCAACCTGGGCATGTGCCCTGACCGGGAATCGAACTGTGTGACCTCCTGGTTCCTAGGTCGACGCTCAGCCTCTGAGCCCAGCCTGTAGGGCTTATTTTATACTAGAGGCCTGGTGCACTGTGCCCTCTCACAATCCTGGAATCTTAGGGGGATGTCAGAGAGCTGCTTTCAGCCCGATCCCCGCAGGCCAGGCCGAGGGACCCCACTGGTGCACGAATTCGTGCACTGAGCCTCTAGTATGCATATAAGATCTTTGGTTCATCTCTTTCTGCCCTCCCCTCTCCTTCTTTCCTTCTGAGATTCATCAGTCTGTTCCATGTTTCCATGCCTGTGCGTTGAGCATCTGCCGGTGGTCATTATGTGTCATAGCTACCAGCCGGTTGACTGGTCGGCTGGTCACTGAGGCATAGATATTACTTAGAGGGAAAAAGGATTCTATTTCCTTTTACTTATTGATAAATTACTTGAATTCATTCATATGAAAACGTAGTATATTTAATAACATACTGTAATTGGGTGCTTAGATATTTCCTTGGGTACTTCTCTGCTGGCTCTTGGCAGAGTTAGTTTGCTGTATCAATTCCTAGGTCTTCATAGATTGGTTTAAATCTTAAACGAATTTCCAATCTGTTATATAAATCCAACATTCAGATTTTATTTTCTTAGCTGTCTTAGTGTTTCCATCTTACTCAGTGGATTGTCTAGCTAGTTCATCCCTGCCCCTTCCCCCGCTGTGCCAAACCTCATTTGACCTTTAATTCTAAGTTTTGGTTTTTTTCCAGGTCTCTTTCTTGATGGATGTTTCTTTTGTGTTGTTCTTCTTGTCTTTGCTGCTTCTCATGTTCCTCTGTGAGTGACTGTTCCCACTTTTATTTTGAAAATATCTGTTTTTAAACTCTTAGTGCTTCTGGTCTGGATAAAACTAAGTTCTTATTTAAGACTTTAGAATACTGTTTTACTGGCAAGTTGAAGATATATTTATTTCTAATGTTTAGGAATTAAAACTTTAAAGATTTTTATTTTTATTGAAAACAAAGGTCACAGCAACCATAGACTCAGATAATTGTCTCACTATTGAGCTTGTCATAGTTTACGTTGTCATTAAAAGTCTTTACATTTAGGTTTTTGCCGTGGCATATAAGATCTAATATGTAATTATTTTGATATTAAATCAATTACACATTTTCCATATTATAATTTAACTCAAGTTTATTCAATTTTTTATCTACAAGCTGAATGAATTTTGGACACTATCAATCTAGTTATTGACTTCTCTAAATTTGGTATTTTTAGATAGAAGCTTCAATTTTCTTACAATGTCTTTTTGTCATGTATGTGTTGTCAGAAACATTCTGGAATTGAATTCATGTATATTTTAATATACTAAACTTGAGAATTCAAATTAATCAGGTCTTTAGCCTTCTGTTATGTAGAAGCCTTTTAGTTTTCTTTATTAGAAAATCCCCAAATTCAGCTTCTAATTTAATTAGAATATTATCATTTATCTTAAAATGCTGTACAAAATACTTCATAGTGTCCTTAGGAACTGTTGAGTTTTAACATAGATAGAGCTATATTATAATAACCAATCATTCTGATAGTAAATTTGTGGGTACATTATAATTTACCAAAAACTGTGGATATATATTATCAGATGTATTTCTCCCTATAAGAGTTGCTTTAATAGAAAAATATTAAAAACTTTACCATTAAATTGATTTGGGGAACATTTTTTTCTTTATCTGGATTAAACATAATAGATATAATTGATCTAATACCTTCTAATAAATTAATATCAATTTTTGGGAGGCATGTGATATACATTTGATTTATTTTTAAACTTTCAGAGTCATTAGTGATTTTAAAAAGTTTGTATAATTTTTTTCTAAAGCTCTAGACACCAGCATAAAGATCATAGGACAGTAGATGTGACATAAACATGCTCTGTGTGGCATACAGGTAGCATTACGTTTATATCTTGTATTGGGACCTCCTGTAGCTCCCTGAGGACCAAAGCATAGACGTACTGCCTGCTTCTAGGTGCCTGCGAGTCCTCAGCACCCTCTGTACGGAGCAGGTCAGAGCACACGGCCCTGCTGCTGTGAGCACAGGGCAGGAGGCTGTGGCTCATGCTCAGTCTGAGAGAGGAGCATTTGAAGGGCTAAATGCCCGTGAGAAGTATGATTGCCAGAGCCACTGAGCTCATCCTCTGTCTAGCCCAGGGGTGGGCAAACTTTGTGACTCGAGGGCCACAATGGGTTCTTAAACTGGACCGGAGGGCCGGAACAAAAGCATGGATGGAGTGTTTGTGTGAACTGATATAAATTCAAAGTAAACATCATTACATAAAAGGGTACGGTCTTTTTTTTTTTTAGTTTTATTCATTTCAAACGGGCCGGATCCGGCCCGCGGGCCGTAGTTTGCCCACGGCTGGTTTAGCACATATGTGTTCTCTGTAAAAAAGCTACCTGGGAAATCACGTTATAATGATATGGTTGCAAGGTGAGCCTATGTTACATTATATCCTTCAATTGTCTAATTGGAGTAAGATGGCTTGATACTTGCATCTCTTCAATACAGACAGACCTGGTGCAAGGCCACGCAGCCTCTCCCCATGGTCACTGCTTGCACAGGCTTCCTTAAGACTTAGCATTTCTCCTAAACTGCTGCTACTTCTAATGCCAGGAGAGTTTGATCAAAGACTAATTTTTTAGGCCCAGACGGCTGAATAATGAGAAATAGTTTCTTTTCCCTTTGCAATGAGTGCTGTTCTTTAGGGAGTGCATACTCAGCAAGATGTGAGTAACACCAGAGCAGGTTTTAATGATGCCACTGTCTTCCCTGACGTGAGGGTGGGAAAGAGGAGACTCCCTGGTGAGCCTTTTAGGTCAGGCGACCTGTTCGAGGACCTCATCCGCCTGGAGAAGGGGGCGTCTTTCTCCCATCTGTTCCACAGCAGGCAGCCCTCCTGGAATTGACGTTTCTCTGAGGGGCTGCTTTCTGCAAAGCAACTACTGAATGCCTTTTATTCCCCCCCTTTTTTCTTAAATTGGAAAAATTTCAGACATAAACATAATGAGAGAATTATAATTAGTGTGATTTTCTGTCTGTCACACAGATTCTGTCATTTTTTTAAATCACTCTTCATCTGCTTTTCCCCCCGACGTATTGTAAAGCAAAACCCAGACACTGGCGTTTTGTGCCTAAAAATCCTGGGCTTTTTTTAACCCAGCCACAGAGGTTCTTGCACAGGACAGCATAGGTCAGGGGTCCTCAAACTACGGCCCGCGGGCCACATGCAAATACAAATATTGTATTTGTTCCCGTTTTGTTTTTTTACTTCAAAATAAGATACGTGCAGTGTGCATAGGAATTTGTTCATAGGTTTTTTTTTGAAGTATAGTCCGGCCCTCCAACGGTCTGAGGGACAGTGAACTGGCCCCCTGTTTAAAAAGTTTGAGGACCCCTGGCATAGATAATCACATTTTGGTATCATCTAATACTCTGTTCATTGTCCAGTGTCTCTGATATTTCTGAAAAGTGTCTGTTGTAGTTCATTTGTTGGAAATAGGATCCAAACAGGCACCAGAAGTTGCGTTCAGTTGTTAGCATTCTTCAGTGTCCTCTGCTGTGGGTAGACGTTCATAATCTCTTCTCAGGTCATGGGTCCATTGGGAGACTGGTCACTCCCATGATCCTCTCGCTGAGTGTTTTTAACGCACGAAGTACAAAAGATGGCAAAGAAAACTAACTGTGATGAAATAATATTACCAAGGTATTTTAAAAATGCCAATTTATGACATGGTAGTTTATACTTCTTTACTAATGCATTATATAACAACACCCAGTGTCAAATCTAATAATTGCCAGAAATTTACAGCATGAGCATGTACAGTATTTCAAGACCTGTGTGACAGTTGTAATGTGACACGGAAATATCTGATGTCTGTTGATGACAAAGTCACAGCCATTGTTACTAGTTCTGCGATTTGTTGCCTATATTCACGAAGGATGGAAATGCTCACTTCTTGGTGAAATTAAATTTCACATCAAACCAGGGACCCTCTGAACTCTGTCCACAGCGCCCGGCTGTAGGTGAAGGCTTAGGAGAGGCTATTGCCACCGTTCTGTCTCAGTGGCCTTTCCTGTTTCCTACCAGCTTGTCAGGTTCTTCTCAGCCTCCTGGCCTTTGCCCTCGCAGGTCTGTTTGCCTGGATCCGTTCTCTTTTAATAAGACTGGCTCCTCCTCATTCGCATCTCAGTTCAGAGGTCACTTTCTTGGCAAGGCCTCCCAGCTTTTCCTTCTGGTGATCTTCTTGTCTGTTGATTTACGTTGACGAGTTCCTTTGACTATGAGGCTCTGAAGGCAAGAACTCCATCTTTCCCCCACTGTATGCCCAGCGCTGGGGACAGAGTACTTGGCACATTGCTTGAAAAGTGTTTATCAAATGAATGGTTCTTTTTTAAAAAATGTTTTATTTTATTTTTTAAAATATGTTCTTTATTGATTTCAGAGAGAAAGGGAGAGGGAAAGGGAGAGAGAAACATCAGTGATGAGAGAGAATCATTGATTGGCTGCCTCTGGCACGCCTCACACTGGGAATCGAGCCTGCAACCTGAGCATGTGCCCTTGACCGGAATCGAACTTGGGACCCTTCAGTCTGCAGGCCAACACTCTATCCACTGAGCCAAACCAGCCAGGGCAAAAAATACGTTTTTATTTATTTCAGAGGAGGAAGAGAGAGGGAGAGAAAGATCGATGTGAGGGAGAAACATCGATCTACTCCTCCTGCATGCCCCCTAGTGGGAATTGAGCCCGCAACCTGGGCATATGCCTTGACTGGGAATCAAACCTGGGACCTCCTAGTGCAGTGATGGCGAACCTTTTGAGCTCGGCGTGCCAGCATTTTGAAAAACCCTAACTTAACTCTGATGTTGTGTCACATATAGAAATTTTTTGATATTTGCAACCATAGTAAAACAAAGACTTAGATTTTTGATATTTATTTTATATATTTAAATGCCATTTAACAAAGAAAAATCAACCAAAAAAATGAGTTCGCGTGTCATAGGCTCGCCATCACTGTCCTAGTGCATGGAAGTCGCTCAACCAACTGAGCCACATTGGCCGGGCCAAATGGCTGGCTCTTAAGCCCGTATTATATGTTATATTTCCCGTTGCTTGCCATACTTTGATATGTGCAGAGAGTAGTTAAAATTGCTATTGTTATTGGTGCTGAATAATCTATCGGTTCTCAGTGCCACCGGACAGTCCTTTTCTGTGTTTCTGGTGGCTCTTCATTACATCGCCCCTAGTGAGTCAGGTTCTTCCAGGTTTTCTCTCTTGGTAAATGGTACCACCCTCCCCTCAGTGCCGGCCAGGGTCCTCGGCGTCATTCCTGCCACTACTTCCCTCCCCTCCCCTGCACTGTCTGGATGTCACCCTCCCGGTGGCCTTCCCACCATCTCTGGAATTCCTTCTCTCTCTGCCACTGCCCCCTTCCCGGCCCAGACTTCTCACATCTTCCCTGGTTGCGCAGCGCTCTCAGAACTCGCCTTCTCACGCCACTCATGTCTCCTCATCTGTTCTGCATGCGGCTTTGCCTCAAACCTAGGGGGATGGAAGCCATAGGCGTGAACCAGCCTCTGCCTTTTTCTGTTTTCCGAGTCCTTCTGTTTTTTAATGGCTCCCCATTAGTCTTGGGGTTAAAAACCATCGTTCTTACCACGTGCTGCAAGTCTCATGGGGTTTTACCTGCCCCTCTCTCTTCTTACCTTTTGGCATCAGTTCATACCAGTCTTCCCCTCTGATCTTGTGCCGTGGTTTTCCCACCTCAGGGTTATTGTACCGGTTCCTTCTTCCTGGATTGCTCCCATTTTGCCAGTGAGCATCTCCTAGATGTTGGCTTGAGCATTACCCCAGGCAGGGCTTTTCTGACCCCGGGAACACGGTTGGGTGAGATCCCCTGCCCCACGCCTTCATGCAGGCATCACCGCTGCCCTTTCTGTGTCCGCGAAGGTGGGATCTGGGCGCTCTGTGGAAGGAGTGTTATCTCCACAGCGTGTGCTTATTCTCGCTCCTGGTTGTGTCTGCAGTTCATACCTCAGGGCTTGGGGAGCTCGGTACATGCTTACGAAGTGAGTGCCTCCGGCTGCTCCTTCGGCTCTGAGCAGGCCCGGGCTCAGGGTTCCTGCAGCCTGATGCGAGGCCCTGGAGTGGAACCCGGTGAGCCTGGTCTTTTGGGAATGGTGCCCGCAGTTTCACCTGCATTGAACGCAGCGAGGAAAGTTAGACCTCCCTGCTTCCTCTTCAGCATCCGCCTGCTTAGACTGCGCTGTGATAGCAAGGGCCTTACAGCAGAGGTGGCTTTTGATGAGTTTGCCGTCAGCGCTGTGACCATGGCTTCCCTGTTCATGGTGCAGTTCTCAGAGGTGGTGTGTGAGCCCATGTTCCTACAGTCCAAGATGACGGAGCGGGGTTAGAGTCTGTCCCTGATGGTGGTCATATTTCCATAATACTTCGTCGTTGCTTTACTTACAAGGTGGATGAGCCCATATCCAAATCAGTGGAGTCTTACACCACAAAGAAACGTTACTATTTCTCAGTGTGGTGGATGTTCAGAGAAGATCATGCATGTGAAGTGCTTTAACACAGTACCAGGCATATGCTGTATGCTCGTCAGGAAACAGCTCCTGCTGCCCTGTCCCTGTTTCATAGGGGTTTTCGGTAATAGATATTAGTAATGTTCCAGTTGAGATTATAGATGAGTGTGCTGTATAGTAAGAGGTGACAAGTTTAAATGATGTATTTGAATTAGAATTTCATTACTTACAATCTTGATCAAAATAAACTAGTGTAAATATTGAAGATTTTGGTATTTTATCTTCTAAAGTATCTATTAACACTGAGCATAAAGATTATTTTATAATTTTTTTCTTTGGCCTGATGCAGCTTTGTTATTTAAAATTATATTCTCATGTATACTAAAAATTACATAGTGCTGGGCATGAGTAAGGCACAGTACTTGGTGAAATGTTTAAATATTTTAAAATATTATAATGTAGAAATTCATATTTTGCTGAGGAAACCAGCTTGCATATTGTTGACAGTGGAAGGTCAAATATAAATGAAGAGTAGGATGTTAACTTTAAAATAAGGATGTGAGCAGCCCTCAGAAACCTTATCATTTAGTCCAGCGCTCTGTGCGACCTCAGAGTGTCGTCCGGTTACCATTAGTTTTCAAGATCACATTGATATAGAAATAATTTTAAATTGATGCTTGTGGTAAGAATTTAGATGTTCTGTTAAGAATTTAAAGATCCTGCACTTGGACCCTAGAAGACACTAGGCAGATGGTGCTGGTGTCTGTTTCTGTACACACTGCACGCGTATACCTGTGCGCATGCACACAACTGCGCGCACGTGCACATACACCTTTTTTTAACTTTAGGAGTAGAAAGCAGAGATTTACTCTCAAGGTGGATGAGCCCATATCCAAATCAGTGGAATCATATGTTCATGGAAGGATTCCTTTTGCCTTTCATCAAACTTACCTACTTTGGCATTCCTGTCCTATTATGTGTGACTTTTACTTAGTGCTCTGGTAGTCTTTGTGTAACATGGAAATGAAATTAAATTAAAAACAGATTTTGCTAAGAGCCCGTGGAATTAGCTAGCTCAGCATTCAGAATTACTCTGTGTAGAATAGGAACGAGTACTGAATTGAAAATGAGCAGTAAATTGTTTATAAACAGAATTCATCTTAAATACTAAGTACTTAGCATCTTAAATACTAAGTGCAGTTTCTGTGATTCTGAAATTTACAAATGTTACAATTCTGTTTCGATATAATATCTTCAGAATTGAAGGTAAAAATGATCGTTATTAGAATAAGGATAACTAACATCCTGACGAAATTAAGATTAATAAGTTTAATTACTTGTGTGAAATAGAAACACTGTTTTAGAGCTAGTAGGTTTAGTATTTCCTGATTTTAAAATGTATAATGGAACCAACCAAAATCACTGTGAAAAATATTTGCACCACAACACTCAGTAAAGATGTTTTAACCCTTTTTATTAAAAACCTGATAAAAGTGCATCGTATACATTGTTCATCCTAGAATCAAGTCTTCATCCAACATGGGTAGTTTTCCCCCTCTTCCCCTAGAAGGCTTTTCACAGGTAATGCACACTGTTTGTCATCTAGCGGATTAAAAACTGCAGGTTTGTAAACTTGGCGCTCGGCGAGAAGTGGTGCCATGGAGTGATTAAGAGTTGGCGTGTGTACACCTGCTGTCAGGAAGTAAAGTCCCAGATGCTGCCGCTTGGCAGGCACGCATCTTAGAAAAGGATTGAATGGGGCGGCTGTGCGCTCTTTACCTTTTATCTGCTTCCAGCAGCACATTCTCTTTGTGCCTGTAAGTAATCACCTCTGCCTCAGCGAGAGGGACATGATCTATTTTTATAGATGTGCGTGCGCGAAGTGCAAGCACTCCTGCAGAGCGCAGTCGCCGGCTGGTGGAGTGGCTCACTCAGGTACCAGCGTGGCCCTCACACCACCCAGAGAACACATCTGTCGACTTTGAAACCTTTACTTTTTATAAAAACTTGAGCCTGAGACACATTGATTTTTCACATTTTATCACGTCATGTCAAAAGACTTTCCCCCGATATATGTGAGTCTTAGTAAAAGAAAATGAGTATCTCCATTGTTGTTGTTTTTTAAAATAAGTACTTAGATGAGAACTGCATTGATGAATCATCTGAACTTTATAAATGTGTTTCTGGAATAACTCAACTGAATCTTATTGCATGGAATACAGTTTTTAGATCCCTAGAGTAGTCAGGTCACAAAATTTGTCGTTTGCACAATTACGAAGTCTTCTTAAAATTAACAGTGATGTTTTATTTACATTTAATTATATGCTGAATCCAAAATGAAGGGTCTTTGGACTGTCTCCATTTCTTAAATCAAAATTCATGAGGAAAATATAGGCAAATACATCTTACTGGCCCCTAACATGAGACTTGAGTCATTGACATATGCATGCTTGTTATTGCATGTTAATACACAGAATCCCCTTAAACAGTTCTTTATAGATCCCCTCGGGAGACCTTTTTTGTTATATAATGTACTTTTAAGAATTACCATCTTCATAAATTAAAAAAATATTTTTGGAATTCTTGTATGTGATGAGTTTTAACTAAAACTTGTCCTATGGTATCATCCGTTTTAACTATACATGCTTTTAGCACTATTTTACAGATTGCACGTTTGAACAGAAAAATCTCGTGTTTTCTAGTGTAGTTTCCGGTGGCGATACCTGCCTGCCTTTTCCTTGGCCGCGTTGGCACACGCGTTGTGCTTATTTTGTTGTAAATGGTTCCAGTATTTTATCAGCTCACTGGGCTGGAACTGATGAGAGGTAATTAGGTGGCTGTATTTACAGCTGGAATAAGAAACTCGCCAGTGGTTGAACACAAATTCATTGGGCGGGGGCACAGGATCAATCCTCAGCTTGGCAAGACAGATCCCGACATACACATCCTCCAAGTGCAAACGGCGGATGCTGAGAGAGACTTTAAATATCTTCTCGGCCAGGTCTCCCGAGAGCACGTAGCCCGTCCCCGAGCAGAAGACAGGGTAGCGCTCGCTTGGGTAGAGGTCTGGGGGCATGTACCACTTGCTGTCTTTGTTGCGATTGGGCGCGTAGCCTCTCATTAGGTAGCCAGTGAAGTAGTTATGTCTGGGCGGCAGGTCTGGCTTCAGTAGCTTGTGTATTAGGTATTCAGTGTTGACAAACATGTCACTGTCCGTTTTCATCACATACGAAGCGTGTGGGCAGTACGTGGCAACCCAGTTCATGCCCATTAGCGTTTTAATGGTCAGGTTGTAGTAGGTATCTAAATAGTCCTGTTGGATTATGTCGTGATGTTGTCTGCTCTCTTCCAGTAGCGCGCGTTGAAAGTAGCCATTTAAGTGAGTACGTACTATGCCCAACAGAAAAATCCGTGTGATGTGGATGCCGGGGGCTAGACTCTCGTTGCCCCACGTTTGCCGAATCGCTCTCCTGGCCTCTGCTTGCTCAGGCTCCGCAGCTATTAGCAGGATGAGAAACGGGCTCTTCTCCTGGCACTTGGCAGGCTCGTTGATGAGATACTTGAAGTGGTGAGAATGTGGGTGTCCAGTGCCCTTGTCACTGTAAAGGCTCCCGTTGGCACTGAGCGTGTTCTCCAGCCCCGTCACTCCTTGCGGCGACAGATCTGTGTCGTTGGAGTTGGTGGCCGCTTGAGGCCTCAGCGTTTGAGGGACCGTTTCTTTCCAGATGTTCCGCAGAGAGCTGTGGTTGGTCTCGCTTTTCGTAGAACGAAATCCTCGGAAAGTGTAGATCACAGGGTTCTCTTTTAATCCAGCTCTGCCTGGCAGCCAGTCGTGGTGGTGGAAGAACAAGAACATGGCAAAGAGGAAGGCCAGGGAGAGCGCCCCGACGAGGGGGGCCCGGAACAGGGAGCGCTTGGCCCAGCAGCAGTGCCGCCGCCGCCACTGGAGCATGTTGGACACCCCGGGAGGAGGCGGCTGGACGCTTCCTCTGGAGTCAGCGCTGTTCCCTGGTCACCATCTTCCGGTTCGGGCTCGGCGTCTCCGTGCAGTCATTCTGTGGAGGGAAAGCACGGGTTTACAACATGCTCACTGTCCCCGAACTGCCTGAAAGAGGCTGAGAGGCTACTGAGACCAGGGCAGCTGGGAGCCGAGGCGCTGGGGAGAGATCGCCCGGAACAAAGCTCATGCCTTGTTTTCCCTCAGTAACGTCCTTAGCAGCACACCTTGGTAGCCGTGAGCACCTGAAAGGGGACGCGTCACTTCCCTCACTGTCTCGGGGGCTCTGGCCAGGTGCACTTGGGCCCAAGTGGAAGGTTGAACAGTGTGTGCATGCAGGGAAGGCAGTGTCAGAGTGCTGCCAGGCCGTGTGAGCCTCGGGGCAGGTGGGGAGGTGTTGGCGTGCGTTAGCATTGGCTTGACACGCTATTGGGCTGTGCACTGTCAGCGGCCTTCGGTGTCAAACGGCCAGGCATCATTTCGTGGGGCAGACGGCGCGGTTATGGCCGAGTCTGTTAGTCACAGAGCTGCCTGGCATGTGTCCATCGCCCCCACTGTGTTGAGAAACTCAATGAGAAGATGCACCTGTCAGAATCAATTTTCAGGCTCCAGTAACTTCAGTGCAGGATTTTAAGGACTAAATGATGAGCAGTTTCAAGCACTCTTTCCTAATTTTAACCTTGCACTTCAAATATGAGGTATTAGGAGATGATTTTCCTTACTGAGACTTAAGATTGACTTAAAAAAAAAGCAGCAACCAGTTGTCTTTAATTATCTGTGGCCTTGGCAGACTATCACATGTCCCAGTCAGTCTCCATGTTAGAATCAAACAACTACTTTGAACAGTCTTTTCAGATTTCTTACAAAATATAGGTACTACTTACTATCTTATCCAAATACTCAAAATTTCAAACGTCACAAAATGCATTTTCGAGATCCTCAGGTCACTCTGTGTTCTAAATTTGTATGTTGAGTATTTGTTACATTTTTAGGACTCTTGCTAGGACCACATTTAGAGATTTTTAATACGATCCTGGGTATCACTGCGGGAGGTTCCTGACACCGCATCTTAAGAACTGGCTGTGTTATCTTCAATCAAGGTGTTTCCGTGAAAGCACAGATTAGTTCATGCTTTCAGCTTGCTCTTAGTCTTTCTGGATCAGGGCGTGGGGGTGGAGGTAGATAAAGCTGCTGTAGCTTGAATTCTAGTAAAAGAAAAAACTTTCAGTAGAAGACTAATATGTCATTTTAATTTTCTTCAAGTTTTTATTTTGCAAATTACTTCTTTAAGAAAAATAAAACTAATCAATTAAAAATTTAATGTATTAAAAACAGTCTAGTAGGACCATTAGTTTTATTTGAAATGAACACACATGTATCTGTATACATAGATACATGTGCGGTCATTAGCCTGTGATGTTGAGAGATTCGTGATTAATACCAAGTTTGCTTAGCTCTGACATGAAATGTAATTATTTTGGGGAAAACAAAGTTCTTATATAACTGAATAATTATAGAGCAGAATTAGCATATATAATGTGAAGTATTTGAAAACACTGATTGAAAGTGTTAGGCACGCGTATATGTGAATGAAAGTATTTCTATTCTAGTAACAACCACTAGAGGGTGCAAGTAGCTGGGAATTTGAATAAAGTGTAATGGGATCTAGTATAGGCACCAGCTTTGGATGAGTTCAGTGATCTGAAATTAGGTGGTACTTTGAGGAGTTACAGTGTTTCTCAAATGTGGAAAATTAATCATTTTGTGAGATGGTGATTTTTTTAAGTTTGGGGTGTGTAAAAACAATCTAGTGTGCTATTTGTTGGAGTTTATTGACATGAATTTGAATGTTACATGGCTACAGTGAAGACCAGGGCTCTTCATTTTACCTGTAGAACAGTTCTGCGGTGAGCTCAGCTGGAAGGAACAGAGCTGAGTGTTCCGACTTAGAAATCACGCTTCCTTTCCTGTACCCACTGGGCAACTCCTCCTAAGCTTTCTTTCCAAGTGGAGTGTTTGATAAGCAGTCACGATTCCTCCTCCATCCCACAGAGAAGCCAGTAGCTAGAAGTGGTGTGGGTTTAAATGTAGAAGAAACAAAAGTTGCCTTTAAAATTTATTTGGTAATGGATTTTACATATTGCACAGCTAGATGAAACATGTCAGCTTCCTGTTGCCATAACAATGATGGGATTGTGATTGAAGTCCCCATCACAGAGCTCTTTACAAGTTTAGATTTGGTAGCTTAAGAAGCAATAAATACAAGGCCAGCTGTTTGAAGGAATGTTTGAATAAAGGACTGAAGGAGTGACTGAAGATAGAGTAATAAATTGTGGTGTTTTTATGAAAATACACCTGAAGTGGTATCTCTGAAGTATTTCAGTGTTACAGAAAACGCAAAGTATTACGTGTTGTGACCCAGCATAAATATGTGGCTTCTGGTTCTCTATGGCTTTGTAGCAGTGGGTGATGGAGGTGCATCCGAATTTAAATTCATGGTGTCTGTATGTTTATAAATATTAAGCTGGTCAGGCTTGAAATCAGACACCCATTTGTTAGTCTCTTATTGATAAAAGCGTATGTGTCTAGTCTTAAGAATCATTTATTAAAAGTTTCTCTGATTAAAATTTTTCCACTAAAAAAAAAAAGTAGAATTACCCCCTTTTATTACATAGTACAATTATTCTTGAATGACTGCCTGTTGGATTTTATTTCTTAAAAAGTGGGAATGAGACAAGAAAGTTGAAATGGTTCGGCATGTGAATAGCTGTGCGCTTCGGCCCCAGCAGAGAGAGCTTTGATTCACCCCCAGTGTTGGGGTGCTACTGCCGAGCTGTGACTGTGTGTGCGCCTCTTATGGGTTGAAGTTCTTGGAGAGAATGTTACTGTCTAATGTTCAGTTGGCGCGCGCACACACACACACACACACACGTACACACACGTATACACACACACACACACACACACTGTTCTTATCATTGGTCTTTTAAAAGTATTGGTATCTGTAGTCTGTTGAAACAGTTCTAGATTTAAGTGGTGCTTGAGTAAAAAATTCTACACTTTTGAGACATCTAGCTTATAAAAATGTTTAGTTGGTGCTTTTAACATTGAGAGATAAAGCCCCTAAGCGAGACTTGAGATTTTCACAACCATATTTTTTTTAATACCATCTGATTTTATTCTTAAGTGGAGTAAAAATTAATGGTATGAATGAGAGTTGATGTTGGGATGTAAGAAGAATAGGTCCCAATAAATTGTTAAATCTTAATTTTAGAATGGCATGCTTCCATGTCTTCAAAATGTTTGCCTTTGATGATGATGAAATAATAGGTTATTGACTTTTGCTGTGAAAATGAGCAAAAATTAAGATCTTTGCTAGACCTCTAAAAATTTTTAGAAATATCCTTGAGTTCCTGAGTCATGAGCTGTTACGACCACTAGGATTGTTGCTAAGATCGTCTATTAGATGTATCTCGCCCTGCCCACACCTGCTTGGCAGTAGTTTGTTACCTGTGTATGGTAGCCTGAGGGCACAGTGGCTAGAATTATATTTAATTTTTGACCTTGTAGTGCTACTTAAGGATATGTTTCTATCAAAGTGTTTTCATATTATGTTTTTGAATTTCACTTTAAAAATGACCACCAAGAGCAGCCTCACGTATTTGGTCGCTGAGAACCAGTCTGTTGCCTGAAATTTAAGCTCACTAATTTAGATGGGGGATTTGCAGCCACCATTGCGATTTCTTTGTTTCAGAGTTGTTTTCATGGGCACGGGAACATGCTAATCTGCTGTGTGTGCGGTGCACAAACTCGCACGCCCATGTGATCTGTGCGAATGCTCCCCGTAGTCTCCATCGCATGGCGATGCTTAACACCGCCCGTGCTCTCAGCTCATTATCTCTATCTGGGCAGATGGGTTTTGGAGGGAAGGCTGCGCTACTAAAGCTGCTACAGATGAAGGTTCTGTTCTCAAAGGACTTTGGGAAAGCTCTTGGTGTGAGAGATTGCTGACACTCTAGAATGTAACTTCCCTGCATTGTCTCTCGATGGCCATTTTAGAGGGAGCCTGTAGTTCAGGAGACGGGCTTCCATTTGACCTAATTTGGCAGAGGATTGCCATGTTCTCTTCAGAGGGCGACAGATTTTCTTTGTAAGTTTTAATTTCTCAGAGAATCCTTTAAGCACACCCTGTCCTGGCTGCCTTTTCTCTCCCGTAACCCGTCCTTACTCCGAGCTACAGCTTCCCGGGAAGAGAGCGGGGACAGTGCCTTCCAAACAATGACACGTAAATCCCCCATTCGGACCCTGCCCCAGCTTCAAGGGCAGTAAGCCGGCTGCACTTGTTTATCAGACAGAGCGGCCCGGGGCCGCGCAGCCCGGGAGAGACATTTAAAAGCACATCACACACGAGACACGACATACCTTCCCGGGTCAGGCCATTGGTGTGCGGAGGATCATGCCCACGGAGCAGACTTTCGGCTCCAGCCCTTCAGCAAAAAGGTGCCACGGAACATGCGCACATCCCCCACGGTCTGCCTCCTGCGCCTGCTGTGCACGGGCCCCCGGTGTCCACCTGTCTCCTGCCTCCAGGCGCCTCCTCCTTCATGGGGGCGCCGGGCTCCGGGGGCTCTTCCCTGCCGGCATCTCCTCTGCTCCGGAACAAAAGAGCTGTGGCCGCCGCTCCGTGTGCAGCGGGGCCGCCTCGGCCCGGCGGCTGCTGCGGGGAAGCCCTACATCTGCGCTCCCGGCCGGACAATGCAGCGCTGTCCTCCCTGCTCAGGATCCATGTTCCCGGCCGAGCTGCAGGGGGAGAGCCTCGCTGGGAGGAGGCCGGGCCTCTCGGGTGCCTGGCAGCTGCAGGGAGGCTCCGGCAGCGTCCCGGGGGCGGGCTCGTGTGGAATGTGAGGTCCGCTCCTCCTGCCGCACAGGCAGGCAGCACTGTGAATGTGGGCTTGACAGATGTTCCCTCTGACAGAGCAGAATCGCACGTCACTGCTTGGCTCGAGCCCACGTGATCGTGTGCATTAATTTGGACTAAAAGCCGAAGGTAGGGAGAAGCTTAGCGATTGTGCTTCTGTGTGATACTCAGTCCCAGTGTGGTGATGGGTGAAGAATAAGAAAAGGGATGCTTAGGAAATGAAGGGCTATAATTTTATTTTCTTTATCTTGCGCCCTTTTTCTTTCTTTTTTTTTTTTTTTACTTTATGCTTGAGCACAGGCTTTCTAAATGTTTTCAGGGTTAGATGTTGCTTTTCCTGTGTGTGTGTGAGAGAGACATGGTTTTATAGGGTTCTACAATATAAGCTTTTATATGTAACTTGATCCGACTCCATCCCTTCAATGCACCCCTTCCTTTGAAGTTTTTCTTTTTTTTTCTCAAGTTGCCTCCCTTTTACGAACACCTGGTTCAGGCTCGAGGGCCCTTTTCTTTGATCTGTAACTTAGACCCCACCCCCAATTTCTGGGGCTTATGTAAGCCAGCTGCCTGGGCTTTACTGACACAGCGTGCTACAGCGCACCTGCTTTGTTCTCTGTGTGGTGTCTGATGTTCTCGAAGGCAGTAAAACTTTATTTTTAACCACTTTTGCATTTTTATTTATTTTCCCTTTGTTTAAAATTCCATGTATGATAAAATTCAGCAAAATGATAGAGTACACACAGCACACATGCAGAGGATCTTGCTTTTGGGCAGTTAGGTTTTTCTGATCAGACTCACTTGTCCCAGTGTTTCGGGATGGGATGGTAACTTGCTGTCAAGCAAGCTTTTTAGTAAGCACTAGATGCTTGGATATTTCTTGGTATATTTAGTCTCCTGGGCACCTTCTTTTTTTCTGCAGAGTATTGGGGCATTGTGTTTTTTAAAAATAGCTTGAATTATCAGTTTCCCTCCCAGACTTTAGGGACACTGACTCCCAGAAATGTATAGTTTTGGGACTTAAGCTATATGTTCACGGTCCTATATCCCCAGTAATGTCTATTATATCAAATATAGCCTTTCATTTCCTATAATAGTTTCTGATTATCACATGTCAGTTTATGGAGGAAATAGAGATGCTAGAGATTAACTCTAGTCACTTGTTTACTTTCCAGGATCATAGAAGGATCCAGAGTCCGCACGCTATTTATTTACACAATTACTTTCCCATATGTTGTTCATGAACATAAAACTCAAATACAGAGAAATGTCCAAGTGAATCTGAAAACTGTTCTTGTGAATTTCACATCAGAGGGTGGTGATTAGTGGTCGGGAAGTGCGGACATGGAGGAAGGACAATGGGACATGAAAAAGCCTGCTTTCGCTACATTTCATTTTCTTCTTTTTTAAAATCCTAACCCAAGGATATGCTTTTATTGATTTTTTTAGATTGGAGGCGGGGCGGGGAGAGAGAGAGACATCCATGTGAGAGAGAAACATTGATCAGTTGCCTCCTTTTCAAACCCCAATAGGGAATCGAACCCAAGACCCTTCCATGCACAGGATGATGCTCCACCCACTGAGCAACACCAGCCCTGGTGTAGATTTCATTTTCACAGTTTCAATCTTTCCAACTTGTAACAAGGGCTCCTTCCCCTGAACCTGGGTTAACCAATGTTACTAACATAACCCCACTGGGAAACGTGCTGCTGGGTCACCCGCCTTCCCTGCCCTTCACGCAGCCCGCTGTCCACACCGCCTGCCTTCGCCCAGGCCAGAGCCCGTGGAGTCGGGGCCCAGGAGGCAGCCTGAGGGACAGATTTGGTTTTGTATCCCAAGCTAGCCAGCTGCTCGTGTTAACTTTTAAATTTAGTGCCAGGCCCTCTAACATTTTTTATTTTTGTCCATTAGATTTTTAGTGCATTTTAGGAGCTTATGACTGTTATGTGTCCTGACTGGCAGTGAAACCAACCTTTCGGTACATGGGAGGGACGCCCAACCAACTGAGCCACACCGGCCAGGCTCAACCCGTTTTTTGGGGCATTTAGTTCTCTGTCCACCCATATACATGCTCCCTGCTCCGTTTTCTTGTTTAATTGGGAGTAATGCTTCAGCGTCTACTTAAAATCACTCCGCTGACAGAAGGAGAAGTTGGATTTAGTAGATCATATTTATCAGGAGCTCCTTGCTTTGACTATGTAGCCAGCAGCAGTGGCCACTGCCGAGGATTAACCCGGTCGGCGTGGATGCTGCCTGAGATATTCCGTAAACGGCCTTTTTGCGCATCAGTTTCATTGCAGTGCCCATCGGAAGAGGAGGAACCATGCTTAGAGTCGTAAAATGATTGTCCGCACTGGTAGCTAAGCTGTGTCGAGGGATGAAAGCAAGGTTCTCTCAGTCCTTGCGCTCTGTTCTCGGCCATGGCGTGCGTGGCGCAGCCGGGGAAATGGCGCTCTTTCTGCCCCTGGGGCAGCATACCCAGAAGTCACTCACAGAAGCATGAGTGGCTGTTTATATTTTCACTTTATTCATTTGTCCAGCAAATAGGTATGGACCAACCACTGCGCGCCAACATCTGCAGGCGGGCGCAGCTTGTTACACCTTAGGGCACAGAGATCCACCGTTTTGGGCCAGTTCTTTTGGTTGGACTCTGATGGGCCCTTGGATTTACTTTGGATCTGGATGATGAAGAGCGCTCCAGGAGGGAGCCTTCGGTACTGTCCGCAGCCCCGAAGTTTCCAGAGGCTTGTCGATCCCTCTGCAGTGGGGCCCGTGTTTGTAAGCAGAGCCTCCTGCAGACTCCTCACGGGCCTGTGCACATCGTCGGAATTAACTTTCCGCTTTCAGGCCACACCCGCGTTCTGTCCTAAGTTCAAGTGACGCTGGTGGAGAAGATGAGCAGGCAGAGATGAAAGCTCCCCCAGTGGCTCTTTCTAGCACCTTCATGTTCCCAGCCACGGGAATCTGTAGAAATCCTGACAGGCAGGCTTGTAGACGTTCTCCCTTTAGTTTCGTGTCTTTTAACATCTGAATTCGATGCTTAAACTTTCTCAGGAAATGTGACAAGTTTTTTGTCAGACTCAGCAACTGGCAGCTGTTTTGTGAAGTTTTATAGTTCTGCATAACTGTCTGGTAATTTCTACTGAAGCATGGAGCGTAGTATCTTTCATCTCGGGTAAAAACTGCTGTTTGGATTTTAACCCTGCTGTCCTGGCTTCTGTGCGCCCGCTTGCTTACACAATAGGGCAGTTGCCTCAGTTTCCAGATTAGAGCGGGACCTGGAAACTCACCCCCCCCCCCCCCATTATGTCACCAGCCCACATCACAGAGGCTCTTCTCCTGTGTCCGAGGACCAGAACCACAAAATTACTTTCCTTAACTCAGTGGCTCCGGGAACTGAAACTATAGAACCTTTAAAGATTGTTAACTTGGCTCAATTCTGCTTCTGTAAAACTGCTTTCCCAAGATAATTCCACATTCCAGTGTCTAGCACAGCGGTTCTCAACCTGTGGGTCGTGACCTCTTTGGGGGTCGAACGACCCTTTCACAGGGGTCGCCTAAGATCATTGGAAAACACAGATCTAATTACATATTGTTTTTGTGATTAATCACGATGCTTTAGTTATGTTCAATTTGTAACCGTGAAATTGGGGGTCACCACAACATGTATTAAAGGGTCACGGCATTAGGAAGGTTGAGAACCACTGGTCTAGCAGGATGTGGTTTTGGCCTTTATAAGATGGCTGCTGCTCTCACTCAGGCACTACGAGATTTGGAGAGCATTTGCCCCCTCGTAGTCCCGGCTTTGAAATAAATGTGGCTCCTTAATTCGACTTCTTGAGGCGTCCTTGTGTGATTTGCGGGGTACACTGCAACACTACTTGCATGGGTCTGCGTTCACATCTGTCACACACCCTGAAGGGAAGAGCAGAGCTGTCCCGCTGTTTTTCGGGTTTTCCCTGGGCTTGTCTAGAATAGCCCTCCAGGAGTCAGAATCTAAAGCCGGGTTTGCCAAGCCCCTGACAACCTTCAACATGAAGCAGGAGTTATTTCATCAGCAGAAATGGGCGTCTTCAGGAATGGCAGCGGAGTGGCATTTGGGACACGGCAGCTGTGACGAACCACAGGCATGTCCAGAGGACAAGGAGAGGAGCCTTTACCGAGAAAGGGGGGCGGGGGGCTGGGCGGGAGCGCTTTCAGCACAAGCCCCGGGGAGAGCATGTGGGTGGCAGTGGGAGAGGGCCCCTCCCCAGGGCTAAAGGTAGGGCCTTTAGCGTTTCACACCTCCTAACCTTTAGTTTCTCCTGGTTCAGAAGTAATGGGTTTATTCAGCTCTTGAGTGATCATTATGTGATGAGTCAGGTGTAACTTGATTCGTTATCTGATAGTAGAGATAAGTCATTTTATGGACTTACTAGTATACTGCCTGCTTATCTATGTAGGTACATTCAGCTACATGTCCTTGGTAGGAAGAACGAGGGAGAACGGGGTGCGGGGAGAGCACCTCAGCCCTGGTGGTGGTTTGCACCTGTCGCATGTCTTCGCATCCCTGGAGGAGGGAGTGGGGTCCGGTCCTCCCTGCGTTGGTCTCTATCCCTCTCTGTGCTTCAGCGTGAGTGGTTGGCCCCGTAAATGCACGGCATTTATTTCCACTTCTGCTCCCCGAAGGGCCAGCTGTCTTTCCCTGTGCTGGAGACACACCCTGCGGTTCTGGATCACATGTGACTTCCCCTAGTCTCTGAACAGTGCCATTTGACGGTTCTTTAGAGGCCAGATTCTAGTCTCATTGCTCTCCATCAACAATTTTGCTTGTGGTTTATATCTCTGGACTGTTCTGACTTAAAATTAGATGAAATCTTCTTTATTAAATTAAAATATTTGGATGAATGGCCTGTGTTTTGGTTATTTAAATTCAGTCACTAGTGTTCCCTTTTTGAAGGAAGGTTATTGTTTGCTCAGAATTTCGTTTTCCTTTGAGGAGCAGGTGATTAGGAACCCGTTTTACTTTCCTTTGAGCTCCCAACGCGGGAGTTAGCCCGGCTCCAAGGAGCGATCTCAGAATGCGGGTGCCAGCGCGCCTGCCTGGCCTTCTCCTTCGCTTTCCCCACCTCCAAGGAGCGATCTCAGAATGCGGGTGCCAGCGCGCCTGCCTGGCCTTCTCCTTCGCTTTGCCCGCCGTGCGCCGCAAGTGAAGTTTCTTGACTTGAAAGCGGAACTCAGTTTCAGTGTCTCTTCCAGGACTAATGAAGGGCAGACACGTTTATCTGTTTTAGTTCATAGAAGCTACCCATGATCCTAAGGGGAGTTGCCAGCATTTAAAACCAGCAGTAATGTGGCCCCTACTTTGCTAGCAAGCTTGCAGGAGTCTTTGGCTTCCCAGTAGCATGGCCGTTTCAGGCGCCAGCACAGCATACCTGTCTGCGGGCACTTGCAGTTGACACATCCACGTTGGTTTAAGTGCAGGTGCTAGTAGCTGATTACCTCATTAGTCTCCTGGAATAATCAGGTCTGAGGATCAGGTGGAAATACATATTGCTATCATAAATTAAAAAAAATCTTTATTGTTGAAAGTATTACTTATGTCCTCTTCTTCCCCCCATCCCCCTGTGTAGCACCACCCCCCACTCCAGGTCCTCACCACCCCGTTGTCTGTGTCCTTGGGTCATGCATATATGCATACAAGTCCTTTGGTTGGTCTCTTTCCCCCTTCCCTCAACAATTTATTTAAAGGAAATGCTTTAATAAAAAAAAATTTAGCCGAAACCGGTTTGGCTCAGTGGATAGAGCATCGGCCTGTGGACTGAAAGGTCCCAGGTTCGATTCCGGTCAGGGCGTGTACCTGGGTTGCGGGCACATCCCCAGTAGGAGATGTGCAGGAGGCAGCTGATCGATGTTTCTCTCTCATTGATGTTTCTAACTCTCTATCTCTCTCCCTTCCTCTCTGTAAAAAATCAATAAAATATATTTAAAAAAAATAAAGAAAGAAAGAATGGATTGTGTACATTTAAAAAAAAAAAAATTTAGCATGAAAATTATCAAAACCAATGCACTAAAGATAGATAACTTTTAAAGTGTCTTAAGTATTTCAGTGTCATCTACTGAGTAAATAGTTGATAAAATTCAACATTCAGCACATTTTCTTGTATATATCACAAGCTTGGTAATGAGTTGAGATTTGTTATTCAATTTTTAAGATATTTTAATCACTCTTAAATAAAAAAATCTCATCTTTGTAAATGGGATTATTTATTTTCCCTGAATATTTTAAAGGCAATTAATGTCAAGTATTTGTGGTTTTTAATGCAAAGTTATGTTGTTTACATCTTTCTAACCTGAGGTTATGTGTTACTCATTTTGAGACTGTTTAAGGGGAAAAAGATTGACTTGATTTAAAAATGATGACATTTCTGAGATGTTAAAATTGTCAGCAATTACACAAATCATTGGATATTTGAGAAATACCACATGCTCATAACTGCTGTATGGTAAGAATTTTTAATTCATTTTCCACCTAAGATTTCTATTTCCCACATCATGACCAACAGTATAAAAAATCAGGAAAGGTGTTTTGTTTTTACATTCTTAGGATTGATCAGAGCATGTTTGGTAGAGTGACTGATTGAAAGACAAATAGATGTGAAATTTATAAAGAAACTTTAACGTCATATATCATGTTTTATTGTTTTAAAGGAGGGGGCGTCGGCCCGTAAGACTCAGACTCCTGCGGCACAGCCAGTGCCGAGACCAGGTAAAAACAAGGTCCTCCCCCAGATGATCACAAGAGTGACCATGCTTTCCAGGGCCTGAAACTTTACTTCAGATCCTTCTAAAGCCATCTTACAGAGCATTTACTTGACAGTAGGATAGTTGAGGAGTTAAAGAAAATTTTAAGTAAATGATTTTAAATGTTTCAGAAAAATGTTTTAAAAAGCAGAGTATACGTGGCACCCCTCACCAGTTCCTTGTTTGAGTTCCGTGATGGTGCATGTGGATGCGATTTCCCACCTCCCCTAGTCATAGAGCAGAAAACCATAATTTTAATAGATTGGTGTACACAGCTTTGATGCTTAGGACTTCAGATGTCTGCGTTATTTAGCACATAAGGTTCTGTAATCATTTTTTAAAAATGTGTTAAGGAAAGGTAGGGACTGTACCTGGCGAGGCCCACGTGTTCCAGTGGACACAGAGGCACAGGCCTTTGCTCAGCTGAGCTTGCACCCGGCCAGCCCTTCCCTGTTCACCAGGGGAAACTCTCGCACATACCACTGTCCCTCGCCCCCTTTGTGGTGCACACCGCAGTCCCGGCCCCAGCTGTCCCTCCTGCCTTCACTCCCAGGGTCTCGGAGATGGGCCGGCCGCCTCTGGCTCGTTTACCTCTCATTGCTCGTGGGAGACTGACAGCCCTCTGTGTGTGTCAGATTCCCACGCGGCGCAGGCATCCACTTCATCACCTACATGTGGGCCGCAGTACCTCACCGTAGTTTTAAGTTGATGTTCTGGTGATTTTCCAGTTTGTGTCTCCAGTTTAGACATCTCTTCCGAGGTCTGGCATCCTACATTAACTGGCTAACATTTGGGTTTGCACAGGCGTCTTAAAACTGATGGAAAACCTTTGTTCCCTTATATTTTCCCCCGATGGCTGACTTCACCCTTCCTGCTTCGTGCATAAAGGGCACCACCATCAACTCTGTTTCTTAAGCCAGAACCTTCTTAGGAGGTATTCATTCCTCACATCGGCTGCTCTGCCAAGGGCCATTGGATATTTATTACCTCATTCGCTGGCCACACAGAATGATCCACTTAAACATTAGCTGCGATATCTGGTCAGACATTTAATGAACTCACCCCTCTAAGCCTTGGCAGGGCCAGACCACATGATTCCTTGGGCCTCCCAGGGCCCCCGGCTGGCTGTCCCCCGCTGCCTCTCAGCAGTGTGCCTCCGGGATTCGTCTGTGGCTGGGATTTCTGGTCCCCACAGAGCATGTGCAGGCGGAGCGGGCAGTGCTGCTCGGCCTCCCCGGGTGTGGCTTCGGCATTTACTCAGAGGACCCTGGACGGGGAATTTCAGAACCAGCCCTCATCCTGCCCCCCCCCCCCCCCCCACTTGAAGTAGCAGCAGTGCAGGCTGGTTAACAGCCGCGACTGAGCTAGTCATCTATAATCACAAATAATTCTCAGGCTTTACTTGCCTTTTAAGCTTGAAAATAATGTGATTTTTATAACATTCAAAAGTTTGCTTTTTATTTCTCTTTCAACAGTTTCTCAAGCAAGACCTCCTCCTAATCAGAAGAAAGGTAAGATTCTGCAAATGATTCTAAATGTATTTTATAAAGTGACTGTGAATAAGCGAGATGACAAAGCTGGGCTGGTATTCTGCCTGCGCACTTGTATCGAATGTGTTCGGTATCTATTCGGGTTAGTAGGTGCATAGGTCATACTGACTGTTAATTTTTTTTATTGATTTCAGAGAGGAAGGGGGGAGAGAGAGAGAGAGAGAGAGAGAGAGAGAGAGAGAGAGAATGAATGAAAGAATGAATCATGGATCGGCTGCCTCCTGCACGCCCCACACTGGAGATTGAGCCCGCAACACGGGCATGTGCCCTGACCAGAAGTCTAACCGTGACCTCCTGGTTCATAGGTTGACGCTCACCCACTGAGCCATGCCGGCCGGCTGATTGTTAAATATTTTGAATATTGCTGCTGACTTAAGTGACTTTTAGGTCAAAAGAGCGAAAATTATACATTTACAAGCTTTTGATTGGGAAAGCAATTATAATTCCTTTTCATAGTAATAACATGTTTACTACCTTTAAAAATGTTGTCTTTGCAGGTTCTCGCACACCCATTATCATAATCCCTGCCGCCACCACCTCTTTAATAACCATGCTGAACGCGAAGGACCTGCTGCAGGACCTGAAGTAAGGGATTTGTTCAGCTCTCTGTCCACCGAGTGTGCAGACACTGTGAATTAGCAGTTACCATTCGGTAGTTCTTATTTGGAGAATACCAAATTTCAATTTCTGCTCTACCGGTAGTCTGAAATATAATTTTCAAAACATGATATAGTCTTTCATATCAGGATCCTTCCATTCACTGTGAGAATGACAGTAATATTTTATAATTTGAATGGTGTTACGTTTAAAATTCTTGTTAAATATTTTTAGTTGTAACTAGGAAAATATATTCACTCAGTCACATATCTATGGGAGGAGTGTGAGTGAATGCTCTATCTTTCTTAGTAAAATAACGATGAATGACAGTTCTTAGAGAAGGAAAAAGAAGTAACCTCACCTCCAAAACAGAATTCAGACTGCTTCTAATTAAAAGCCAGAAGCAAAATGAGCTGAGGTACTTGCTGATTTTAGGTTTTACCAACTGCAGAATTGACTTTTATATGCCTGCGACTTAAATTAGACGTACAACAATCCGTGTAACCTGGCATTACAAATTTACCCATTCATTAAGTATTTTTTCCTTATACCTTTGAATGAAATTTTCAATGATCTTTCCATTAACAGTATGGAATAAAGGAGTTTTTGAATTGAATTTATTGGGGCAACATTGGTTAATAAAATTACAGGTTTTAAGGGTACAGAAGGAACATTTATGTTTTGTATTTTATATTTTATTGGGCTTGTATAGTGAAGTTGGCTGTTCTGACCGTGTGTGGATTACTCTGGTAATCTACCATCCCTCACATTATCGACAGTTGGGTGAATAAGAAATAGAATCATTTTCGTCCACCTCTTGACATAGCTCTGATAGTATGAGACGGTTAGACCCACGTGAACATGGTTTTGATTAACTACCTTTTAAAAATGTGTTGTTTTTATTTGAGTATGCGTCTGCTTTTCACCTTCTAATCAGTGTGCGAGAATGGGTCGTGCATCGTCTATTCTCTGTGAAATAGGAAACGCCTCTATTTCTTGGTTCTGTTTGGTGCGGGCTCCGTGTCTTGCCGTCCGGCACCCAGTCTTTCCAGCGATGTTGTGATTTCCTCAGAGAAAGGGACTCGTTGTCTTGTTCTTCTGTGTGTCTCTACTGTTTGAAACAGTTGTTGCCTAACCACGGGCGCTGAGTAAGTGTTAAGGAAGGAGGGAGACGCACCGAGAACATGGGAGCGTGGTAGACTCCGCATCTGACACTGTGCTTGCTGTGAATTTATTAGCGGACTCATCTCTGGGTTTAAGCTCCTTCTCAGTACCTGTCAGTCACGCCTGCACCTGTGACTGGATCAGTTCCCAGCAGGTGTCGTCATACTTGGGGTGGGCTTTTTGCACTTACTGTATTTGGCTCTTTACAGTCTTTTCTAGCTCTTTTGTTTTTATGATTTGTGAATTTGGTATTTACAGTTCTCATAATTTTTAGTAATTGACAACTGTACTTTCATAAATGTGTCTGCATGGTTACAGAAAATTTACAGTAAGTTTTTGGAATGTTACAAAGGAAATTCTGCCTTTAATTTTTCATTTTCTGAGTCTTTGTGGTGCCTCTCTGCATATATTACAGATCTAATACTTACATATTATTTTATAATAGACGGCAGCGAATAGTGCAAAGAAAACCACACAGTGAATTTTAGTATCTTTCTCCTTCGTCGTGTTGCAAAGAAGCCCACAGTCCAACAGCCACATTCCCAGGGCTGACCAGGCCTAATGGTCCTCCCAAGTTTGGAACACTCCCTTCATTGTTTAACACCTCATTGCAGCTGACATGTCCCCTACAGCGTGAGTCAGCTGGAGGCTTGGCTGTGTAATTAATGCATAATTGAAACCTCCTCCACACAATTACAGGACTGGCTGTAACCCATAGCTCATGTTGGCACGGATTCTTCAATTTTTAGCCCTACAGTAAGTAAAAGAGACAAAACAAAGTAAAATCCACCATAACTTTAACACCCTAAATAGCAAAATTAATGCTGTAGCACATTGTACATTGATCAACATGATTTTGAGAAATGCTTGGGTGGGACTGGAACTGTGTTCAAAATAATCTGATTGGAAGGCATTCACGATTCTGGCCGAGATGTAGCTTCTCAGGGCAGAGTTCCAGAGAGGAGCGATGGCTGGGGAGGGGCCCCAGGGGCTCGCCTGGCTCAGCACGTGGGTTGTGGGGGAAGAAACCAGGCAGAAAGGTGGAGTGGTCCAGGCCCAGCAGCACGCAGCGTGACTCAGCCGCTGTGGAGCCGGCCGGAGGTGCTGGTTTCTCTTTCCCTGGAAGACATCCCACTGCCTCCAGCTTCCACTGTTGATGACGGCAAGTCAGCTGTTCGTCCTCGAAGGAAGGCGGCTTTATCTGGTGGTTTTAAAGATCAGTTTACAGTTGTTCATCTGCTCTCCCTCGCCATAGATTTCTTTATATCCTGCTCTGGGAGTCATTAGACTTAAATCGGAGGCTTGTCATCGGTTCTGGTTCTTCTTAGATATTGCCTTTCCCCTGTTTTGTCCTCTTCCTTCTGGGACTTACGTTAGCTCTACTTCAGACCTCTCATTTACCATGTCTCTTTTTTCAGAAATGTTTTATTCATTTTAGAGAGGAAGGAAGAGGGAAAAATAGAAACATCGATACTTTTTTTTTCATTTTTTAAAAATTAAGCAATGATCTTTGGTCAGTGCATCAAAGAAGTCCTTCATTGTCTTTTGATGGTTGTTTCATTCATGACACCTCATTTCCTTGTGTGTTTTTTAGGGTTTATTTAATGTTTTTCATTGCTTTCACTTGCTCATTTCCTGGGAACTGTTTCTCTGGAGTTTCTCTGACTGACAAAGGAGGGTGGGCACTCGGGGAAGGTTTGCACCTGGCGTCTGCGAGGCACCACTTTACACTTCGGGTGAGGGCTTCACATCCAGACATTCGTTTATCGCATTTTTTAAATTTCAACTTTTGTTATTTAAGAGAAAGGAAAAATAACCTAACTTACCTAGTTATATCTCACTTGCATTATATTCTTTATTTTATTTTTTTGTTGAGTTTATTGGGGTGACATTGGCTAATAATGTATTGGTTTCATGCTATAATATATCATGTGTATATTGTATTGTGTGTTCACACCCCAAGTCAAGTCTCCTTCCATCTCTGTTTACCGCCTCCCCTCCTTACCCTCTACCTCCCCTCACCGTCCCCCCTCCGCCAGTCCCCATACTGTTGTCCATGAGCCTGTCTTTCTGTTTTTTCTTTAATCCCTTCACCCTCCTCACCCAGCCCCCAACCCCAACCCTGTCCCCTCTGATAGCCGTCAGTCTGTCCACTGTGTGAGTTCAGTTGTTCATTAGCTCCCCGTCAGCAGGCTCATATGGCACCAGTCCTTCTCTGCCTGCCGTATCTCACGGAGCATAATCCTCTGCAGGTGCATTTCATTCTTTGACAATATTACTTGTCGATCCTTGCAGCACGAAATGGGTGAATCAGTGGACATCAAAGTATTTCTCCAAATGATGTGTATCCATCCACCGCCTTGGTTGTGCAGTTCTGGTTGTATTCGTTAGAATGCTTTTTAGTTGTAAGTGGTAAAAACCAACTCAAAGTAGCGTTACCAAAGAATAATTCATTGGCGCAACGTCACTGAAAGCGTGGCTCTGGGCACAGCTGGCTCAGCGCTGGAGCGATGTCATCAGGAGCTGGTCCCTCCCCCTCAGGGACACATGATTAGCAGAAGCTTGAGGCCAGCAATCACTGTGCGAAGACAGTGTGTTTCCCAGTAATTCCCCCAAACCCCGGGGTTAGGGCTCGCAGGCGGGGCTGGGAGAACGTTTATTCTGAGCCATCACTGTGCTCGGGGCTGTTACTCTTGATTCGGTCCAAGAGGGGTCTAGTGGGAAATGGTGAGATTGCCTCTCCTGGCAATGGCCATGGTGTTGGTTACGACTGGGGGTGAGGGGCGGGGGGAAAGGGCGGGCGGTGGGCTTATTGCTGGTTTACCCTAAAGTCAAACTTCCCTCCTGAGCGCCCTGGCTTTATGGGGGAGAAACTTCTGTGAGGTGCCCTGCCCGCAGAAGCTGGGCTTTGTTCCCTATTCCAGGAACCTGGTGAAGTGCAGTAGAAAGCAGAGCTTGAGTCTAACTATTTACCAGCACCTTCAGTGGAGAGAATCTGCACTGTTTTAACTTCCTGGGCTCACTGCTTTCCCGCCGGTGCAGTAACCTCACTCCCATATTTGTCTGTACACGAATAAATGTGCCCATAGGTCGGAAAACATAGTTTCCCAAAGGAATCCATAGGCCGTAAAGTGACTATCTGGGCGACAGTTTTAGATGACGCGGCATTCTTGACTTTCCCAGCAGATGTGACGTGATGTGGAACAGCCAGCTCACCAGTGCAGCTCAGCACTGTCAGTCACCACGTACCGACAGCCTTCAGGTCACAACAGTAGCATCGCTGGATGGCGAAGCCAGTGTGTGGGGTTAACATTTTCAGAGGATTCTAGCAAGTGCAAGTTCTCGTGTGTCCCCTCCCCGTGTCTCCCTGAACTGTAGAAGCAGAAGCACCCACCCTGAGTGCGCTGATGGCACCACCCCCTACAGTGGCGGGGCGCACCAGAGCGAGGAAAATGTGCCGATAGACTTAGGAGATGTGTGTATATTTTTAAAAGATTGTTGTGAAGCGCTTGGCGATCACTACCAAGCCTAGAGCTGGCAGCAGCGCTGCAGACGCTGCGGTACTTTGGAGAACAGGGTTGGTGGAACAGTAGAGCATTGACCTACACAGATTTGCTCCTTTACTCCAGCAGCAGTGTTTACTAAAACAGACAACGGGCATACACAGATTGAATTTTCTTTCTTTAAAATTTGCAAAGCAGCCCTGAAACTGGGTGGCAGTTCCCTGATTTTGCGGAGGCATACACCGTGACGGGTGGTTTGTGAAGTTCTTGGCTGGGCTGAGTCACCTGTCTGGGAGGCAGCCTCGCCAGCCACGTCACCTTCAGTTGAAGCCACCTTTCCGTTTACAATTCAATCTCCCTAATGACGCCTGGGAAATCAGGATCAGTGCGGTTTTCTGTGTAGCCTGGAAGATGCTGGGTGCGGGTGAACAGACATTGTGTGTGTGAGAGGCACACCCATGCTGACTTATGGCTGAAGCCAGCTTTCACTCCACTCGACATGCAGGGGGAAGAAAGACCCTTGCTCTTCAAGCATCACCTGGACATGCAGAACAGGTGTATTTTAAAAACCAATGTTTTTGGTTTAAAGCTCAGTATTTAAAAAATCACTTCAAAATAGAACTTCTTTTTTTATTTTTTATTTTTATCACATTGAACCTTTTGGCCTTTTCTCTGTGTTTTCAAAGATTTGTCCCATCAGACGAGAAGAAGAAACAGGGCTGCCAGCGAGAAAACGAGACGCTGATACAGAGAAGGAAAGACCAGATGCAGCCGGGGGGCACCGCGCTCAGCGTCACGGTTCCCTACAGAGTCGTAGACCAGCCCCTGAAACTCATGCCTCAGGACTGGTGAGATATCTGTATTTCCTACCTGGCCCGTCATTCCTGGGATCGTGGATTTTATCATGAGGTATAAATAGAACCTGTTTGTGAAGCCATTGCTAATGCCTAATTTGGTCATCATTAATATAGTCCAGTGCCCGGCTGGTGTGGCTCAGTGGTTGAGTGTTGGCCAGTAAACCAGGAGTTCAGGATTGGATTCCCTGTCAGGGCACATGCCTGGGTTGTGGGCTTGATCACCAGTAAGGGGCGAACAGGAGGCAGCCCATCAATGATTCTCTTTTTTCATTGATGTTTCTATCTCTCTTTCCCTTTCCCTTCTTCTCTGAGATTAATAAAAATATATTTAAAAAATATATAGTCTAGTGATACTTAATCAAACCTATGTTTTAGGTAGCTACACTTTATTTCACTTAAAAGAAGAAACACTAACTTCTGGAAAACTTAGTAAAAATTCTTTCCACCCGTCCATTGGTTCTGGATCAGCTTTTAGAGTAGAACTGTAAGCAGACTAATGTTGTGAGGGCCTATGTTTTAGATTTTAGATTTGGAAAATTCAGATTTCCTGGTAAGAAACGGTAAGTGAAGGCATTGCTACATTTATTACAAGGGAATAATTTAATAAAAAGAATAACGCGATCACCCTGGTTTAGCTCTTTTATTATGTTGAAGTGTTCTTTAATAAAATACTGAGCTATGTGTAATATAAAGAGACTATAACTGAAGATACAGGAATTAATCTTAAATTACTTTGTTAATCTAAGCTGGAGTGAAAATACAAAGTCCAAGAGTGCATCTCATCTCTGTGACATGGAGCCCTTACTGCATCGGTGCAGTGGATGAACTCTCCCTTCAGAGTGTTTGCTGGTCTCAGACATAGGAGGTCGGCTGCTGGCAGTGTCAGTGTGTGCACCATCTACTAAAGCACAGAGCGTTCCTGTGTGACAGTTCTCCCCATAGCCAGCCAGGCACACCGAGCACACAGGAAGGGAAGGAGAAGAGGTTTCATGTGTATCAAGGCTAAGGCGTGCAGGAAGTAGGAATGTTACCTGTTTGCATATATGTGTGGAGCTATTGCAGGGAGGGAAGCCAGCAGCGTGCACAGGTGCCAGGTCTGCGGCACAGAACGCCTCCCGCGTGTGACTGTTCACTGGGTTCCTCGCCATTGGCGCCGTAGCCTGGGGGTAGCATCCCTTCCCCCTTCCACCTGTCCTTCCAGGAGTTCCCTGGGGCGAGTCTTCCTCTTGTCCTGTGGCCCAGGGGGACCTGGCAGGGGTCGGGGGCTCTGGCCAGCAGACTCCCTGAGGTGGCAGGCGCCGGAGCTCCCAGCTGCTGCAGGGGCACGTCGCCTGGTCAGAGCAAGGGCCGTGTGTGGTGCTCCGTGAGTGGGTGGGTGTGGCCGATGCAGCTCAGGCCCCTTGAAAGCGGGCATTTTCCATTTAAGATATAATTTCAGTCTTGGAGATTTTGAGCAGGTTAAGAATTGTTAGCTGTGGTTTTTCACAATAACGGATCCTTCTTGTAGGTTTCTTACTTGAATCGAAAGTTTGCTGTTTCCGTGGATGTATAGAGTGATCTGTGGGCCTCAGGGCATTCCCAGGACCCTCTCCAGGAGGCGTGAGGTCACGTGATGACACTGAATGCCGTTCTCATGACTTATCAGTCCTCACACGGGACAGGAGCACACTCAGTACACAAGATTAATCATCTCTCTCCCGCGCTCCTCCTCCCTCTCCCTCTCCCTGCTTCTGGCCTGCCCCCACACTTGTGTTTCCTCCTCCCTAAATGGGCAAGGATGGTGGCACTCACCTGGGGGGCTGTTTAGAAGATGCAGTGTGTTAACGTAAGTCACGTGTCAGCTGCCGAGACCAGCACTGCACAGGGTAAAGGCACGAGGAAACCTCACCAATGTGAGCGTTAGGACTTTGTTCCCGCCTCTTAGTGGTGGGCTTAAACGGTTTATGGCAGTTGTATTTATTATAATTTCTTAATTTAATTACATTGTTTTTATTTTTAAATATATTTTTATTGATTTTAGAGACGAGGGGTGGAGGGAGGGAGAGGAAGAGAGAGAGAAAGAAGCATCAGTGATGAGAGAGACTTACTGATCGGCTGCTGGGGCTTGAGCCCACAACCCGGGGCATGTTCCCTGACCGGGAATCAAACTGGGACCTCCTAGTTCATAAATCGATGCTTAACCACTGAGCCATGCCAGCCGGGCTAATTACTGTTTAAAGTAATGGAATGTGAGGGCCTAGAAGGAGATTTGTTCTTTTTTTGGGAAAAGAAACTTAAATGGTTCGTAAAACAAGTTGCTTTAAGGAAAACTTACAGATGTGTGGTGAGTGAAACAGTTTTAAAACAATTGCAAAGTGTAAGAAAAGTCTAGCTGGTTTCTGTACTGAGGTTACTTTCACATAATCAGAATTTAAAAATAAGGCCTTGGAGCTTTATGAAATGGTTGGTGAATTACTATAATGTCTGGTGTTTGTATATAAAGTGAATAATGTTTGTTTGAATGTTAAATGTTTTCCTTTTAAAACCAGCTTTTTTGAGTAATAGATCAGCTACTGTTTCCTGCTGCATTGGAAAAGTGGCCCTTTCTGTCCTTACGAGAAGGGCCGAGATAAAAGGCTAAGAGATCCCCTGAGGTTGTGCATGTAATTATATGTAAGGGACTTGGGTGCAGGACCCAGGCAGGGTACCAGTAGGGGCGGAAGTACTCCGGTGAAAGGCTGTGGCCGTGTGCTGTGAGCCTCAGATGCACAGCAATGACAGCTCGTGGCCGCCTGTTCTCTGACTCCCCCCATCCCCTCTTCTGTTTACAGGGACCGGGTCGTGGCCGTTTTCGTGCAGGGTCCTGCGTGGCAGTTCAAAGGGTGGCCATGGCTCTTGCCTGATGGATCACCAGTTGACATATTTGCTAAAAGTAAGATTCTGCTTTGTACTGCGAATCTAGCATAGGAATGGTCTGGCTTTATGTAGGAGGAAGAGCCATCTGTGTCTCTGCAGATGAGAATTGTCTGTCAAATGATCCTTATCAAGTCACATACATAATGTTAATGTTTAAGCACCTGTGGAATATTTTTAAAGCCTTTTTTTGAACATCACACATGTCCTCCGACATTAATAATTACTTTCTAGGCTGCTTTAAAATCAGTCGTATTGTTGCTGGTCCGTACGTTTTAATGAAAACCGACGGCCAGTTTATATCTGTGTTGTAGGGCTCCCTGCCTGGAGTGCGCGCTCCCTGGTGGAGGGGCCTCCTCTGCCGGGTCACTGTGGGCCGCACAGGACAGAGTGCGCGCTCCCTGGTGGAGGGGCCTCCTCTGCTGGGTCACTGTGGGCCGCACAGGACAGAGCGTGAGGGGGAGGCATTCCACACGTCAGTTAAATATGGGCTTCTCCCCTCAGAGACCGGGCATTGGCCCTTAAGAAGTAGATGAGTTGAGCTGGCTTTTTTTGCTGGTAGGGATATTTCAATTATTTAAATCCGAGTACCCAGTGAAGTTAGTGGCGTACTAGAACTACTTTATAAAAAGCATTCTCACGAAACAGATGTTTATTAGAAATGACAACTTTTGCATGAGTGTAGATTGTGCTGCTGTGCAATCAGCTTATTGTCAGCAGCCTCTGCTTTTGTTGGTGGGTCCACCATTCTTCCAGGCTAAAGTGGCACCCGGGGGAGACGTACTCACGTGATGAATTCTAGCATTTCCACCACGAAGGTGGCTTTCTCTGCTATTCCTGAAACTTGAGTCATGTGCAGAGTTGATAAGTAAAGCTAAAAGGTACAGAGAGGGGGAGAATTTTAGTGAAAGGACGTCAGTGAACAGGAACGCTGTGCTTTACTTTACGGCTTGCGTGCTCAGGGAATAGTATTGTAAAAAGTTATTAGAATGTGTCCAGATGTCAGTGCCCTCTCAATTTCATGAACCCTTTTTGGTCCAACCTCGAGGCTGACTCGACAGACCAGGTGCTAGGAGCAGGTCCAACGTCAAGCAATAAGAACATTAAAAAGTTCAACATTCAATCCCGTCAATTAATTTGGACCAGGCTGTTTGAATTCCAAAAATAACATTGGACCACAAAGGGTTAAAGAATAAGGGTTTCATTGTCATTTTGTTCAGGTTTAGTTTCTGAAATTTAGGTGCGAGCTTAGTAATGAGCAATTCCACGAATTGATCTCTTTCTCGTCATCCTTTACTGACTCCTTTCTGTTAGCGTTTAAAGTGAAAGCCTCTTGCCCCTTCTGTCCTAAAACCAACAGAACAAAATAAACCCTTCCCTTGACCTTGCCTGTCCTTCTGGCTCCTGCCTTTCAGCTTTTACAGCCAGGCTTCTGAAGGAGTTCTCTCTGCTAACTCACTGTCTTCCATCCCATTCTCAGTCTACTGTAGCCTCACTTTTCTTGCCTTCCACGAAACTGTTCCCACCAAACTCACTAGTGACCCAGATACTGGATGCTTTGGACCCCCTTATCAGAATTGGACTCCTTGAGTCAAATGTTCTCTTTGTTACAATGTTCTTTTTCACCCTGGCTGGGTAGCTCCGTAGGTTGGCGCACCATCCTGATGTCAGGGTGCAGGTTCCATCCCTGGTCATGACACACACAAGAATCCACCAGTGAATGCATACATAAGTGGGACAAATCGATGTCCCTCCTTCCCTCCCTCCCTCTGTCTCATTCTCTCTTTTTCCATCCTTCCCTCCCTCCCTCTCCCTCTCTCTTTTTCCCTTCCTTTCTCTCTCTCTTACTCTCTCAAATCAATAAATTCATTTTTTTTAAAGTCATCTTCCTGTGACCTGTTAGGCCTCCCAGGCTCCCTGGCTCCTCTTCCTCTGGCGCTCAGCCCCTATTTCTGTTCGTCTCCTGTCTCCTTTACCGATATACTCTCTCAGGGAGCTGATGGCGCTCCGGAGCCACGCCTCTAGCCTGGTGGCCTGGGCCTCACAGCTCACTGGTGACCAGGTGACTCCAGGGAGGTCCCATTGGGACATCAGGCTCAACCTATTCCGAGCGGAGCCCCAAACGTTTCTTCCTCAGTTAGGTTTTTAAATAATTTGCCTAAAGCCAGAAACTTAAGGACATATTACCTCTTAGCTTTTAATTTGTCTCCTTGCTGATTTTGTTCTTGCTGCTTTTGCACCCCCCCCCCCCCCCCACACACACACACACTGAAAATGATCATACCTGTATAGGGTAGGGGGAGGAAACGGGGTATTTGGGAGCATCTGTATGGGCCTTGGCAAAAATTATATTTTCTGTATATTGCATAATAATAAAATACAAAGTTTTGGAGGAGATATTAAATACTGGATTGTATAATAAAACCTTTTCAGAATTATGAGAAATTTGAACTTATAACTGGATATCACTTCTCTAAATTGTTATTTTCTTTATGTTTGAGTTGGCTGCATATGCGTACATTTGTAATCAAGATTTTTAAATGAGGATTTCTTCAAATTTTTTCTAGTTAATTTAAAAAATTTAATAAATGTTTGTATTATGTTGTCCCTTTGTCACTTGACATGCCATCATGCTACCTACTAAATATTATTCAAGGGCACCTCTTTAATTTTTTTGCTTCTTTGTTCCCACAAAAAACAGTTGACAAGATTCATGCAGTTGCAGAAAGGAGCCGCTCTGCACTGTGTGCAGGGTCTCGCTCTGGTGGTCCTTGTGCCACCAGGCACCTGGCTCTGTGTAGAGAGTCTCTTCACTTTTTGCTGAGGCTTAATCCTTTCAGCCTTTTTCGGAATAAGAAAGCTGTTTGTGGTCATGTCGTGGTGTACGTTTTCTCACCACAATTGCTTTGTGCTAATAGAACATTTTGTATGATGAGAGAAACCTTATGTTTCTTCATTGCGGCTTAAACTTTTTTGACTCTGAAATTTCAGTATTAATTTACTAAGTTGTCTCTTCTGTTGAAAAAATAAGTCTTGTATAAACTAAATCCATTGAAATTATCAAAGGGAACTATATACTGTATGCCTTTGTGGCTTTAGGCAAATTATTTTAAAAAATATAAACTGTATCTTTAAGAATGACTTAAAGCAATCATGCTGAGAAAATTAGAAAGTGAAACATAAGGAGGTCTTGAGATGTTGATTTATTTAATTTTAAAACTTAATAAAATATTTTTTACCCATAAAAACCATTTTGCAAATGGGTTTCCTGAAGCTCCTATAATGAATTGGTTCAAATTCATTAACTTGAATTCAATTCAAAATAAGTAATGTGTCCAATGAAAGGTCCTTTATATATAAAAGCAAATAATTTATAAATAGTTTGTTTTTCTGTGGGCTCAGATGATTCACTTGGGATTTCCATAGAAAATTGGGCCTTGAGCAAGCAATATTGTACAATCCATAAAGTAGCTATCAGAAATTAACAGTTAATCAGATTCTCTCAAGACCCCTCATACTAGACAGTATTGGTGAGAGCAGCAGTCACATCCTATGTTAGAAAAATGGAAAGAAAAGCTAAACACCTTCCATGTCACGTGCACCTGTGAAAGGGCAGCCGCACTGAGGGGGCAGCATTTCATCTCCTTCCAGGGAACCTCGACAGGCCTTCGTGTGTCTCCTCCTTGCCGTCATTTCTTACAAGTCCCATGAGTTCTCCCTCCTTAATTTTCTGATTCTGGATGTCTTTCTTGCCACGCATGCCTTCTCCCCAGCTGACCACGCCTGTCTCCTCTGGATGCGTGTGTGGTGCCATCGCTGTGCTCAGCACTTGGCAGGAGTCTGCGTGGGGGAAAGTCCAGACTCCTCCCTGCGGCCGGAGCCAGCATCGCTCCAGGCCCCTGTGGTCTCACCGCTTCCTCGCTCCCCCATGAGCGACGTGGCACGTGTGGGTCCATTCGGTTCTCTTCGGCCCCAGAGTGAACCGTTGTCTCTGTGCGCATGCTCTTACTGCTAACTGGGTCACTTTGGTTCTGTGTTAGCCTAATTCTTACTCCACCTTTAGGTCTTAGATTAGACACCACTGCCTATGCAAGCCTTTTCTGAATTCCATGGTTGGGTAAGGTACGCTTTTGTGTTTCTCTGCTGCCCTGCATTTATCATTTATCGTATTGTATTTAACAGCCTTACTTTCCAGGGGCCCATTGCATTGTGCCTCAGTCCTCTTGTCAGTCCCGGGTGGCTGGCATGTATGAACCCTTAGGAAATATTTGTCCGTTGAATGTTTTTGAGGATGCCACAGTTTTAGCATCTATTGCAAAGATCACTTTGGTTATAATAGCTTCGGTTGGTGGAAGAAAAATTGCTTTATGTTTTAGTTTAGGTTTTTTTTGTTTTTTGCTGATGTCTGTGTTGGGTATTTTAATTTATTTTCTAAAGTACTTTCATTTGATTGCATTTTGAGTAAAGAATGTTATTTCCCCCAAATAGTTAAAGCCTTCCACCTCAAATACGATGAAGTTCGTCTAGACCCCAACGTGCAGAAGTGGGACGTGACAGTGCTGGAGCTCAGCTACCACAAGCGCCACTTGGACAGGCCGGTTTTCTTACGCTTCTGGGAAACACTGGACAGGTATTCCTGCTCCTCAGATGCACTCCTTCTGCTGTATTGTAGGGACTCCTGGCTCGTCAGAGTCTAAGTTCCTTAGAGTTGTGGGCCGTTTCTCCCCGTGTCCTCTTCTCACACCTCGTCTGCCTGGGTGCGGGTCTCCAGCCGGTAACTTGCAGCTGCCTCTGATGCTGATTCCGGGGGAGAAGGGGCTTCTTAAACGCTAGAAAGCGCACCAGCCCCCGAGCCCGAAGACCTGATCTGTCTCGACCCCCTGGTCTGGCTGGGGGGCTGGGTGACCTCTGACCCTGGTGTCTGTCCACCTAGGGAGTGCGGACGACCAGAGCCCTGTGTTTTCTGGCAGCACAGAGGGGTCTCTGGCTGTGTTCGAGTTGTGGGCAGCCGGGGAAAGGAGCTTAGTTGCTGAATGTATTTCATTCCGAGTGTAGAGGAGTTAAGGTCCTTTACAGCAATAGGAGTTTTACAGCTGGGAACTGTAAGAACAGCTACAGTCACAGTTAATACCCCTGAACCTGGTATTTTCTTTGAGGCGCCCTTTAGAATCTAACTTCCTTGGTCTTAAGTCCCCCACTGATTATTACGGGTTTCCTCAAAGTCAGGTGATTGAAGTAACCCGATGATTATAATGTATAATGTAGTGCGGAGAGACATTTAGCATCCTCGCCCGGCCGTCTTACAGACTCAGTACGAGGAACGCTGCTGCTCGCTTCCTCCAGCAGCCCCTCTCCCCAAGGTGACAGCAGCCCCTCTCCCCAAGGTGAAGGCAGCAAGCTTCCAGGAGACAGACAGCCTCTCGCTGTTGATTTTAAGTGTCTTTACATGTAACTTCTAAAAGTTCTAACATCCTTAGTCATTATAACGTGTTGTCATATTATTTTTCAGGTACATGGTAAAGCATAAATCCCACTTGAGGTTCTGAAGTGCGTGGTCTCCCGGCTGGAAATCTGGGTGAGGAAGCGTGGATGCACCTTCATCTAAAGACTGAGTGTCTATGAATTCATCAAACACTCACCAAGGAAGAAGGTCACAGGGAGCGGCCGATCTCATCCGATGCTTTTGTCTTCAAAGGGATCATATGACGCCTGTCATTCATAGAAGCAAACTTTTTGGCCTACAACTATTTTTTTAATGTTAGCCTTCTAGTCTGTAATGGAAATTGTATATTTTGATAGAAGTTTTTTCTCCATTGGTTAAACTAGCATTACTTAAAACTTGTTTCTTTAGAAAACCGAGGTTGTTAATGTGTGTATATTTAGAGGTTCTGAGGCTCCAGGAGCCATCTTCTGATTTTTCATTGCTCTATAATTCCACTCACTGGAAATGCTGTGTTATGGATGGTATTAAATAGTAGTTTCTGGAACTTGCAAAGCCAAGCCAAGGGATGTGACTATTGTGAATGACTCAGAATGTCAGCCTGTATGCAGACCGTATCTATACTTAGTCTTTACTTAACAAGGAAGAATGAAAAATCAAAACACTTCTTCAGCTCTGGTGGAACTGCTTAGCCTTTTCGAGACTTCCTTACTTATATCGAATACATTGAGTGAATGTACGTTCTTCTCACTGACTTTGCTGATTTTACAACTTAGGAGGATCTATTTCTCTCTGGGATACCTTCCCACTAGGAAAATCTCAAAACCGATGAAAGCCCAGTAGGCTGCAGGACTTTCTAGCTGGGAGCCAGAGTGTGACTCGGGGAAGAAGTGCATTCGCCTCCTGCAGTGCCATTTCCGCTTCCTTACTGCTCTCCTGCGCCCACTCTGGTTCTCCCCTTAGAGGTGTGGGATTTTGAGTCTTCTGTTCCATTAGCCCTAAATGCCGATGAATTCTCCCGGCACCAAAGAACACAGTTGCTTAAGAAGTGTCTGAACAGAAACAAGATAAAAACACTGGTATTTTTATGTGCGCATTCGATATCGTATGAAATATAAAGCCTATATTTTAACTTAGTAAGTAAGATATTTTACTACTTCTCTACTTCAGACAGTGCTGTATCCGTGTACAATGAATGAGCATTTCCCTTGAGTCTTAACTTCCCCGTTTTTGCTACTTAAAGTAACTTGGACCCTTTATTCCCCTAGAGAGTTTTTACCATTAGAATCGTTGCCGATCATTTGTATCATCTCACCCCGCCTCTATTCCCCCCCGCCCCCCCCCCCCCGTCATCTCTCTTAGGTTGACGTATTTTTTTTTGTAAACATTTAACTCCCCCCTCATGTTCAGATGCCATTACCGAACCTCATTTTGAAGTTGAACGCTGTCATAAAAATGAGAAAGCACTTATTTATTCTCTAAATAACCATGAAAATCCATACCAACAGGGAATGGGAACGTACTTATCCATATGGAATTCACTGGGCTTTTCAGGAGAAAAGCGTCCATGTTTAAAATGACTGGATTTTAGGGTTTCGATGAAGTTTGAACAGATTCTCCTCCCCCTTGCTTTTTCTTCTCTGCATCCTCCCTTCTTGGAAATAAAAGAAAACTTAAATTTGTTCACATTAGACTATCAGCATAGAAGTCTGTTTCCAGACTAAATTATGTATTGCATCACCTTCCTCCATGGTCAAATAGTCAAGGTCTAGAGTCTGTAATATTTTAAGGTTACCTATTGAGACTACTACAAGTGGCCATGAACTACCTTTCTATAAAGATTTTTAGTATTTATACTTATGTGTGAAATATACTTGATAGAGTGTGGTTAAAATTGGGAACATCTCCTTTAAACAGGACTTATTTTTCTATCTTGCATCTGCCTTATATGTATTGGAAGGCTTCTGGAAATACTGTAAGGAATATTAGGAAAAGCACGAATGTGCTCTGCCGTGTATTTTAAAATCAGACTCATAGTATGTACTTATTTCCTTTGCCTTTTTCTTTTTTCCGCAGCTCAGTCCCTTGTTTAGGTCCATATAATTAATTTGTAGCCATTAATTCTAAAAAACAAAACAAAAAACACCACACCCACCTCATAGCCAATCATTACTCATTCTCTCACGACTTCAGTCCAGCAGCACCTGCCACAGTGCCTTGCACGCAGTAGGCATTCAGTCAGCATTCACATACACGAATCAGTGATGTATTTTCAGTGTAACTGATGTATCCAAAAAAGAACTTTGTACTTCGTCGTAGAGTTTAAAAATACAGAATTGCAGGGAAAGAAGAGGCGCAGGAAAATATTTTAATGGACATGAAATAGCCCATTAATAAACCTGACTTACCCATAAGCTACCGTCAGCAGGAGCCCCCCTTGTCTTGTCCCACCGGTAAAAGCAAGCTCCGTCTCACTATTCGGGGGGCACTTGTAGCGAGAAGCATGTAGGGTTCCGCCGGAGCGCTCAGCCCGGACCCCAGGGGGGACTCGGTTGGGGACCTTCTTAGAAACACCGCTGCCTAAGTTCTGGTTCTGATTTAATTAGTCTGGGATGAGACCTGCTCATCAGTATTTCTTAAACATTTTTCAGAAAGGATTGAGAATCACTGGTTTAATTTGTTACTGAAAACGATACCAGTATTAAATGTTGTTTGCTTTTTTTCTTCTTTTTTTGGATTACCCTTTGCACTCTATCCCATCTTGGTGGTATTGGCCTCTGGTTCCCCATGACAAATTCAAGTTTTATTTATTTAATATAGGAGTATTTTGCTGTTTAATATTTAAACAAAACAATGTTTAATATATTTCATGATAAACTAGTATTATAGTTTCTGATTTGTTTCCCATGTGTCCCTATCTTTCACTGGCTTTTTTTTTTTTTTTTTTTTTTTTTTACCAGCAGCATGACAACAACCCATGCAGAAATAACAAATTCATGACGAGGAAAGCGTGGTAATTTTTAAGGTAGAAGGAAGCAGAGTGTTAATTTCTTATCTGCCATGCAGAATTAGAGTTTGCTTATGAAAGGAAAGAGGCATACTTTTTGATTGGTCTGCACAGTAAAAAGTAAAAGTAAATTATTTAAATAAAATTCATTATCTAATAAACATTGAAGGAAATATTTTTCCTAAATAAAAACTTTTGTGACTCCTAACAAACGTAAAGCGACGCCATTGTCCTTTTTTGGAGGGCGGGGAGGGGGGCTTGTATTCCTTACTCTGTGACAATGCCCTCTTACTGGGCACAGCGATGGCAGGACACGCACGTGTGGCCGGAAAGAAGGGCCACTTTGCCAGCGGCCTGGGACCTGAGCCTTAGGTAAAGCTAGTCCGTCCATAAGGTGCTTTGTGACCAGTGGGTGTGTGACAGCATTACAGTGACCACAGTTACAGAGGCTGGTCAGGATAAAAACATGAACAAGTTTAATCATGTTAGCCTTAATGTGATTGGACTGAATTTTTCTTATTCACCCAGATTCGATACTCAACTGGTTACTCCATTACATTGGCTGTAGAAGTAAAAAGGGGAAATGACCGACTTAAAATCAAGATGTGGGTTACGGATTTTGAAATGCCATATCCTGACCTGTTCCCTGGTGCCTTTGGGTGCCCATGGACCCCAGCGTGGACTTTGGATCAATACACTGCGGTGGTAATAAGGAAAAATTGAGGCCATACAACAGGTGTGTAAAGAGGTCTGTCTAGGCCAGCGGTTCTCAGCCTGTGGGTCGCGGCCCTTTGGCGGGCGAACGGCCCTTTCACAGGCGTCGCCTCAGACCACCCTGCAGATCAGATATTTACATGACGATTCATCACAGCAGCCACATGACAGTGATGCAGTCGCCACGAAAATAATGTTATGGTTGGGTCACAGCATGAGGAGCTGTATTAAAGGGCCAGGAGGTTGGGAACCGCTGCTCTAGTAAATGCACATACTTCCAGGGTTTTCATCTGTGGGTTCATATGTAGCGTTTTCGGTAGTGTTTTTAACGGTATCTTGGGAGTTACAGATATGTGCCATTTAAATGAGGAAAGCGAATGAAAGGAACTACATTTATTACCAAAATTTAAAGTGGGGGTGATAGTCAAACTTAAATGATTTTTGCCATGGCACTCCTTTTTTATCCACTTTAAATTGACTAAGAAACTACTAAACCTCCACGTTTGATCGAGAGCTTCGCGTGTCCGTGGTGTGGGCACCGTAAGTGACTACTTGGCTTCCAGTTTGTTCTCTTGAGAAAAGTGCTTTTTTCTTTTTAATGCACATATTTTATTTCAGGGCAAGGAAGCGGGAGAGAGAGAAACATAAATGCTGAGAGAGAATCATGGATCGGCTGCCTCCAAACTAGGGATGGAGCCCACACCCCGGGCGCGTGCCCTTGACCGGAACCGAGCAGACGCTCAACCACTGAGCCGCCCGGCCGGGCAGGAGCCACGTGGTTCCTGAGCGGAGGGGAGGTCTGGGCCGCGGGCCTGCTCTGACCCCTGAGTGGCCTTTTACGCTCGGGGCGGCGTTGTGCCTACAGCACTTGGTCCTTCCTGAGTCCCGGGCTGTGAAACCCACATGCAGCCCCAGGACGGGAGCTGCGCTGTGGGCGGGGCCTGGGTGACGCGCTCCTCAGGCTCACAGGCCTCTGCTTTGGAGACAGTTGTTACTGAACTTGGGGCGGGGGTGGGATGGAGGTGGGCGGGGCGCTCCTAACGGCCGGTTGGTCGCCCTCACGCATCTGCACATCCCCCGCGTGCGCTGAGCACGTGCACACCAGCGCTGAGCACGTGGACACGCACGCTAAGCAGGTGGACACACGTGCTGAGCATGTGGACATACACGCTGAGCGGACACGCGCCGCGAGCAGGTGGACATACACGCTGAGCGGACACACACTGAGCACGTGGACATGCGTGCTGAGCAGGTGGACACGTGCTGAGCATGTGGATATGCACGCTGAGCGGACGCGCGCTGAGCACGTGGACACGCTGAGCACGTGGTTACGCTGAGCACGTGGACATGAGCGCTGAGCACGTGGACACGCCAGCGCACGTGGACGTGCACGCTGAGCGGATGCGTGCTGAGCACGTGGACACAGTGGCCACGCGCGCCCGCGGTTGGGCTGGGCGGTTGGGCAGCGCAGCGGTTCGGGCGGCGGCGGTGCTGTGCGCAGGCAGAGCCCGCGGGGCCCCCGGAGCCGGGAAGGTGGGTGCGGGCGCTGCGCGGTCCCCTCCGACGCAGAGGACGTTTTCACCCCAAAACGAGCGAGCTCAGCGCCCTCAGAGCCGAGGCTCCCTCCGAGGGGAACAGCGGCCTCGGTCCCCCCGCGGGTGCGGCCGCGCCTCGGGTCCTGCAGCACGTGGCCGCCCAGGTGAGCGGGGTAGGGGGTGGGGTGGGGGGGGCGCAGGAGGCAGGCGGTCCAGGATGGGGGGCTGATGGCTGTTTTATCTCCCGCTCCCTTCCTCTCTGAAATCAGTAACAACATGTATGTGTATGTGCATGTGTATGTTCATGTGTATGTGCATGTGTATGTGTATGTGCATGTGTATGTGCATGCGTATGTGCATGTGTATGTGTATGCACACACATTAGAAGGTGCTAGGATATAAATCCCAGCGCGCGGCCGCAGAAGCGTCTCCCTCTTAGGTTTCTGGGAGGCTGGGTCTCCATGGTGCAGGGTCCGGGCTGGAGGCCCCTCTGGATTTTAGCGACACCCCCGGAGGGCGCCCTGCAGGCCGCGGAGGCCGCGGGGTGAGGCCGCCCTGGATGCCGTGAGCGCCTCGCCCTCGGCCGGCCGGACAGGACGGGTGTCCGCGTGTCCGCGCGATGGAGGCAGGGCCGCGGCCGCAGGGAGCGGGCCGCCCGGGTTCCGTCCATCGAGGTTCCGTCCATCGCCGGGATCGCCTGCGGGTCGGGCCGCACCTGCCAGGCCGCTCCCGGTGGGGACAGCTCGACGGGGCAGCTCGTCCCTCGCACCTCGGATGTCCCCCCCACCTCCCCCTTCCTCTGAAATCTGTGAAAGTGTTTTTTAAAGAAAAGAAAAAAAACGGGTGGAAGGAGAGGGAGGTGGCCTGGCGCCGTGCGGTGGTGGCTCCAGAAAAGCGAGGGAGGCCCCAGGAGGACAGCGAGCGGCCGGAGTCGCAGCTGCCAAGACCAGGGGGGCCGCTCCCCGCTGCCAGGGGGCTCCCCGGGTCCCAGCCCGCCCCCCCCCCCGCCCCCTGTCCCAGGGGCTCCTCCCGGGTTCCAGGGGCTCCTCCCCGGTTCCAGGGGCTCCCCCCACCCCCCCGTCCCAGGGGCTCCCCCGGGCCCAGGCGCCGTGCGGGGAGCTGGGCAGCAGGCACGTTGCACCCGCTCTTGCGCGTGGCCTGCGGGTCGGGGACGAGCGGGCCGGTCGCCGGGGGGGACGGGGCGGCGGCGAGGATGGACGGCGTTGCCCGTGGGTGCGGGCGCGGAGGGAAAGGAAGCGGCCCGAGGGCGGCAGCCTCAGCGAGGGGTCCCGGCCCCCCCCCCCCCCCGAGCCGGGCGGGGCGGTGCTGCCCCGGGTCTCGGAGCCACGATCCCGCCGGTCGCCGTGCCCCCTCTTCCCCCGGAAGCCGCCCTCCGGGAGGTTCAGTGCCTGCGGCGAGGTGACGTTGAAAGAAATCTTTTACTTTAAAATGTAGTCGCCTTCACCCAGTTTCACACTCACTTCATTGTTGGCATTTAATAAATGCCTGGCAATTTAAAATTAAGAACGTTAATACGACTCTAATATGGAATTCAACAGCCTTTTCAAAATAATTAAATTTCCTATCCAATGAAGAATCAGTTGGAACAACCAAACGCCTAATTCATCTTGATTAATAATATTTAAGAAACCCAGGGAAGACATTCGCGTACCGCGTGCGTCCTGAAGACACTGCATGAGGTCAGCTCTGGTTCCAAGTGGACATTTGGGGGGGAGCCTTTCTGTGCCTCCGCGTCCCCCTTGTAACAAAAGCCAGCTCTTCAATCAGATGAGGAACTCAGATTGTTAGGATAATGTGATAAGGTTTAAATTAACCGGTTATTTTGCATATCCACCAACTCTAATTATAATTTCCACAAATTATGAGCAAACATCCGATGTGCAGATACGTGTTGGGTTATTTCAGTGCGGAATTCTGGGTGTTGGAGACATGAACGAAACATGGGTTTGCCGTGAAGGAATCCACGTGAAGTAACCGTGGGTCCGTTCGTTCCAAGGCCTTGGCCTGAACGTGCGGTGCTCGGCGTTGTCTGGGAGCGCGGCCTGCGGCTGCAGCGTAGCACCTTGCCCGCAGTGTGATCTTGCTTTCCCAGGTGCCATGTAGAGAGAGCTGAGTGGAAAAGGCCGTAGGAAATGCTGAGAGATTAAGCAGGAAAATGAAGGAAGGAATTTCGGTTGTTTAGGACAATAGTTGGGGTAGAAAAACTTGATGGAAGATGAGCTCAGTGAATTGCAGCCATAGGGGTGGAGGCACCCACCCTCCCGGAGTGCGAGGGGGACGCAGTCACTGGGCGAGGGCGAGGGCGAGGGCAGGCAGGTGTGTGGTGGGTGAGGAGTCCAGTTCGTCCGGAATCCCTTCGACAACCTGTTGGTCCGTTTCTAACAACGATAAACGGATCCCTTCCCCACCCCCACTCAGCGTGTAAGGCAGAAACACCTGTGTTCGCAAGAAGACTCGAGCACATTCCTGTTGGCTTGTTAATCACCGGCCCAGCTGGTGAGGAGGAGAGTCTGTATGGACAGATCAGTGTAAAGGCGCTGCTGATACCTGGGAGGTCTATGGGTGAGTCAGGCACGAGAGCGTGCGGAGTGGTGCTGCTCGAATGAAGTTCTAGGAGGGACGGAGCCAGCCTGTCGGCGGGAAGGCAGGGCTCAGAATGGCCGCTGCCCGAGGCCGGGCGCCAGTTCTCTGGCACGGGGTGGGAGGACGCGGGGCGGTGGCAGGGCCCATGTCTCACCCGGGTGAGGGCTAGTCAAAGTCCACGGGGCGCTTACGCCTTTTCCATCTCTGGATTACACCCTGGATTACACCGCGATAAAGTGCTGCTTGTATAAAAAACATTGGAGTTCAGCTTTGGGCCGACGGCAGCCCCGTGATTTCAGTATAATTGTAGCGAAGGGCATGCAGGCGGTGTTTATTGCTACATTCTTCTCCTATCGGAGGCGGAGGCGGAGCGAGGTCATCTTAACGGGGCAGGGATTGAAGCTGGCAGGGAGCTGAGTATGGAAGGGAATTAGGAGCTAAGATCAGCTAGTTTATTTCTTGCCTCTTAAAATTACAGTTACCTGCGTTTTTATATTAGTGTCCGGGTTGCAGCACGGTGAGCTGGCATCTGTACACCTAGGGTGTGACGGCCACCAGCAGTCTCTCCACCGTCTGTCGCTGCACAAAGTCACTGCGGTATCGACTGCGTTCCCTGCGCTGTATGTTACAGCCCCGAGACTTACTTCACCGACGCAAGCCTGTGCCTCCTATTCCCTTTCACCTTCTTTACCCGTCCCCCCTTCCCCTGCTGCGTAGACCCATGCGATCCACTCAGCGGGTTAGGTCATGGGGAAGATGAGCCCGTCTGCAAAGACAACTCCAAGGGAGTCAAACGAACAGATGGGTGAGCCAGGGGCTGTCTGGCAGCGGCTCCCCCCGCATGTGCTCTTAGGGTCCCACCCAGACACAAGTGAGTGTCATGCCGTGGGCACCGCTCCCTCGGGAATTGCGGTGTGGCCTTGTGTCTTCTCTTTGTGGTTCATTACGCGTCTCCTTTTTCAATGGCTTCACAGGGAAGGGCGGGGCAGAAATGACTTGACTTCTGTCTGTTTTTAACCAGAAGTCCTTTTAAATATATATATTTTTAGGTGCAGGTGCAGAAGCTGGTTGGAGAGAATTGTGGCGTCCGGTCGTGCCCGGCCCTGCTCCCGATGAGCTTTCTGTAAGAGCCGAGGACACTCCCGGACGGAAGGCAGCCTTGGGCTGGATGGGCCTGCGTGACCTTCAGTAAGTGCTCTGCCTCACCTTCCTTGTCTGTGAAACGGACACGCCCGGTAGTGGTGGAGGCTGCTGTGGACAGCAGAGGTGATGCCAGGGGTACCTGCAGCATGGTGGGGGCACAGCCAGTAGCCACTGTAATTGTCAGTGGGTGCGTTGACTGACGTCTCTGACAGCTAAAAGCTTGAATATTGCGCCTACACTCGATCGCCCTTCAATTTGACTTGGCTTTCGAGGTCACCACGAAGTGTCTATTTTCTGAAGAGCCCTGAGAGATGGCCTCTTTTCTTAGCCAGAGCATTGCTGTATTTCCTGAGCAGGGGTCGGCATTTTGTTTTTTTCCTGAAAAAGGCCAGATAGTAACTAGTGTTGGCTTTGAGTATCACGCAGTGTCTGTCGAATCTACTCCACTCTGCCCTGGTGGCAGGAAGCAGGTCTAATCAGGGGGCGCAGGGAGTGGCTGTGTCCCAGTGAATCAGAGGGCAGCACAGACAGACAGAAACCAAAGGGCAGCCAGGGCGGCCCCAGGCTGCAGCGCTGTCCCGGGTCCTGGCCTTCAGTGTTACCCGACACTCACCTCGTGATGACCGCCGCCGAGGGTGCACTGTACAACGAGGTCGCTGGTGTTTTGGGTGGCATTTCAACATGGAATTTTTTTAACGATCCTGGGCTGTTTTCTCTCTTTCGTCCCCTAGATTTATTGAGGTGGAATCGACAAGTACATTGTAATATTTCAAGTATACAATGTGACGATCAAATGTGGAATTATACTGTTCAGAAGTGTCTCCCATTGCCTCCCTTATCGGTGATAATTCACCCAAACAACTCAAATACATGCAGGAAAAACTCATTCACGACTGTAGCAGGGGTCAGCTCCTCATTTCCTAACCCAAGAAACAGCAGCGTGTAAAGCGTATCTTCAGAAAGCTGTGTGTCTGTAAAACACTGCTTCGCGGACCTAGGCCTTAGGGTTTTGTCTCGTTAAGGGAAATGACTTTTTTAGCGAACTTCGGATTTCAGTTATATTTGGGATCATCTGAGTCTGAGGAGAGACCCCGGGCCGAGCCCCTCAGCAGCCCTGCCGGCATCTCTCTCTCTGACAGCGAGGGATTCTGGCAGCACCGGCAGGGCAGACGCAGTCAGCATGTTGCACGTGGGAAAGGCGATCACCAGCCGACACTGACGTCGAGGTGACGGGGAAAGGTGACTGTGCACAGGTGTGACTGGCCATTGCTCCCCAGCTAGTGCCTGTTACCAGGCTACCCCCCGCGGGTGGTGACCACAATCTGCCCCTAAGGAAAGGCCCTCGTGCGGTCCCTTTCCACGGGAGAGTGGAACTACGCCCACAGGCGCGTGTGGGTTGGTCTGTGTAGATGGTCAGCTCTACACAGCTGCCCTGTTACTCTCGTCCCGCGAACCCGTCGCCCAAGATGGTGGTGTGAACCCGGACCTAGCAGGAGGGCAGGCCTCTGGCCTGTCGGGTTTGTTGAACTCAGGTGTCGTTTCTGTGCTGCAGTATAAAATGTACCCTTTCCACAGGTTATCTTTTCTGTGTTGCTGAACGAAGTGCTAAAGTGCCACTGAACACCCCAGCCTTTACTCTATAGAATTACAAGATTAATATGTATATCGGGCTGACGCCAACATGCTCACCCAGCAGACTGATCCTTGTCAGATGTTCACGCACCTCAGGTGGGACTCAGCGAGTGTACATGGAACGCGCTCATATTTTTTGGGCTTAAACGTATGGGACAACAGCCGTAGCAGCACAGATTCAGCACAGCCACACACACAGCCTCTGCTGCTGAGCTCACAGGAGGGTTGCAGTGTGTTTCTGGTCCAATGAGATGACAGTGTCGTCTGTCACTCACAGGCCGAGCAGCCACGGGGAGAACGTGGTTCTGATGGGCGGGAGAACGCACTCCGATGTGTAATGGGGGGGCCTGGGAGCGAGCCCTGTCCGCCTGCGTTCGTGTTAGTGGAGGAGGCAGAGCAGACAGGCACATGTGTTTCCTTTTATTTCAGAGAGAGGAAGGGAGGGGGGGAGAGAGAGATCGAAGCATCAGTGATGAGAGAGGAACATCGATAGGCTGCCTCCTGCACGCCCCTCCTGGGGACCGAGCCTGCAACCTAGGCACGTGCCCTGTCCGGAATCAAACCGTGACCTGGTTCATGGGTCGGTGCCCAACCACTGCGCCACACCAGCCAGGCTCGACCAAGTTTTTTCAACAAATATTTGCCTCCCCTTTTTGTGCTCCGGGAGCTCTCCTAGTCCTGGGGGTCTAGTCCTAAACAGGGAGCTGCTGTCCTGTAGGCGAGACCTGCAGACAGACAGACAGACAGACAGACGACATGATGGAGGCTCCTGCCTGCGTGCGGCCTTCGCCTGGGCTCAGGTGGCAGGAGCCTGGCTGCGAGCACAGCGTCAGAGGCCGCTTCCCTCCGCGGGCGGCAGCCTGCGCCTGGCACAGCCCCAGGCTCTGCTGGTCAGACTGACCAACCCACTGCACGTCCCGAGCTGGGAGGGTCTGTGCTGTGCCGCTGATTGCTCTCACATAGTTACTTCTTTTCTCAACTTCTTTTTCTCTGTGGCAATAACCACAAAACACGCCATCTGTTGGTATCGCGTTCCATCGCACTGCAGGTGTAAGTGCTCCCGACTCCCCTGTAAATCAGGGTGCTTTCGTGTGACAGGTACTGTGTGCACTCCGCCCACATTCTCCATGATGGCGCAGCTGACGGCCACGGTGCCGGGCAAAGGGCCGCAGTGATGTGAGAGGGAGACATTGATGGGTTGCCTCCTGCACGTGCCCTGACCAGGACCAGGGCTCAAACCTGCAACCCAGGTATGTGCCAGCGCTCTAACCACTGAGCATCTGGCCAGGGCAGGATCCCGGCCTTTTCAATGAAAGGAAAGGAGATACAGAAACTAATGATGTTCTGATCTACTTAGTGTCGGCTGATGGTGAACATCTTGGTTTCCAAGTTGGTTAATATCGTGACGCGGCAGATGAATGGCCCTTCAGAATGCCTGTCGCTGCTCCGTACTCGGTTATCAATTAGGCAGATTGCGTTTCATGTTCCTGCAGCCGCAGCTGAGGCATGCGCGTGTTCTGGAGCAGCGTGTCGTGTTCCTCTGAGGCAGCGGCTCTCAGCCTCCTGGCCCTTTAATACAGCTCCTCCTGTGGTGACCCAACCATAAGACTGTTTTCGTGGCGACTTCATCACTGTCATGTTGCGACTGCGATGACTCGTCATGTAAATATCTGATAGGCAGGATGGTCTGAGGCGACCCCTGTGAGAGGGTCGTTCGCCCGCCAAAGGGGTCGCGACCCACAGGTTGAGAACCGCTGCTCTAAGGCCGGTCCGCTTCGCCCAGAAGCAAACGAAAGAAGACAATCGCTTCAGTCGACGAAGCTGAGAAATGAGCGCATACAGATTGTTTGCCAAAGGACAATATTTCGTAGAAGGAAATTTTCTTATTTTCTGATTCTATCTGGGAATATTAAGAAAATGGAGAAATTTGCAAAATATCTTGAGAATGGATCCTGTTGACTTTTTAAGTAAATCTAAACTTTACAGTGGAACGATGGATACACATCCTCAGGAGTAAATGTTACTTTTCCAAGATGCTGATCTTAGTTCAGGGGACACTAGCTTCGTTTAGTTCCTCGATGTACTCGTCATCACTTCCCTTCCAAGCGAGTTGCGAGAACCGTCTCTGTGATAATCGAGATCTGGTTCTGACTTAAAGTCCACGTCTCTGTTCCCAAGGGGGATGTGTCTCCGACTGTTTCAAGAGGGTGAGTTGGTGTGGGATCTGGGGTAGGAGCTGTTCACTACCGTCAACTTGAACTTGTGACCAGAAAGGTCACTTTTGGTGACGGTGGTTTGCGGGTAAACGGTCGTTGTATTTGCGTGGCCCCAGGGGTGGTGCCTGTGTTACCGGGAAGGTGGTTTGCCGAGGTTCCCTCAGGTTGGAGGAGTCTTATTTCTGACTTCGTGGCGTGAGGCACGTCGCAGCCCGAGATCAAAGGGCCCTTGTACCCAACCCTGGGGGCGGGTGAGCATCACTCACCTTTTTTATGTGGAAGTTTTTTATTAGAACAACATGATTTCACAGATGGAATGGGCGTCGCCATCAGCTTTCTGCATGATGGCTGCGGGACAGCCCTCGGATGGGAAGCCGACAGTGTCCATGTGGCGGGCGTCCTGCTGCAGGCCTGAGCCCCGCTGTCCCCGCGGGAGGCGGACGGGCAGGGGGATGGAATGGGAGCGTCGCTTGTGCGGCAGCCTCCGCGTTACCGGTTTCCTCTTGTTCTTTGACTCCGAGACCTTCTATGGCTCTTCTCACTCACAGCCCCAGCTGTGTTAGCGTTGGCCTTTGTCCTTCTCGCAGGGACAGGGAAGGCTCCACACTACCCCCCCCTGCGAAGGAACTTGAACCTGAAGGAGCAGGAGAGGGAAACGAGGGAGAAGCGATGCCCAGGGCCCCAGGCAGAGACGGGGAGGGCTGCCCGTAGGTGTCACACACAGTCGCTGTGGCAGCAGGAAGAATGTCGCAGCGTGTTAGCTTCTCTGTCTGGAAGCCCAAGGCAGAGATGGGACCATGACGCCTTCGCCGAAACGGGCTCTGACGGCCTCGTTAGGCCGAATCTAGTTGCTTTGCAGGTGCCTTTCCTCGTTTTACTTCTTCTACTTGTAAACGCCCTTCTAAGTGTCTCTGCGTTTGAAGCCCCCGTGTTTCACCTGAAGGTCCACACCAGGTGCCCGAAGAGCTCGCCGCTGCGTTTGCTGTGCAGACATCAGCCCTTTCCACGCCCCGCCCCCCCCCCCCCCCCCTTTCGGGCATTCGCATGAAGGAGCATGCGCACGAGGCATCGTGAGGTGGGCTAGCACTATGGCTTATTTTTATCATGACATTTTTCACGGTATGCTCTTGTTTGTTTTTATGTGTCCTCCCATCAAATGATAACTTTTAAAAATAATGTGTGTGTGTTTTTTGTTTTTTTTAACTTTTTAGAGAGAGAGAGAGGAAGGGAGAGAGAGAGAGAGAGAGAAACATCAGTGATGAGAGAGAATCATGGATCGGCTGCCTCCTGCACACCCCACACTGGGGATCGAGCCCGCAACCTGGGCCTGTGCCCTGACCGGGAATGGAACCCTGACCTGGTTCATAGGTTGACACTCAACCACTGAGCCACGCCGGCCGGGCCGGAGTCTCAGATTTAACATGTCTCCAACACACCTTCAGTTCCTTAAACCTAATCCGCTCTCAGTCAAACCCTCGCCTTGGGCATCTCATCTCACCTACGTGGTTACCTGATGCCCGTTTTCTTCTTTCCTCCACTCCTTGTGTGCAGTCCGCCATTAGGCCAAAGAGCTCTACCTCTGAGGGAATTCCTCTGTCTGCCTACTTTTCTTCACCTTCCATTTCCATTTGCTCAAACTACCCAGTGGCCCGGAAGACAAGAAAGGAGACGGATGGCGTCTCGAGCTCTGGGCGCACTGGGAGCAAGGCCGAGGGGGGCGCCTTCTGTGCGTCCGGGACTCGAGGAGAAGGGGCGCCAGGTGCGAGGGTTGTTCCTATGAACCAGCGAGGCTCCGCGTCCGGCCTTCCTGCCGCTGCCGTTTCTCCCAGACCCGAGACGTTAGGGTATCGGCTTGGAAAGGCCACTTTTCATAACTCTTACTTAGTGGCAACCAGTGCCTTTTCTTTAAAAGAAGTGCAAGTTTCAGTTCAGTTTGAACAAGCAAGGTGATCGCTGAGCTGTAAATAATAGCTCAGCACCGCACCCCCGAAAAGCTCAGTGCATTAGCTGGGAATGTGCTGAGCCGCTGTAAGGTGACACCCAGCCTGCAGTCGCCAGAGGGGTTTGGCTTGTCTTTGCTCAGGACACAAAGTGCAAGGGAGTCTGGGCCCCTGAGTGCCGGCGGGCACTGCCCTCTCTATTTCAGGCGCGGAAAACGGGGCCGGTGGGGGGCTGGCTGGTTTACTCCGTGAGTAGCTTCTTGCCCAGGGGGCTCAGTTTCAGAATCCTAGAAGCCATATGTGTTGGTTTAATCAGAGTTCGGCCCCCGGGGAGGATTAAGTGCAGGGAGAGCCCCAGTGAGGCCTGGAAGGAGAAAGCCCGCTCCCTCCGCGGCCAGCGCTGGAGAGGCAGGAGGGTTGGGGAGGTCACGCTCAGGGCCCACCCCCGGCCACGGCCTGTATTTCCAGATCATTCCAGCGGGAGGGAGGCTGCCTGCCCGGCTTTCTCCCTCCAGGACCAGGGCCCTGCCTGCGTGGTCCTTCCTGCGACTGAGAAAGGGTCTGAATGGAGGCTGGAGCCCAGGCCTGGACACGGCGGCCAGCTGTGAGCTAGGCTAGTGAGCGACGGTCTAGAAGGGAGTTTATTACTCACATCTGCACGGGCACCTCTGCCTCTTCAGGATCGCCCCGCGCGCGCTGCCTTCCCACGCCTCCCCCCCCCCCCCCCCCGGAAAGATGAGAAAGCTCTCCAGTTCACACACGGTTTTGGGTGCACACACCGTGTACCTCAAGATAGTTAAGTATTCTAGGCAGGTAACTGTCCATGTCAGCACTGTAATTGTCTGCAGCATTTCAGTAGAATGATTTCAGTATGTTCAAGGGGCAGAGAGAGCATGGATGGGGAAAACGCTTGAACCGTGTGAGGTGTTAAAAGGGATGTTTAGATGCATTTGGGAGGAGGGCTGTCGACGCGCTGGCCTGGACCGATTGATTCTATTTTGGGCCTGGTTTCCTCTGTTTATCAGGGGGTCGGGAGCCTGCTGAGTCCAGCTCTGTTCTAGTCATTTCTTGGCCAGGCCCCGTAGAGAAAATTCTCACCCAATGCTAATACCGTCGTACCTGTGGAGTTCTGGTAGAGATCTCACTAGGAAAGTCAGTGACATAAAGGGGTTCTTTCTGAGAGAATAAGTAGAAATGGTAGGCCATTGTTTTTATGTGAGTGTGTCTTTATTTATTTTATTTTATTTTTTTCCTTGGTTTGTCAGCTTTCATTCTTGTTTGCACTTAAGCCTTCTCTTTTGTTCTGAAACCAGAATGTGTCCTAGAAAAAAAAAAAGGATCAACATAGGATGAAACTCATTTTATAAATGGACTTGCACCAGGTCTTGGCTCGGCTTAGCTTGTTCACACTAAGCTCCTGTGAACTCCGACTTCTGTGAGGCCTGTTGGCCGCATCGCGGGGTTTATCGGGGGTTTGTGCAGCGAGCCAGCGGCTCTCAGGTTACCTTCCATCAGAACCGTGTGATAATTCAGGTTGCAGTGAGAAGGACTCAGAGGGAGCTCTTTCTGCTTTTAGTCAGTAATGACTTTGGTTTAAATCATGTTATTCAGAGGCTACGGGAGCTTTTATAAATTATTCATTTGCAAAGATCTAGCCATTTCAAGCCACATCCCCCGAAACGGAATGGGGTGGAGTCCAGTGGCTTCCTGTGGCTGAAGCATTCGTGAGTGTCCCTTGGGGGTCTGCTGGCGAAGGGACACTTGTCTCCCCGAACTTGGTTTTCTCCTCCAGTAGCTCCCCTTTCCAGAACCATCTGGGACAATTCGGGGGCCAACCTTTTTTCATTCTGTCTGTCACACTGACTGCAAAACTGACAGAAAAACTAACTGCATGCCTGGGAACGTCAGCAAGCCAGCCGTTCCCTTCACATTCGTGACCGTATTTATTCGTGATCTTCCAGGAGAAGAAATGGGTGTTTTGTTCTTGTTCTATGTATATCGATTTGGTTGTAATCGGCTTTTGCCCGGAGATGCTCTTGTTTGTGTATTTCTGTCCCAGCTAGGGAGGACTCTCCCTTACGGAGGAGTATCTCTTAGGAAGGTGTTTTCTGGGGAGATTTCCCTTAGTCTGAAGCAACCCTCTCCATCACAGGCCGCAGATGCTCAGCTCGCAGCTAACCCTCCTTGGTTATGCTTTGGAAAAGCCTAATGCAAAGACCTTCAATGAGTAGTCATAACTACGACTTGTAAATAATTCCGTGAAACATGTGTTGTGTAATCTCTTTGAAAGATTAACTCAGTGACCGAAAGATTGCCTCTCTTCCTGAAGTATTATTTAGTACACGTGGTGCTACTTAGTGCGATATAGTCAGGCTTTACTGGGTTTCAAGCTCGGAGCCATTTATTTATCTTTTCCTGATCCTTCCCCGTCCATGTGCAAAGTCAGTTGATGGCAGATTCTACCACCCTTGATTGACTTGTGGTAAATGAAACTTGGAGACAGACGGGGGTGTAAAATCAGAGCACAGGACAGAATGTCCGTGAGATTGGCCTGAGGGCACCCCACCAGGAAGAGGAAGCAGGCTCAAGAGGTGATGGGAAGCCAGCGAGCAAAGCAAGGGGCATGAGCAGGTGGTGAGGAGAAGCAGCAGATGCAGATCGCCCAGCTGTTGAGGAGATGGAAGAGTGGATTAGAGTGAGGAAAGGTTATTGAAAGCCAGTGCCGATCTGAGCAAGTTGACCGGGAAGAAGCAGCCAGTGAAAATGATGATCCCAAAGAGAAGAAGAATTGTTAAAAATGCTTGCAGGCGATAGAAGGGGAGATGAAGAACCCATGGGGCAGGGAGGCAGAGCACCTCTGGAGAGACTCAGATGAGGTCAGGCCTTCCTGACCTCAACCAGTGGTTCTCAACCTTCCTCACGCCGCGACCCTTTCATACAGTTCCTCATGTTGTGCTGACCCCCAACCATAACATTATTTTCGTTGTACTTCATAACTGTAACGTTGCTACTGTTATAAATCGTCATGCAAATATCTGATCTGCAGGATGTATTTTCATTGTTCGCGACCCACAGGGTGAGAACCGCTGGTCTAGAATGTGCTATGAAGGGTTTCCTTTGGATGTGATGAACACTGAACCAGCAGACTCTGAGTAAGGCAGCTTTTTCTCCACAAAGTGGGTGGGCCTCATCTAACCTGTTGCAGGCCTCAGAGCAAAGCCTGAGGTTCCCCGTAAAGAAGGGGTTTCCCTATTAGACTTGAGCAGCATCAGCTCTTCCCTGGGTCTCCTGCCTGCCGGCCTGCCCTGCAGAGTTTGGACTCATCAGCCCCAACATTTTAAAATAAACCCCTTGCTCTTTCTCTACATATTTTCCTGGTCCGATTTCTCTGGAGAACCCTGACACATACAGAGAATCCGTACGGGGTGGGAGGGTTTAGAAGATGTTGAGGCTAGTGATGTCAGTATTTTTGGTAAAATGGGACTCAGATAGATAATGGGAGTGAACAGTAGACTCAAACTTGGGAGATTTTCCAAAGACTTTGTTGGTGGGAAAAGGAGGCTGTGGATGTTTCCAGAACGGGCCTGTCTTCGTCATTTTGCATCCTAACCTCACTGCACCATCGCCGGGTCCTAGGCTCTGAGCAGGGGGACGTGCTAACAGCATGAACTTGGACTTAGATCTGAGTCTAAGCCCAGGCCTTTCTAGTTGCTACACAAGTGAATGTGGGCCATTCATGTAACCTCATTCGACTCCTACCTAACGAGCATGAGTGATGGTGGGATTCAGGACCAGTGTAAGGATCAGCTGAATGTACGAGGGCTCTTGCCACCTGTGAGGTTGGACTCTTAGGTAATGTTCACCAATATTCATCAGGCACAGCGCTGTCCTTTGAGGAACATCCTACCTGCGAAGATAGGTCCGGCTTCGTTTCTGTGCTTTAGCCTGGTCACTGGGCCCTGCCCATTTGCCCCACCTCTTTCTGGGGCACCGTGACCTCTTCCAGCCTCAGCCCTTAGGGCCACTCCTCCTGGGTCTCTGCATGGCTTCCTCCCGCCCCCGCCCCCCGCTGCTCAGCGCAAACGGGTCCGTCCTGAGACGGTCTCCGGACCCCCTTTCTGAGCAGCGGGCCGTGCTCCCAGTTGTTCCTTCTCACACACCTTGTTTATTTCCTTCATAGCACGAATTGGATTATATAACAACCCTGTTTGCTTGCTTATTGATCCATCGATCAGTTGTCTCCTCTCATTAGAAAGTATAATCCTTAGGAGAGCCGCCTGCTGGTCTACCGGATTCTCAGATTCTGGCACTTCAGAAGGGCCCAGTCCTGAGCCCAGTCACTGCTGAGCGGGCGACTGGATGAATTGGGTGGGTTTCACGTGCTTCTTACAGATAAGCATGTGGTGGCTGCAAAGGTCGGGGGACGGGGGGGGAGACGGGGTGAAAGAGCCTCATGTAGGTCCCCCTCCACTTGCTTCTGACTCGGTATCTGTTGCATCTGAGTCGCGAAGTTCTCAGCCGCAGCTGGTGTTTCTCGGTGTGGCCATCCTCTCCCCAGTGACTCTGTGTCCCAGTGCCTGGACCCGTGAACGTGACCGTGTCTGAGGAAGAGTCTTTGCAGATGTCTGTAAGTTCAGGGTCTCGAGACAAGATCATCCTGGGTGAACTGGGGACCCCTAAGTCCATTAACTAATGTCCCTGGAAGTAGGGAGGGAGACACAGGGGGATGGCGAGTGAAGACAGGCAGGGAGGGGTTGGAGTCCCCGAAGCTGCAGGAGGCAAGGGGGACCCTCCCCGGGGGCCTTGGAGGGGTGAGGCCCCGTCCTCCCTAATCATACTTCCGGCCTCTGGAGCTGGGGGAGAATACATTTCTATTGTTTGAAGCCACCTGAGGACATTGTTAGGATAAGTACCTCCCAGGGATTGCATGGGACATACTTATCCTAAACAATCATTTGTTGTTCATCTGAGATTCTAATTTAACGGGGCTTCTGATACATCTGGCTGTCGGAACACCAATCCCAAGAAAACTTGGAGATGAAGAATTGGCTGGGAGTGATATATAGACTCTGTCAAGTGAGAACTGCATCACATTTTTAAAAAGTGAAGTAACTAAAAGAAAATGAAGTTGGTGTCAGGGGAGTTTTATATGTGCTACACAATCCTGACATTCTGCCCAGAAAAGTTAAGCAAAATGCTTAGACACAGGGAAGGTTGCTCTTCATGGTTTAAGTCTGAGCTAAAACTACTGTGGAGGTGGCTGACTTGTTTCTTGTGTCTGTCAACAATGCGAACTACATTTCATCTGATCCTGACTTAACTTTTAAAGAACTCTCTGGGGAGTTGGGATTGAGTTGGAGACTCCTCTTATTTCTACTACTGATGAGAGCGCCGCCTTGCCCAGGGCACTGCCCTGTCACCCGGGGTAGCCTGGCCAAGGCCACCTTTGATGCCGCCTCCAAGACCTGCAGCCACCTCATTCCCCATCTGGAAAGTGGCGTGTTCACCACGTCTCCCTCCTGGGAAGTCACTGACTGTCTTACAAAGACCCGCTCCAGCCCGGCCGGCGTGGCTCAGTGGTTGAGTGTCAACTTGGGTCACGGTTCGATTCCAGGTCAGGGCACAGGCCCGGGTTGCAGGCTCGATCCCCAGTGTGAGGTGTGCAGGAGGCAACTGATCCATGATTCCCTCTCATCTTGGATGTTTCTACCTCTCTCTCCCTCTCCCTTCATCTCTGAAATCAATAAAAATATATACTTAAAAATAAAAAAAGACCCCCATCAGATTCTCCATGGATGGGACCCAGGCTGCAGCCGTGGCCACCACGTGGGTGTTACCAGTTCCTAAACATCACCTGCCTCTGGGTTCTACCACAGTGGTCGGCAAACTGCAGCTTACGAGCCACATGCGGCTCTTTGGCCCCCTGAGTGTGGCTCTTCCACAAAATATCGACTTCTGCGCAGGGGCCACGAAGTTTCATTTGCACTGTACATGCGCACCCGCACGTGGTATTTTGTGGAAGAGCCACACTCAAGGGGCCAAAGAGCCGCATGTGGCTCCCGAGCCGCTGTTTGCCGACCACTGTTCTACCACACTCCTCCCTCCTTGTGCAGATTCTGGGAAAAGAAAGGGCTGGCACCGGGATTGGGCCGCAAACACCCGTGAGGGCGGGGGGAGAAAGAAAACTAGGAGCGGACTCATGAGCGTTCGGTTGAACTCTGGCCCATCCTCGGAGACTAACCTTGGAATTTTCTGAAACCTGAAATTTTCCAATTGCCCCCCTCAGTAAAGAAAGCTAATAAATACAGTCCCTTCAGTCTGAGGCACTCTCGTTCATGGGACATGGAATTGCTTTTACTCACAAGGCTGCGTGGAAGGAGATGAAAGCAAGTCCAACATTGATCTCACCGGGAAAAATTAAGAGAAAGGATCAAATGCCTTTTGAAGTGCAAATAGGATGTTTCTTTTTGATTCATGTTCTTTGCAAAAACATTGTTTTGCAAGGTTTTCACATCAATTGGACTAAGAACAATTCATGTCTGATCCTGTATTTGTCTTTTTTTCCTTTTGTTGTAAACCCTCGATACCAGCAACTCTCCTCACAGTTCAATGTTCTACCTGGATCTGCAGGTTTAGGGCAGAAAGGAGGATCTTCGTCACCGAGTGCTGACGGGCAGGAAGTGCCAGAGGGGACGCGGGTAGAGCCTGCTGTGGGCCGGGGTTCGGCCTCATTCCACTCTCTGCTTGTCGGCTCCTTCCGGCAGTGTGGGTCTTAGTCCCGGCTTCGCTCTTCGTTCGTGGTTTAACTTTAGGGAATTCTCAGCTTCTTGAGCCTCAGTTTCCTTTACCTGGAATTGGCCTCCTTGCTTAGGGAATTTTTGGCACCAAAATCTTTCTGGATAAAGAGTACATCCCCCCCTCCCGCCCCAACTCCTCTCTGCCTCCTGTCTACTGTGTGTGTTTTAATTTTAATTAAAAAAATCATGAACTTCATCAGATCAGATCTAAAAAGCTGGCTTGTGGGAAGTCAATACTCTGATTCATTTGGTGTTATTACTCCTACGATGATGATGATGATGGTTATTCTGGTCACTGAAGCCTGAATGTAGCAGTCCTCACACATCGTTACGATAATGGCGAGTATTGAAGGAGATGATGGGAGTGCTGTGAGCTGGTAACATTTGATGGCCAGAGCATGTTTTCATCTTGTTCTCGCTGTTTTCTAAAAAAAAAACACACCAGTTTGTCTAACTATTTGTCGTTCAGTGGTGATGGAATATGAATTCATAACTCACACCCGTTGACTAAAAATACGTGTAAGACACCCTTCCCAAGCCAGAGTCGGACAGGAACCCTGATAACTACAACTATACCTGCATTTAGATCCGCATCCATCGTCTATTTGGCTATTAACAAGCTAGATAGATAGTCATATACAACTACACATGTAAAGACCAAGAGAATGGACAGAATAGGAACAAAATCTTATAAAACTTTCTGATTATAGTAAGAAAACGTTACTTGAGCTTGAAAGATATTTTTAAAATTTTTTCCCCTTAGAAAGAACATACCATTAACAATATTCTTTATTACTTGAACGGCTTATATCCTTTGTATCCAGAACTTGGTCTCCCCACAGCTTCAGACTCCTTCGTAGGAGAGCAGTTTCTAGGCGATTCTTGGGAGATGGGACAGGGCCCTGCTGCTCCGTATGTTTGGGGAATACTGGGCTATTCTTCACAGTTTAAAGAAAGATCAGCTCTCTCGAGAATAGCTAAGGCCAAGGAAGAGCAGGCAGCACTGTCAGATGTATCTGCACGTGCAATTCTTTGGTAGCGGAATACCCACTAGTGCCCCAGGAACGCCAGATGGCAAAACATCTCCCCAAATACCAACCCAGCCCAACCCAATCCAACCCCAATCACCCCAGAACACGCATCTCAGAGCAGCTCCCAACCAAAGCAAACAGCACCCGACCGCCTCGCCCAGACAGGCTTTCACTTGTGTGTTCCAGTGGCTCTCAGAGTGCAGTGTGGCGTCAGGGGAAGGAAAATTATATTCTCGATTGTTCAACAAGAACACGGTTTAGGAAAGGTAGCTGTGAAAAACTGACTTTAAAAAGCCTGTTTAAAATGTCTGTTTTCCTGGTAAACTTCTGTTCGCTGGAAAATAAATTTCTATAAAGCATCTCTTTCCCTGGTTACAGAGGGGGTGTAGCTGGGATGTGGGGGGGACACACCGTGATCAGGACGAGGGCTGCCTATAACTTTGTTACATTGGCTGCAGCTTTTCAATTTTCTGACTCGAGCTTCTCTCAGGTATAAAATAGAGATGGCAGGGTCCGCCTCCCAGGATTATGGTGAAATAGGAGGGGACCGAACACGCAGAGTCATCCGGCCTCGCTTAGGAAACAAGACGGCGGTAAAGCATCTCGACCATAGCTGGCCATGCTGTTCGAGCCTGAGAGTCTCTGGATCCTTTAATTTTCCGGAGCCTTCATCTGTGCTGACCCAGCGGGTTTGAGTTTTCAGGGGAAAAAAGAAATGTAGTTCGCAGGGCCCAACCCCAAGGAGGGTGGGAAGGTGCGGCCAGGGAAGGGAAGTGGACTTAGCAGTACTGGTGATTTTCAGGACAATTTCTCGAGGTTGAGGATGGAGGCCAGATTGTAGGGTGTGACTAGCAACAGGACTGCCTCTCAGACGCGGGCGGAGGAGAGCGAGGAGCTCGCGCAGGGGCTCGTCTTCAGCTCGGGAGAAGGTGACATCCTTATAGGAATATTTTTTTAAAATATATTTTTATTGATTTCAGTGAGGAAGGGAGAGAGAGCTAGAAACGTCAGTGATGAGAGAGGATCATGGATCGGCTGCCTCCTCCATGCCCCACACTGGGGATGGAGCCCACAACCCGGGCCTGGGCCCTGACCGGGAACCGAACGGTGACCTCCTGGTTCATAGGTCGACGCTCAAGCCCTGAGCCCCGCCGGCCGGGCCTTATGTTTGTGGGCGGCAGCAAGAAGATGAGCAGGACGGTGGGAAGAGTCCAGGATCGGGAGTCAGATCTGCTTCCAGTTCGGATCAGTGGCTGATGGACAGCACGACCCGGCACGTGGCCAGCGGGGAGTCGCTGGGGGGAGGCGCTCACACCTGCTGTGGCTGCTCTTGGCTTGGAGCCTGGACACGCCCTGGAGTCAGAGAGCTCGTCCCCAGAGAACGGGCATCACCGCCTTTCCAGAAAGTCCCTCCGCACCCGGATGTTTATCTTTATGGCTGGCGCTGTGAACGTCCCCTCCTGTTTACAAAGGGCAGGGCGCACCCTGGATGTGTTTACTGAACCGAATTGAATTGACAGGGGCACACCCCTCCTCCCCGCTCGGAAGACGGGCCGAGTGGCTCTCCGTCCGGCCGTGTGCCTTGCCTGGCTGCTGTTTGACGGCTCGCCCACTGCTGCGGGCTGCCCTCCTCCCCCGATTAACAGGATCCCCCAGCAGTTTTCTGTTCTCATGGAGGTAGAATGGCCCCCAGTGAAGGCCCATTCACACAAGGAGGAAAAGACAAAATGACTGTGTGAAAGCGGCTGTGAAATGCGGCTTTTCCAGTCCGTGCTGTGCTTGGAACTCTGTGGTATCAACAGTCCAAAGTCATTTTAAAAATGCTTTCTTGAGTAGAAGGACTGAAAAGTCTTGAGTCTGAGCTTTAAATACACCCCCTTCAATTCCGACTTAGTTTGTGCTTCAGCTTTTGAGTTTATTTTTGGGCACAGTTTGCAATTAAAAAAGACATTTTGAGAGCACTGGGAACCCCCCAACATGAACGCGGTCACGTTTCAGCCGGAGGAAGCTGCGTGGCGGTTCTGGTTCCACTGTCGTCTGGGCCTCGTTTGTGGTTGTCTGCAAGTCCCATGGCTCTGGTGGGAAGCTCCTCTGTTCCGGTGGTGCCGTTTCCATATTCTGATGAGTGTGGGCACTAAATAATTGAGCTGCGAGCTTAAGGGCACGCTCTGGATGGAAGATTCTTCTTCGGCTTCTCTGTTTCGGGCGCGCTAATTAAGCACTTAGCCGGCCGGAGGGGAGCTTGGGTTATCTTGTGGTTTGGCTTATTGGCTTTTCTCATAAAAAGGTTTAGTGGAGGAGGAAGTTGAATAAAAGACAAAACATCCGCTCATTCCAACGACCCAGGTTAGTGTGGGTCCGTTAACAAAGAAATCGTGTTGATTGGTTTTAAATGTCAACTCTTGTTGGATCAATGCAACTGGCCCAGATGAACTAGAAAGAGAATGACTCTCCAGGGCCAGGATTGACCCTAATGAGACCTGGTTTGTGCTTTGGTAGTTGAGTGTTAGAAATGTTTTTAACCTTATTGCTGCGGACAGTTGGATAAACACGCCCATTAAAGCATGAGTCACATTTACTTCCTTTCCGGGTATTGGCTGGTCTGTTTAGCAAGAAATTGATCTCGATGATCTGGTATTTGCTCAGACTACTTGTAATCAGTCAGGTGTAGCAAGATGTTTTTTTTCATCCAGACGCGTGTACTTCTGACAAAGCCTGCCTTTGTTTTTTTCTTTTTCCAGAGGTTTCTCCTGGTTTTTGCTTTCAGGTGTGTTCAAGAAATCATTCTTTCCAACATTAAAACATTACCTGCTCTGAGAAATGTGACAGTGATGTAAGAGAATGCTCAATTTCCTTTATATATTTAACTTTAGACTTATCACTCTATTATGAAATCACCATATATATTTCAGACAGGAAGGGAAAGAGAGAAAGGTAGAAGCCTCAGTGATGAGAGGGAATCATGGATCGGCTGCCTCCTGCACGCCCCCGACTGGGGATCAAGCCCACAACCAGGGCATGTGCCCTGATGGCAATTGAACCGTGACCTCCTGGTTCATAGGTCGACACTCAACCACAGAGCCAGGCCTGCTGGGCAAAACCCTATTTTCTTTCAAGAATAAAAGAGTGTTGGCATGCTTTCTGGGTTTGGTCAATGAAAGTGCACGTAGAAAATAAAGCTCTAAGACAGAAGTGTGCACAGGATACCACATGTCTTTCAACTTTGGAGGGAAAGGAAAACATGTCTGTGGTCAGGAGGACTGTCTTGAGGTGTCCCCACTGCCTGTCATAGATGGCGGCTTGGAGCAGGAAAAATGCCTTTCATAACTTTGGTGTGAAACTGGCTATAATCTTGTGGATCAGTATCCCTTTATGTATATTAATTTTTATGAAAAATGTATTCGTGATTACAGAGTAATATTTATTATAGAACAGAGTAGAAAATTATCTAAGAAATCTATGATTCTGCCCTCAAAGGATTAACCTCCAATCCTTTGGCTATTTATTACATACTTGATAAATTAGCACGCACATAATTTTTAGCCGTGCTGGTATCGAGTGTTACTATTTTACTCTGATTTTAACTTTTTAACGCAGCAATATTTTGCTGACACATTTCTTCTTAATATACATGTCATTATTATTGGCTCATTAATATTTCACCATATGGATGTACCATAATTTGTTCAACTAGTTGGCATCTATCCGTTGTCTCCCATATGCACGCTGACCCGTGCTCAAACCCACAACCTAGGTATGTGTCCTGACTTGGAATGAAACTCATAACCTTTTGATGTGCAGGACAAGCTTCAGCTGATGAAGCCACCGGCCAGGGCTCAGCAGGCAGCACCCTGGTGGTCAGACTCCCAGTTCTAGAGTCTGAAGCTAGAGTTTGATTCTTCTCATTTTCTGAGAACATGTTACGTTATAGAAAAGCATTATTAAAGTCTGTATCAGTTGTTAGATTAACCAGAGGATCATGGCTGTAAAATACGAGGCGTCAAATGGGATTTCTTTGGTCATTCGCTTAATATCAGTCACCGCTTCATGCACTCGTGGATACCGACACAGGAATTTTAGTTATAATGGCTTTTCTTTGCATCGGGTTTGACTCTGTCAGAACTTCACGTTGCTAATTGTGTAGCTGTCTTCTTTTGTTCTTTCTGTAGAGTTTCTCACCCTTTATCACTTTATGATTTTACTAGCGGCCTGGTGCACGAAATTCCTGCATGGGTAGGATCCCTGGGCCTGGCCTGCGATCAGGGCCGATCAGGGCCTTCCTTCATTCCATGCCGCCCCCGGTGGTCAGCGCACGTCATAGTGAGCGATTGAGCTCCCAGTCTCCCGGTCGAACTCCCAAGGGGACACTTTGCATGTTAGCCTTTTATAGATAGAGACAGATTACTTTAAATAAAGAGGACTTTTGTTTGTTGGGTTTCATGAATGAAATCTCTCAAACGTGTTCCCTTTATTCACTTTAATTACTTTTAACTGTACCGAACTATCCTACTGTATTAGTGACATCATTCTCCAGAGCAATTCAAATGAGAGGAATAAGTTTAATTTGGTTTTGTCCAACACACATTTGAGCGGAGGTGCGATTCTCGGGGGGGTAAAGGGCAGGATGTTTCATCTGGTTTCCCTGAGGGCGAGGCTGTGTGGTTAATTTTTGTGATCAGCCGATGAAGGGTCAGGGAACGTCAGGCAGAGGGCAGCTGGGCTCGGCGGGGCCGTGACAGAGCCTGTCCAGCCAGGGCCGGACCCGGGAGGCAGGGAGTTAGCGCGTCCCTCAGTTAGAGCTGCGCTCGGCCTCTCGCACCAGGCTGGTCAGCATGTGGCTAGCGAAGCTGAAGTGCAAACCGGCAGAGGCCCCGGCAGCCCAGCTGCGTGGCTCCGCGCTGGCGCCTTGACCCAGGAGCCAGCGGTCACGGGTTTGCTCCCAGGACGGCGGGCGCGTTGCAGGTGAGGCTCCCGCACGGGTGTGATGGACGTGGAGCAGCCTCAGCGGGGCTGCAGGAACATGGACAATGAAGAAGCAAGCTTTTTTTTTTTTTTTTTGGTAAATCACTGCAATTTTGGAGTAATCTGTTACCACAGCATAGCTTAGGCTGCCCTGACTAATCAAGGAACCGAAAAATAATTAGCCCAGTAGTTACCCATCTTGTGAACTACAAGATGTACCAGGGAGCATGTTACCTTGAGCAATTTAAAGTTTTTATTCTCATTCAGGAGGTTTTGGACAGAAAGCAGGAAACCGTGTGTTAGAAGTCTCCCCAGATGGCTCTAATGAGCTCGCTGTTTGCCAAAGCAGACTGGCAACTTGGAAAAGTTGTCTGTTCTTTAAACTCATTTGTAAAAAAAAAAAAAAAATACCATTGTGATATAGGTCAGAGTTTGAGTTATTTATAAAATCTTGTCTCCCAGAGTGCCACAGTGCAAGCTTAATTGTACACCTGAATAAGGGCAAAATCCGGAATAGTTTATCTAAATTAATAAAGTTTAATTGTGTGTCATATATAGGCCATCTGGGTTCAGACCTAATCAGAATTACAAATGCGCCGTGTGACCAAGGCCATTCGTGGCCAGAGGGCCAGGGCGGAGTAGGGTTCTCAGAACAACTGAAATCGGTTGCATAGAGGCGCCCAGAACATTGCAGCTCGTCCTTGCTCTTGGAGATTATGGCTCCACAAGGAGAGCTCGTCGTGGAGACCGGAGGTCAAGTGAACGGGGTTCAGGGGCTTCTGGGGAGAAGCCACGCATCGCCCCCGGCAGCCGAGCGCAGCCGGTGGCCTGGTCAGCGCCACGCTCACCGGTGGAGGTGGCGCCCTCTGTTCCGTCTGACTGTGGCTTTGTGACTGCTCTGGGGAAGGCATTTGATAGATGCTGCTGCTGCATAAGTCCCCTGAGTGCGGAACGAGGTGGAGGTAAAAATTTGGGGTGCGGGGGGCAAAAATAGGTTAATAATCCTCCTCATAATAAATAATGTAGTAATTAATAAATAAATAAGAACAAACTGTGTGTTCATGTACCCACACCTGTCCGCCTGCCTACTCTTGCCCCCCTCCCCCCTATAATGGCAATAGAAGGCGGATGTAACCATTATAAGATGGGAGGGAGCACCCTCTACAGTCCAGTGGTTCTCAACCTTCTGGCCCTTTAAATACAGTTCCTCATGTTGTGACCCAACCATAAATTATTTTCGTTGCTACGTCATCACTGTCATGTTGCTACTGTTGTGAATCGTCATGTAAATATCTGATACGCAGGATGGTCTTAGGCGACCCCTGTGAGAGGGTCGTTCGCCCGCCAAAGGGGTCGCGACCCACAGATTGAGAACCGCTGCTCCACACTAAAGGAAGGGCTCCTCCCTGACCTCCTCGGGGACTTCTGTCTCAGGGCCTCTCAGGGCTGTTCTGCTGGGCTTTCGGGGTCAAGGACATGGTTGCACCGCCTCCCGGCTGCCTGGGCCGCTCTGAGCGGGGGCGGCGGGGCGGGGGGCATATTTCCAGCGTCACCGCCTCACGACCATCCTCCCGCTCGTTGCTGCCGGGCACCGGACCCCTCCCTCTCTCGCAGACAGACCCCTCGAAGCTCACCAGGGAACTGGCGATCCGTCATCCCGCCAGGCTCTGACACGCGTGATGAATCCGCTTTCCTTTCCTCTGGGCTCTGCAGGGCTGGGCCATTCCTCACGTGTCCGTCCCCCGTCCGCCCTGTGATTTCCAGAAATGGCGGTGAGAGCCGTATGCATAACATTTCACTCCGTGAATCCATCAGAGACGCCAGTAGGATCCCACCTCCCGTGTGAGCCACAGTCACGCGAGCCCGTGTCGGAGCTGAGACGCGTGCTGAGCTGGAGGAGGTGCGGTGGGTGCATTCACTGGCCACAGGAGCGGCTGGCCCAGGGTATGAAAGGGAAATGAAAGAACTGGAGAACCAGAGTTTTTTTATTTTTTTATTTTTATTTCAGAGAAGGAGGGAGGGAGGGAGGGAGAGAGAGAAACATCATTGATGAGAGAGAACCATTGATTGGCTGCCTCCTGCACGCCCCACACTGGGGAATAAGCCAGCAACCCGGGCCTGGGCCCTGACCGGGAATCAAACCATGACCTCCTGGTTCACAGGTTGATGCTCAGCCTCTGAGCCCGCCGGCCGGGCTAAACCAGCATTCTTGAGGAGTTGTCATGTGGCCACTGAAGCGCAGGGAACGGACGACGGCCTGGGGCCGGGGGAGGCAGGTGGGAGCTGTACCAGGGAGTGAGTACACGCAGGTCCTGTTAATAGGACCATGGAGAGCGGACAGGAAGGGGGTGGCTTCACCAGATGGCACAGCTTCAAAGGAGCCGTGGGCGGGAAGGATTCTGGAGAAATACTTGGTTTAGCAGCACCAGCGGGGACCCTCCTCCTGCGAAGCTGCAGAGAACAGTTTCCCATGAGCACAGGGGCGAGGAGCTTCATGGGAAAGGCGTGCAGAAGGCACAGTGTGTGTGTGTGTGTGTGTGGGGGGGGAGGGCGGGGGGGTAGAAGGTGCAGGGTGAGAGGTTGCCCTGCGGATACTGACTGTCGGGGGAAGGCGTGTTAGGAGGGTGACGGTGCCCCTCGGAGCTGGTGTGGGGATGGGGAGCACACACCTGGGCGGCTCGTCCATCAGACATGGAGGTGACCACAGAGGAGCCTGTGAAAAGCCATGCTGGGACACAGGGCGGCACGCGTGTCTGAGGCGTTTGGACTCTCGTGTATCTTAGCGTGTTTGAATGGGAAGAGTTCTCGTGGGGTCCCCGCCTCTCTCGGGGGCTCAGCGTCAGGTGGGGCCTGCCTGGGCTGTCTCTGCCTGACACAGGAGCTGGATGGGAACTTGGGGGATGAAATGCTCGGGTTAGAAGAGGCAGCACATTTCCAGTAGCCGGTTAGAGGCTTTTCCCCAGAGTGCGTTGCAGGAGGCCGAGTGTCTCCGCAGCGAACAGCAGACCCTGCGCTTCGTGTCTGGTCCTGATGTGGTGGCCGCGAGCTGCCTCAGTGCGCGCGCTCATGACATTGGCCACGCACACCCTGGCGGTGGGGAGAGGACAGCACGGGGTCGGAGCGCGATGGCCAACAGGAGCGCCAGTGAACAGAGCCAGCGGCTGGGGCTTCGTTATTCTCAGCGAGGGCATTTCATACTAGATTTCCACTGCGTGTGCTTTCTCCGTGGGATTGCGCTAATGCATATCAGTAACCTCTCTCCTTCTGATTTCATAATGTTGGGCTCAGTTATTCTCCGCCACTCTTGCCTTGTCCTGCCCTTCCCCTAGTCCCAAAAGGAAGAAGGAATCCGGAGACGCTAAGCAGAGCGATCCGACTGCATTGAACTGCGGGCGCAGTGGCGGTCGGATCCTGGAACGCGGCCTGGCAGCGCAGGTAGGCCCTGCGGTCTTTAGAACGTTGTCCTAATAGGGCCTCCTCCTTCCCGTCTGGGTCGGCCCCCACCAGGCTGTGAGCAGAGAGCCATTGCCATGACAACAGGCCTGACGGCTTGCCCTTGAGCGACGGGAGGACTCGGCGTGTGTGCAGAGGCCGCCTGTGGGCCTCGGGACCTTCCGGAAGGTCGCACAGGCTGGCACATGGTTCCCAGGGGGGTGGGGAGGGCACGGGAGGAGGAAAGGGGGCTCAGGGGCAGTCGGCCTCCCAGGAGCCCCCCGCGGAGCCTCAGGCGGGCACATGGGCTCAGCTTCTTGGTCAACTTTTATTTTCATTTTTAATCCTCACTCAAGGATAATTTTCCATTGGTTTTCAGAGAGAGTGGAAGGGAGAGGGATAGAGAGAGAGAAACATCCATGAAAGAGAAACATCACTTGGCTGCCTCCTGCACGCCCCCTACTGGGGACCGAGCCGCAGCCCCGGCCTGTGCCCTGACCTGTGCCCTGACCTGGAATTGAACCGGTAAGTTCTGGGTTCGTGGTCCACAGTCAACCACTGAGCCACACGGCCGGCTCTCCATCCATTTGACAGGAAGCTGTCGGCCGGACGGCACCGTCTGGGAGGTTGCTTGCAGTTCTCACCTGTGCAGTCCCCCGGGCTGCGTGTCACGGGCACGCGGAGTGGCTCAGTCCGTTCGCTCCAGGACCGCGTCCCCACTTCGGACATCTGGGCACTCGCTCTGCCTTTGCCTTCAGAGCCAACAGCGCGCCCTCTGGATTTGGATTAAAACAGAACAACTCAGAACTCGGGGGGTTAGTAACCTGTGAAAAGAAGACGACGCTAAACAGTTTTTGAGCGATGGCCGCTTTACTGGGCTGCAAGTCTAATGCTCGCGGCGCTGGACTCCAGACGGCTCAGCTCGCTCGAGGCGCGCGCACCGGGCTTTTCTCAGCATCTCCGCTCGCGCTCCCGCCGGGGCGGCTGTGTGGACGATCGGTCGCAGCACCAGCATGAAGGGCCTCTGCTCTGGGCCTGTCCTTGGTTCCCGCGGCGGTTGGCGTGACCGGCCACCGTGGGGTTCCCGGTCCTGTGGGAGCTGGCGACGCCCGCCTGCCTGGACGACAGCCATGTTTTGTGTCCGTTCCCGTGGCAGCGCCTCCTCTCTCACCTGTTGAAAACCTCGCTGTGAGAGTGTGGCTTCCCCGTCGACGTCCCCTTTGTTCTGCAACAGACACTGACCCCCATGGAGATGCTTTCCCGCTGGAGGCCTTGGCGAGAATGTCGCTGCCCCTCCGCCCCAGGTCTCCCCAGGCTCCTGGGGCAGCGGAGCCATCACTTGGGGCGAAGGCACACGGACCAGCCCGAGGGGGAGACGTGCTGTGGCCTCGCTTCTGTGGGGCCATCTCCGATGGGGCTTGCAGGCCGCCCCCCCGCCTCGCAGCATGGGCTCCTGCCCCCAGCGGCCCCGCCCCGGAGTGTGTGACCCGCTCATGCAGGGGCCGTGGCCTGGTCTCCGAAGCTGCACGGCAGAGGGGGGAGGCGGGCAGAGCAGTGCTGATGGGCAGAGGGGGGAGGCGGGCAGAGCAGTGCTGATGGGCAGAGGGGGGAGGCGGGCGGAGCAGTGCTGATGGGCAGAGGGGGGAGGCGGGCAGAGCAGTGCTGATGGGCAGAGGGGGGAGGCGGGCGGAGCAGTGCTGATGGGCAGAGGGGGGAGGCGGGCGGAGCAGTGCTGATGGGCTGGCATCGCATGGCGCTCGGGGGCCATCGCACTCTGTGCTCAGGAGCAGCGTGCACGTGCGAACAATGTCTCTCATCTCCAGGGCAACGGGAACGGCAGAGGCGGGCGGTCCAGACCCTACGCGGGCAGCTCTGCCCGCTCGTCTCAAGGTCCCTGCGCCTCTGGAGCCTCAGGCGGACGCCCTGCCCATTAGGACGTGGGGCCGGGACCACAGCCAGGTCTGGACACACAGCGCCAACCACCAGCGCGCGATGAGGTCAGCGTCAGCCCCTCCACGGTGAGCGGGAGGCCGGGCATCGTCTTCCTTCTGGAACGTTCTGTCCTTTCGTTCTGGATTTTAAAAATAGGCTCTCTGTCTGCACTTCCTGCATCTTTTTTGTGTGTGTGCCTTTGTGATCCGAAGGAGATTTTATTAAGACAGTAAATCCTGGTTGACTGAGACGTCAGAAGATGCTTTTCTGGGTAAACCGGAGCCTGACGTGGCTCTTAAATATTTTATCAGCCTCGTCTCCCCTCACACCCCCGCCCCTCCCAGTCCTGGTCCCCGGCTTATGATGGGGAATAGGGAGGGGCTGTCAGAACTGGGCTCCATTGGAGGCGGCCTCTGAGGATCTAGGATTCTAGGCCATCAAAACGGTGGCACGGATTCCTCACCGCCCTCCTCAGAGCTCTGCCGCGTTAGGTACCACGGAGCAGACAGTCCACCTGGAATGAGGAGTCCCCGCCGGGGGCGTCTCGGGTCCCCACAGGCCAGCCGATGGCCCGAACCATCATCAGACGCCACCTGCACCTTTCCAATGGCACAGTCCTGTAAAAGGGGATTGTAAGGAGATGGAACTGGCCACGTGTCCATGGATTTAAAAGGGAAAAAGAATACCTTGCACTCCCATGGGCATCAGTTTGTCGCTGCCTATTATTTATGTAGGTGCCCGCTAACGCGAGGTCCGGTGTTCATGGCTGTGGAAGCTTTGGGACCCACGTACATTCCCCAAGTCAACATCACAGTGCACGTGGCAGGTGACATTGATGTTCGAAGCCTCGGCTTACAGGCAGAGAACAGGAAGCCACGGACTGTCCATTCGCAGGGGAAGCCGGGAGCCGTCGGTACCATCCCTCATGTCACAAGGGAGAACGTTGCTTTGAGGTGGCACACACACATCCGCTGGGTCACATTTCAATTCTCTTTCCACCCCACTCCATGTTTTTCCTAAGAAAAACCCCAGCAAGCGCTATTGGGACAGGGTCTCAGCCTCCCAGAATGCCAAATAAGGCCCAGAGCTTCGATAACTAAAGGCGGTAAAATAGAGAATAGGATCCGTAGTGTCAGGGAAGGTGGCAGAGTAACCTCCTGGCGTAGAGTCCTGGGCCCCAGCCGCTTTCTGTGGGACCGGGAAGGATTCCAGGGAGGGACGGCTTCCTGACGACTGGCCTCGGAACGTACGGGCACACGGCCCCCCCCCCCCCCCCCCGGAACATGAAGGAGCCAGAGCAGTGGCTACAGTCCCATTGGGTTCGAGCTCAGAGTTCCTCCGAGGGCGGCCTCCAGAGCCCTGGCCTCCCCGCAGCCAGTGCTGCTGACCGTGCGAGGGACGGGCCTGAGGACCGGCCTCTACAAGACGCTCCCGGGGATTCTGAGCATAATCTTTTTTAAACATATTTGTATTGATTCCAGAGGAAGGGAGAGGGAGGGAGAGGAAAACATCAATGATGAGAGAGAATCATGGACCGGCTGCCTCCTGCACGCCCCCTACTGGGGATGGAGCCCACAACCCGGGCCTGTGCCCTGACCCGGAATCGAACCGTGACTCCTGGTTCCTAGGTCGACGCTCACCACTGAGCATCACCAGCCGGGCGGGTGTTTCTCACGGTCATGTTACAGCTGTGCAGGTGCAGGCAGCGAGGTGGGGCTGGAGCTGACCTTGGGCTGGTGTCCTGGCAGGTGAGCGTGATGGAGGCAGAGGGAGGCGAGTGAAGGGGGGATGGGTGCCGGGCCTGACTCCAGTGACGAGCTGGCCCCAGGAGCAGACAGAGGACGTAGTGGCGGAGAGCGGCCTCGAGAGGGACCCGGGTGGTGGGACACTTCTGAGCAGGACGAGCTGGTCGCCAGGAGCCGGGCCTGACCTGGGGGGAGGGTGGGGGAGGGGCCTGACCTCGGGGAGGTGGAGCCCGGCAGCGGCCCAGCTGGCCCTCCTTTGCCCAGATTGCCGGTGGGCCTCTATTTAGGGCCGAGGCGGCAGCACTTGGCTGGTTTTCAGGCTCAGACACACACTGAGGCCCTGCCTGCTGCCTCCTCTCCCTGCTGGAGGGGAGCCAGACCCGCCACAGCCCCCCCCCCGCCCCCGCCTCTGGGCCAGGTCAGTGTGGAGCCCCCTCCCCCCGCGAAGGAGCCGGCACCCCCGCCCCACCCCCCGAGGACGCCCGCTGGGCTGGGTGGGAGGTGGAGCGGGACCACTGCTTCCAGGTTGTCCTCCTGGTTCTGACTTGCGTTTGCTTTTCTCCACTTAATCTCCAGCTCCCCTTCCAGCGGCCGCGCTGGGGACGCCGGGTCCAGCGCCGGACACCAGGACGCAGCCTTCACCCAGTGAGTGACCAGCTGCCCATCTCCCTTCCTCCCTCCCTCCCGGGTTTTCACAGCCACCTCCAGCCTCAGAGCCGACATTCTGAGTCAGCACCTCTTCCCTCTTAGGAACTAAATCGTCCTGCAGTAACACCCCCACTCAGGCTCCCTGTGGTTTCCCACTCCCGCTGTTCTCTTAAAAACAGACTAGGATTTCGTAGCTCCCCGCTTCGGGCAAATCTCTTCTTCCTCTTAAACATTTTGTATTTTCCAACCCGAGTGCCCGGGGCAGCGCGGTGGCTGGACAGTCCCCTGCTTCACCAGGCGCCTCTCTTTCCTCCTTCGCTCCCACGTCCCGCCCCCCCCCCCCGCTGAGCCCTCCCAGCCCCCCCACAGCCCTTCCCTGGGTGTGGAAGGGGGACTGGCCCTGGCTCTGGTCCTTTCCTGCCGCCCCTACAGCCTCCTCAGCGGTCCCCCCACTCTCCACTCGCTCGTCCATGTGTTCCCAAGCCCAGTGTGTTCCCAGCTGCTCTCTGCCATCTTCCCTCTAGACCAGCGGCTCTCAACCTTCTGGCCCTTTAAACACAGCTCCTCACGCTGTGACCCAGCCATACAATTATTTTCGTGGCTACTTCATCACTGTCATGTTGCTACTGCGATGAATCGTCATGGAAATATCTGATCTGCAGGATGGTCTCAGGAGACCCCTGCGAAAGGGTCGTTCGACCGCCCAAGGGGTCGCGACCCACAGGTTGAGAACCGCTGCTTTAGAGCACTGGGCTCCTTGCTTCTACATCTCACCCCCCTCCCTACCCCCGCCCTCCCCGCCTCCCTGGCATTCTCCTTTAATCACTGCTTTTACTTAGGGCCGTGCTCAGGGTGCAATGAGACACGGACACGGGGGAGCCTCGGGCTTTAGGCTTCAAAGCCCGATGCTCTCATTTATCCGTGTCCTCTGGGTCCGAAGACTTGCCATCCCCTGGGGCGGCTCCCTTCGCTCTGGAGAGGATCAGTGCCGGTGCCCAGAGCGGCTGGCTGCCCAGGGAAAGGTCACGGCTCCTGCGGGCCCGCCCCTTCCAGCAGCTCTTCTAGAACCTCTGGTCTCCCTCTCCCTGACCCCCGGCTGCGCTGTGCGCGCTACAGCACCTGGGCTGTGGGTCGGGATCTCCACGTGCATGTGCCCCGGGAGCACAGTGTGGTGTCCTCCTGGTTCGGCCTAATTGCTTCTCTGCCTCGGCTGGAGGCTCGCGGGCGGGGGACACGGCGTGTGGCTGAGCCGCTCTGATGTGGCCTCACGTGGCGTTGTGATTGATCTCAGCATCTCCGAGCAAAACGCAAGGTGGTGTGAGCGGGGCCGAGTGGGGCCCGAGCAGGAAAGGAGCGAAATGAATTCTTCCTTCCTCTGTCGCTTGCTGTTCTCTCCTGTTTGGTGGAAATGGGAAGAGGAGAGAGGGGGAAGCAGGAGGGTGGAGGGTGGACTGCAGGCGATGAGTGGGAAGATGGCAGACGGGCGCCTGGCTTTCTCCGATGGCCCCCTTGTCCCTGCAGTTTAGTTCTTGGCCTCACTGCCGCCCCTGGTCTTGTGAGGGCTTGTCGGCCCGGAACCTGCTGCTTCATGGGATAAACCTGGTTGGTCTTGTTAACGCCCGAAACAGTCACACCTGCAGCGGATCTTGTGTGTTGGTTGGAGCCAAGCTGCCAGTTGCCGGAGGCAGCATCTCCGGGCATGGAGGCGATGCTCCAGAGAATGGGCGTGTTTGACCTTCTTTCAGGGGTTGCAGTCCAAGCAGGAGATGTCGGTGGTCACGTGAAACCCGTTGGTGGTAGATGAGGGGGGCGGGAGAAAGCAAAGGGAACCTCTGGGATTGGAGGGAGAGTGAAGTGACGGACACGTGCTGCTGCTACACAGGTGGGCACAGGGCGCACAGGTGTTAGCAGCCAGCCTTTAACACGCTGTCTCCCCCGGGTGCGTTGGCTGGGCCTGGGGGGTCCAGGGAAGGGGAAGGGGCCCTGACATTCCACAGGTCTGTTCTCCTAGGCCAGTGATGGCGAACCTGTGACATGCGTGTCAGAGGTGACACACAAACTCTTTTTTTTGGTTGCTTTCTCTTTGTTAAATGGCATTTAAATATATAAAATAAATATCAAAAACGTAAGTCTTTCTCTTACTATGGTTGCAAAGATCAAAACATTTCTATACGTGACACGGCACCAGAGTGAAGTTAGGGTTTTTCAAAACGCTGACACGCCGAGCTCTAGAGGTTCGCCATCGCTGCCGTAGGTGCAGGGAGACGGTGGGCGCAGTCAGGAGCACAGCTGCTCTGTCCCCGCCGCACACTGCTTCCAGTTAAAGCTGCAGCTCAGGCGTCTGTCTGCGTGGTCGCTTCAGTTCTGAGCTCACACGGCCGCCGCACAGGCCTCCCCTGAGCTGACTGGCTAGTGTGTGGCCTCTCCCTCCAGGTGGGTCATGGCTACACTTTAGAGCTTGATTGACTGGTGACATCGATGCAAAGTCGGCTTTAAGGTGTCTGCTTGCCTGGCGTGGGCTCAGTGGGTAACAGGAAATGGCTGGGGCCGCTCCGAGGGCTCTGTACCTTCCTCCCGGCCAGCGAGACCTTGCTCCCGGGGGCCTGGCCGCGGGCTCACCGCGCAGAAGAGGGGTGTGTGTGAGTGTGTCAGCTTAGAAAACTGCGGAACCTTAGAAGGTTTGAGCTGCAGAATTTAAATGCCCCGGCGTTGACTATCCAATAACAGGATAAGCCAGCACTTGACCGAAATAGGAAGTCTTAAACAGTGTCCAGCTAGAGTTTGGGACCGAGGTCAGCGAGCCTTTTTTGACCAGGGAAGGCCGCGTGGCTCTGCTGGGACCCCTGACATGAAAGGCGCAGTAGCAGAGTTCTTGGAGCATAGTAAATTTCAGATGTTATCATTCGTTTCTGGTGTCAGCAGATAAGGTGAAGGCACAGGACTTGGTTTGAAAACGTGAAAGGTCTTCAGTGTGCTGGGAGCACACAGGATGGGCCGGGAGCCGCGGGGACGGAGTGCTTCACAGAACTTGGTGAATAAATGATTCTTTCCCTCGGGCCTGTCAGAATGCTCCTCTGCAATATGCCGATTCCTTTCGTCTCGAGGGCCGGGTCCAGAGGAGTTTGATTCTCATTTCACGTTGGAGGAGAACAATACTGAACAGCGGGGTTGATTATGGCTTTTCATGGAGTCCAGCTGCTGGCTGGGGTCATTGCTGAGGGTGATTTAAAATTCTACTTCAGTGTGTAACTCTCATTTCTGCTCAAGGTTTTGGAAATAACTTAAGGATGGGATTCACAGGTTATGACCCTTAGAATTCCAATCAAACATTTAGTTTTAAATTATATCTTTATTGATTTCAGAGAGGAAGGAAGAGGGAGAGAGAGAAGGATACATCAATGATGAGAGAGAATCATTGATTGGCTGCCTCCTGCATGCCCCACACTGGGGATCGAGCCCAGAACCCAGGCATGTGCCCTTGACTGGAATCGGACTTGGGACCCTTCAGTCTGCAGGCCGATGCTCTATCCAATGAGCCAAACCAGCTAGGGCTCTAATCAATCTTATTTAAATAGCATGTTACAGCCTTTGGTTGGGGACTGGGATGTAATCAAGGGAAAGTAACATGTTTTATAATCCAATTGCGTTTGTCTCCTGTTGAACCTCCTGGTGCAGAACAATGCACAGGACCATGCGTGGCCTCATTTGGTAAGGGGAGGGTGAAACGGAGCAGCTCAAAGTAAAAAATACTTCCGGTCGTGTAACCAAGGTATTGCCTTAAAGACTGCACATGTCCATCTAGCTCTGTAAACTAGTGCTCCATGCAATATTTTACTGGAAAAAATCTGTAAAATGTGTAGTAAAGTTTAATATCACAGCCCTAGCCGACTTGGCTCAGTGGATAGAGTGTCGGCCTGCGGTCTGAAGGGTCCCGGGTTTGATTCCGGTCAAGGGCGCATGCCTGGGTTGTGGGCTCCATCCCCAGTCGGGGGCGTGCAGGGGGCAGCTGGTCGGTGGTTCTCTCTCATCATTGATGTTTCTGTCTCTCCCTCTCCCTTCCTCTCTGAAATCAATAAAGAAATATATTTTAAAATAAGCTTAATGTCTCAGTACTTTCTAAAAATCTTCACCCAAGGATATGTTTTTATTGATTTTGAAGAGAGAGGAAAGGGGTTTGGGGGGAGAGAGGGAGAAAAACAGATGGGTTGCCGCCCGTAGGTGCTCTAACCAGGGATTGAACTCACAACCTGGGCATGTGCCCTCCCCGGGAATTGACCCTGTGACCTTGTGGTGCCTGGGGCGGCCCTCAACCAACTGAGCCGCTCGGGCCGGGCCGCGCTTACATTTTCAATGTGCTGCTTTAGTGATGTGACTTTTAATTTAATTTACTTTTTCCCCAGGGAAAAGCCACCGCTTCATTGGGAATCCCCCAAAGCATCCAAAGGTAAGGGCACTGAGCCACCTCCACCTCCAGGTGCCACGCCTGCAGCGGAGCCGGCCCGGTGAGTGCTGCCTGATGTTTCTGCTGGACACTCCCGGCCGCTGCTGTGGGTCTTGGGGTTGTTTCCGTGGATGTGAGTGAGGCTGCTGCTTTCTCCAGCTGGTCCCTGGAGGGGTGGGGGGGCTCTCTCCCACCATCATCCGAGCCTGGCACTGCAGGGCTGTCTGTCCAGCAGTGAGGTTTCCAGCTGCTGTCGAGCAGATTCTGGGGGCACTTGAGTCCATGTTCGTCCTGCTACCAGCATAGCGGGCGCGAGTCTGGCTTCTGTGGAGACGGGTGAAAAGTCCGACTCGTATTAAGGCTATAGGTGCAGAGCCTTCTGATTGCGTTGTACTGTGGCTCTCTGATTATTGAGGACAGAGAAGTCATGTATGTTGCTGTACAGCCTCAACTCCCACAGGTGAATGAGACGAATAAGACACAGCCTCACTGATTGAAACTTGGTCTTCTGAAAAAGGCCGGGTCTCTATCGATAGATTCCAGGGAGAAAGCGGTGTAAGGAGCTTTAGAAAAGTACAACGAAGCATCTGCTAACAGAATTTGCTGAATAATTACACTGTCTTACGGTGCGAGGCGTGTGTTGGAAAAAGTTTTGACCATAAAATGGGAAGGAAAATGCTGACAGTTGTGTTGTCTTAGTGGAGACCCCTTGGAGCAAATTGCTGTAATTCACATGTGATTCCAACACTGAAGTGATTTATCAGAAAGTGAGAGCGTATTATTTCTCTGAAAAGTTCAATTTTAGTATTTGTATTGTAAGCAACCCCACACTTTCAAGCAACAGATGTGCAAACTGAAGAGAAAGACATTTTAATTTTCTGGGGAAAACCTTAAATGATAAATAAATTCTTAGAAACGCAGGCATGCCTGCACTTAAACCTTGTTCATTCCCTGCATAGTTGTTGTTCTCCCTGGGCCTAAGGATGAGAACGGTGAAAGCTCACCAGGCCTTTTCTCTTAGCACCCAAATACCCAGGGAGACCCGCAGACACTTGTCAGATGGTAATGCCAGAAAGACGTCATTGCACGGGGGAAAGGTGATCGGGCAGGCGGAGTGCCTGTCCTAAAACGGGGACGGAAGTAGTAGCACAAGGGAAGTAACACGGCCACAGCTAGAGGCTCCGAGAAGAGGTGGGTGGGCAATTGTGATTTAGGAGGAACTGGCCAGTGGGGTCTCCAGGCGATGGCTTATCAGCTTAATTCTCGGGCGGGCCATGCAGATTTGCATGTCTAGGTGAGAATGTTTCTAGAAGGTAAGTTTTGCGTTTTCCTGCGGAGTCTCACGGCGGAGGTTGCATTTTCCTGAGGAGCATTTGGAGGTAAGTTTTGCATTTTCCTGAGGAGCATTTGGAGGTAAGTTTTGCATTTTCCTGAGGAGCATTTGGAGGTAAGTTTTGCATTTTCCTGAGGAATGGGGAGTCTTGCAAAGTAAGATTTGCATTTTCCTGTAAAGCACGCGTCTCTCTAGTCTCCTGGGGGCTGAATGCGGCCTCTGTTCTTGGACTTGGCCCTCGGAGGAGCGTGGTTTCAGCTGTTAGGACTGTTCATGTTCTGTGATGTCCCGCAATTGTAGGGATCCTAGAATTCCCCCTTTGAACAGCCCGTTAGTGACCCCTCGGCGCCTGTCACGCAGCGACTTGCTCTCGCTTGGGCTTATCCGCTCGTCCTCCACATTGCGTGGGGCCCTGGCTGCCTGCGTGCTTGGGTGCATCTGGGGAAGAGAGCGTTGAAGGAGGCGGTGGGCAGGGATGGGCGTGGAGGACCGGCTGCTGGGGGTCAGGCTGACCCACGTGGGCACAGTTGTGAGCGGCGGGCGCCCGGCTCACCCCTCCTCTTGGGGGCCCTGCCTGTTCTGTGCTCCCCACTTCCAACCAAGTGCGGAACTAGTATCGGCCGCACAATAGAGTGAATTGCTGCTGCAGACGCGACCCAAGACCGAGAAACCTCAGTGGAGGCCTCTTGTCCTCCCACGCAGGGAGCGGCCCACGTCCTCTGTGCCCTGTGGTGGCTGAAGGGAGGCCCTGCTCCCCGGGGCCTGCGTGGGACCCTCTGTGGCGGGAGGACTTGGCAGGTGTGAGGTGGGAGGTCCTGGCTTCCAGGGTGGACCCAAGGGCTTGACAAGAGGGACTCGAAGGTAGGTGATGGGAGCAGGGGGTGCTGCGGGGGGAGGGGACCATGAGCCAAGAAGCAGCCGGTCTCACGGTGGGAAAGGGCAGGACCAGGCTCCCTAAACCTTCAGAAGAAGCCAGTCCTGCCCACATGTGGTTTCCGATCCGACTTCCTCCTCATGGGAGGAAACCTGTGTGCCGAGCCCTGGGCCACGCGTGGTGACCGGTTACCTGGGCAGCAGGAATGAGGATCCACAGGTTTTTCTTCTGTGTGTGACCTTCCCAGGAGGGAGGAGTGACCTTCAGGAAGCCAGCTTTTCACCCACGGTGGGAGAGCCCCCCCCAGGCTTGACTGCCCCCCTGGGGTGCGGGGGGGTGGGGGGGGAAGCTTGAGGTCCAGAGCTGGTCCTGCCAGTCCCTGTGCCCGCACTCACCTCCGCGCTGTACCTCCTTCCAGCGCCCCAGTGCCCCGCGGCCGCCAGCTCAGCAGTCTGCTCAGAGCCCCACATCCCATCCAGCACCTGAGCTGCTCAGGGGGCTTTTTCAGGGCATGTGTTCTCTGCTGACAGTGAAATCGGGGCTTCTGGAAGCCTGGCGCCTGCCAGATAACGTGAGAGAGAATCCTCCCCCTGTGAGTGGGTTTCCACCTCCTCCCTGGCCCTGCAGCCTGGCGGGGAGAGTCGGGGTCTCCGTCCATTCTCATCTAGACGACGGGAGGACTCGGCACTAACGCTTATTCTGGGCGGTTAGACGCGTTTGCTCAACAGCCATCATCTGCCATTCACAGTGCTTCCTGGGAGGCACTTGAGTAAATGGCTGTTGAGACTGACCTGTGGGTACCCTTGTGCCGTCATCGCCTGGTGGGTAGTTCTCCAAGCCTCTCTAGTTCCTTCTCTTTATCTCGTAAACGCAAACGCCTGGAGTAGGGACTTGAGCCGCACCTGCTGTTGTATTTCTCTCGGAAGCTTTTATATTCTCTCTCCCCCTCTCTCTCTCTCTCTCTCTCTCTCTCTCTCTCTCTCTCTCTCTCTCTCTCTCTCTCTCTAACTGTTTAGGATTTCTCTGCATCTAAATCTGCCAGAGAAAGAGCCCTGGAAACCATTAAGGGAGCGATGAGCCGGGATGGGGTGATGGCGGCCAGTAAGTCTGCTGGATGGCTGTTTCCTCGTCCCTCCTCACATCGTCTCCCTTAAGGAGGACGTGCCTTCGCTCCTTATTCGCACACCTGAGAGCAAGCACAGCGCCCGTCGTAAACATTTTCTTCTTTTCTGGTAATGGCTTAGTGAAGAAGTCATGTGAGTCACAGAGAATACGTCTTTTAAAAGTGCGTTTCTGTAGACAGGCCATTAAAATGCTCAAGAAATGGGAAGAGGATGAAACCCACGAATACTCAAGTCAGAATGTTCCCACTTTTAATTCAAGTGACAAAAGCCAAATGCACACGTGTTGTTAGATTGTAGAGTTTAGTGACATAAACTGGGGGCACGAGGTGATGTAAGTGAATGGACTTGTGTTTCTGTAAATTGTAAGGGAATTTCTCTGGAAATCCAGGTACTTCGGAGATGTGCTACAGTGAAAATGTGTATATGTCCATGAAATTGGGGGGAACACAATTTTGGGGTTATAGTTTGCTTCATGAACATCAGAATAGTGACTGTACTCTCAGCGTATCATGCGTTGGCGAAGCACTTTGAAGAAGTTGTTGCTGTAGCAACTATGCCGGGCTCTTTAAGAACGCCATATGGGATAATGACTGGTCTTTAATCTTGTTCCACAGGGAACATAAAAGATGATTTATGTGAAGATTTTGCTTTACAAAGGCATCATTTTACGATTTAAGTTCAGCGAGAGAAAACCCGATTGTCTAGTGGAAGAAATTAGTTTTCTCTATTTTCCTTAAAGCATCACTGTTTTCTATGAATCCACCCTGTCTTTTTTAGGGGGTTTTTAGTTCTCAGCTAAGTTGCTCTGTTCTCGTATTTTGTGATGCTTTGTCATGTCTGTTGTGATTTATGAGGTAATCAATACTGAAGCAGACATCAGAAAAGTCTTTAGATCATTTCGGTCTGATGTTTCCACCACCTTGCACAGTCCCTTCTTCGGGCGGCGTTGTTTAATCCTTGAACTTTTTTTGCACACGGAGCAAACGCCTTCGCCTGGAGCCGGCGCGGCCAATTCAGAGCCATAAATGGACTTAACGTTAAAATGCCCACTGCGTGTGGTCACACGCTCTGTCCCGTGCACGTCCGATCGTGCTGAGAGCTCCCTGACGATGGTGCTGGTGGCACACTCTGGATGTCAGTGGACCCGAGTCACCGGTTACCGTGGGAGCCCTGACCCACACTCTGCCTGCCAGGCTCCTGGCTAAACCAGGTCTCCATCCCTCCGCAGGGCACTGCTCCATGCCCTCAGGGGCCAGGCCCGAGGCTGGTGCCGTCTGTACCTGCAGACCCACACACGCTGCCCTGTGCCGCTCCACCCAGCACAACAGCCCCCTGTCCCAGGCGAGAGCCTGAACTCCCAGGCAAAAGAAAAGAGAGAGCACACTCAACACGATTCGCAAAGGGAGTGCGGTCAGTCCAGCAGCGCGCTTCGCTTTTTCGTCTACAGCGCAGAGAGTGAGAAGGGAGCGAGATGCCGAGGGAGAGGCCAGGAAGGGGAGACTGACCTGCCTGTGAGCTCCCTCCCACCGGGATCAATAGCAACACGTCTGGACGCGCAGGGATTTGGAACATGTCATTGCGTTGCTGGCGAAGGACCTCTTTTGAGGGTCTTTGCATCGATGCTCCTCAGAAACACTGGCCTGTGCTTTTCTTTCGTGTGATGTCCTTGCCTGACTTTGGTCGTAAGGTAGTTCTGGCCTCGTAGCGTGAGTGAGGAGGCGTCCCTCCTCCTCACTTTTCTTGGACTAGTTTGAGGATCATAAGTATTGAATCTTCTTTGAATGTTTGATAGAATTCTCCAGCGAAGCCGTCTGATCCTGGACTTGTATTTTTGGGGAGGTTTTTTATTGCTGGTTCAGTTTTCTTACTAGTGGTTGGTCTACTCGGGTTTTCCAGCTGCTCCCGATTGAGCCCAAGAAGAAACGAGTTTGTCCATTTCTTCCAGGGGGTCCGGTGTGGTGGCTCAGCCTTCTCTGGTGTGCGTGTGCAATCCTTGTGTCTGTGGCACGCATTGCAACTTCTTTCATTTCTCATTTCGTTTGAGTCTTCTCTCTTTTATTTTCCTTAGTGAGTCTACCTAAAGGCTTGTCAATTTTATTTTTTTCAAAGAACCAGCTCTTCGCTTCACTATTTTTCTATCGCCGTTAGTCTCTATTTCACGTATGTCTGCTCTTGTTTCTGGGGTTTCCGTCCTTCTAGTCAATTTGGACTTGGCTCTTCTTATTCCTAGTTCTTAAGATGTGCACTTTTAGATTCTTTATTTGAGATTACTCTTGTTTCTTTTTTAAAAATTCATCTTTATTGTTGAAAGCATTACAGTTGTCCCCTCTTTCCCCTCCCATTGAACCCTACTCCCTGCCCGCGCCCTCCCCAGCCCTCCCCAGCCTTTACCACACTTTGTTTATTCTCGATTCTTGAGGGAGGCCTGGTTGCTGTAAACATCCTTCTGAACACTGCTTTTGTGGCATCCCGATGATTTTTTTATTGATTTCAAGGAGGAAGGGAGAGGGAGATAGAAACATCCATAAGAGAGGAACAGCATGGACCGGCTGCCTCCTGCACGCCCCACACGGGGGATCGAGCCCGCAACCCGGGCCTGTGCCCTGACTGGGAATCGAACCCTGACCTCCTGGTTCACAGGTCGACGCTCAACTCCTGAGCCACACTGGCTGGGCATCCATTGATTCCCTACGTATCTTTTTATTTCCTCTTCTATTTTTTCATTGACTCAATAGTTATTCAGTAGCACATTGATTAATCTCCACATATTTCTGATTTTTTCCAAGTTTCCGGGGGAGTGGGTTGTTGGAACCTCCAATCTGTGGCCAGCTGGTCAAAAACACAAGTAACCTGGACTTGCATCTGGCATCTGAAGTGCGTGTGTGTGTATGTGTGCATGTATGTGTAGAAGAATTGGTACATTAGAAATGGGCATTGGGTGAAATGGATGTCTCTCTTTTACCTGATTGTTTTATGGGAATAAAAACTGTAACTGCCTGGGGACCATGTCCCCTTCATCAGATTGTGAAACAGAAGATGTGTAAACCCATCCTTCACGCCGTGTTAATTGGCCGCGCAAATGGGAGGCAGCGAGAGGCCCGTGTTCCCTGGTGCTGTGGAGGCCGGGGGGCTGGTGGCAGCCCCTGTGGGGCGTAGACTGGGGCGCATGGCAAGAACCTGTGACAGCCGCCCAGCGACGCTGACTGGGCCTGTGGACTAGAGAACTGGAGCGTGAGTGGGGACGGCAGTGCTCAGGAGTGTCCCCCAAACGCAGTGGTTTCTGTGGATCCTGCTGCCTGGCATGCAAGGACGAGGAGGAGAAGATGGCCTGGCCAGTATGGCTCAGTGCATAGAGTGTCAGCCAGTGGACGGAAGGGTCCCAGGTTGGATTCTGGTCAAGGGCACGTACCTCGGTTGCAGGCTCGATCCCGGTCCGGGCATGTGCAGGAGGCAACCGATTGGTGTGTCTCTCACGTCAGAGTTTCTCTCCCCGCCCCGGCCCCCCTTCCTTTCACTCTCTCTAAAAATCAATGGAAAAATATCGGTTGAGTAGATTAACAAAAAACAACAATAAAACCCCAAACAGGAACAAAGAAGGAGGTAGAGGGGAGGCGAGCCTCTTCCTCGAGGCCTGACTGGGATGTGGGGAGGACGGCTCGAGTCCCCGGTCAGGGTGATGTACGCTGTGCCCAGCTCCGGACCCACCAGCGAAGAGCCGCTTGGCTTGTGGACAGGCCCGCGGTGAGCGGACAGAGCTGCCGTGTCCGCACCAGCGCACGGAAGACTCTCGTGGAGACAGTGAAGCAGGTCAGCTCCTGGGGGCTGGGCCACTTGCTGCTTTTCGAGCCGCGGCAGGAGCACTGAGCAGTGGAAAAGCCCTGTGTTCGGGTTTTTATCGACTCGATGCCAGCGCCTTGGCTGTATGGTCAGACAAGAAGGCAAGCAGCCCTGGCCTGCTGCTCAGTGGGTCGAGCATTGGCTTGCGCACCAAAGGATGGCGGGTTCGATGCCTGGTCAGAGGCATCAGCTGCGGGCTCAATCCTGCTTCTGGCCTGGGTGCATGTGGGAGGCAGCCCATCAGTGTGTGTGTTTCGTTCACATCGATGTTTCTCTCTCCGTCCTTTTCCGCCCTCCCTCCACGCCACTCTCTAAAAACCATTGGGAAAAATATCCCCGAGTGAGGATTAACCAACAAAAAAAGAAGAAGAAGAAGAAGAAAAAAGAAGAATGATGATGCAATGGGAAATGGAAGCCTCCTGGCCTCCGGGATGCCTGTCCAGGCCGTGGCCTGTGGGAGGTGCGTTTGGTAGGACGTGGCCATGCCGATGCCCAGCAGAACCCTTCCAGGCCTGCGAGGCGACTGGAGTGGCAAGCGGGTGCCCAATGTGCTCCCTGGAGGGGCCCCTGGGCCCAGGAGTTGAGTGGACGTGGGGGCACCGTGAGCGCCCAGGTGGGCTGATGGACATGGCTCTCTCGCACCCGCTGAAGCACAGGGTGCCAGCGAGAACTCCGTCGGCCGGCAAGAGACACGGAGACGCGGGAGGCGTGGGGCAGACTCCGTGCGGGAAGGGCCCTGAGCCTGGCCCTGGGGTCAGGTCAGACGGATGCCGTGACCCGTGGCTCCACGTGGGTCTGACAGGGACGGACCCCGACCCCGGACGCGGCTCTGCAGGTGCTCGGAGCACCACCAAAGGGCCGCACAGAAGGCCCTGCCCCGAGTTCGATGCTGAGCGTCGTGTCTTCAGACCAAGGACAGACCCCACGCCCCGTCCTCGGCTGTGGGCAGAGCGGCCCCCTGGGCAGCAGCTCAGTGGAGAGGGCGGGCAACCTGAACATTGGCTGTCAAAATGGGGGGAAGATAAAGGCAGGAAGGACTGGCTTACACGTCTTCATGGTGGGTGCGCGCTGGGCGTGAACACGGGTGGGACTGGAGGTAGGCTTCTGTGTTTCGGTGGGTCTGGGGAAAGGGGTGGGGGAGACGTCACCTATGGTTTTTTCTCACGGGGCTGGGGCGGAGAGTCCAAGGGCTAAAGAAAAGGGACGATTCCTCAGCAGGAAGCTGTGACTGTGTTTTCACCCTTAGGCCACAATCCCGGGGAGGGTGCCTGCAGCCTCGGGCAGAGCTGGCTGACAGTGACCGCTGCTGTGTCGCCGGCGGGTGGGACCGTCCCTGTCCCTCAGTCCCTGCGCAGCCTGCTCTGCGGGGCGGGGCCGGGCCGGGAGGCGGGGGCAGGCCCTGGCTGACGGGCATGGCTGCCAGCGATGGGGGCCAGCACAGCGGCCGGACCTCATGTCCTTCCCAAGGCGGGTGTTGGGTGTAAGTGGAGAGAAGGGAAAGGGTAATGGTAGGTAAGAGGGTGGATAAAGGCGTGTGGGAGGAGAGAAACCCAACACCACATTAAGATCTCGAGAGAAAGTCACTCCTGTTCTGGAACCTGATGAGATCACGTGGAAACCCGGGTGCCTCGCTCGGGGAGACTCTGTGTGACATGATGATGATGATGAAGATGATGATGGGCCAGGGTAGCGATCTTCAGCCTTTCTATCGCGTGGCACACACGCTAATTGCTAAATTCTTCAGCACACCAAATATGGTATCTTTTGCTGATCTGACAGAAAATAGGTATAATTTTGATTCATTCACACCAGACAGCTACTGTTGTGTTGGCTGCTGTCACTTTTCTAAATTTGGCATCTAAGGGGACGGAGGTCATGCCCTGACTGACCGTCAGGTGTCGCATGTTTTAGAAATTCTTGCGGCGCACAGTGTGTCTGCTCGCCCCGGCTGAACATCGCTGGACTGGACCACGACTTAGGTGATAGGAACGAGAACATGTGGCAGTGTGGGAGCATGGCATGCTGGGAGAGCGCCCACCCCTTCCGCCTAGTGTGTCACATGGATCTGTGTTCCCTGAGCCATCGCAGCAAAACAGTGGTGCCCAAGGGAGGGGGTGACGGGAACGCACAGGGGAAAGCCTGGGCTTGTATTGGCATTCTGAGCTGGAGGGGGTGTTGGGGCTCCCCATCTGTGGCCAGTTGGCAGAAGCACAGGCAGCCTGGCCTTAGGTCTGGAGTGTGTGTGTGCGTGTGTGTGTGGGGGGGCAGTCTTGTAGGACCTGAATCCTTAACCTGCGGAATCGATGCTGTCCCCCATTAGTGTCAGAATCGAACTGAAATGTGAGACACCCTGCTGGTGTCTGAAAATGGTTGGTGGGTCAAACCACCCCCTCCCCCATGGTGTCACCTTATTCAAAGGTATATATACTTTTGTCTGTTTCAAGTAGGAGAGCTCCTTTAAACATCTTTTTTAAAATTTAAATACATTTTTATTTCAGAGAGGAAGAGAGAGGGATAGAAACATTAATGACAGAGCATCAATGATCAGCTGCCTCCGGCCAGGGATTGAGCTCACGACCTGGGTATGCGCCCACAGACCGGCCTCCTGGTTCACAGATCAAGCTCAACCACTGAGCTACACCGGCCGGGCTAAACATTTCTTGTAATGCGGGTCTTGCGTAGTAAAGTCCCTCAGGTTTGCTTGTCTGGGGAAGCCTTTATTTCTTCTTCACACATAAAGGATAACTTTTGGGTACACTCTTCTTGGCTGATGGTCTCTTCCTTTCAATATTTTGAATATATCATCCCACTCTCCTGGCCTACAGGGTGTCCGCTCAGAAATCTCTGGGTAATCTGAGGGGGTTTCTTTTGTAGGTGAGTCTTTATCTCCCTGGCTACCTGAGGGTTTTTTTCCCTCTCACTTTTGACCGTTTTAACGTAACGTTTCTTGGAGAACGTCTTTTTGTGTTGAGCTATTTAGGGGCTGTGTTAGCTTCTTGTACCCGGATGTTCGCTCTTCCCCGAGTTTGGGAAGTTCTCTTCAGTGATGTCTTTGAACAGCCTCTCTGTTCCCTGTGCTTCTCTTTTCCTCTGGGGCACGCGTTGTTTATATCGCTCTTTCTAACGGAGTCGGTTCTTGGCAGAGTTCTTTGGTGGTTTTGTTTATTTTGAAACCTTACTTCTCTCTTTCCCACCGGAGTTATCTCTGGAATTCTGTCTTTGAGCTCGCTTCTCTTCTCTTCCGTATAGGCTGCTCTCCTGATGCTTTCTGCATCCTGCCTCTCCTGCATGTTCCTCGCTCCGGCGTGTGTGGGTTCTGTTGGTCTCTACCCTGGGAGGCCGCCGCCTCTGAGCTGCCGCGGGTGCTGCTTGTGCTGCTTTCGGTGCTGCGGCGTTCAGAACGGGAAGGGAGGGGAAGGGAGAAAGAGGCGTCAACCCAGTTCTCCCCTCCCCCCAAAGGTAAATACGTTCTCAGCAAAATCTGACAGATGTTAGAAAACGGGAAGACTACAGGCCAACCCTTCTTACACACACAGGCGGAAATCCCAAGCGAACCACCAGCACTTGAATCCAATGCTCTTTGAATAGGAAGCATGAGGAGATCATGACCCACGTGGATGCATTCAGGAATTCCATGTGAACTTGATGTTGGAAGGCCAGCGGGGAGGCCAGCTTTGGCAGAGGCAGCCTCTCCCGTGGCCACCCCCCCCTCCCCCCCGCACTCCGTGGGAAAGTGAGTGGAGGCAGGTCTGCGTGGGGAGCGCAAGGCGGCAGCCAGCAGTGGAGGTCTTGAGTGGGAAGAACTGAATTGGTACAAAGAGGAAAGAACAGGAACTGGGTCCTCCTGGTGGGATCACTGACCAGGGCCCTGGGGAGCCGCTTGGCCCTGGCGCCATGGTGGTGGGTGTGGCACATCTTCCATCTAGAGCAGCGGTTCTCAACCTTCTGGCCCTTTAAATACAGCTCCTCATGTTGTGACCCAACCAGGAAATTATTTTCGTGGCTACTTCATCACTGTCATGTTGCTACTGTTGTGAATCGTCATGTAAATATCTGATATGCAGGATGGTCTTAGGTGACCCCTGTGAAAGGGTCGTTCGACCGCCAAAGGGGTCGCGACCCACAGGTTGAGAACCGCTGGACTAGAAGTTCACAGGGAGACTCCTCCCTCCCCCTTGGGCTTGGCCTATAGAGCGAACCTCTGTCCTCACAGCGAGCCCCAGGGTCTGCTCCTGCTGGGGTAGCGGCTCCTCAAGGGCCAGCGGAGGCGGGTGGGGGGGGGTGGTCTTGGCGGAAACTCTCCCTGCTGATGGGCAGGCAGTCAGGCCAAGTATTAGCACAGGGCGCATGTGAGCCCAGGATTGTGAGCGCATGTGTTTAATGGCATCTAAGCTGTCGTTGAAATAACTTCTTATAGGCCTACGTTTCCAGCGCCCTTCGCCTCTCACTTCCAGAACGAGAGGGAATATGAGGTTCTACACTTACACCGGCTTTGCCCTCTGACTGCGAGTAGCACACAGATCTTCCCTTCTGAACGCCGTCTGGTGCATTATTAGCTTCTTATCTTGGCGACAGAATCCATCGATGGCATCTTCCTCGATAACGGAATTTCAGGCCCGGGGGAGAGGGTTGAGCTGGGGAGGAGTTGGTTGGAGGCGATGTGCGCGGAGACCAGCTGATGCAGGAGACGGCGCGTGAGAGAATAGAGATGCCTCGGGTCATGAGTGCGTCTGATGCCGAGTCAGCGGACTAAACATGTTTAATTTCCTGCTTGTCAGGCGGACAAACCCGATCCTTGAGGAGTCACAGCGTAAGGACGGAGGCACGGGGACATCTCTCTTAGGGCCCAGACAGGGAAGACGGAGAGATGAAGAGGGCGTGTGGTTTGAAGAGTGGCCGCTGAGCGCAATCCTGGGAAGTGAGTGGGGGGAGGAGGAGAGGACACGGGGCCCAGGGATGAGCTCCGTCTGGGAGGAAGGAGCTGGCAGCAAAGACTCAGAGGAGTAAGAGAGTGGTCGGGGAACGCGTGGTGTCATGGAAGTTAAATGCTGGAAGAAGAGGGTGGCAGAAAATAGCGTATCCGACAGATGGTGACGGGTTTGGTTTAACGAGAGTGATGATAACGTTGGAAGGAAACTTCTGTGGAAGGTGATGGGAAGGAAGCTGGGGGTGCCGGCGGGAAAGCACGAGGGCGTGGGCGCTGCTGAACGTGGAAGCCTTTAACCACGGAGAGTGAGTGGCAGGGACCAAGAGGTGAAAAAGGGAAAAGGTTCCAGTGAAGGTTTTTTTTAAGACTTTCTTTTCATTTCTTCTTTAAAATATATTTTTACTGATTTCAGAGAGAGAGGGAGAGAGAGAGAGAGAGGAACATCCATGATGAGAGAGAATCATGGATCGGCTGCCTCCTGCACGACTGGGGATCGAGCCCGCCACCCGAGCATGTGCCCTGAGCAGGAATCGAACCTGGGACCTCCTGCTTCATAGGTCGACGCTCAACCACTGAGCATCACTGGCCAGGCCAACTTTTTTTTTAGTGTGTAGTCAGTTTGAACTTGACGCCACTCTGGGTTTTGAAGAGCTCAAAGCATGCTAGCGCCCGGCAGGCGCGTACCTGCAGTTTCTCCGCCCGCTCGCTGCTAATCGGAGTTTTCATCGCCCACGGGGTGGCTAATAGGTGAGTGAGGAGCCTGTTGGAGGAAAATGGGGCTCAGAGGCCTTCGGCTGAGGATGTCACCTGCGGCCAAGTCAGGAACTATTGCCAGTGACGAATTTCCTAGAAATCGCTGCTGGTGCTACACCACCAGGGCGCGTGCTCCCAGGTCAGAAATGTCCACGGACCCGCGGGGAATGGGAGCCCGTGGAAGGCTGCTCAGGTGTAAAAGAAGTCACTCTTCTCGCTCCGTGTCTTTTTTTAAACTCTCCTTCCAGTCTCAGGTTTTCGTTCATTAACGCATAGGCCTGTTTTTAGGAAATGAGTCGAGAAAGGAACCCCAGTAGGAAGCATTTATAAGTGATCGAGGCTTTTCTACTTTGCTCCTTTTTGATATTCCAGGCGCAGCCAAGTGACATCATCAGGATAAGAATCGGATTGAGGCTTTGGCCCTCCTTTGGTGCCTGGCTTTGAGTCGGGCGTTTGCTGACTCCCCCCCCACTCCCATCCCCCCCCTCGCTCTTCTGCTTCGTTCTTTCGTGGGCGCCCCGGCCCTGATAGGATCCCGCGCCCTCGAGACACGCTTTGCGTTCCTGTCGGTGTCAGGCCGGGCGTGAAGAGGGAGGGAGGTGACAAACCAGCTGTAATGACGGCCGCCTCGTCTGCGTCTCATCCGCCTGGAGGTGCTGGGCCCGGGCTCGCTCTCAGCGAGTTCCGATCAAACTGGACTGTGGGGCAGGGAGTTCCGTGCGGTCCACTCAGAAGCCACCCTGTGCTCCTGGGACGCCCTGTGCTGTGGCTCGGCTCCCAGGCGCCCTGGGGCAGGGCGGGCGGAGGAGAGGGAGGAGGCGGTGGTGAGCCCAGGTGCGGCGGGAGGAGTCACGGGCAGGAAGTGCACGGCAGCCCGCAGCCTCACTGGGCACCTGATAGGACGCCGCCACCGGTCCGTGTGGTGCCACATGGGCACACAGTCTCCGAAAACGCTCAGAGCCGGCGTGGCGCGCGCATTGGGCCGCACGAGAACTCGCAGGGCGCAGGCAGCCCGGCGGCTGCTGGGAGGAGGTGCTGGCTCCTGGCCGGATGGGAGCTGCGCGGGCGGCCTCGGGGCTAGAAGTGAGAGATGCGGGCGGCTGCGGCTCCCAGGCTGCGGGGTCACTGGTGTGGCCCGTGCGGTGCCGGTGCCTGCAAAGCCCGGAGCTGGTTCTTGTATCATTACTTGTTAATTATTGTATTGTTTTCCCTGTGAGCAACCACAGGCCCAACCCTGAGCTCAGGTCAGCAAACTCCGCTGTGCAGGCCCGAGAGGGAACCTCGGCGGCCTCCTGGGCGGTCGGCTCCGAGAGCAGCCGCCGGCCTCCCTGCCGAGCGGCTCAGAGGCAGCCGGGCCCTGGCAGGCCACCTCCCCCCCCCCAAGCAGGCCCTGCCCCCCAGCTCCTGGTGGAGCCCGTCAGTGCGCGGAACAGTGCACAACACATCCGGACAAGAAGCCCGTGGGGACCCGCCCTGCCCCCCGGTGTCTGAGGCCCCCCTGGGCTGAAGCTCTCCCCCCCGAAGGCACAGCCCCCAGCCCCCTTCCTCAAGGCTTCCTGTGCAGCGCTTGGCCTCGTGGCACCGGCTGCGGGGGGGCCCCCCTGCCGGCCTCCAGGGTGTCCTGGCATTGCCTCCTGTCCTGCCTCAGGCCGTCTCCATGCACAGCCGTCACTGATGTTCCCCTGCCAAGGGCCCCTGGGCCTCTGGGGCCCGAGGGCTGTGCTCCCGGCGGGCGGGGCTCTGCGCTGGGAGCCTGCACTTGGGGGCCGCTGGTCGCACCCCCCTCGACTCCGGTGCCTTGAGGGGAAGCCCCTCGGGCTCTGAGTGGAGCTTCATTTTGGTTTAAAGGCTTTTTCAAGTCGCCCTTTTTGCCTGAAGGG